>NC_053389.1:734841914-735518404 GCF_905171765.1 Bufo bufo | reverse complement strand
AACAGTTAAACTGATGTTGCTAAGAAGGAGGCTTGAGCAATCCTAGCTAGCCTCACACAGCCCAGGAGTTTTGACCAATTACAGCCAGCCTCACACATAGCTTGTGTGGGAAATTCCCCTAGCAGGAGCTGCTGGAATCATTATTCACCAGAGAGAGGAGCTGAACAGACACGCACTCCACCAAGAGCTGTGTTTTATGGAAGTAGAGAGGCCAAAATAGGTATTTAAAACAGTTATATAATGTTCCTACTCTTAATATAGTGATTAGAACTGTATGCTGAACTGTTTATATGTATGTTTACTTACAGTTCCACCATACAAACGAACTAGTAGGCCATACAATCCAAACAAATTGCATACAAATGCGAACTGCTCATACCAGATCATAAGCACTTGTATAGAGAAAACTGCAAACCAAGTAGAGCAAGTGAACTATTGGTTAACCTCAGATATACCTCTCAGAGAGATCATAAAGTGCTTAAATAACTTAAAGTGAGAGTACAGATACTGAAGAAAAAAATATATCCACTATATTTTTTATGTTGAATGACGAGATTGAACAGTTGAACCACCATCTTATGCATACCGCCATTTTATGATACCTTATTCAACACGTGTTTTGCACATAGACTATCTGCTGCGGAGGCGGCAGTGTTATATATGAAGAAAAATTGAAGTTAATAAAGAAGTTATTTAAAGCATTTGGTGTGCTCCTTAAACCTACTGCTTCCATAGAACGGCGCTAGAGGAATTACAGAGTAAGGACTCTTGTACACCGTTTTTTTTTTTTTTTTTTTCGTTTTGTTCCGTACACGGACCGTATACACTTCAATGGATCCGCAAATGGAGTACCTTCCGTTTCCGTTTTTCCGTTCCGTTCAAAGATAGAACATGTCCTATTATTGTCCACATAACGGACAAGGATAGTACTATTCTATCAGGGGCCAGCTGTTCCGTTCCGCAAAAAACTTAATGCACACGGACGTCATCTGTATTTTTTGCGGGTCAGTTTTATGCGGACCGCAAAATACTGAAAAAGCCATACGTTGTGTGCAAGAGGCCTAATAGACAGTCTGGTTAGACTAAAAAGTCAGAGATATCAAAATTCTTCTAATGCCACAGCACAAAAGGCACTTCATAGTACTGCGCCTGCCACAGTGGAACTATTACCCTCAGAGGGTGAAGCGATAGCGCACCTCAACTTGCACAGAAAAGAGCGCATTAGAGCAGCGGAGCACCAGCATATACCACCGCAAACCAACTGTTCCCTGAGTGAGCAAGCAAAGACACCTCAGCAGAGCTACCATAGAAGTCATAGAACGTGTGCATTAGTCAATCTACAGCCGACTCTTAAAGTGGCAGAGTGGCAAAGGCAAAATAGTCAGAGAAAGAGCGCCAACCCTCCTGCGATCCCTAGGGAGAGAAAGAGACGCATGGTGGGAGGCCAAAGTCCAGAGCTAGATTGCTCGCACATCTATCCACGGAGAGACCACGTACTGCAGCCAGCTAGTTTCCCGCCACTAGGCCCAAAGCCTGCAGCAGTATATCCAAGCCAGAGCATCGCAAGTCTGCGCAGAGCATCACAGCAATAAAAGACACTTCTCCTTTAAGACTGACATTTGTACCTGCTCTTCAGATTAAGATCAAAGCTTTCCTTTTATTACTTATTATTGCACATAGGTTTTGGCATAAAGAGACATTTTCGTGTCCAGGAATAAAAGACAAAGGACAGTTTGTAATACATGGACTCTATTGCATTTAAAGTGAAAGTAATTTATTGCCTGTATCTATTGCTATTGCCTTTAAAGTGAAAGTCATTTATTTCTGCATTTATCAATATTGCATTTAAAGTGAAAGTTCCTTTTAATTTTCGTATTGATTGTTATAGCCTTTAAAGTAAAATGTCTGAGCCTAGTATTACCATGCCACTATTAGAGGATACAAAGATAGATAGAGTACAGGGGGAAGAGCAACATAACCTGTCTGAGTTAGAAGAGTCTGATGCAGCATTAGTTTTGCCTCAAACAAATTTAATCCAAACAAATGAACTAAGATGTTCATCATGTGCCAGAAAACCGACCTCAAAGATGCTGGAAAATCTGGAGCAAGAAACATCATTAAAAGATAAAAAGTTTGCCCAAATGTATGATTAGTGGAAATTATACATTAGAGGCATTCGTGGAAAGCTAAAACAAGAAAGTATAAAAAGGAACTTCAGTGATATGGTAGAGACGGTAGAAGAATCTGAATCAGAGATTATGGCAGCATATGTCAACCTGCGGTCGTTTAAGACACCTTCCCAGGACATTGTAAAGAACATGGACACATGTACTGCAGTCACTAAATATTTAGTAAAGCTCATGAGAGAACTTTCATCTGCAGCTATCTATGATGAAGTGAAAGCAAGAAGTAGAATAAATGAGCTTTTTATGAGAGACTATGCTAGGTCCTTAGGTGGAACCACAATCTCAAGTGTAACTTCCTTTGCTAGCAGAAGTGCCACCCACATATCAGAGTTCTCAAGTATTTCAGCTAAAAGAAAGGAATTAGCTTAACAACTTGCTGTCAAGAGAGCAGAAATTGAGATGGAAACTGCCATCGAGGCACAGCGCCATCAAATGGAAGCTGAAATGGAGGCACAGCGCCATCAAATGGAAGCTGAAATGGAAGCACAGCGCCAACAAATGAAAAGTTTGGAAAGGCAGAAAGAAGTTAAGATCATAGAAGCCAGACTCAGAGTACATGAGGAGGATATGAGTCAGAGTAGTCATAGGTCCATGTCTGTACTAAGTGACGAGGCAGACTTCTACTTTCCTACATACTCACAGGAGAATGGAAGGACATCTCCAGCACTTAGGAAAAAATAAACGAACCAGCACCTCCACAATAAGTGAATATGAGAACGCAGGTGCACGCTACCTTGGCTAAAACACACTTGGATACGTAGAACTACAGGTAACAGCACTCTGCTAGTCAATTGCGCAAAGATATAAGCAAACACTAAAAGAATAAATGCTTGGGGGTCATACTTACTGCAAATGCAGCTAGAAGCTTTTTGCGAATATAATTGATCAAAAATATTTCGGGCCCATCTACCGGTCGTCAAGGTCGCTTCTAATCAGATGGGTCCTACTCTGACATGCCTCTCCTGGGCTTACAGCCTACAATCTGGGCAAAGTAGTACCAAGCTGCATCCTACACATGCCTCTCCCAGGTTGTGAGCCTGCAGTATGGGCTGGGTAGAATACAGCTGTACAGCTGTTCAATTATATTCGCAAAAAGCTTCTAGCTGCATTTGCAGTAAGTATGACCCCCAAGCATTTATTCTTTTAGTGTTTGCTTATATCTTTGCGCAATTGACTAGCAGAGTGCTGTTACCTGTAGTTCTACGTATCCAAGTGTGTTTTAGCCAAGGTAGCGTGCACCTGCGTTCTCATATTCACTTATTGTGGAGGTGCTGGTTCGTTTATTTTTTCCCCATTGTCACTGCCACTAGGGGAGTGGCTCCCCCTGGTGGTGAGATTGAACCGTGCACCACCAGCCCATTTACCATGTGCTTTTAATTAGATAGCTTGTACAGCTGTATTCTACCCAGCCCATACTGCAGGCTCACAACCTGGGAGAGGCATGTGTAGGATGCAGCTTGGTACTACTTTGCCCAGATTGTAGGCTGTAAGCCCAGGAGAGGCATGTCAGAGTAGGACCCATCTGATTAGAAGCGACCTTGACGACCGGTAGATGGGCCCGAAATATTTTTGATCAATTATATTCGCAAAAAGCTTCTAGCTGCATTTGCAGTAAGTATGACCCCCAAGCATTTATTCTTTTAGTGTTTGCTTATATCTTTGCGCAATTGACTAGCAGAGTGCTGTTACCTGTAGTTCTACGTATCCAAGTGTGTTTTAGCCAAGGTAGCGTGCACCTGCGTTCTCATATTCACTTATTGTGGAGGTGCTGGTTCGTTTATTTTTTCCCCATTGTCACTGCCACTAGGGGAGTGGCTCCCCCTGGTGGTGAGATTGAACCGTGCACCACCAGCCCATTTACCATGTGCTTTTAATTAGATAGCTTGTACAGCTGTATTCTACCCAGCCCATACTGCAGGCTCACAACCTGGGAGAGGCATGTGTAGGATGCAGCTTGGTACTACTTTGCCCAGATTGTAGGCTGTAAGCCCAGGAGAGGCATGTCAGAGTAGGACCCATCTGATTAGAAGCGACCTTGACGACCGGTAGATGGGCCCGAAATATTTTTGATCAATTATATTCGCAAAAAGCTTCTAGCTGCATTTGCAGTAAGTATGACCCCCAAGCATTTATTCTTTTAGTGTTTGCTTATATCTTTGCGCAATTGACTAGCAGAGTGCTGTTACCTGTAGTTCTACGTATCTCCAGCACTTAGTGAGGAAATAATTCATTATCCTGCCATCCCTGCTCAGAAAGACAAAGAGAGGCCTAGTCCAGTGTCAGGAAAAGGGTGTGTGAATTTACTCTCTATCTCTACCAGAAAAGATAAAGAAAGGGACTCGCCTAATTCAGAACTAAGTGAGAAAATAGAACCGTATCATTCTATTCCTAGATGTCACGGCAATACTCAGGAGAGTGTTACAACCATTGTCCTAGCAAAACGACAGAGAACAGTCCTAGCTAGACTTCCCGTTCCAGAACCTACTGTATTTTCAGGAGACGTACTGAGGTTCATAGAGTGGAAGGCAAGTTTTGAGATGATCATTGAGCATCATTGCTTTAGTCCTGTTGACAAATTATTCTACCTTCAGAGATATGTTGGTGGAGAAGCCAAGGAAGTTCTTGAAGGTAACTTCTATAGAAAAGACGAAGAAGCCTACAGGAAAGCTTGGGAAAAATTGAATGCAAGATATGGTCATCCTTTCTTAGTACAAAGAGCCTTTAGAGAGAAACTGAATAACTGGCCTAAAATAGGTCCTAAAGAACACTTCAGACTCAAAGTATGGTGACTTCCTGCAAGCATGCAGCAATGCCATCCTACATGTTCAAGGACTGGAAGTATTGATCGACTATCTAGAAAACCACAGGATGCTAGCCAAGTTACCTGAAGAAGTGGCTTCTAGATGGAATCGCTATGTGACTGAACAGTTAGATCTAGGCAAGAACTTCCCAAGTTTTAAAGAGTTCTCTGCGTTCGTCAATAAGGAAGCACGGATAGCATGTAATCCAGTAACATCATCTTAAAATTCTTAGAAGAAAGGCCTGGAAGAGAGATAAGATGTGCAAGAGCAACTAGCTTTGCAACCAACACAGCAGCAAAAGGTCCAGATACCTACGAGAGCAAGTTCAAAGTTACTACTGGGATCAGTAGAGAGACAGAACCTACAAATCTTCAGACTGCCTTCAAGTGTATGTTCTGTGGAGAGAACCACTCCATACACAAGTGCCAACAATTGAAGGTTCCCAGAAGAAAAGAAGACATTTGTACTTGATAACCAACTGTGTTTTGGTAGTCTAAGAAAAGGTCATGTTACTAAGGATTGTAAGAATAATGCCACATGCAGCGTTTGCAAAGGACGCCATCCTACACCACTACATGAAGAACGTCCAAAGAAAGATAAATCCTCAATACCTAAAGATACTGAGGGAAAAAAAGAAAGTATCGGTATTCTCTTGCAGAGTGAGGGAAGGAGAAAGCAACGGCACATCAATGGTTGTACCAGTGTGCATTTCAAATTCTAAAAGGAGGAATAAGAAGGTATACGCCTATGCGCTACTGGATGCCCAGAGTGACGTCACCTTCATTGATCAAGAAATCTGCAAGAAATTACAAGTGGCTACAGAACCAGTGAAGCTCAAACTCCCCACGATGACAGGAAAATTTGTGAACAGTCAAAGGACTGAGAGTTAGAGGACATCATTCAAACTTCACATTAGATCTACCTCCAGCTTATACAAAAGACGATATGCCTCTAGATCGAGATTGCATACCTACCTGTAGAACAGCCAATAAATGGGAGCACCTATCTGACATATCTCATGAAATGTCCCCACTGAAGGAGTTTGGTGTTGAACTGTTGATAGGTTACCATTGTCCCAAAGCCTTGGTACCACGAAAGGTAATCACAGGAGGAAAGAGTGAACCCTACGCTGTTCAAACTGATCTAAGATGGGGTGTTTTTGGAGGAAAACAACAGATCGCAAACTCAAGACAGGTGACAGGATTGTGTCATCAAATATCTGTCCAAGAGTTACCAACCATAAGTCCAGCAAAAGTAATCAAGATCTTTGAATCCGACTTTGCAGATATAAGTTCTAAAGAAAAGAGTGTATCCAAAGAAGACATAAAGTTCGTACACACTCTAGAAGAAAGTATTCAGCAGAATCAACAAGGTCTTCTTGAAATGCCCTTACCTTTCAGAGAACGACCTTGTCTGCCAAATAACAGAAATCTTGCCCTAGCAAGATTTAAATGTTTGAAGAAAAGGATGGGAAGAGATCCCAAACTCGAGAATGATTATTTGAAATTCATGGAAGGTATCCTCGAAGAAGGACATGCAGAGAAAGCTAATAACCAACCTAAAGAAGTGTGGTACATCCCACATCAAGGTGTTTACCACTGAAAGAAACCAGATAAGATTAGAGTAGTATTTGATTGCTCAGCAAAGTACGATGGTGTTGCATTGAATGACCTTCTACTAATAGGACCAGATCTTAGAAACACTCTGCCTGGAGTACTCTGTGTAGATTCAGAAAGTATCCCGTAGCAGTCATGTGTGACGTTGAAAAGATGTTCCTCCAGTTTCATGTGAAGAATGAAGATAGAGACTTCCTGATGTTCCTATGGTGGGAGAATGGAGATACAGAAACAGAGCCAGCAGAATACAGAATGAAAGTACACTTGTTTAAAGCAGCATCGTCTCCAGGTTGTGCCAATTATGGTATGAAGTACCTGGCCAATCAAAATGAAAAAGATTGCCCATCAGCAGCAAATTTTCTGAAGAAAAACTTTTATGTAGATAATTATCTTATAAGTCTAGAGTCCACAGAATCTGCAATCAAACTAGTCAAAAAAAGCCAACAGTTATGCGGAAGAGGAAACCCGCGCCTTCATAAATTTATCTCAAACAACAGAGAGGTACTCTTCTTTGAAGTATCTATTGAAGAAAAAATTGAAACTAGACATACGATTCTTTCTGCAGTGGCTTCTATATATGATCCATTGGGATTCTTGGCCCCAGTAATCCTCAGAGCAAGAGAAATACTACAATAATTATGCAGACAGAAGTTAGGATGGGACAAGCCCATATATGAAAATTTGAGGCCAAGGTGGGAGAGTTGGATAAGAGACTTGCAAAACTTCAGAGAAGTTCGGATACCCAAATGTTTTTGTACCTCATGATTTCTGAAAGTACAAGAAAATAGAACTTCATCACTTTTTAGATGCCAGTAGTTATGGTTATGGTCAGTGCTCCTACATCAGAGTGAGCCCTTTTTATGGGGAAGGCCAAAGTTCTAGAAGTTCAAAAGGATGAAGACAAATTAGTAAGAAGAGTGTTGTTACAAATCGGAGACTCAAAACTTGACAAAAAATGAAAACGTCTCACTAATCCACTCAAGTTGGAACGTCCTATACAAAAGTTAGTTGTTCTACTTGAGAGTGATAAAAGACACTTGAGAGTTGAGAACATCATGGAAAATTCCTCAAATTCATGTTTAAGTCCTACTACTGAGAACATAGAATTATAGGTAATTTTGGTGGGAGTTTAGCTGGCCGGCTAAGTCCTGTCCTAGGTTGCTAACATAGCTTAAATGTTTATACAGCTAGACCTGCCAATAACCTTAATACAGTTCCTGTGTTTGTGTGTTAAAGACAAAAGCAGAATTATTTACAGTGACTTCATGTTTGGATGTCAAATAACTGTTATATATATTGTGTTCACAGAAGCAGAAAAGATAGTATGCCTTTAAGATTCATTATATAATGTAAGGTAAGCTCAATGATACAGCAGACACAACAGGAAGCATAGAGTTAAACTGATGTTGCTAAGAAGGAGTCTTGACCAATCCTAGCTAGCCTCACACACAGCTTGTGTGGGAAATTCCCCTAGCAGGAGCTGCTGGAATCATTATTCACCAGACAGAGGAGCTGAACAGACACACACTCCACTAAGAGCTGTGTTTTATGGAAGCAGAAAGGCCAAAATAGGTATTTAAAACAGTTATATAATGTCCCTACTGTTAATATAGTGATTAGAACTGTATACTGAACTGTTTATATGTTTGTTTACTTACAGTTCCACCATACAAACGAACTACTGGGCCATACAATCCAAACAAATTGCATACAAATGCGAACTGCTCATACCAGATCATAACCAATTGTACAGAGAAAACTGCAAACCAAGTAGATCAAGTGAACTATTGGTTAACCTCAGATATACCTCTCAGAGAGATCATAAAGTGCTTAAATAACTTCAAGTGAGAGTACAGATACTCAAGAGAGAAATATATCCACCATTTATGTTGAATGACAAGATTGAACAGTTTAACCACCATCTTATGCATACCGCCATTTTATGATACTTTATCCAACACGTGCTATGTACATGGACTATCTGATGCGAAGGCGGCAGTGTTATATATGAAGAAAAGTTGAAGTTAATGAAGAAGTTATTTCAATCATTCGGTGTGCTCTTTAAACCTACTGCTTCCATAGTACAGCGCTAGAGGAATTACAGAGTAATAGACCGTCTGTTTAGACTAAAAAGTCAGAGATATCAAAATTCTTCTAATGCCACAGCGCAAAAGGCACTTCATAGTGCTGCGCTTGCCACAAGGATTATTAGCTCTCGTTTCATGTGATTGCAGAAGCAGTTTCCATTAAAGGCCATTTAAAGGCCATTTTTTGAAAATCGCATAAATCACAACAAGTGATAAAACGATATGATTGGAATTCATTGTCAGTAGCCAGAGTAATGTTAGTCACCCGCAGAGCTACTGTGAAAACGTATCAGAGTGAAACAGCATGCAGATAAATCAGCCTGAATCTGTGTGCAGGTCTGCCCCGCATGGTGCCATCATCTGATCTCCTCTGCAGCTAAAGGGGGTCATTACAAAAATACAATTAAATAAGGATATTGATATTTATGTAGTATTCAAAGATGGTGCCCAGTTCCTCAAACCAAGGTGGACATATGCAGGTGGTGTCTGAAAAGAGATGCGGACACACATTAGGGGGAACCCCTACCAATTAATCATTTATAAAATATCCAGTGAATATCTCAAAAAGGTGACCCTTTTGAATAATCTTTAAAGGGGTTTTCCAGGACTTCATGAGTCATCAATATTAGATCAGTGGTGGTCCAACACCAGGCACCCCCGTTGATTAGCTAATTTGGGTAGCCGCCGGTGCCAGACACTATACGGAAACTTCCACTGCAACGTTTCCGATACTAGCGTACTGCAGCTCAGCTCCCTTTCACTTGAATGAGAGCTGATCTGCCATACCCTAACTGCCAAGATGGGCTGTTCAGTGGGAGTGCCAGGTGTTAGACCCCCACCAGCCTGATAATGGATGACCTATCCTTAGAATAGGCTACCAATTCCTAAGTTTCAGAAAAGCCCTGTATAAGTGATAAAGTATTTATCTCACTAGGCTTCAAAAATATTGCTGATAGTGAGTATGACTTTTATAGAGTGTAAAAAAATAAGTTGAGAGAGAACCCAATCTGTTTCCAATTTTCAGGTAAACACCAGCACAGACGGATTATACTTGTCATGGGACTTTAATAAAAATTGCATATTCATGAAATATGCTTTATAGCAATTTGCAGTGTAGTTTTTTGTTGGGTTTTATGGGCAATAATTGAACATTGAGTATCTTATAGATTTATCCTGTCCAGTTGACAATGTTATAACATTTATAAAGTGAGAGTGATGTTTTGAAAGCATTCTTACTTTGCCTAAAACTGTACTGTATATAATAAACACAACACCCACATATACACATAGGGGCACATGTATTAGGACCGTAGTTTTATACACTTAATAAAGCCAGATAGTTGGCAGAGGATCTGCCAAAGTTATGAAGAGGCATCAGCTTCTCCATAACTTCGGCGCATTCAGCGCCAGTTCTAAATGTAGGACAGCTTCCAAGCTGTCTTACAGTCCTGATCAAAAGTTTAAGACCACTTGAAAAATGGCAAAAAATCATATTTTACATTGTAGGATCTTAACAAGGTTCCAAGTAGAGCTTCAACATGCCTACAAGAAGAAATGAGAGTGAGACAAAACATTTTTTGAGCATTCAATTAATTGAAAATAACGATTAAACTGAAACAGGCTGTTTATCAGCTGATTCAAATTTTAGGACCACATGCCTTTAACCCCTTTGAGACACAGCCTTATTTCACCTTAAGGACCAGGCCATTTTTTGAAAATCTGACCAGTGTCACATTAAGTGGTGATAACTTTAAAACGCTTTGACTTATCCAGGCCATTCTGAGATTGTTTTTTCGTCACATATTGTACTTCATGACACTGGTAAAATGAAGTCAAAAAAATTAATTTTTATTTATAAAAAAATACCAAATTTACCAAAAAATTTGTAAAAAAAAATGCAAATTTCCAAGTTTCAATTTCTCTACTTCTATAATACATTGTAATACCTTCAAAAATAGTTATTACTTTACATTCCCCATATGTCTACTTCATGTTTGGATCATTTTGGGAATGATATTTTATTTTTTGGGGATGTTAGAAGTTTAGAAGATGCTTAGAAGTTTAGAAGCAAATCTTGAAATTTTTCTGAAATTTTCAAAAACCCAATTTTTAGGGACCAGTTCAGGTCTGAAGTCACTTTGCGAGGCTTACATAATAGAAACCACCCAAAAATGACCCCATTCTAGAAACTACACCCCTCAAGGTATTCAAAACTGATTTTACAAACTTTGTTAACCCTTTAGGTGTTCCACAAGAATTAATGGAAAATAGAGATACAATTTAAAAATTTCTTTTTTGCCAGATTTTCCATTTTAATAATTTTTTTCCAGTTACAAAGCAAGGGTTAACAGCCAAACAAAACTCAATATTTATGGCCCTGATTCTGTAGTTTACAGAAACACCCCATATGTGGTCGTAAACTGCTGTACGGGCACAGAAGGAAAGGAATGCCATACGGTTTTTGGAAGGCAGATTTTGCTGGACTGCTTTTTTTGACACCATGTCCCATTTGAAGCCCATTTTAGAAACTACGGGATAGGGTGGCAGTATTGTTGGTACTAGTTTAGGGTACATATGATTTTTGGTTGCTCTATATTACACTTTTTGTGAGGCAAGGTAACAAGAAATAGCTGTTTTGGCACCGTTTTTATTTTTTGTTATTTACAACATTCATCTGACAGGTTAGATCATGTGGTATTTTTATAAACCAGGTTGTCATGGATGCGGCGATACCTAATATGTATACTTTTTTTTTCTTATTTATGTACGTTTTACACAATGATTTCTTTTTTGAAAAAAAAAAAAATCATGTTTTAGTGTTTCCATAGTCTGAAAGCCATAATTTTTTCAGCTTTTGGGCGATTATCTTGGGTAGGGTATGATTTTTGCGGAATGAGATGACGGTTTGATTGGCACTATTTTGGGGTGCGTGTGACTTTTTGATCGCTTGCTATTACACTTTTTGTGATGTAAGGTGACAAAAAATTGTTTATTTAGCACAGTTTTTATTTTTTACGGTGTTCATCTGAGGGGTTAGGTCATGTGATATTTTTATAGAGCCGGTCGATACGGACGCAGCGATACCTAATATGTATACTTTTTTTCCCCCCTATTTTTTACCAATTTTTTTTAGCTTTATTTGGGGAAAATGACGTTTCTTTTTTATTTTTACTTGAAACTTTTGGGGGGAAAACTTTCTTTTTTCTACTTTTTTTTCACTAAATTTTTTGTCCCACTTTGGGACTTGTGTATTGGAATGCATTGGCTGTATGATTAATAGTGTGTATTACTCGTACAGCTTCCTGCCTATGAGATCCAGGGGGCTGGATCTCACAGGCTCGTCACCGGAAGGCAGCGCGATGCCTTCCTTAGGCATCGCGCTGCCTTCCATGCCATCGGGTCCCCCCTACAGCCGCATGGTACCGACCGCTGCAACCGCAGGTAAAAGCCGTAAACCGCAGATCTGAATTGACCTGCGGTTTGCGGCGATCGCCGACAGCGCATTTAGCCAAGGTGCCTGCTCAATGATTTGAGCAGGCACCGGGTTCCGATCTCCGGGCGGCGGTGATCGGAAATACACATGACGTCATGTGTCCTTAAGTACCAGGACAACATGCCTTACCGGTACGTCATGTGTCCTGAAGAGGTTAAAAGGCCAAATCTGTGCAAAGATGTGGATTCATTGTCATTTTCTGTCAGGTAGTCACACGTTGTGATGGCAAAGGCAAAATAACTCTCCCTTTTTGAACGTGGTCGGGTTGTTGAACTGCATAAGCAGGGTCTCTAACAGCGCACCATCGCTGCTGAGGTGGGACGCAGTAAGACAGTCATTTGGAATTTCTTAAATGATCCTGAGGATTATGGAACAAAAAAGTCAAGTGAAAGACCCAAAAAAAAATTATCAGCACTGAGCCAGAGGATCCAATTGGCTGTCCATCAAGACACTGGATGATCCTCGACCCAAATTAAGGCCCTTACTGGTGCTAACTGCAGCCCCATAACCATCAGACGGCATCTGAGACTGAAGGGCTTCAAAAACAAAAAACGTCTTCAAAGACCGAGTCTCCTTGAATGCCACAGAACTGCTCGTTTGGACTTTGCAAGAGAGCACCAAACATGGGACATTCAAAGGTGGAAGAAAGTTTTATTCTCTGATGAGAAAAAATTTAATCTTGATGGTCCTGATGGTTTCCAATGTTACTGGCATGACAAGCAGATCCCACCTGAGATGTTTTGTACGCGCCACAGTGGAGGGGGCGCCATAATGGTCTGGGGTGCTTTTTCCTTCAGTGGAACAATGAAGCTTCAGGAAGTGCAGGGGCGTCAAACGGCCGCTGGCTATGTCCAGATGTTGCAGAGAGCATTCCTCATGACTGAGGGCCCTCGTCTGTGTGGTAACGACTGGGTTTTTCAACAGGACAACGCTACAGTACACAATGCCCGCAGGACAAGGGACTTCTTCCAGGAGAATAACATCACTCTTTTGGCCCATCCTTGCGTGTTCCCCTGATCTAAATCCAATTGAGAACCTTTGGGGATGGATGGCAAGGAAAGTTTACAAAAATGGACAACAGTTCCAGACAGTAGATGGCCTTCGTGCGGCCGTCTTCACCACTTGGAGAAATGTTCCCACTCACCTCATGGAAACTCTTGCATCAAGCATGCCGAAACTAATTTTTGAAGTGATAAACAATAACTGCGGAGCTACTCATTACTGAGTTCATGTTTGGAAGTTGGATTTCTGTTTTGGGGGGGCCTAAACTTTTGATCAGCTGAAAAACCTGTTTCAGTTTATTCGTTTTCATTAATTTTGTCTCACTCCCATTTCTTCTTGTTGCATGTTGAAGCTCTACTTGGAACCTTGTTAAGATCCAGCCATGCTAAATATGTTTTTTTGCCAGGACTGTATATTTTTCTGTTCTCTTTCTAGGACATTGTTTGAAGCAACTAACACATACAAAGTGTGCAATAATTGAGGAATTTCTCTTGGTGGAGCCACCTGGTGTGTGCAGGGTACATACCATGCTATACTTTTACGATTTCAGTTGCGTTAATTGTGCCCCCCAGTCGTGGGACACTTCACATTGATCTTCACTTTAGGTGTGGCCTTCCTGCAAAAAAGTTTTTCTTCTGATTGCGATTCCCGATATTGTATTGAATACTTATATCTTTATTCATATATAGCGTTTCTCCCAGTAGTTTATGGTAACTGGACAGGTCCATAGCTCTTCATATGTGTTCGTGCACATTTGATGCGAGTATGCATACGTGTGGCAGAGAGCAACTATGGCTCATGTCTAAGAACTCAAGGACACCACTAATCGCAAATATATTATTCTTTTACTATATTCTACGAATGAACTGGTCCTTGTATTACGCAGCTGTGTTGTTTTGTTATATTTTATCTATAATTCATCTAAGACTTTCCTATGAATTATTGCTATGTGTATAGGCAGCTGAACATTCAGTAATATACAGAGTTTGCTCTGAAATGCATTACGGTAATTATGGAGGCCAACTAGACGGTAGACATAGGTATTTAGTCTCTGTGGATTTGTATGATTTTTTTTAAATAGATCCGGTGCTGGCATATGAACCATTACTGTATAACATACATTAATGTAAGGATACCAGGGCCACTTAAATAAAAAAATGGTATGCTCACTTTTTCAATCCATAAATACAATCTCTGCTGACATGTATAAAGCTCAGGCTCATGTCTCTATCAGTCCATAGAATAATACAATAATCCACTTCCTATCGTTTTCCAAAGTGAAGAGTCCATTAATGTGATTATCTATATGGTCCATTTACAGTGGATAAAGCCATTACCTCATTCCCTTGATGGCCTGCAGATGTAAATTAATCAATCAGTGCAGTAATACTCTTCCTATTTATTGCTACTCTTATTTATACAGTAACTACATCATTCCTGTCATTTCGCAACACATTTTCTCCGATTTAGGTACCTAGAGATCAGTAATTCACTGATCTCTGACCATTGATCGATCCACAAACCTGGGCTTCACAAGTCATTCACTTCTTTTTGCCATCCATTTGTGGATGGACTTTTTTTCTGTTTGCCATCCAATTATGATACTATGGGAAAACTGTTCCTGAATATATTAAAGGGCATCTGTCAGCAGGTTTGTACTTATGACACTGTCTGACCTGTTACATGTGCATTTGGCAGCTGAAGGCATCTGTGTTGGTCCCATGTTCATATGTGCCCGCATTGCTAAGGAAAATTATGTTTAGACTCTAGGAGCAACGGGGGCGTTGCTATTACACCTAGAGGCTCTGCTCCCTCTGCAGCTGCTGTGCCCCCTGCTCTCTGAGTGACAGTGCCATGCAGTGAAAACCTCATCACGCTTGCCTGGCCCTGTCAAAGAGGGTGCAGCAGTTGCAGAGAGAGCAGAGTTTCTAGGACTCAAAGCAGTGCCCCGTTGCTCCTAGATTCTCATTTGCATATATTAAAACATCATTTTTCTGAGCAATGCAGGCACATATAAACATGGGACCAACACAGATGCCTTCAGCTGCCAAGCGCACATGCAATAGGTCAGCCAGTTTCATGTACAAATCTGCAAACAGATGCCCTTTAAATATAGCACCCTGTAGGCATCCGGACAGGGTCACATGCACCCCTGTGCCCAATCACTAACCTCAATAGTAACCCCAACATCACTTCTGGGTCATATACTGCTTGGGGGCAAGTCACTGCTGAGGCCAGTAAGGGAACACAGCAGCAATTGTGACCTCATCCAGATGTGTACAAGCCTGAAACCAGAAGCATCAGTGAGAGGAGCTCTGCGCTGGAACCGAGCAGCAGAGAGCAGGGGAGTAGATTTCTTTATTCAGGGCATAGTACTGGATACTTTTAAAAGGCTCCCTAAAGCTAAACAATCCCTTTTAAACAACTAACTAGTGTACCCACCTGAACAAAATATTTAAGGGTCTACACCACCCATTCCTTACTTTAAAGGCTATGGACACCTTTGGAGGCAATTTTTTATCATTGCCTTTTACTCACTTTGAACTTTTTTATTGTTCTTTTATTTAAAAAAAAATCTGTTTTTCCTCTACAGCTTTTAGTTTTACTATTGCTCTCTGCCTCACAGTGAATCTGTCATGGAGCTATTCTGAGGGTTCCATCTGTAGCACTTATATCTAAACTCCTGACAGTTCATAAACATTCATTTAAGGTGTATTCTTATCAGTTTGTGAATAATTTAGCTAGTGTTTGTCAGCTGTCAGGAGTTCAGAGATAAGGGCTACAGATGGAGCCATCAGAGCAGCTCCCTGATGGATTCAATGTGAGGCAGAGAGCAATAGTCTGTACATGTAGTGAAATTGAATGTGGTAGAAAAAAAAAAAATTGAAAAATTTTAATAATGATAATTAAAAAAAAGGATTTTAGCTCAAAATGAGTAAAATGCATTGAAAAAAAATTACCCCCAAAGGTGTAGCATTCTACTCCAGTCTTCCTCCCTGGCAGGTCACATTTAAGTATGTAAGCTGTATTCTTATCAATTAGTGAATAATTTAACTATAATAAGTGTTTATAAGCTGTCAGGAGTTCAGAGATAGGGGCTACAAATCAAGCCATCACAGCAGCTCCCTGATAGATTCAGTGTGAGGCAGAGAATAATAGGCTGTAGATGCAGTGAAACTGAAAGTTGTAGAAGACAATATGTTGAAAATCTTTAATAAAGATAATTTTTTTTATTTATTTTGGCCGAAAATTACCCCCAAAAGGTGTCCATATCGTTTAAGCAGTCTACTCCAGACTTCCTCCCTGGTAGGTTACATTTATGTCGAGGTGATGGTTATGATATTATATGGGCAGTTGTATGGAAATGGGTTATCTAAAACGGTCAACCCGTTTAAATGGACACTGTAAGCTCTTGGACACTGTAGGCAAAGTCAAACTCTAACGAAGGAAGCCCATGCAAATTTTTGTAAATGCAACATGTTACTGTTTTAGTCACATATTTTATACGGAGAATTTGGATTTAGTATGAGTTTAAGATATTGTGTAAAACACAGTGCTACTGTAATGCTACTGTATCGACAGTAACAGACAACTGTGTACATTTTCTGTAAGCAAAGTCTTTGAATCTTTCTTTAATAAGTAGAAATACTCTTAGTTCTGCCTTTCTCATGGACATCGTCTTGTGTTTTCTGCAGTTTTCATGCTGTGGAGGAGACCAGTTTACAGACTGGAAGGTGAATCCATATCATTCATGCAACAGCACCGGTCCTCTATCCTGTGGGGTGCCATACACATGCTGTATAACCGGAACGGTAAGACCAACAAGTAATATTGTATTTCATTTTAAGATTTTTTTATGTAATATGAAACATTTAAGCTGAAAATGTGACAGTACCAGAGTGCTGGGGCAGCATGAGAGAAGAACTTTAGTCATATGTGCAAGGAGGTTATAAGATATAAGATTTGTCACCCTTGTCAATAGTTCAAACAGCTTGGGCCTAGGGCAGGTCATAGAGTTTCATGACTTACAGTACCACTGATGACACTCAGATTTACCTCTCTGGCCCAGATGTCACTTCCCTGCTATCCAGAATCCCAGCATGTCTATCAGCTATATCCCCCCTTTCTTCTCTTCCCATTTTCTAAAACTCAACATGGAGAAAACTGAATTCATCATCTTTTCCCTACGATGCCACTCAGCCCCACAACAAACAAACCAGTCCATGGCTCCATGCTTTCTCCAGTCTAAAAATCATCTGCCTTGGTATAACATTTGATACTGCCCTGTCCTTCAAACTGCACATCCAAACCCTTACCACATCCTGCTGACTCCTACTCAAATACTTTTCTTGTATTCGCACCTTCCTCAACCCTGTGTCAACTAAAATACTAGTGCATGTCCTCATGATCTCCTGCCTAGACTACTGCAACATCCTCTGCTGTGGCCTCCAATCTGACATTTTTGTGCCCCTTGTGAAGAAGCGAAAAGTTTTGTTTTGTGTTTAAAACTGCTTTTATGTTTGTAACTAGAGAGGAGCAAATCACATAAAACTTTGTTCTAATACTGTACGGAGCAGGAGCTCTGTACAGTATTAGAATGTATTGGCTCTGATAAGCCGAAGTTATTACTTCGCGAAGTCTGGCGAGACTTCGCATAATAACTTCTGAATTTAATTTATACTGTAAAAAAACATTTCCCAAACTCGGGTTCAGTTTCAAGTGGTACCGAAGTCGATTCGCTCATCTCTATTTGTAACCTTGGTTGTGGTACATGAGTTCCCCTGGTCTGATGAAACTGCTGTGTGATCAAGTTTGAATGCATCACTTTTCTTACTTTTCTAATTGGCTGTCCACCTAATGCTTTATCTATTACATTCTTGCTACCTAGGAGTCAGTGTATAAAAACTAATGCAAATCCTCACAAAAATATGAGCTAGTATATTAAAATGTTACTGTTTCTATGTAACAGTGTTACCTGCACTGCAGCATGATGTCTCATCTGACCTTCTAACACGTATAAAATGTCACTTCTCTCCCCTCTACCAGTTCCCTAACTGGTCACCTATTGCCCAGCAAATTCAGTTCAACATATTAACAATGATATACAAGACCATTCCCAATCTGTCTCCTCTATATCTCTGACCTAATTTCCTGATGCCTCCTCACGCTTAATCTCCAATCCTACTTAGACACCCTTCTCTGGTCTCCTGCTCCTCACACAGTCATCTCCAAGATTTCTCCTGAATCCTCCATGCTATAGAACTCCTTACCTACCCCAAAGCATGAGACTGTCCCCCACCAAACACACTTTCAAAAGCAACCCGAAAACGCACCTCTTCAGGAAAGCCTACAACCTACAATAATCCTGCTGCCACTTCTCAGCCTTATGAGCACCTTCTACCCTCACCTGCTGTGCCCGTCCCTTGTCGATGGTAAGCCCTCGTGGGCAGAGTCCTCCCCTCCTCTGTACCAGTCTGTCACTCTGTTTATGTTTGTTGTTCTTGATTTTTTATTATGTTATGTATGTAAACTATTTTGCAGTGTACAACGTATTAATGGAACTTAAATAATGAGTATTAATTCAGAGATTCTCTCATGTTATACAAATCTCACTCCCGTTAGTGCATATTAGATTGATAAATGGCGTCCTTTTTTAGTGTATGTGCAAGTTAAAAACTTTGCAGGTTACTCACAACACTCGTGGTGAGAAGAGGCAACGATTCAAGCTTTGGATAAATCATTCAATTCAGTGGCCATCATCATGGGAAACTTAGCAAGGTAGAATTGCTTGTAATTTTTAAGAATGAAGTGCTCACAGCCTTCCATGAGATGTTTCATTACCAATGTGTTTTGTCCTAGAGCTGACTGTCTCATGGCGTGTGATAGTTTGATGTCAGTTGATATATTTCAGTGATATTTGTGTTCTCTTGTACACTATTATCAGTTAAAAAACCTCAGAAAACCCCTTATATGAGATCTTCCAAATCTTATCTACACTGCATTTTTTTCAATGAGGAAATTTACCTTCGCTATAGATTTTAATCTGCGATTGTTTGTTCAAATTTTCAGTGCATATTCCACCCTTTGCAATGCATAGATCCTTGCAAATCCATAAGTAACTTGTGGATTTGGTGCAGAAACGCACTAAAATCCACCCAAAAATCTGTGTGGAAAATGAATATAAATTGCATTGCCGTGTGTCATTTACTGATGGGAACACATTGTCTAAAAATTTTGTGTCTGATGAGACATTTAATGTGATATTTACTACACCATTTTGATAGCAAAGTTGAAAAGACAAGTCTTTGGAGTTTAACCTACAGTATTTTTCTGCTGTGCTTATTTAACCATAAAGCGGCAAATTTGCTTTTACGATCCGGGTTAAAAATCGTTTCACTGAACAGATGACGTAGCAATAAGATTATTACTCTGGATCAATCAGTGCAGTTAGTGAGATCATACAGAAAGCCATCATCTCAAGAGCCACTCCACTTCTCCATAAATCTGTCCATAGAAACACAAATCACAGTTCATTGTTATTGACAGTGCCCTAAGGAAAGGTCATCTGACGCAAGTCAAGGTCATCTGGACGTCACTGTCATAGCCAAGCCTAGAAGTTACCCTTCGTAATACACTTCTCATATTCATCCTCAGTTATGTGCTTGTCATATAACACTTGTAAAAATCTATTGTTTTATGTTTTAAGGTGTTAGAGATAAGTTGGCATGGAGCCCTCATCAGCTATGGACAATCTACAAATTCCCTGTCCTCAACGAAAGGTCAATTGATCTCTCGAATTTAATACACAACCAAAGTACGTTAGTCATCTCCAACTCCTCACATTGAATCTCCAGCTGCAGCTGAGAGACGGCAGTGTCAATCTGCATTCAGTAAATATATTATCAGCTTCTGAAAAAAGGCAATAACTGGCTCTCCCCCACACACAAAATCATCATCAGGACCTGATGAAAAGGATTTATTAGAGATTCATGTCTGAAACAGATAGGACAAAATCTCATCTCATTTCAATAATCCGTGGAGCGTGGCCAGGAGAGAACTTACTCTTCTGCACACAGAACTAACGAAGAAAAAAAATCTCTTCATTTGCATTCCCACATTTAATAAATGTGTGTGCTCCAGGTATAGGGCTGGACGGGGAACTGGAAATAAATGATGCTGGTATACATCAAACGTTGAGTTCTTATCAGGATCTTGAAATAATGAGAGCTTTAAAAAATGCATTAAACTGTCTGAGTCGGAAATTAACTGCTGGGAGGTCGAAGATATATAGAGAGGTGTCTGTAAGCAATCCTCCCGTCTCCTTTATTGGACCAATAATGCACAAATTTGGGAAGTTAATAAATCAAATAAATCCTATGCAAAATATATTGCTTTACATCAGACCCGCTGAATGGTTTTACTCAAAATGAGAAATGTAATCATGATCTACAGTGTCATTTTATGTTAAACATTGTAGGTTGATTGAGACCCAGATATGTGATGAAGACAATGCACAGTGGGTTCATGTTAGGGTTATATGGAAGCACATAACTGGAACTCCAACTCAGTGTAGGACTATTGTGTTGATCTTCTAGGGAACACAAGCAATCACCTACAAAGGGTTCCTACGGGACGCCATAGCACAGTTTAAAATGGGGCCCCTTTTTGAGCTGGTTAACACGACTAGTTTCCTAGCACATAGGACAGGAGACTTGGGAGGAAATTTATCAAGACAGTCTCTTTCTGCGCCGATGTTGATTTCCCCTGCACTGCCAGAGGATGCACCACATTTATGACTAGACACCAGCCTCGTCACGAATTAGGTCGCATACTTCAGCAGTCCGTGCCCTTAAACAGAAATCTACGACATCGCTCAAAGCTGTACTAGGGTACTAGTTTTCATTTGGGCATATACCTTTGTATTTATTAAGACCGGGCTTGTGTTGAAAAGTGTTCAGACCCTTTCACTTTTTTTTTTCTTTAATTAAAAAAAATATTTTTCCCCATCATTCTGCACTTACTACCCATAATGTACAAAGAGATTGTTCGAAAATGAAAAGAGACTGTTCGAAATCTTTGCTAATTTATTGAAAAGGAACAATTAACATCATGCATCAACATAATTACACCTATATTCCCTAGGCTCAATTTCACAATGTGGCGTCATATATATGCCAACAAAAAAAAAACACCAAGAATAGCGACACCACACAATATATTAAAATTATCAAAAAAGTCATAATCTTTATTGTAATAACTCCAGTTTAAAAATATTCTATGATTAAAACAGAAGTTACCTCCATACCCACACAAAACCAGGATCTACAATGTGGCACATAACTGATCAGGACAAAGTATCGGCATGAGAACTGGTAAACATAACCCAAATAGGAGGAATGTAAGTCAAAGTGCAAAGTCCAAAGAATAACAGTGATACAGACCTTAGCAGCACCTGAGACCCCAGCAGCATCTCTGGTGCTGCTGTGGTTTGTATCATTGTTATCCTTGACATTTTTTTTCACTTTGACTCATATTCACCCTTTTTGGGTTATATTTACTAGTATTCAGACCCTTTACTCAGTACTTAATTGAAGCACCTTTGGCAGTGATTTTAGCCTCCAGTTTATTGGGTATGATGCCACAAGGTTTGCACACCTGGATTTGGGGGTTTTCTACCTTTTTTTTTTTTTTTCTGTATATCATCTCAAGCTCTGTCAGGTTGGATGGGGAACATAGGTGGACAGCCATTTTCAGGTCTCTCCAGACATGTTAAATTGGGTTCAAATCAGGGCTCTGGCTGGGCCACTCGAGGACATTCACAGAGTTGTCCCTAAACCACTCCTGTGTTGTCTTGGCTGTGTGTTTAGGGTCTTTGCCTTTGGTTCAGTCTGTGGTCCAGAGCACTCTGTGTCAGACTTTCATTAAGAATATCCCTGTACTTTTCTCCATGCAGCTTTCCCTCAACTCTGACCAATCTCCCTGTCCCAGCCCCCGAAAAAAAGTACCCCCACAGCATGATGCTGCCACCACCATGCTTCCTACAAACATGACACTTAGATTGAAGCTACAAAGTTCAATCTTGGTTTCATTAGACCTAAGAATCTTGTTTCTCAAAGTCTGAGAGTCCTTTAGGTGCTTGTTTGCAAACGTTCAATGTGTCTTATACTAAGGAGATGCTTCTTTCTGAAAACTCTGCTATAAAACCCACATTAGTAGAGTGCTGCAGAGATGGTTGACCTGGAGGTTTCTCCCATCTGTAGACAGTATCATTGGAGCTCAGCCAGGAATGTGTTGTACCCTTCTCCTGATCTGTGCCTGCACACATTTCTGTCTCTGAGCTCTACAGGCAGTTCTTTCCTTCTAATGGCTTGGTTTTTGCTCTGATATGCATTGTCAGCTTTGAGATCTTATATAGACAGTGTTGTGTCTTTCCAAATAATCTCCAATCAACTGAATTTACCACAGGTGGACTCCAATCAATGTTTGGAAACATCTGAAAAATGACCAAGTGAAATTTCAAATGTCATAGCAAAGGGTCCGAATACTTATGTCCATGTGAAAGTTTAGGGGGTCATTTCTTAACCTGAAATACACCTATATATGTCTCATTCTTCATTTTCTACTCCTGTTTTAGGTGTAGAAAATGGTCTAAATGTAAGCCAGCAAGGAAATTTAGACTGGCGCAGGATGCACCAAAGTTATGTAGAGGCCTGCACTTCTAGGGGTTATTAGACACCGGTCTTAATAAATGACCCCTTTAGTCTTTACTTTTTAATAAATGTGCAAACATTTCAAAAATTCTGCTTTCACTTTTATATTATGAGGTATTAAGTGCCAATTGATAGGGGAAAATCAGATTTAAATTTTTATTTTATTTTAGCACAACATAACAAAATGTGATAAAAATGAAAGGGTCTGAAGACTTGTGAAGAAGGAGGGAGTCCCTCTCTCCCCACTGTGACACAGCCTCCACTGCCACTAGGGCTGCAATGAGTACTCGATTAAATCGAGTAATTCGACACCAAAAAATCCTCGATGCAAATTTTTTGGACTACGGACCGGGAGTGTAGTGCTTTCTATTACTCCCACTCCGTGGTCTCCCGCTGGCCTTCAATGAACTTGGAATTCTCACCTTTCCAGCAGGGGGCCTCCAGGCACTCCAGAACACGTCCATGGTCCCGCACTGCACTGACCTCCTGATGTATGCTGCGACCTGACGAGCAGCGCGTAACGATGGCGTGTCATCGGCGCCCCTGCTGGAAATGTAAGTTGGTGACACCGAGGGGGTGGGGGTGCGACTATAGCCGGGCGCCCGGATTGCACAGCGTCATAGCAACCAATGATGCTGTGCACTCCGGGTGTCAGGAGGAAGGCACAAGGGGGGAGAGGCGTTGGCACAAGGGGGAGTGGAGCTGATGGCATCGGGGTGGGGGGAGCTGAAGGCACCGGGGTGGGGGAGAGCTGAAGGCACCGGGGTGGGGGAGAGCTGAAGGCAGTTAATTGACGCTGTTCCGCGGGATCCCTGTCATTGAGGCTGGGTGCAGTGTGATACGGCTGGCACCTGCCGCCTACATTTGTATTTAGGGGTTAATTATATTCATTGGTGGCGCAGCAGTGGCCACAGGGCCCCCCCTTCCCCTCAGTATTTTCATTGGTGGCAGTGGCAGCTTCTGATCGGAGCCCCAGATCAGTTTTCTATTGTGGCAGAGAAAACGGATCCGTCCCCATTGACTTGCATTGGGGTCATGCCGGATCCGTCTTGCTCCGCATCCAAGGACGGAAAGCAAACTACAACATGTTTCAGTTTGCTGTCCGGTATGGGAACGCAACTAAACAGAATTGAATGCATTTTGGAGCATTTCGTTCTGTTCAGTTTTGTCCCCATTAACAATGAATGGGCACAAAACTGAAGCCTTTTTTTCTGGTATTGAGCCCCTATGACGGATTTCAATACCGGAAAACTAAAACGCTAGTGTGAAAGTAGCCTAAACAAAGCTATCTGCACATGACTTTCACATGAATAGACACTGTTACAGACTGTTAATAACTGGCAAAGAATTGATTCAGTCAGCCGTTAACACCTTTTGATATAGGGTTTCCAATCCTTATAAAGTTGTAGAATGGAGCTAATCAGTGACTTAAAATTGCATATGGATCTTTCTTTCACAGACATTCCACATTTTTCAGGGTGCAGATCCTCTGTGTACAGTGTATTAGTAATTTGCATGAGAATGCTAGATAAATTAATGCAGTAAACTGCTGATTGCCCTAGGGAGCAACTATATCATGTAAGATTTCCACATCTATGAAGTCTTTTTTTTTTTTCTTCCCAATTTTCTGTAGGGTTTATAAATATGGCTATGAATATATTATGTATATACATGGATGTGTTCATTGAAAGGGTCTTCCTATTTCATAGTAACATAGTATATAAGGCCAAAAAAAAGACATTTGTCCATCCAGTTCGGCCTGTTATCCTGCAAGTTGATCCAGAGGAAGGCAAAAAAAAAAACCTGTGAGGTAGAAGCCAATTTTCCCCACTTAAGGGGAAACAAAATTCCTTCCCGACTCCAATCAGGCAATCAGAATAACTCCCTAGTAGCTATAGCCTGTAATATTATTACGCTCCAGAAATACATCCTGGCCCCTCTTGAATTCCTTTATTGTACTCACCATCACCACCTCCTCAGGCAGAGAGTTCCATAGTCTCACTGCTCTTACCGTAAAGAATCCTCTTCTATGTTTGTGTACAAACCTTCTTTCCTCCAGACGCAGAGGATGTCCCCTCGTCACAGTCACAGTCCTGGGGATAAATAGATGATGGGATAGACCTCTGTACTGACCCCTGATATATTTATACATAGTAATTAGATCTCCCCTCAGTCGTTGTTTTCTAAAGCGAATAACCCTAATTTTGATAATCTTTCAGGGTACTGTAGTTCCCTCATTCCCGTAATTACTTTAGTTGCCCTCCTCTGAACCCTTTCCAGCTCGGCTATGTCTGCCTTGTTCACAGGAGACCAGAACTGTACACAGTACTCCATGTGTGGTCTGACCAGTGATTTGTAAAGTGGTAGGACTATGTTCTCATTATGGGCATCTATGCCCCTTTTGATGCAACCTATTATCGTATTGGCCTTGGCAGCAGCTGCCTGACACTGGTTTCTACAGCTTAGTTTGTTCACTAAAATTCCTAGGTCCTTTTCCATGTCAGTGTTACCCAGTGTTACACCATTTAGTATGTACGGGTGACTTGCATTATTCCTACCCATGTGCGTAACCTTACATTTGTCAGTGTTAAAGGGTTTCTGTCACCCCGCAAAACTCATTTTTTTTTTTTTGGATAGTTAGATTCTTCATAGTGCGATATAGGAGAATATAATGCTCTTACTTACTTTCATGCGGCCGATTCTTTATAAAACGAACTTTTATAATATGTAAATGAGGGCTCTACCAGCAAGTAGGGCGTCTACTTGCTGGTAGCTGCTGCAGAAATCCGCCCCCTCGCCGTGTTGATTGACAGGGCCAGCCGTGATCTCCTCCTCCGGCTGGCCCTGTCAGTAATTCAAAAATCGCGCGCCTCGCGTCATTCGGCGCAGGCGCTCTGAGATGAGGAGGCTCATATCCTCAGCACTCCCTCAGTGCGCCTGCGCCGATGACATCACCGAAAGAGAAGACGTCATCGGCGCAGGCGCACTGAGGGAGTGCTGAGGAGACGAGCCTCCTCATCTCAGAGCGCCTGCGCCGAATGACGCGAGGCGCGCCATTTTTGAATTACTGACAGGGCCGGCCGGAGGAGGAGATCACGGCTGGCCCTGTCAATCAACACGGCGAGGGGGCGGATTTCTGCAGCAGCTACCAGCAAGTAGACGCCCTACTTGCTGGTAGAGCCCTCATTTACATATTATAAAAGTTCGTTTTATAAAGAATCGGCCGCATGAAAGTAAGTAAGAGCATTATATTCTCCTATATCGCACTATGAGGAATCTAACTATCCAAAAAAAAAAAAATGAGTTTTGCGGGGTGACAGAAACCCTTTAAACCTCATCTGCCACTTCATTGCCCAAGCCTCTAATCTATCCAGATCCATTTGTAGCAGTATACTGTCCTCTTCAGTGTTAATTACTTTACACAGTTTAGTGTCATCTGCAAAAATGTATATTTTACTATGCAAGCCTTCTACGAGATCATTAATAAATATATGGAAGAGAATAGGGCCCAATACTGACCCCTGAGGTACTCCACTAGTGACAGTGACCCAATCTGAGTGTGTACCGTTAATAACCACCCTCTTATTTCTATTACTGAGCCAGTTACTTACCCACATACAGACATTTTCTCCCAGTCCAAGCATTCTCATTTTATATACTAACCTTTTATGCGGTACAGTGTGAAATGCTTTGGAGAAGTCCAGATATACGACATCCATTGATTCGCCAATGTCAAGTCTAGAACTTACCTCCTCATAGAAATGGATTAAATTAGTTTGACATGACCGATCCCTCATGAAGCCATGCTGCTATGGCGTTATTTGTGTATTTTCATTGAGGTGATCCAAGATAGCATCTCTTAAAAAACCTTCAAACAGTTTACCCACGACGGATGTTAAACTTACCGGCCTATAGTTTCCGTTCTCTGTTTTTGGACCCTTTTTGAATATTGGCACCACATTTGCTATGCGCCAATCCTGTGGAACACTCCCTGTCAGTATAGAGTAATTAAATATCAGAAATAAGGGTCTGGCTATGACATTACTTAATTCTCTTAGAATACGGGGGTGTATGCCATCTGGTCTGGCGATTTGTCTGTTTTAACCTTTTTAGACGCCGCTGTACTTCTTCCTGGGTCAGACAGGGCACCTTTAATGGGGAATTAACTTTTACATTCTGCATTTCATCTGACAGTTTATTTTCTTCAGTGAATACAGTGGAGAAAAAAATATTTAATAGCTTTGCTTTCTCATCGCTCTCTGCAACTCCCCCCTCATCACTCTGTAAAGGGCCGACACCTTCAGATTTATACTTTTTTCCATTTATATATTTGAAGAACATTTTAGGGTTAGTTTTGCTCTCTTTGGCAAATAATCTTTCGGTCTCTAGTTTGGCCCTTTTTTTTTTTTTTTTTACATATTCAATTTTTTTCCTTGTAGTTTTTCAGTGCTTCTTCGCTACCCTTCTGTTTTAGTGATTTAAATGCTTTTTTTGTTGTCATTTATTGCCTTCTTTACAGTTCTATTTATCCACATTGGTTTCTTCTTAAGGTTCCTTAACCTTTTATTCCCATAAGGTATGTACCTCTCACAATTAGATTTTAGGATGCTTTTAAAAATATCCCATTTTGTGGCTGTATTTTTATTTTTGAGTACTTTGGCCAATGGCCTATCTTAGTTGGCTAAATTTAGCTTTTTTGAAGTTTGGTATTTTTGTTCCTCCCTGAAGAAACACTATTTTGAATGATAATTAGAAGGTTATTACTTTATGGTCACTATTTACCAGGTGTCCCCCAACCTGCATGTCTGTTGTTCTGTCAGGTCTATTGGTTAATACTAAGCCCAGTATGGCCGTCCCTCTAGTTGGGTCCTGAACCAGTTGGGAAAGGTAATTGTCTTTGGTTATTGGCAAGAACCTGTTTCCTTTATGAGATGTACAGGTTTCCGTTTCCCAGTCTATATCTGGGTAGTTGAAGTCCCCCATAATAACGACCTCATTATGATTTGCTGCCTTGTCTATCTCGTTTAGTAGTAGATTTTCTGTGGACTCTGGTAAATTAGGTGGTTTATAATAAACTCCAATTAGTATGACATGCTATATTTTTTTTGCGGGGCCACGGAATGGAGCAACGGATGCAGACAGCACACTGAGTGCTGTCCGCATCTTTTGCGGCCCCATTGAAGTGAATGGGTCCTAGCCTGAGCCGCAAAAACTGCGGCTCAGATGCGGACCCGAAAAACGGTCGTGTGCATAAGGCCTTATTCCCACTATGTCATAGTCCTCCTCACACATCACTAATTCCAGTTTTATAAGTCAGGCTTCTGGCATTAGTATACATACATTTAAGAGGTTTATTTATATTTTTTACCCTACACCTTTCCTTCTGAACTGTTCTAGTCCCTCCATCCATTCCTCCCCTAGTCCCATTATCCCCGGTCTCTCTCTGCACTATCTTCCCCTCCTATAATGTAATTACCCCCCCCCCCCAGTCCCTAGTTTAAACACTCCTCCAACCCTCTAGCCATCTTCTCCCCCAACACAGCTGCCCCTTCCCCATTGAGGTGCAGCCCATCCCTACGATAGAGCCTGTAGCTGAGAGAGAAGTCGGCCCAGTTCTCCAGGAACCCAAACCACTCCTTCCTACACCAGTACACCAGTTCTTGAGCCACTTGTTTACCTCCCTAATCTCCCGCTGCCTTTATTGTGTGGTTCATGGTATAGGCAGTATTTTGGAAAATACTACCTTTGAGGTCCTTGCCCTAAGCTTTTGACCTAAATCCCTAAAATCTTTTTTAAGGGCGCTCCACCTACCTCTAACTTTGTCATTGGTTCCGATATGGACCATGACCACTGGATCTTCTCCAGCCCCTCCCAGTAATCTGTCAACCCGATCCGCAATGTGTCAAATTCGAGCGCCAGGAAGACAACACACCGTTCGACGATCCCTGTACCCCTAATAAGTGAGTAAAAAGAAAAAGAACATAAAAACCTAAATCTGTCTGAATGTTTACCAGAAGATTCCACTATAGCTCAGAATTAGTTATTTTTCATTTTCATTACCCTTCCCAGCTCTGTAAAGCACCTTTGTTTTGATGCTGCCAGGGCTTTCTGGAGGTGGCATTACCAGTGTGGATGGATATAGTTCCCATGATACTTCTCCTCTCTCATAGTCCCTGCCGTATTTACAGCTGCCTCATCCCCTTCTTTTACAAAGTCTAAAGTTCTGTAATTCCTCAGTATTCAGACACAACTACTCTGCTACTGACAGATTGCTTTGCTTTTTCCACACTCACTGGACACTGCACTGGACATTTGCTATCCAGAAGGTAAAACATGATATGTTCTGAATCAGAGGGGAGCAGAACTAGAGAGCATTGGAGGTAAAAGGCATATAGAGGGAGATTTATCATCTTTCAAATGCGACTTTTTGAAGAAGAAAAAAGTCATAAATGCCTCTTTTTATGCCACTTTTCCAAAAAGGGGCGTGGCAAGGGCGGAAAAGGGAAGTGACCAACAGAGGTCGCAATAACGCCTGTACAAGCGTCATAGACACCTGTTCCGGCCATTTTTCTACCTGAAAAAAGTCTAAGGCATACCAATACGCCTTAGACTTTTCCCTGCCATTTATCAGTGCAGTGAGCGCTGTGAATGGCAAGGGCAGCGCAGCGATGCTGCTGCTGCCTGAAACAGCCAATAACAAAGCTCCTTACAGTAAGGAGCTTTGTTATTGGTCAGTTTGAGCGGGCTGCCGGAGCTTATGGCACACCACTCTGAAGTGAGGAAGGAGGCAGGGTAAGTGGCCTTGCTGTGTAGTGAAATTTAGTGGGGGTCCCAGATCGGCCTCAATAGAAGGTCTTCACCACTGCACTCAGCAGTGAGGAAAAGTGGCTGAGCGCTTCAGACTCCTGCTTATAGAAGTCAGCAAGGGTCTCAGTGCTGGACACGCCAATAAGAGACCAGCAGCAAGCAACACCAACCTCAGACTTGGGTCTGACCGCCAGCTGCAAGAAAGTGAGGACACGGGAGGGAGACCCTCACGGCAGGTCATTCTATTGTCCCGTAGCCAGAAAATTAAAGGAGAAGCAGTTTATAGATGCAGCACACGGTCATGTGCCTGTGTACCTAGTGCGGGATACACAGATGTCACAGCATGACTGACTTACAGATACCCCTACTCTCATTGCCAATGCAAATCCTGTATATAGCAGGGGGAGAAGAGAGGATGCTGCAAGCACCATGAAACAGTAGGCTGCATGAGTAGTAGCCAAGGAAAAGCATCACTGTCCCACTATATACTGTACACTATTAAACAATGTGCACTATAGTCCAGGACACTATCACACTATATACAGTATACTGTATCACTATGTACACTATTACAGTATATACAGTACATTATCACACTACAGGGAGTGCAGAATTATTAGGCAAGTTGTATTTTTGAGGATTAATTTTATTATTGAACAACAACCATGTTCTCAATGAACTCAAAAAACTCATTAATATCAAAGCTGAATATTTTTGGAAGTAGTTTTTAGTTTGTTTTTAGTTTTAGCTATTTTAGGGGGATATCTGTGTGTGCAGGTGACTATTACTGTGCATAATTATTAGGCAACTTAACAAAAAACTAATATATACCCATTTCAATTATTTATTTTTACCAGTGAAACCAATATAACATCTCAACATTCACAAATATACATTTCTGACATTCAAAAACAAAAACAAATCAGTGACCAATATAGCCACCTTTCTTTGCAAGGACACTCAAAAGCCTGCCATCCATGGATTCTGTCAGTGTTTTGATCTGTTCACCATCAACATTGCGTGCAGCAGCAACCACAGCCTCCCAGACACTGTTCAGAGAGGTGTACTGTTTTCCCTCCTTGTAAATCTCACATTTGATGATGGACCACAGGTTCTCAATGGGGTTCAGATCAGGTGGACAAGGAGGCCATGTCATTAGATTTTCTTCTTTTATACCCTTTCTTGCCAGCCACGCTGTGGAGTACTTAGACGCGTGTGATGGAGCATTGTCCTGCATGAAAATCATGTTTTTCTTGAAGGATGCAGACTTCTTCCTGTACCACTGCTTGAAGAAGGTGTCTTCCAGAAACTGGCAGTAGGACTGGGAGTTGAGCTTGACTCCATCCTCAACCCGAAAAGGCCCCACAAGCTCATCTTTGATGATACCAGCCCAAACCAGTACTCCACCTCCACCTTGCTGGCGTCTGAGTCGGACTGGAGCTCTCTGCCCTTTACCAATCCAGCCACGGGCCCATCCATCTGGCCCATCAAGACTCACTCTCATTTCATCAGTCCATAAAACCTTAGAAAAATCAGTCTTGAGATATTTCTTGGCCCAGTCTTGACGTTTCAGCTTGTGTGTCTTGTTCAGTGGTGGTCGTCTTTCAGCCTTTCTTACCTTGGCCATGTCTCTGAGTATTGCACACCTTGTGCTTTTGGGCACTCCAGTGATGTTGCAGCTCTGAAATATGGCCAAACTGGTGGCAAGTGGCATCTTGGCAGCTGCACGCTTGACTTTTCTCAGTTCATGGGCAGTTATTTTGCGCCTTGGTTTTTCCACACGCTTCTTGCGACCCTGTTGACTATTTTGAATGAAACGCTTGATTGTTCGATGATCACGCTTCAGAAGCTTTGCAATTTTAAGAGTGCTGCATCCCTCTGCAAGATATCTCATTATTTTTTACTTTTCTGAGCCTGTCAAGTCCTTCTTTTGACCCATTTTGCCAAAGCAAAGGAAGTTGCCTAATAATTATGCACACCTAATATAGGGTGTTGATGTCATTAGACCACACCCCTTCTCATTACAGAGATGCACATCACCTAATATGCTTAATTGGTAGTAGGCTTTCGAGCCTATACAGCTTGGAGTAAGACAACATGCATAAAGAGGATGATGTGGTCAAAATACTCATTTGCCTAATAATTCTGCACGCAGTGTATATACACTATAATAGTATAACAGTACACAATCACACTGCATCCCACTATGTGCACTACATACAGTACATTACCACACTGTGCTACCCTAAGCATACCACCCTGACTCTGCAGAGCCCTCTGTGCCACCCTAAGCCTACATAGCCTCATATTGTGCCAACCTGACCCTGCAGAGCTTTGTGCCACCCTAACACTACATAGCCTCGTACTGTGCCAACCTGACCCTGCAGGGCTCTCTGTGCCACACTAACACTACACAGCATTAGCATCCAATCTGAGACCGCTGCAGAGGAGGGAGCCCCCATGTGCACGGTGCTTTGTACCGCATTGCCCCTAAACTCCATTTCTGCTGAGTGTAACAGTGTCCCCAGCTTTAGGCGTTAGAGGAATGACTGTAATAAGGAGTCTACTGTTCGTATCTATACCAGTAAGAACTGGTGGCACTATTTAGGTGGCAGTGGTCTTATGTTTAGTATATGATGTCAGCTAAATTTAAAATTGTCTTTGCTATTTATGCATGGAAGACCATTTTAGAGTACTAGTAATGGTTTCCCTGCATAAATAGCAAGCCCTTGATGTTATGTACGGTAGGCCTTAGTATTAACTATTTGTATTACTGTAACTTTCGTACTCCTCATCGGCTAAAAATACTCCTAAAAAATTGTAAGAGGAGTATTTTTACTCTTCCAGAAAAAAAATTGCGCGACCTCTGGTGACCAACTCCCAAGACAAATTTACCTGGCTCAAATATAGCCAGAAGTCTACGGCAACTCATAGCTGCCGTAGATTTCTGTTTAGGGGCATGGACTGCCTGTGCCTCATCATAAATTAGGTGCATCCCCCAGCAATGCAAGGGATATCAAGACTGGCGCAGAAAGTGGCAGTCTTGATAAATCTCCCCCATGATGTGTGAAGTTCCTCTTTACAGGAAATGGAAGAGAATACTACATTTTCAGAACTTTACATAAGCAGGGAATATAAACCAGGAGCATTGTCATGTGGCTGCATTTGAAACTGGCTTAGGCTACTTTCAGACTAGCGTTAATATTTTCCGGTATTGAGATCCGTCATAGGGTCTCAATACCGGAAAAAAAACGATTCCGTTTTGTCCCCATTTATTGTCAATGGGGACAAAACGTAAATGAACAGAACGGAATGCATTCCATTCTCACACCGGAGAGCAAAACGCAGCATGCTGTGGTTTGCTTTCCGTCCTGGGATGCGGAGCAAGACGGATCCATCCTGACACACAATGTAAGTGAACGGGGACGGATCCGTTTTCTTTGAAACAATAGAAAATGGATCTGTCCCCCATTGACTTTGAATGGCGTTCATGATGGATCCGTCTTGGCTATGTTAATGAGCATACAAACGGATGCAGGCGGTTGTATTATCAGTAACGGAACCGTTTTTTGCTGGACCCTGCCGGATCCAACAAAAACGCTAGTGTGAAAGTATCCTTACAGAGGCATCTCATCTGGCAGATAGTACTGTACACTAATACTAATCTTACTGGATACTATTTGCACATAAAGATTGAAAAATATCTTAAAAGGAAATTGTATTTTTTCAATTGCACTATGTAGCTATATAATCAGTGTCCATCAAGTTCAACCAAGGGATGGGTGGGGATGTGAAATATGGGAAGGGGAGTCGGACAACATAATTCTACACATTTACATAAGTGTTCATGTTATTTAGTTCTAGGAATTCATCTAAGCCTATTTTAGAACTTCACCACCCTCCAATTTTTAGCACTGAGTCATAGCAAAATTATACTAAGAAGAGCCTCCACTATTCAAAACTAACACCCAAAAAAAAAATTGGAACTACGGCTCCACCATATAGATAAACAGAAAAATCTTTATTGAATAAGCATTTGGACAGACATTGTCACATGTAAAATTAGCAATAAAAAGGCATACTTCGGTGAGGAAAAAACCCTGGAGGGGACTGAGGGATTGACACACAAGGGCATACAGAAACATAAGAGAAAGCCACATATGGAACCAAGAACAAAGGGCCCTGGACACAAAGATCCGTTAAGAAATTGGATAACCAAAATGTGGAAGTCAACAGAGTGTGATTAAATACCCCAAAGTGCGCGCCGATCCTTCAGTCTAAGGCCCCTTTCACACGGGCGAGTATTCCGCGCGGATGCGATGCGTGAGGTGAACGCATTGCACCCGCACTGAATACCGACCCATTCATTTCTATGGGGCTGTTCACATGAGCGGTGATTTTCACGCATCACTTGTGCGTTGCGTGAAAATCGCAGCATGTTCTATAGTCTGCGTTTTTCACGCAACGCAGGCCCCATAGAAGTGAATGGGGTTGCGTGAAAATCGCAAGCATCCGCAAGCAAGTGCGGATGCGGTGCGATTTTCACGCACGGTTGCTAGGAGACGATCGGGATGGAGACCCGATCATTATTATTTTCCCTTATAACATGGTTATAAGGGAAAATAATAGCATTCTGAATACAGAATGCATAGTAAACATTGCTGGAGGGGTTAAAAAAAAATAAATAATAATTTAACTCACCTTAGTCCACTTGATCGCGTAGCCCGGCTTCTCCTTCTGTCTTCATCTGATCTCTTTGCAGCAACAGGACCTGTGGTGACGTCACTTCGGTCATCACATGATCTTTTACCATGGTGATGGATCATGTGATGACCGGAATGACGTCACCACAGGTCCTGTTGCTGCACAGAGATCAGATGAAGACAGAAGGAGATGCCGGGCTACGCGATCAAGTGGACTAAGGTGAGTTAAAAAAAAATATTTAACCCCTCCAGCGATGTTTTACTATGCATTCTGTATTCAGAATGCTATTATTTTCCCTTATGACCATGTTATAAGGGAAAATAATTCAATCTACAGAACACCGATCCCAAGCCCGAACTTCTGTGAAGAAGTTCGGGTTTGGGTACCAAACATGCGCAATTTTTCTCACGCGAGTGCAAAACGCATTACAATGTTTTGCACTCGCGCGGAAAAATCGCGGGTGTTCCCGTAACGCACCCGCACATTTTCCCGCAACGCCCGTCTGAAAGAGGCCTTACTGTTCTACTATGACCACCTCCTGAGGTCGACAGTTTCACAGCTCTTACAGAAAAGAAGCCTTGTCGTCTCTGGAGGCTAAACTTTTTCTTCTCTAGACAGAGGCAGTGCCGCTGTATCTTTTAATGGAATTTTACATGAAACAGCTTTTTGCCATATTTTTGTACGGGACACATATTTATGTGTGTGTATGTATGCATGTATGTATGTATGTGTATGTATATATGTGTGTGTGTGTATATATATATATAGATATAGATATATACACACACAAGTTAATCATGCCCCCTCTTCTCAAAAACTAAATACATTTAAAGGGGTTATCCAACACCTGTAATGCCCCCCAAAATGCCCGGGCCTTCATGCAGGTTATACTGACCCTGCTCCCCAGCACCTGCGATGCTCCTGCCTGATGCCCACAAAGCGGACACTACATCTCCCCGCCGCACAGATCAAGACATCCGGTGACGGGGGGAGCAGCCAATAGCAGGCTACAAGGTGCCCAGGCATTTTGGGAAGCAATATAGGTGTTGGATAACCCGTTTAATTCTTTTAGTTTCACTGTTAACTAAGACCTTCCATGCCTGTTTTCAGTTTAGTTGCCTTTAGTTTCTTTGTACTTTCTCCACCTCCAGGACATCCTTTTTATGACCTGTTGGTCAAAACTGAACTGCATGTTCCAGATTAATATACTTTACGTGCTGCACTTCTACAGAATCAAACTCAGCACCAACAATTCCAGTTTTTAACTCCACTTATTTTAAAGCATCTCATTCAGTGTGACATCAGTTACTTGTCCACATCATCTACCGGTTCTTGCTCTATACACCTATAGCCGTAGCCACTAAACATTGGGGGTAATTTATTAATACCCCTTTAGCTGGCGGTGGAAGCTCCGAATTTATGTAGAGGCGCCGGCCTCTGACATAACTTCGGCGTATCCATCGCCAGTCTAAATCTACGCCAGCTCCCTTGCTGTCCTACATTTAGACCATTTTCTATGCCTAAAACAGGCGTAGGAAATGATCAATGAGACAGGCCCGCCCCCTTCCACGCCATGCCCCCTTTTTTAGACCTGGAGTAAGAGGGGAAAAGTTGCAGATTGCGGCACAAATAACCTTTGCGACACAATCTGCCACAAATATACGCCAAAAAGTGGCATATATCTTTTAGTAAATGACCCCTATTGTGTTTATATTATTGTGAGCCCCTTCTTAATAGAAGGCATCTATGTATTCAAATACAAGTCTTGTGATTTTCGATAATTCTAGAGGAATGTACGGCTAATATGAGATTTGTATTTGTTGATTACTTTTCTTCGCTCACCATTCTTTCTGATGTGCATAGTGAAACTCTTCACGTACTTGGTGACATAATCTTCCACTTAAAACGGCAGGTGGCATCCATTTTGCATAACATTGAAGAACTGTTGCCTTTTGGCCCCAGATATCACTTACAGCTTTTGTTCTGCATTTTCTTCCCTAAATGGTGTCATAATGTACGGTATATGACTTTCGAAGTACCAGGCAACTTGGGAGCACTTTAAGTTTATTTGAAGATGCACTCTCTTGTGCATGGTACAAATCCCCTACAAAATTAAGCCCTTCATTCCCCATCTGCCAATTTATTTGAGCACTGTAGAGCAGGTGCGCTCAGTCAGAGCTGGGATTGGAAAGGGCGATTATTTTTATCTTCCATTTACAATTCAAAGTGTATTAATAAAGGCGCTGCTCTAACACCGTGTTTACTCATAATTTATACATTCACAATCATCTACCGCCAAAGCTGTCACATACATTACAGAACTCCACAAAACGGGAAGGAGGATTTCAGAGTCAGGTGTGCAGTCCTACAATGCAAGGTCATGACCTGAAACGAAGGCTTGGCATAAGAAAATAGCTTGACTGGGAAAATTGCTGCTATTAGCTAACTGCATAATTGCACATTGAGACAATTTGACAAACTCCCATATAAATGGGCCATCTGATTATCATGGGGATCAGATGATATTATGTGGATTTTACTTGACCATGCACAGCTTGACAAAGCAGTTGTCATGCAGAGGTAATTGGTCTTTGTAAAAGATTTTCACTTACAATGTCATTTTTTCACATTCATAGCTACATCTGAAGCTGGTCCTAACATTCCAATGTTATTACCTAGAACAGAAAGCAAAAAATGGAGTGAGACACAAAAGGAGGGGAATGAAAAAAATATATAAAACTAGGAAGGGAATAGTGGTGGAATAGAAAGACAAGTGGTGATAGGGGACAAGGAAGGGCGCCAATGGAACACCTAAGGCTTCCTGCCCACGACCGTATGGCTTTTTCAGTGTTTTGCGGTCCGTTTTTCACGGATCCGTTGTTCCGTTTTTTGTTTCTGTTCTGTTTTTCCGTTCCGTTTTTCCGTATGGCACATACAGTATACAGTAATTACATAGATAAAATTGGTCTGGGCATAACATTTTCAATAGATGGTTCCGCAAAAAACGGAACGGAAACTGAAGACATACGGATGCATTTCCGTATGTGTTCCATTTTTTGGCGGACCCATTGACTTGAATGGAGCCACGGAACGTGATTTGCAGGCAATAATAGGATATGTTCTATCTTTAAACGGAACAGAAAAACGGAAATACGGAAACGAAATGCATACGGAGTACATTCCGTTTTTTTTGCGGAACCATTGAAATGAATGGTTCCATATACGGACCGTATACAGAACGCAAAAAACGGCCAGTAAACGGGGGGAAAAAACGGTCGTGTGCAGGAGGCCTAAAAGAGGCAATCAGAGATCAGAAAGCTGTTCAAGTGATAGGCTGCAACCCACAGAACCAAAAGAGTGGCACGAACTCGCCAGGAATGGTGGACCGTATGTCTGAGCAATTAATTCTAATCTGTGTATACCTCCTATGTATATACCTTTTATGAGCTAAAAGATAAGATTGCTCTTTTTTATACTAATTGTGCCGTTTTGTTCTATTCACTTGGAAAACATACTGTGGCGCCCCATACACTTGTTGTTTTTAATGGTATTACCTGGCAGTGTAGGTCTTTATTGGGAGATGTCAGGGCACTTTTCTTTTTCAGCTTGGCTGCTCCGTTCCCTCGCTGTGCGCCCCGTTCACTTTTGCCGCCCTGTATGCTAATTAACAGCATCGGTACAGGAAAGAGGAGACGGACGGGTTTCTCAAGGGATGTCTCCTTGAGAAACCTGGCCGTCCTTGGAGAAGGAGATGCCCCTTGAGAAACCCGGCCGTCTCCTCCTCCCTGTACCGTTGCTGCTATTTAGCATACAAGGCGGGAAAAGTGAACGGGCCGCACAGCGGGGGAATGGAGCAGGCGAGCTGCGAAAGAAAAGCTCCCTGAGATCTCCTAATAAAGCCCTACACTGCTAGTTAATAACATTGGAATGTTAGGACCAGTGAAAGGTCCTCCTTAAAGTGGCCGATTTCAAAGGGATCATCCAACCATCCAGTGTATATGGGTGTGTCCTGGATCTCCTCCAATAGCAGATGTCAGGGGATAGAAGAGTTAGGCAAGGCCCTTTGCACTCGAACGTTGTGTGCCTGTGGCCGTATTGCGGCCCGCATACGGCGGGTCCGCATTACACTGGCACCGGCCCGTGTGCACTCCACATCATGGATGGTGAATGGGTCCGTGAATCACGGATCGGAACCCCACAGAAGCACTACGGAGTGCTTCCGTGGTGTTTCTGTCCGTGCCTCCGCACCGCAAATTGCGGTCCCCAATGCACGGAGCAGATGCACAACGTTCGTGTGCAAGAGGCCGAAGGCTAAGCTCAGATCATCTTTTAGCTTCTGTCCAGTTAGAATCACTTTCATCAAAGATCAGTTAGGGTACTTTCACACTTGTGTTGTGAGGATCCGGCAGGCAGTTCCGTCGCAAACGGATAGCATTTGTAGACTGATCCGGATGCGGATCCGTCTAACAAATGCATTGAAAAACCGGATCCGCCTCTCCGGTGTCATCCGGAAAAACGGATCCTGTATTTATTTTTATTGCATTTTTAACCCCTTAAGGACACAGCCTTTTTACACCTTAGGACCAGGCCATTTTTTGCAAATCTGACCAGAGTCCCTTTAAGTGCTGATAACTTTAAAACGCTTTGACTTATCCAGGCCGTTCTGAGATTGTTTTTTCGTCACATATTGTACTTCATGACACTGGTAAAATGAAGTCAAAAAATTATTATTTTTTGCACCAAAAAATACCTAATTTAACAAAAATTTGGAAAAATTTAGCAAATTTCAAAGTTTCAGTTTCTCTACTTCTGTAATACATAGTAATACCCCCAAAAATTGTGATGACTTTACATTCCCCATATGTCTACTTCATGTTTGAATTGTTTTGGGAATGATATTTTATTTTTTGGGGATGTTATAAGGCTTAGAAGTTTAGAAGCAAATCTTGAAATTTTTCAGAAATTTACAAAAACTAAATTTTTAGGGACCAGTTCAGGTCTGAAGTCACTTTGCGATGCTTACATAATAGAAACCACCCAAAAATGACCCCATCTAAGAAACTACACCCCTCAAGGTATTCAAAACTGATTTTACATACGTCGTTAACCCTTTAGGTGTTGCACAAGAGTTATTGGCAAATGGGGATGAAATTTGAGAATTTCATTTTTTTGTCAAATTTTCCATTTTAACCCATTTTTTCCACTAACAAAGCAAGGGTTAACAGCCAAACAAGACTGTATCTTTATTGCCCTGACTCTGCCGTTTACAGAAACACCCAATATGTGGCCGTAAACTATTGTACGGCCACACAGCGGGGTGTAGAGGGAAAGGTGCGCCGTTTGGTTTTTGGAGGGCTGATTTTTATGGACTGGTTTATTTACACCATGTCCTATTTGAAGCCCCCTGATGCACCCCTAGAGTAGAAACTCCCTAAAAGTGACCCCATCTAAGAAACTACACCCCTCAAGGTATTCAAAACTGATTTTACATACGTCGTTAACCCTTTAGGTGTTGCACAAGAGTTATTGGCAAAAGGGGATGAAATTTGAGAATTTCATTTTTTTGTCTAATTTTCCATTTTAACCCATTTTTTCCACTAACAAAGCAAGGGTTAACAGCCAAACAAGACTGTATCTTTATTGTCCTGACTCTGCCGTTTACAGAAACACCCAATATGTGGCCGTAAACTACTGTACGGCCACACAGCGGGGCGTAGAGGGAAAGGTGCGCCGTTTGGTTTTTGGAGGGCTGATTTTTATGGACTGGTTTATTTACACCATGTCCCATTTGAAGCCCCCTGATACACCCCTAGAGTAGAAACTCCCTAAAAGTGACCCCATCTAAGAAACTACACCCCTCAAGGTATTCAAAACTGATTTTACATATGTCGTTAACCCTTTAGGTGTTGCACAAGAGTTATTGGCAAATGGGGATGAAATTTGAAAATTTCATTTTTTTGTCTTATTTTCCATTTTAACCCATTTTTTCCACTAACAAAGCAAGGGTTAACAGCCAAACAAGACTGTATCTTTATTGCCCTGACTCTGCCGTTTACAGAAACACCCAATATGTGGCCGCAAACTAATGTACGGCCACACAGCGGGGCGTAGAGTGAAAGGTGCGCCGTTTGGTTTTTGGAGGGCTGATTTTTATGGACCGGTTTATTTACACCGTGTCCTGTTTCAACCCCTCTGATGCACCCCTGGAGTAGAAACTCCCTAAAAGTGACCCCATTTTGGAAACTACGGGATAAGGTGGCATTTTTTTGGGGACTATTTTTAGGGTAAATATGATTTTTGGTTGCTCTATATTACATTTTTGTGAGGCAAGGTTACCAAAAATTTTAATTCTGAAATTTCATCTCCATTTGCCATTAACTGTTGAGGAACACCTAAAGGGTTAATAAAGTTTGTATAATCAGTTTTGAATACCTTGAGGGGTGTAGTTTCTTAGATGGGGTCATTTTTGGGGAGTTTTTACTCTAGAGTGCATCAGGGGGGCTTCAAAAGGGACATGGTGTCAATAAAAAAGGCCATCAAAATCGGCCTTCCAGAAACCATGTCAGTCCTTTCCTTTTGCGGCCTCCCTTTTACTGATACAGCAGTTTACGACCACAAATGTGGTGTTTCTGTAAACTGCAGTATCAGGGTAATAAATATTAAGTTTTGTTTGGTTGTTAACCCTTGTTTTGTTACCGGAAAAAACGGATTGAAATGGAAAAGTGCCAAAAATAGCGGTTTTGGCACCGTTTTTTTTTTTTTTTTAACCGTGTTAATCTGGGGGGTTAGGTAATGGGATATTTTTATAGAGGAGATTCTTACGGACGCGGCAATACCTAATAAGTCTACTTTTTTTTTACAATTATTTAGGTTTTTGACTATATTATCTTTTTTGATACAAATCTTTTTTTTGGGTATCTCTAAAGTCTAAGGGTCATTTTTTTAATTTTTTTTTATCCAATTATCTCATGTGGGGGCTCATTTTTTGCGGGATGAGCGGACGGTTTTATTGGCACTATTTTGGGGGCTATATGACTTTTTTTCGCTTGCTATTAAACTTTTTGTTATGTAAGGTGACAAAAAAATTCTTTTTTTGCACCTATTTAATTTTTATTTTTTGACCATGTTAATCTGGGGGGTTGGGTAATGGGGTATTTTTATAGAGGAGATTCTTACGGACGCGGCAATACCTATTAAGTCTACTTTTTTTATAATTATTTCGGTTTTAGACTATATTATCTTTTTTGATACAAATTATTTTTTGGGTATCTCTAAAGTCTAAGGGTCATTTTTAAAAAAAAATTTTTATCCAATTATCTCATGTGGGGGCTCATTTTTTGCGGAATGAGCGGACGGTTTTATTGGCACTATTTTGGGGGCTATATGACTTTTTGATCGCTTGCTATTAAACTTTTTATTATGTAAGGTGACAAAAATAAACTTTTTTTGCACCTTTTTTTTTTTTTTTTCTTGACCGTGTTAATCTGGGGGGGTTGGTCATGGGGTAGTTTTATAGAGGAGATTATTACCGACGCGGCGATACCTAATATGTCTACTTTTAATAAATTATTTTAGTTTTTTTGGGTGTCTCAGGTCTGAGAACCATTTTTTTTTATCCGATGTCAGTGCTAAATTGGGATATAAATTTAGTACTCCATGGAAGTGTGATACTCCCTGAAGCAACCGTCAATGCAGAGGCCCGGATGATCGGGGCACGTGTCGCACTGAGTAGTCGTGTCCTTCCGTATCCCCCTCCTGCGACACACTCTGCACTTTTTTTGGGTTCGTCCCTTCTTTCCAGTATGGGGGACCACACCTGGAAAGTGTTGGCCAGGGACGATCCGGGCACCTACAGTTCCCGAGGTACTCCGGCCTGCTCTTTCCCGGTCCGAAAAGATCAGGGCCTTGAGGACTGCCTCATAGAACTGGAGGAATGTCCCTGTGCTGCCAGCGCTTCGGGATAGTACAAAAGAGTTGTACATGGCAACCTGCACCAAGTAGACCGCAACTTTTTTGTACCATGCCCGGGTTTTGCGCATGGCATTATATGGCTTGAGGACTTGATCAGAGAGATCAACTCCTCCCATATACCGATTGTAGGCGACGATACAATCGGGCTTGAGGACCGTTGCCGCGGTACCTCGCACAGGGACAGGGGTGATGCCGTTACCATGAATTGTGGACAGCATAAGGACATCCCTCTTGTCCTTATACCTGACCAGCAACAGGTTTCCAGTGGTAAGGGCACGGGTCTCACCCCTGGGGATAGGTACCTGGAGGGGGTGGGCAGGGAGGCCGCGTTAATTTTTCCGCACGGTCCCACAAGCGGACGTGGATCTGGCGGCAAGGGACTGGAACAAGGGGATACTGGTATAAAAGTTATCCACGTAAAGGTGGTAACCCTTATCCAGCAGTGGGTACATAAGGTCCCACACAAGTTTCCCGGTAACACCCAGAGTGGGGGGACATTCTGGGGGTTGAATCCGGGAATCTCACCCCTCGTACACACAAAATTTGTAAGTGTACCCTGAGGTACTCTCACAAATTTTGTATAGCTTCACGCCATACCTCGCCCGCTTGGAGGGCACATACTGGCGGAAAATGAGTCTCCCCTTGAACGCAATGAGAGACTCATCAACCGCGACCTCCCTTCCAGGTACATAGGCCTCCATGAATTTGGCCCCAAAGTGATCGATGACCGGCCGTATCTTATACAGACGGTCATGGGCAGGATCACCTCGGGGGGGGACATGCTGCATTATCGGAATAATGCAGACATTTCCGGATGGCCTCAAACCGGGAGCGTGTCATGGCTGTACTGTAAAGTGGGGCCTGGTATAGGACGTCCCCACTCCAGTACAGCCTGACACTGGGTTTTTTGACCAGGCCCATATGCAGCACGAGGCCCTAAAATGTCCTCATTTCGGCTGCACTGACCGGCGTCCAGCCACCGGGCCTGGCCAAAAAGGAGCCCGGGTGTTGAGCGACGAACTGTTGGGCGTACAGATTCGTCTGCTCCACCATCAGATTTACCAGTGGGTCACTGAAAAAATGACAACAAAAAGTCATATTCAGTGTAGCCCACTGTGGAAATCTGGATTCCTGATTGGCCTACAAAATCAGGAATCACAGGCTCGTATCGCTCTGGGCTACACCAGACAAGTTCACCGGCAGGGGGCTCCGGTGGATTTAACTGGTGGGCCGGGAAACCAGTACGAGCCCCAGAGCTGCTCGTACTAGTGTGGGCCACAGGGTCCCTAACATGGCGGTCCCCTTGCTCCGCCTGGCGGCGTCTCCGCCGCCTTGGGGGCTCATCATCATCGCTAGATGATGAGGAGGATGCGGATGACAACAGGAATGTGGGGTCATCCTCATCCTCACTGGGACTCTCGGAGTCAGAGGCAAGCTGGGCGTATGCCTCCTCGGCCGAGAACGTCCGGCGGGCCATAGGGGAGTGTGTGTCTACGTGTAAATGTGCGTGTGTGTAACTCTTTTTATTTTGTGTGCGTGTGTGTGGGGGCACGGGTGTTCACGAACTCACCCTAAAACTAACAGAAAAAAAATAAAATAAACTAACTAAAAAAAATGCAAAAAATGTGGGGAAAAAAAATCAAAACCGCTGATCAACCGTCGAAGTTGATCAGCGGTGGGGTGTGCGATGCGCTAACAGTGGCCGGACACTAAGTGCCGGCCACAATCAGCGTACAAAAAAAATAAAATAAAAATGCACCCCAAAAAAGGTGGGGGGGGGGCAAGTGGCAGCACCCCTGGGGGGTCTAGGGTCACACAGCTGTGCTGTGGACCCCAGACACCCTAACTTAGGGTGATGCAATCAAAGTTAGAAAAGTTCAGAAACTAACTTTCCCTTTTTTTTCCCTGCCTAAACCAAACTTTCCCTATGCTGTCCCTATGTACCTGATGGGGGGTGCTGGGGCACAGATCGGGTCCTGGGGGCACAGATCGGGTCCTGGGGGTGCTGGCAGACACACGTGCAGGCAGCTCCTCTCTCCTCCGGCTCCGGAACACAAAAGGAGGAGGAGAGGAGCGCCTGCCTCTTTTGAATTTGCCGCCGGACCGCCCACAGACCAATCAGAAAGCGATCCTGAGTGGTGATGTCACCATCACCACTCAGGATCGCTGGATGGTGATTGGTGGGGTGAAATCACACCACCATCACCATCCTGTTCCGGGTTATCGGGTCTTCAGAGACCCGAACAACCCGGAAACGCAGAAAACCGCAGGTCTGAATTGACCTGCGGTTTTCTGCGATCGCATACATGGGGGGGTCACCGGACCCCCCAGCGCATTTGCCCCAAGTGCCTGCTCAATGATTTGAGCAGGCACGGGGTTCCGATCACCGCCCGCCGCGCGGCGGTGATCGAAAATACACAGGGCGTACATGTACGCCCTGTGTCCTTAAGTACCAGGGCACCAGGGCGTACCTGTACGCCCTATGTCCTTAAGAGATTAAAGGTCTGCGCATGCGCAAACCGAAAAAAACGGTTCCGTTTTGTCGCAACACTTGGTGCCGGATGCGGAATTAATGCATTTCAATGGAAAATAATGCTGGATTCGGCAAGTGTTCCGGAATTTTTGACGGAGAAAATACTGCAGCATGCTTCCGTATTTTCTCCGGCCAAATACCGTAAGAATGACTGAACTGAAGACATCCTGAACGGATTGCTCTCCATTCAGAATGCATTAGGATAAAACTGATCTGTTTTTTTCCGGTATTGAGCCCCTAGGATGGAACTCAAAACCGGAAAAGTTTAACGCAAGTGTGAAAGTACCCTTATTTTTAACAGGAAAAAAGTCCTGCAAAAAGTACTCTTTCGTCAAAAATAACTGATCTATTTGTTGGAGATTTTCAACTTCTTGGGCTGATGCCACGTTCACAGTTGCTTTGGGAATCTGGTAGCCTGATCTAACCTTTTCCGGCATTGCCAGACACGACCATATACCGCCAGATCCCCAATAACCAAAATGCTAGGTTTTGGCCAGACAAATACCACTGCATGCAGAGTGTTTTGTGTGGCTGACAGCCGGCATTTATGGAATTGCGAACGCAACTGTAAACGCAGCCTTATTTGGGCAAAAATGTTGCAAAATGATGCAATTTCACTCCATTTTTCAAAAGTGGGTGGGAAAACGGATGCTGTTAGCGTGTCCAGCGATTTAGTCCAGATTTATTACAGCAAATACCAGAGTAGAGGGGTGGCATAAGAACATAAGTACATTTCTGGTGTAAAGTTTAAAGATGCGCCAAATGTAACCCACAATGGGCAGCATTTCATAAATTTGGCTCAAAGTACGCCAATGCAGACATCAAGCAAAACTGATTTCAGATATTTACCCTCATGTTAGGTTGTTTGCAGTCTCTACGTGCACAAATGGCATTAATTATTACAAGTGCAACAGACTAAAAGAAGTCCATAAAATGAATGTGGGGGTACGGGACAGAAAATCACATAATGTTATTGTCTATTTCAGTGGTTCTCTGCTCACAAAAAGCCGAGGAGAAATAGCAGAATAAGGCCTCATGCACACGACCGTTGTTGTGTTCCGTTCTGCAAAATGGGGTTCTGTTGTTCCGTGATCCGTTTCCGTTTTTGTTTCCGTGTGTCTTCCTTTATTTTTGGAGGATCACCAAACCTGAAGGAAAGTAAAAAAAAAATCTAAGACAGGTTTGCCATTCAAAAGATAGGAAAAAAAACGGACGCGGACGACAATCTTGTGTGCCTCCGTGTTTTTTAGCTGTCCCATTGACTTGAATGGGTCCACAAACCGTTTTCCGCGAAAATAATAGGACAGGTTATATTTTTTGACAGACTGGAATCACGGACGCGGATGACAAACGGTGCATTAGCCGAGTTTTCAACTGACCCATTCAAAGTCAATGGGTCTGCAGAAAATCAAGAAAAACGGCACAACGGACACGGAATAAAGCAACGGTCGTGTGCATGAGGCCTTATTTAAATTTTACCAGAGGTAGGCCGGAGTAATTCTCTATCCCTGTGCTCTTTTCCCAGGACTGTACTTTTCTTTTGCAAATGAAGCTGTGTATCTCATCATCTTTCATGCGGACAAGAAGTTTTCTGCAGTTCTATGTAGTATCTTGTCTTTTATTGTGCTAGAATGTGACCTGTCAAATATGCGGGATGCACATGGACCGCATCCGTATTTTGCAGATCCACGATTTGCAGACCGCAAAATGGATATGGTCGTATGACTAGCCCCTTACATTGACATGAGTTCATGGGAGCAATTATATGGAGTGCAGAGGAGTACAGTTGTATTTGGATCCATTTGGTGCCTGAAGGGGATGAACAACTATATCAGTGTCATATAGGGCAAGCAGGGGCGTAACTATAGGGCGTGCAGAGGTAGCAGTCGCTACTGGGCCCAGGAGCCTGAGGGGGCCAAAGACCCTTATGCGCATAAAAAGACACCAGTATTATAGAAAGTGCAGGCTGGTCAAGTTACACTTCTGGCAGGAGGTGAGGGGTAAGGTCAAGAACTTGGGGGAGGGATGTGGAGATGGTGTTCAATTTTTGACTCAGGCAGCCTGAAGGCTATGTGCTTCCCTGCCCCTGGTCACAAAGCACTGAGAGAAGGGGAGCCTTTAGCTACGCTCCTGAGGGCAAGTACTATATTTTGCGTTAAGGCCTAGAATTATAAACAGCCTTCTGTACTCCTTATCATGATACAGACAGTTATGTGTACACGTAGTTTGTATCTAGTACATTTGTGGTACGTGCTGCATGGCACGTGCTTTTACTGTGAACCACTATGGTTTTTGTTTGTACAGGTGAGGTACATGGAGGGACAGTATTGTGGCATAAAAAAGTTGCAAATTATGGCGCAGTCCATAGACTTTTTAAAGTTTATCATCACTTTTCTAAAGGGGTAAGAAAAGTGGGCTGGGGTTAGTGGGAGGGGCAGGGCTCCGCACGGGCCGCCGGATTTACTATTACTCCCGCCAGAAACTGTTGTGAGTTATAGCTGAAGTTTACGCCAGCCTCTAGCTGACATAGTCTTGTGTTTCTGACTCACAAAGTTCTATCTGCCTCTTAATCAATTAGACACATCTCACTCCAGTGCACAGGGATCAAGACTGGCGTGTGGGAACACCAGCCTTGATAAATGTCCCTCATGGTTCTAACCGTTTCACTTATTTATTATTCCCCGAGCTCTGTATTAAGATTAATTTGATATTAGCTGCTTGTAAATCACCTACAATAACGTATTTTTTTTTCATTAAAATATTCCTTGACATCATAATTGATATAAAATAAAAAATGTGTGTAATTAGACAAGTCATATGTTTGGTAGGTTAGCAAGAAGTCGGGGACATATTTCCCCATGTAAAGTAAATCTCTTTTCTCATCATGTCATGGACACGAGACAGACTCAAGATGGGCTCATAGACTATCTATTGAGCCTGTCTCTAGCAACGAGAGAGCGTGCGTTGAGTGCTTCTACCTCCTTGTTTTAATGATTGACAGATTTAATGATCATATGACTATAATATATTAAAAAGTGTTTGTTTGTTTTTCAAAGTACACTTTACATACCACAATATGGGTTGCTTCTAGCCACCACTAGAGGGAGCTTTCTGTATAGTGCCTTATTATTTAGTTCAAAATATGCATAAGCTTCTGCACTCCCTCTAGTGGTAGTAGAAGGCAATCAGCATGTTACCTTTAATATATATGGCTTTGCAGTGGATTATAAAAATGAAACAGATCATTGTAAAGATATTTTGAGGAATTCATCAATCCAATATATATTCACTTAAAAGTAAAAATGCTAGCATTCTTCCTTACATCAGTCTGCAGTGATATATTGTTTTTTGTCCAGCCGAAACCCAGCACTCATGCAAGAGAACTGCAACTAAACGTTTACCGTAATTGTTGATTAGTCCTTCGCGTCAGCCTGAAGAAATTTTAGCCCATTCCTCTGTACAAGACAGCTTCTCTTCTGTTATGTTGCTGGGTTTCCTCCCATGAACTGCTCGCTTCAGGTACTTCTACAACATTTTTGACTTGGCCATTCCAAAACTTTAACTTCGTTCACTTTGTTTTGGCCAAATAATAGGGGAAAAAATGAGATTTTGGCATCTCTTCCAAGAGCTTGAGCTAGAACCTTCATATCCGGGTGTTAATTCTCATACTTATTTTTTTGTGGTGGCCAATCTGTTTTCCAGATATAATATATTGTAACATTATAGGTACGTTCTTTATTTCTAAGAATACAAAGCCTGAGTGGTGCTTTTATTACTGTGCTGCTCTTCACTGTACCTTACCTGATGATGATTTGAGCTGGTAGACAATATAGCAGCTGTCAAGCCATGGCTAAATGCTTTGAAGCAAAAAAAAAGACGCACTGTAACCAGCAGGCACATGGAACTGAAGAAACGCAATTATTTTTGCTAAGCTTTTCATCTTTTGTCTCTTGTCAGTAATGCTTGACAGAGGTTCCTCATCATTGAATGGCCTCCTTGGCATCACTGGGACAGTGCAAAAGTGGAATAGGTGAGACATTACTTACCTTACTGTGACTGTGCGAAGCATTAGAGGATTCAAGCTATTCTAGGGCAGAAAAGCTTGACTCATTCTTCCTTTTTATCAGATTTATCTGGTATGTGAGAAGATTGAGAAGTCACCAACCTTATTAAAGTGGAACTATCAGGTCTCCAGTGCTACTTTACGTGAGGCAGCATGTTGTAGAGGATGCCCATGTGATTCAGTGTTTAGCTTTAGCTAAATTCCATAAAGGTCCATGTATCATGACCCCAAGATGACCCAGTTGTTGGGTAATGTAATCCACACTTAAGTTTAAGTGGATCTGTCTGGTCCCTATAAAAGGGATACAGAGAGATTTGGTGAAGCTGGAGGATTGGCAAATTAAGTTTTAGGCTAGATGCACACGACTGTATGAGTTTTGCGGTCCGCAAAAAAAACAAACGGCATCCGTATGCCATCCGTTTTTTTTTGTGGATCCATTGTAACAATGCCTAAAACAGACAAGAATAGGACATGTTATTTTTTTTTTTGCGGGGCTACGGAACGGACATACGGATGCGGATAGCACACGGTGTGCTGTCCGCATTTTTTGCAGACCCATTGAAATCAATTGGTTTGCATCCGCAAAAAAAAAAACGTAATGGACACGGAAACAAAATACGGTCGTGTGCATGAGGCCTAAAGATGATAAATGTAAAGTTATGCAATTAAAACACTGGGTAAAACCTCCACAGAAAAAGGGATATTGGTTAACTTTTGCAACCAGGGCCAGGCAGCTGCTGCTAGTGCAAATTAAATTAAATCATTGGATGCATGAAAAGAGTTATAGATGCTCATGACAAGAACATAGTTTTGCCTCTATACAGATTACTTGTCAGATCATACATGGAATATTGTGTACAGTTTGGGACACCTGTACAAGGACATAGATGATCTAGAGTGGGTGCAGATAATGCAATCCAGGTATTTAAGGAAATTAATGGATTTGCAGAAAAGACAGGTTATCAAACATTTTATTATTCTGTTGTTCACAGGTTATTCAGTTTGGGAAAAAAGACAGACCTCATTACAATGAAGAAATGAATGAATGTATGAACGGACAGTTTAGACATATATATCTAGGCCTGAAATCATGACACGCATCCTCTATCTTTAGAGGAAAGGTTTCACCTTCAACATTTGCAGACAGAGATTCTTTACTCTAAGAGCATTATGGACCTCTCTGCTAGAGATGTCCAGTACCAGTATTTTGATTTAAATTTCGTTACCAAGTAAAATATCGCAATACTTTATACCAAATTGATACAGCGCAAAAAAATCCACAAAAACATAAAGGGGGTTAGTTATAAGTAAGCCACTTTCTGGTGTACTTTTGTCACAGCGTTGGTCGCAAAGGGGATTTGTGGCTGAATCTGTGACTTTTCCCCACTCACACCACTTTTCCAAGGTGACGGGAAAAGGGAGCGTGCCATGTGCTGGCCAGCCTGTCTCATTTATCATTTTCTACGCTTGTTTTTGGCGTAGAAAATGACTTAAATCTAGGGAGCAAGGGAGCTGGTGTAGATTTAAACAAGTGGCACGGCAAGTACCTAAGTTATGTAGAGGCCGGCACCTTCACATAACTTAGGCCCATCAAGTGCCAACGCAGGGTTATTAAGACCAGCGTCTAAAACGCCAGTCTTAATAAATGACCCCAAAAGTCTTTATCATTCCGGCAGCCTCCTTGATTTTTGCGCTGTTCCTGGCTCTCACCCCTGCAGCCTTCTTGATCCCTGTGCTTTGCCCCAGCTCTCACCCCCACTGCCGCTTTGATCCCTGCTCTCACCCCCACTGTCTCCTTGATCCCTGCACTCTCTCTTGACTCTCACCCCAACAGCTTTCTCAGTTCCTGCGCTTTTCTCGCAGCTCCACTGATACAGATGTGTGTCACGACACATCCACCATAGAGAAAGATCTATCACACACAAAATGAAGATTCATGACATACACATCATAGTTAGGAATGGAGCCAATTCTTAGTTTTGCCATTGGGACCTATACATTCAGCGCACCCCCTGCTTTTGGTTTTTGTGAGATCTATAGCCTAGATCACGGATGGTCAACCTGCAGTGCTCCAGATGTTGTAAAACTACAATTCCAATCATGCCCTGCTGTAGGCTGATAGCTGTATGCTGCCCGGGCATGCTGGGAATTTTAGTTTTGCAACAGCTGGAGGGCCGCAGGTTGGGCAATACAATTGAATCTAAAGCACTGCAAGATCTGAAGGACCTGTGATGACATCACAAGTCATGTGATCAGTGCAGAAGGCAGGGGGTGAGAAGGACCTGCGATTAGGTCACCATCATGTGACCAGTGCAGGAGAGGAGGGTTCAGCAGTGAGGAGGGAAAGTCCTGGAAAAGAAGCTGTGGTGATGTCTACTACATGAGGAGAGGCAGAGCAATGCTGGGAGTTGTGGTTATTTAACTGGGACTGTTTGTTAGGGCTGAATGGAGGGATGTTATCATGGGACTAAATGTTCAGGGGTGATGTTATTTGCATGAGGCTGCATGTTGAAGGCGGGGGGTGATGTTATTTACATGGGACTGTATGTTGGAGGTGGCTGGGGAGGGGATGATGTTATTTACATGGGACTGTATGTTGGAGGGGGCTGTGGGAGGGAGTGATGTTATTTACATGGGAATTTATGTTGAAAGCGGTTGTGGGAGGAGCAATGTTATTTACATGGGACTGTATGTTGAAGGCGGCTGTGGGAGGGGGTTATGTTATTTACATGGGACTGTATGTTACATAGTTAATACGGTTGAAAAAAGACAAACGTCCATCAAGTTCAACCAAGGGATAGGTGGGGACGCGAATCCCAGAAGGAAGTGAGACTCAGATTTCTACACATTTTCATAAGCATCAATGTTGTTTACTTTTAAGAATTCATCTAAATACTTTTTAGAACTGTCCACTGTTCTTGCTGTGACCACATCCTGAGGAAGTCTATTCCACAGATTCACAGTTCTTACAGTAAAGAAGCTTTGACGCTTCTGAAGACTGAACTTTTTCCTTTCCAGTCGGAGGCAGTGCCTCCTTGTCTTTTGAGCACATTTTACATGGAACAGCTTTTTGACTTATTTTTTGTATGGCCCATTTATATACTTGTATGGGTTAATCATGTCCCCCTTTAGACGTCTCTTCTCAAAACTAAATAAATGTAATTCTTTTAATTTTTCTTCATAACTAAGACCCTCTATGCCCCTTATCAGTTTAGTCACTCTCCTCTGTACCTTTTCCAGCTGCAGTGCATCCTTTCTATGGACTGGTGCCCAGAACTGAACTGCATATTCCAGATGAGGCCGCACCAACGCTTTGTAAAGTGGTAGTATTACATCCCTGCCCCGTGAGTCCATGCCTCGTTCAATGCATGACAATATCCTGGTGGCCTTAGAAGCAGCTGATTGACATTGTATGCTGTAATTTATTCTACCATCTACAAGGACACCTAAATCCTTCTCTATAAGTGACTCTCCCAGTGCTACATCCCCTAGGACATATGAAGCACAGAGATTATTACTTCCAAGATGCATAACTTTATATTTATCCACATTGAACCTCATTTGCCAAGTTGATGCCCAATCACTCAGAGTGTTCAAGTCAGCTTGTAGTTTGTGGGCATCTTCCATAGACTGTACAGTTCTACACAGCTTAGTGTCATCTGCAAAAATATGGTGCTATTAATCCCGTCCTCAATATCATTAATAAATAAATTAAATAATAAAGGGCCCAGCCCTGAACCTTGGGGTACACCACTTATAACCTGGGACCATTCTGAATAGGTTAATGGTGGTTGTGGGACGGAGTGATGTTATTTACCTGGGACTGTATATTGATGGCGGCTGTTGTAGGGAGTGATGTTCTTTACATGGGACTGTATGTTAATGGTGGCTGTGGGAGGGAGTGATGTTTACATAGTACTGTATGTTGATAATGGCTGTGGGAGGGAGTAATGTTATTTACGTGGGGCTGTATGTTGGAGGAGGCTGGGGAGGGGTTGATGTTATTTTCATGGGACTGAATATTGATGGCAGCTGTGGTAGGGAGTGATGTTATTTACATGGGCCTTCCTTTCATATAGGCTGGGCACCGCCTCCTGTATTTGTATTAGACGTTAAAGGGTTTCTATCACTTGGTATGACATAATTAGCTGTCAGACACTAGCGATCTGCTAGTGTCTGCTCTCGCCAACCATCCTACTATAATCACTTGTGGGGCAGCGGTTTTGCTAAAAAACTAACTTTTATAAATATGCTAATGAGCCTCTAGGTGCTATGTGGGCGTCATTAGCACCTAGAGGCTCCGTCTACCTTCATACACAGCCGCCGCCCAGCGCATCCCTCCAGCCCGCCCATGTCCTCCTCCGTGTGACGCAGCGGCCGAATTCTCGCGCATGCGCCGTGCGCGGCTGTATTCGGCGCATTTGAGATGTCTGAGCTCGGAGCGGTCAGACATTCAATGCGCATGCGCGGATGTATTCGGCGCATGCGCATTGAATGTCTGACCGCTCCGAGCTCACATCTCAAATGCGCCGAATACAGCCGCGCACGGCGCATGCGCGAGAATTCGGCCGCTGCGTCACACGGAGGAGGACATGGGCGGGCTGGAGGGACGCGCTGGGCGGCGGCTGTGTATGAAGGTAGACGGAGCCTCTAGGTGCTAATGACGCCCACATAGCACCTAGAGGCTCATTAGCATATTTATAAAAGTTAGTTTTTTAGCAAAACCGCTGCCCCACAAGTGATTATAGTAGGATGGTTGGCCAGAGCAGACACTAGCGGATCGCTAGTGTCTGACAGCTAATTATGTCATACCAAGTGATAGAAACCCTTTAATCATCATAGGAGGCGCAGTGCGCCTGCCCCTCCTCCTCCCATCTCTCCTCATTGGCAGCGCTGCACAGGGGGGAGGGAGAGTGACTCCTTCTCCCCTGTGCTGCTGACGGAACATGAGCGCGCTGACAGCAGCACGCTCATGTTCTGTGATAGCGTGCTGGACGCATTATCGGCATATCGGCAAGGTTAGATGCCGATACCGATAACTTAAAAAATAATGAATATCGACCGATATCGATAGTTATTAACATGGGACTGTATGTTGGAGGAGGCTGGAGAGGGGGTGATGTTATCTACATGGGACTGTATGTTGATGGCGGCTGTGGGACGAAGTGATGTTATTGACATGGGACTGTATATTGGAGGAGACTGTAGACAGAGAGGGATGGTATTTACATGGGACTGTATATTGGAGGGGCTGTAGATAGAGAGGGATGTTATTTACATAGGACTGTATATTGAAGGGGGCTGGAGAGATGGTGTGATGTTATTTAAATGGTACTATGGCGGAGGGAGTGAAATAGTGTTATTTACATGGGACTGTATGGTGGAGGGGCAGATGAATTATAATTTGTGAGGACACTAAAGGGAGGAATATAACTATAGGGGGCAATATAAATACTGGGGCACTGCAGGGGAGAGCATTATAACAGTAGGGGGCAGTATAAATACTGGGGGCACTGTAGGGGCATTATAAATCCATGGGACATTATAGGCATTCTTATTACTACTGGGGGCTCTATAGGAGGGACTTATAGATCTGCCTTATTTCTACTAAGAGCACTGTGGGGGCTTTATTACTACTGAGGGGACTGTAGATAGCTTTATTTACCACTGGGGGAACAATAGGGGGCCTTATTTCTACTGCAGGATCTGTGAGAGCATTATTAATAAAGGAGGGCTCTTCTACTAATTGAGGCACTCTTGGGGAGCATTATCACTGTCGGAGGCACAGTAGGGGCAGTATTACTAATGAGCTCACTCTAGAAGGGAATTACTATTGGTGGTACTTGGAGGAGTATTATTACTATGGGGGGCTATCTGTATGGCACTTATTTTTCTTCAGGATAGCATTTGGGGGTATTGGGGAGCACAGCGAGTCACAGGATAACACTGTAGAGACTCCAGGTTGGGGGATGATGACAGAAATGTGAGGAAGCTAAGATGTCCGTGTGTCACACTCTGCAGAGACGAGGCACGGGTGAAATAAGTTGTCTGGACCAAGTGTGTAATATTCTTCAATGGCCAAGTCAATCACCAGCTCAACCCGAGTTCACTTGCTTAAGACAAAACTTAAGGCGGAAAGGCCCACAAACAAGTAACAACTGAAGACAGCTGCAGTAAAAGCCTGGCAAAGCATCACAAAGGAGGAAACCCAGTGATGTCCATGGATTCCAGACTTCAGCCAGTCATTGCCTGCATAGGATTCTCTACAAAATATTAAAAATGAACATTTTATTTATGGTGAGTTACTTTGTACAATTACAGTTGAGCCCCTGAAAGGAGGAGACTTTGTATAAAAATGGTTGCAATTCCTAAACGTTTCACAGGATATTTCTGTTCAACCTCTTGAATTAAACCTGAAAGTCTACACTTCGATTGCATCTCAGATGTTTCATTTTAGATCCATTTTGATGGCATGCAGAGCCCAAAACATGAAGATTGTGTCACTGTCCAAATATATCTGGACCTAACTGTATATATAGGGAAGGCTGAGTATTCAGCCTGCAATTGTGGGAGGGGCAGAGGGTCTTTATATTCCCTGCCTACCTCCCCGCGTTCCTGAACTGAATCTGCACGCTGCTACGAGCCTCAAGGAGCCGCTTGGGTAAGTATCCCTACCTCAATATGATCCAGCCTGTAGCCAACATATGGGTAAGTGCCGCTACACACGCCACGGGCATCTTCCCCGCTGCTTGGGCCAAATCTTGCGGAACGGCGCATCGCAGTCCGCCCCCTTCAGGACGCCGTCACAGTTCCCGGGCCATTGCGAGTTTTTTCATTGAAGGGGCAAGAGCAAGTAGACATTGCTCCTGTTCATGACATTGTTTTTTCTCCTATTATGTACTTTTCAGGCTACTTCATCATTACCTGTCGTCTGGCACGTCCAGACCACATTTGTATTCTTTCAGGCTTACGGTCATTTTCCATACGTCATCTGTGCTTTTTCAGGTTTAGGCAATCCTGATCCACACATGCCTCGTGTGCATGAGGCCTAAGAGGCATACTAAAGAGTTCCAAGAGTCCAGGTAGACAACCAGTTTCAGGAGAGCTATTTAGAAAACGTCCACCTCCCTAGACGGCAATCCTTTTGGGCCCTATACCAGTACAATCATCAAAGCAGCCATGCATCTCAGCTTTTACGGCTTTTTAAGACCTGGGGAGTTCACTCGCACCTCTTCCAGGGTCAAAGGTCCATAAGGCAATTGGTACGGCACAGTAATCATTTCACATTATACCTATATTCCACCAAAACTTCCTGGGCCCCCAATAAAAAAAAAAATATTTCCAGACATTCAACGAGTGGTGCCCTGTCAGGGTCTTAAAAGATCTACTGTCCATTTTGGGCAACTCCTCGCCAGCTAGCCCGTTACTACCGACCTCTCACGTCAACGCAGTTCATCACCCACATTCGCACACTGGCTTCAGGTCTAGGTTTCAACTCTAAATTCATCTCTGGACATTCCTTCCGCATTTGAGCTGCTTCTTCGGCTTCTAGACATGGGGTTCCAGCCCACATCATCCGTGAAATGGTCCACTGGCAATCATCCTGTTTTGCTCGTTACGTTCAAATCCACAGGCAAAGATATCCAAAGCTTTTTCCAGCCTGGCATTGTAAGTTATTGTTATCTCAATAAACTGCTATACACTAAATGGTTTAGTTTTTGCCCCCTTATAGGCCTACCCTCGCTCATGGCTAACGGCACTCCACCAGCCATCTTAGCTAGGTTTCGGTATTAGTATTTCAGATAGGCACCTTGCCTCCAGTCAGGTTCCTCATCCCCTGTAGCCTTGACCACAAATAGGGAAGGCTGAGTATTCAGCCTGCAATTGTGGGAGGGGCGGAAGGTCTTTATATTCCCCGCCTACCAGTCACCTGTGCATGTGCATTTCCGGTGCCCCACCCCCCCTTCCCCAATCTTTCTATATATCCCTAGGATATGCCCCCCTATAGGCATACCCTCGCTCATGGCTAAGGGCACTCCACCAGCCATCTTAGTTAGGTTTCAGTATTAGTATTTCAGATAGGCACCTTGCCTCCAGTCAGGTTCCTCGTCACCTGTAGCCTTGAGCACAAATATATACACTCACCTAAAGAATTATTAGGAACACCATACTAATACGGTGTTGGACCCCCTTTTGCCTTCAGAACTGCCTTAATTCTACGTGGCATTGATTCAACAAGGTGCTGATAGCATTCTTTAGAAATGTTGGCCCATATTGATAGGTTAGCATCTTGCAGTTGATGGAGATTTGAGGGATGCACATCCAGGGCACGAAGCTCCCGTTCCACCACATCCCAAAGATGCTCTATTGGGTTGAGATCTGGTGACTGTGGGGGCCATTTTAGTACAGTGAACTCATTGTCATGTTCAAGAAACCAATTTGAAATGATTCGAGCTTTGTGACATGGTGCATTATCCTGCTGGAAGTAGCCATCAGAGGATGGATACATGTTCTCATTCTGTTTATGCCAAATTCGGACTCTACCATTTGAATGTCTCAACAGAAATCGAGACTCATCAGACCAGACAACATTTTTCCAGTCTTCAACAGTCCAATTTTGGGGAGCTCGTGCAAATTGTAGCCTCTTTTTTTTTATTTGTAGTGGAGATGAGTGGTACCCGGTGGGGTCTTCTGCTGTTGTAGCCCATCCGCCTCAAGGTTGTGCGTGTTGTGGCTTCACAAATGCTTTGCTGCATACCTCGGTTGTAACGAGTGGTTATTTCAGTCAACGTTGCTCTTCTATCAGCTTGAATCAGTCGGCCCATTCTCCTCTGACCTCTTGCATCCACAAGGCATTTTTGCCCACAGGACTGCCGCATACTGGATGTTTTTCCCTTTTCACACCATTCTTTGTAAACCCTAGAAATGGTTGTGCGTGAAAATCCCAGTAACTGAGCAGATTGTGAAATACTCAGACCGGCCCGTCTGGCACCAACAACCATGCCACGCTCAAAATTGCTTAAATCACCTTTCTTTCCCATTCTGACATTCAATTTGGAGTTCAGGAGATTGTCTTGACCAGGACCACCCCCCAAAATGCATTGAAGCAACTGCCATGTAATTGGTTGACTAGATAATTGCATTAATGAGAAATAGAACAGGTGTTCCTAATAATTCTTTAGGTGAGTGTATATATATATATGAAATATATGGCTTGAAGTAAAAAGTATCCAGATGTATACTGTACAGTAATAGTAGGCTTCAGTGAGGCAGAATTATGCATCCTTTTGGCTTATGTTTGGGATCATACCTTAAAGGGGTTGTCCAGAATTTTTATATTGATGGCCTATTTTCAGGATAGGTCATCAGCATCCTCTCGTCGGGGGTCTTTCACCCCAAACCCCTGCTGATCAACTTCAGCAGTTCCAGTGCAGTAATTCAGCACCAGAACTGCATAGCTCAGGGATGCTCAACCTGTGGCCCTCCAGCTGTTGTAAAACTACAACTCCCTGCTGCAGTCTGATAGCTGTAGACTGTCTGGGAATACTGGGAGTTGTAGTTTTGCAACAGCTGGAAGGCCGCAGGTTGAGCATGCCTGGCATAGCTCATAGAATTGAAGAGGAGCAGAAGTAGATATATTTTACTTAAAGGGGTTGTCTCATCATGGACAATGGGGGCATATCGCTAGGATATGCCCCCATTGTCTTATAGGTTCGGGTCACATCACTGGGACCCGCACCTATATCGAGAACGAAGCCCCACAAGGTGGTGGCTGGAGTACTCCGGTCTGGCCACCACCAAGCTGGCTCCCCATAGAAGAGAATGGGAGCGTACCGCGCATTCGCTGCCCCCTCTCCCATTCATTTCTATAGGGCCGACGGAAATAGTCAAGCCAGTGCTCAGCTATTTTCGGCGGCCACATAGAAAATGAATGGAGGGCGGCTGCGCATGCGCAGTTCGCCCTCCTTCACTTGCGGACCTCCATTCTCGATATAGGTGCGTCTCCCAGGAGTGGGACCCGCACCTATAATGGGGGCATATCCTAGCGATATGCCGCCCAGTGTCCATTATGAGACAACCCCTTTAACTCAGAAATGGATTTTGTGACTCAAGTTGAATGGAGACCAGGTATGGTTGGCATGCCTCTAAACTCACCAAACTAGATATCAATGCAGCTGGCCACAGAGATCATGTCTGTTGTAGCAGTGGTGAATTGAACTGACCATGGACCCTGAACCATCACTGCATATTTTATTTTTATTTTCTTATCTTGTATTAGTAGCCAGCACACCATGCCTACAATTATATTGTAATTAGGGATGAGCGAATCGACTTCGGATGAAACATCCGAAGTTGATTTGCATAAAACTTCGTTCTAATACTGTACGGAGCAGGAGCTCCGTACATTATTAGAATGAAGTTTATTGCTTTCATCCGAAGTCGATTCGCTCATCGCTAATTGTAATCATTTATAAAAGTCTGTAGGGCTATGAAGTGCTATAGCTGTGCAACAGCTTGTGGGGCAAGCAACCATATAGTACATGGAAAAGGTCAGAATGACCTACAGAATTATAACAAATGATACTCGCCGATCCCCAGCAGCTCCCGTTCTGGCACTTCCTAGGTCTCTACTTCCTGGTCTTTCTGGACACACAGAAAATAACCAGTCAGTCACTGTCTGAGTTCGGTCACCACTACAGTCATTGATTGGCTGAAGCGTCTTTTCTTGTTTTATGCCATTCTCACCCTTCACCAGACGGATAACACTGTAAGCAGTAAGTCTACTTGATTAATTAATATATTTGCTTTACATCAAGATGAACATACCAATATGTACAGTCAATGACGTAAAGAGCATCGGTCCGCTGGGTCATTCATATTAAACCAGACATAGTGGCCGGTAGGGTTGATTCTGCTAAGTAAAACGATGCCTCGTTTATCTCCAATATAGAAAAAGTAGTGGCACTCACCATACATCTTATTGTTGGCACTTTATTAATTAAACCCATGGCGGTCTAAGATACGGGTAAGGTGCCAAGTGGCAGCTGTTTTGCGCAGTATGCGTTTCGTCAAGGCTTGACGCAGACTGCACAAAACAGCTGTTGCCTGGTATCCGCATCCTAGACTGCCATGGTTTTAATTAATAAAGTGCCTAAGATTTGGCACATGGCGAGTGCTGATCCTTTTTTCTATCTTGGAGCTATTCATTAATTAGCTGAGCACCACGGAGTATCGCAAGTTGGACAGACCGCTCTAGTAGATTGATTCTGATGCGCAGGTGGCAGTGCCGGCTTGAATATTTCTATGAATGGCTCTTCTGTTGAATAGTACTATTTTCTCAGTCTGAGCACGCCTGTATTTAGTGCGTTTGAACATGATAGAGTCTGCTATACACATGGTACCTTAGATTTGGGAAGCGGCTCTCAACAGAGGACGACAGGATACAGGTCCATTTTTTGCACAGTGCAGAAAGGCTTGATGAAGCGCAAACTGTGCGAAACGCTTTTGTTACTGATAATGCAACCATCTGCATCCGTTACGAACGGCTCCGGTTGTATTATCTATAGTATACCCAAGACGGATCCGTCATGACCACCATTGAAAGTCAATGGGGGACGGATCCGTTTTCTATTGTGTCAGAGTTAAACAAATCCGTCCCCATTGCATTGTGGGTCATGCTGGATCTGTCTTGCTCCGCATCCCATGACGGAAAAAAAGTTTGCTCTCCGGTATGAAAACGCAACCAAACGGAACGGAATGCATTTTGGAGCATTACATTTTGTCCCCATTGACAATAAATGGGGACAAAACAGAAGCATTTTTTTCCGGTATTGAGTCCCTATGACGGATGTCAATACCGGGAAATAGAAACGCTAGTGTGAAAGTAGCCTTACTCGTATCTTAGACCTCCTGACGTGGTTTTAATTATAATAATTAACTATAATAAAGTGCCCAAAATTTGACATACACTATGGTGAGTGCCGCTAATTTTTTTATATCTTAGGGATATTCATTGAGGACTTGGCTTAGCACTACTGAGTCGCTCAAGTGGATTGTTTCTTATGTGCACATGGCAGTGCTCGCTTGAATATTTCTATGGATGCCTCATATATGTTCCTCAGAAAAATAACATTACATTAGTGTATAATATGTCTTCAGTGCAAGAGCTCCTCCACTCGGGACTTTCACCATCCCCTTGACTGACAGTAAGCTCATTCTTGACCATAGTCTACACACTATCAGTGCATGCACAGTGTATCTACCTCTGCTTCCCCAGCTGCGCAGATGACTACTACCCGGAAGAGGAGGACTTCGTTTAGGTAAAGGATGATGTCAGTGGTGCATGCGCAGGAGTCATGTGCGCTGCTTGGGAGACAGTTGATCAGCAACATATTTACACAGAGCAATTATCGGGAATAGGAATTCCTATTAACCTTTATTCCAGAAAATATGCCGTTGTAAAAGGACTTTTAGTTTGGTGCAATCACTGAGCTTGTAGCCCACAAGACAAAAAATTGAAATGACCACACAGGGTGCATTCTACCTAATCATTCAGTATAATAATGTAGACTGTTTTGCATTCGTTTTTAATAAAATTGAGGCATTATTTAGAAAAATAAAATCATACATTACTAATTTCGAAGCAGGATGGACTCTTACAGAATAATTTTTACAAATAATCTTATTTTGTCTCTATAGATGATACCTTTTATGATTTTTCTCATCAGTATTCAGAACTGAGTACTGAATAATCAGTTAATAAGCTTTTTACATAATGTGGTGTTCCTGACAATGAACTGCAACCCCATATTTACTATGCCTCACATGAATAGAGCTTACTTGGGGAGATTGCCTGATGTTTATTAATGATTTTTGAATTCTATCAACGAAAAGGATAAAAATGAATAGAGATATGAGAACTTTCGTTCCCTTTTTACGCTTTTCTCTAGATGTTGAATTCAATACATTTCCCAAATGCTAGAACTTTAATAACCCTGATTATAGATCAGAGGGCTGTCTTATCTAGAATCGGCTAAGGCTACTTTCATACTAGCGTTTTTTGCGGATCCGTCATGGATCTGCAAAAACGCTTCCGTTACAATAATACAACCGCATGCATCCGTCATAAACGGATCCGGTTGTATTATGTCTTCTATAGCCATGACGGATCCGTCTTTAGCACCATTAAAAGTTAATGGGGGACTGATCCGTTTTCTATTGTGCCAGATTGTGTCAGAGAAAACGTTTGGCTCCGCTTCGTCAGGTGGACAGCAAAATGCTGCAGGCAGATCAGCGGTGGCGTAGTTATGGTAGTTGTACGAATCTAATCCATATGTGGTGTTGTGATAAGATGAGAAAACTTAAGTCTGTGACCTGGAGTGACAAGGAACCAGATACAACCTAAATTAAAATGTATTTTCCAGATTAAGCAGCTGGATCTGTAGTAGAGCGTTGGATGCAGAACACAGCTTAGACCCTGCGTCATAGCTCAAACTTTTGTACTGAGTACATGGGTAAGTATACAAAAATGGAAAATAACGAGAATATCATGAACAGGGTCCCCCTTAAATGTTGTACTGTACATATGTCCAGAGTAACATTGTTTCACCTTACAGCAAATGTTATCTCTTTCCAACCCTGTTCATATATAGTTAACATATGTTAAAATCAAGGGCAGACTGGGAACTTAAATTGGCCCTGGAAAAAACTAAGTGATTCCATGTTGTAGGAGGGCCCAAATTGACAGACGACGGGGCAATACAAGTAGGTAGGGCCTGCAGTACCGTACTGCAGCACAAAATACCGCTCCAGCAGTATCACAGTGCAGCACAAAATACTGCCACCCTTATCACAGTATTCAACTGTATCAGGGTCCTGAAGACAGTGATACAGTTGAGTTCAGGAGGGCACCTGCGGCCGTTGGCCAGGTGCATACTATAAGTTTCTGATTTTCCTAGCATTAATTAATGCTAATAGCATCAGATCATTATGTTCCCAGTTGGTGGCCGAGAGGAGGGCTCTGGTGGCCCCCTGAGCGTTGGCCCACCGGGAAATTTCCCTGTAGGGTCTATGACCAATATACCCCTGGTGAAAAGTGCTAAAAATACCACCATATGGTGCCTTAAAAGCGTTTGTCTAGCCGTTAATTTGTCTTTTAATTATTAAAGGGGCTCGTCCCCGCCTGCCATTGGCTGCTCCCCCCGACACCAGATGTTTTCATCTGTGTGCAGGAAGAAGCAGCAGCAGCGATGCGGGGACCAGGAGCGGCGCTGGGAGCGGGGTAAGTATATTACCGGTGAGGGGCCGGCACATGTGGGCAGATTTTCTTGAAATTGGATAACCCCTTTAACCACTTTGAGACCGTTCAACAACTTTTAAGTGTCGAAGTGGTCCCCTGTTACCTACTCAGGACCATTTATGAATAGCAACTGAATTTGGAGAGTGCTGGTGCTGCTTGGAGCATCTGAGCCATGTGAACACTGCTATACTATATATAGCAATGCTCACAAGAAAGATAAAGCAAGATGGCGCCGCTGCATTAACTCTGTAGACGCCAAATTAATCTTTTACTTTTTTGGCGTAGTCGTGCCAGCCAGGGATCTAACAAAGTCCTCTAAGCCTGCCACAGCTATATGCCAAAGGGTACTGGGTATAACAAAGCATAATAGAAGCCATCAGATTGTAAAGTCTCCTAATGGAACTAATACAGTTTAAATGGGTTAGCCAATCTGGGACATTAATGGCGTATCAGTAGGATATGCCATAGATGTCATATAGGTGCGGGTCCCACCTCTAGGACCCACTCCTATCTAGAGTGGGGAAAGAACACCCTGTGCATGTGCATCGGGCCCTCTTTTCATTGCTAGAGTTCCGAAAATAAACTTGCCTATTTTCAGACGTCCCATAGCGGTGAACCCCCTCTTCATTCATGTTCTCTGTGGGTCTGCTAGAAATTTTTATGTCCGCCAAAATGGTGCCACAGAAAAATACAACTCATCCAACAATATACAAGCCCTCATAACGCTATATTGACGTAAAAACGTATGGAGGTGACTTAAAGACATTGTGCCAAAACAGGCTTGGTATTGAAGGGGTAAATCCTCTGTTACTGAAGTGGTTAAAAGTTAATCACAGTAGGGGCCCGCTTCTGCCAAAGAATGGCTGAGTGGTCATTTCCTTTGTTTTGAGAGGGGCCAAAAAGTAGAGACCAGATGGGAAGTGTCGGCAGGGCATCGATTAGGTTAGTATCATTTAGGGTTTTTTTATGCCATTCTTTTATTAAGAAAAAAAAAAAAGAAATTTTACAACTTTTTTAACCACTTGCCGCAACTGTAACGCCGAAAGGCGTCATCGCGGCGGCTCCCCCAGGCTACGCTAACGCCGATTGGCGTCATCTCGCGTGAGCCGAGATTTCCTGTGAACGCGCGCACACAGGCGCGCGCTCACAGGAACGGAAGGTAAGAGAGTGGATCTCCAGCCTGCCAGCGGCGATCGTTCGCTGGCAGGCTGGAGATGTGTTTTTTTTAACCACTAACAGGTATATTAGACGCTGTTTTGATAACAGCGTCTAATATACCTGCTACCTGGTCCTCTGGTGGTCCCCTTTGTTTGGATCGACCACCAGAGGACACAGGTAGCTCAGTAATATGTTGCACCACTACACTACACCCCCCCCCCCCCCCCGGTCACTTATTAACCCCTTATTCACCCTTGATCACCCCATATAGACTCCCTGATCACCCCCCTGTCATTGATCACCCCCCTGTAAAGCTCCATTCAGATGTCCGCATGATTTTTACGGATCCACTGATAGATGGATCGGATCCGCAAAACGCATACGGACGTCTGAATGGAGCCTTACAGGGGCGTGATCAATGACTGTGGTGATCACCCCATATAGACTCCCTGATCACCCCCCTGTCATTGATTACCCCCCTGTCATTGATCACCCCCCTGTAAAGCTCCGTTCAGACGTCCGCATGATTTTTACGGATCCACTGATAGATGGATCGGATCCGCAAAACGCATACGGACGTCTGAATGGAGCCTTACAGGGGCGTGATCAATGACTGTGGTGATCACCCCATATAGACTCCCTGATCACCCCCCTGTCATTGATTACCCCTCTGTCATTGATTACCCCCCTGTCATTGATCACCCCCCTGTAAAGCTCCATTCAGACGTCCGCATGATTTTTACGGATCCACTGATAGATGGATCGGATCCGCTAAACGCATACGGACGTCTGAATGGAGCCTTACAGGGTCGTGATCAATGACTGTGGTGATCACCCCATATAGACTCCCTGATCACCCCCCTGTCATTGATTAACCCCCTGTCATTGATCACCCCCCTGTAAAGCTCCATTCAGACGTCCGCATGATTTTTACGGATCCACTGATAGATGGATCGGATCTGCAAAACACATACAGGCGTCTCCCTGGAGCCTTCCAGGGGGGGTGATCACCCCATATAGACTCCCTGATCACCCCCCTGTCATTGATCACCCCCCCTGTCATTGATCACCCCCCCTGTCAGGCTGCATTCAGATGTCCGTATGATTTTTACGGATCCACGGATACATGGATCGGATCCGCAAAACACATACGGACATCTGAATGGAGCCTTATAGGGGGGGTGATCAATGACAGGGGGGTGATCACCCCATATAGACTCCCTGATCACCCCCCTGTCATTGATCACCCCTCTGTCCATTCAGACATTTTTTTGGCCCAAGTTAGCGGAAATTATTATTTTTTTCTTACAAAGTCTCATATTCCACTAACTTGTGTCAAAAAATTAAATCTCACATGAACTCACCATACCCCTCACGGAATCCAAATGCGTAAAAATTTTTTGACATTTATATTCCAGACTTCTTCTCACGCTTTAGGGCCCCTAGAATGCCAGGGCAGTATAATTACCCCACATGCGACCCCATTTCGGAAAGAAGACACCCCCAGGTATTCCGTGAGGGGCATATTGAGTCCATGAAAGATTAAAATTTTTGTCCCAAGTTAGAGGAAAGGGAGACTTTGTGAGAAAAAAATAATTAAAATCAATTTCCGATAACTTGTGCCAAAAAAAATAAAATTTCTATGAACTCGCCATGCCCCTCATTGAATACCTTGGGGTGTCTTCTTTCCAAAATGGGGTCACATGTGGGGTATTTATACTGCCCTGGCATTTTAGGGGCCCTAAAGCGTGAGAAGAAGTCTGGGATCCAAATGTCTAAAAATGCCCTCATAAAAGGAATGTGGGCCCCTTTGCGCATCTAGGCTGCAAAAAAGTGTCACACATCTGGTATCGCCGTACTCAGGAGAAGATGGGCAATGTGTTTTGGGGTGTCATTTTATATATACCCATGCTGGGTGAGAGAAATATCTTGGTCAAATGCCAACTTTGTATAAAAAAATGGGAAAAGTTGTCTTTTGCCGAGATATTTCTCTCACCCAGCATGAGTATATGTAAAAAGACACCCCAAAACACATTGCCCAACTTCTCCTGAATACGGCGATACCACATGTGTGACACTTTTTTGCAGCCTAGGTGGGCAAAGGGGCCCACATTCCAAAGAGCACCTTTAGGATTTCACAGGTCATTTACCTACTTACCACACATTAGGGCCCCTGGAAAATGCCAGGGCAGTATAACTACCCCACAAGTGACCCCATTTTGGAAAGAAGACACCCCAAGGTATTCCGTGAGGGGCATAGCGAGTTCCTAGAATTTTATATTTTTTGTCACAAGTTAGCGGAAAATGATGATTTTTTTATTTATTTTTTTTCCTTACAAAGTCTCATATTCCACTAACTTGTGACAAAAAATAAAAACTTCCATGAACTCACTATGCCCATCACGAAATACCTGGGGGTGTCTTCTTTCTAAAATGGGGTCACTTGTGGGGTAGTTATACTGCCCTGGCATTCTAGGGGCCCAAATGTGTGGTAAGAAGTTTGAAATCAAAATGTGTAAAAAATGACCAGTGAAATCGGAAAGGTGCTCTTTGGAATATGGGCCCCTTTGCCCACCTAGGCTGCAAAAAAGTGTCACACATGTGGTATCTCCGTACTCAGGAGAAGTTGGGGAATGTGTTTTGGTGTGTCATTTTACATATACCCATGCTGGGTGAGAGAAATATCTTGGCAAAAGACAACTTTTCCCATTTTTTTATACAAAGTTGGCATTTGACCAAGATATTTCTCTCACCCAGCATGGGTATATGTAAAATGACACCCCAAAACACATTCCCCAACTTCTCCTGAGTACGGCGATACCAGATGTGTGGCACTTTTTTGCAGCCTAGGTGGGCAAAGGGGCCCACATTCCAAAGAGCACCTTTCGGATTTCACCGGTCATTTTTTACACATTTTGATTTCAAACTACTTACCACACATTTGGGCCCCTAGAATGCCAGGGCAGTATAACTACCCCACAAGTGACCCCATTTTGGAAAGAAGACACCCCAAGGTATTCGCTGATGGGCATAGTGAGTTCATAGAAGTTTTTATTTTTTGTCACAAATTAGTGGAATATGAGACTTTGTAAGAAAAAAATAAAATAAAATAAAAATCATCATTTTCCACTAACTTGTGACAAAAAAATAAAAAGTTCTATGAACTCACTATGCCCATCAGTGAATACCTTAGGGTGTCTACTTTCCGAAATGGGGTCATTTGTGGGGTGTTTGTACTGTCTGGGCATTGTAGAACCTCAGGAAACATTACAGGTGCTCAGAAAGTCAGAGCTGCTTCAAAAAGCGGAAATTCACATTTTTGTACCATAGTTTGTAAACGCTATAACTTTTACCCAAACCATTTTTTTTTTACCCAAACATTTTTTTTTTATCAAAGACATGTAGAACAATAAATTTAGAGAAAAATTTATATATGGATGTCGTTTTTTTTTGCAAAATTTTGCAACTGAAAGTGAAAAATGTCATTTTTTTGCAAAAAAATCGTTAAATTTCGATTAATAACAAAAAAAGTAAAAATGTCAGCAGCAATGAAATACCACCAAATGAAAGCTCTATTAGTGAGAAGAAAAGAAGGTAAAATTCATTTGGGTGGTAAGTGTCATGACCGAGCAATAAACCGCTAAAGTTGTGGAGTGCCGATTTGTAAAAAAGGGCCTGGTCTTTAGGGGGGTATAAACCTGTGGTCCTTAAGTGGTTAATAATTCTACATAAAACTTCAGTGGCAGCTCTCAGGTCACACATGTAGACAATCCTGATCTGGAGCCACGATTCAAGTATGAAGCGGCCTGGCTGCTGTGGTTCTCCACATATGGACATCTAGGGTTTGGCTGCAGGGCAATGGAGACTCGGCTGTTCAAAGGTTACCGTGTCCAGCATCGGGCTCTCATCTCCACTACTTCCATCTACATGCATGTCACTGCTCACGGTCCATGGCCTCAGCGGTGGCCTCGGTCACGTGCCATTCCTGTACAGATAACGAAGGAGGACGTTGATTGGCTGGCTGACACTATATCCAGTCCCCTGACCATTGGCTCCCCATTTTGGAGAACCACTTTAAGGGTCCATTCTCACGTCCGCAAAATGGGTCCGCATCCGTTCCGCAGTTTTGCGGAACGGGTGAGGACCCATTAATTTTCAATAGGGCCCTTCCATTCCACGGCCCCACAAAAAAAATATAACATGTCCTATTCTTGTCCGCAGACACAGACAAGAAAAGGCATTTCCATTATAGTGCCGGCCATGTGCAGTGCGCAAAATGCGGAACGCACATGGCCGTTATCTGTGTTTTGCGGATCCGCAATTTGCGGACTGCAAAACACTTGCAGACATGTGAATGGACCCTAACAAGCAGGAAGAATGCACATTTGTTTCTTCACACTTGTACTTCTGATAAAGCATGATTACCGGTATATCTTGTAGCTGAAGAACTAACAGAGGGATGAAATAACAGCCTTCTGTTACATTGAAGACTTTACAGACTAATGAGCTAACAAAGGTCCAATCAATATCCATCCTTGTGTGAATCATTAGTCCTCTTTAAGTCCACTAGCTAGAACTGAAGCAGTTTAATAAAGAGGCTTGTTTAATGTATTATTAAAAGGAAAGGAGCATATAACTTGTATCTAAAGGTGATCGATCATATACTCCGACAAAATACACAACAATGATACACAGATTCAACCTTACGTAGGAGCGGATACTTTCCCAGGAACACCATTACTGTCTGTGATATCCATGCCAATTATATGTTTTCCCTTGTTACTTTTCCATATTATTCTAAATGTTATTGCTTTTCCATGTTATTCTAAAATGTGTTAACTCTTTTATATAGTTCAGCATGCCCTGCTGTGAATTGAATTGATTTGTGGTATATACCTCATTAACATTGAGCTATCATTTTGCTTTCAGGGCACTGGTGGAGTGAAAAATACTCTTTGTGGTTACCAAACCCTCGATAAAGAGGTAAGAGAAACTGTCACTTCAAGGAATCTATCATGGTCACTGCTAGAACAGAATTCTAGATCATTATTAGGGAACCTGTTAGAAACATGCCTAATGTAACGATTAACCTACTTTGTGATGGAACCGATGGGACAAAGGTAACCTGTCCAGCAAACTGAACACCCACTGCCAGACTTGGACCTGGCTACCTGGTTCACCAAGGGTAACCATGCCCTGCAATACCCCTATCTATCACTACAGGGGCTAACGGTGAAAAAGTCACCCTCATAGAAGTCATTCCACTCAGGAATCTAAGAAGTTAACCCTGGGTGGCCCCCGCAGGTGGTATGGAAGGCTACCTTGCATTCACCGGGTAGCTGCTAGCAGGTGGAGCAAATAGGTAGATTAGTCATACTATTTGCGGTCAAAAAACAGAACAATCAAATGCCAAAGCAGTATCCAATCGCAATAACAGTCACAAGCCTAGTAAGAACCAAGAGAGAGATGCAAAGGCAAGAGAATGGTCAGTAAACGATCCAAAGTCAAACACAATAGCAAGCAATGAGAAGGCAAGGAGTACCATATTTTTCGCCCTATAAGACGCAGGTTTTTAGAGGAGGACAATAAGAAAAAATATTTTTCATTAGACCTGAGGTCCAACCACCAATCAGACCCCCAATGTTAATCAGTTTTGTCTAACAGCCACAATCAAACCCCCAATATTAATCAAACTTCAGCTAACAGCCCCAATCAGACCCACAATGTTAATAAGACCTCAGATCAGACCCCCAATCAGACATGAGCTCAGACCCCAATGTGATTGACTCGCAATCAGACCTCAGATAAGAGCCCCATGCCTCTCATCAGCCCCCGTATGCCTTTCATCAGCCCCCATATGCCTCTTATCAGCCCCCAGCAGTCTCATATCGGCCCCATTGCCTTAAATAGGCCCTCAACAGCTCCCATTGCCTCTCATATTAGCCCCCAGCAGCCCCCATTGCTTAGCAGCCCCCCTTGCCTCTCATATTAGCCCCCAGCAGCCCCTTTGCCTCATATCAGCCCCCAGTAGCTCCCATTGTCTCTATTAGCCCCCAGCAGCCCCCATTGTCTCATATCAGCCCCAGTAGCCCCCATTGCCTCTCATGTTAGCCCCCAGCAGCGCCCATTGCCTCAGATCAGCCCCCAACAGCCCCTATTGCTTCATGTTTAATAAAATTTAAAAAAAACACTTACCTCTCCTGCTCTGGACGCCGCCGCTCCTCTGCTTCAGTGCTCTTCTTCCTCCTCCGTCGGCTGTGCTGTGATCTGACGCGCACAGCGTGAGGTCACAGAGTGTCCTCGCTCTGTGAGCAGCCACAGCACAGCCGAAAGCATAGGACCAGGAAGCAGTGAGTACAGAACCTTCAGCGCTTCCTGGTCCTCCGGTACTAATCAGCACTTCCATAATGGAAGCACTCATTAGTATTCGCTTGTTTACCTCATTACCGTATTTTGCCTCCCAAAAGTGTGGGCGGGGGGGGGGGAATGCCCCAGCATCTTATAAGGGCGGAAAATACGGTAATTAGGTAAACAAGCTGGTTAAGAAATGAATACTTACAAAATACACAATAATCTAGTATAAATAGGAACAAGGTTAAAAGTACTGTACAATAACGAGTTGAGCAGTCTCACAGCAGGCTTTAAGTAGAGTAGAGCACATATGTCACTGGCTCCCAAGCCACCTCCTGCTTCTCTGCCTAATGTCAAAAGCAGTGTCAAAGGAAAGAGCAGGTGAGCTAGTCACAAAACTACTTATACCTTACCTCTTTTCCTGGCTTCTGGAGCAGAGATTGTCATACATTCCCAGCCTTTAGGTGCCAGAACAAATTCAGGTTATGATTAGTTTTTTTCAGGTTTTCTGATGCAGTTTTAAAGCTAAAAGGGAGTGGAGTGGATTTAAAGGGAATCTGTCATCAACTTTATGCTGACATCACTGAGGGCAGCATAAAATAGTGACAGAAATGCTGATGTCAGCAGTGTGTCACTCATGAGCTAAAAGTAAGTGGTTGCCGAGAACCAGCATCATAATCATTGCAGCCCAGGCCTTGAAAATAGTCAGATCTACCTGAGAAGAGTCCTGGTTATTCATAATCCCCTGCTCTCTCACCCATCTGCTGATGATTGGCAGTTTTTTCCTAGAGAGAAAGGGAGAAAACTAGATAGAAGCCTGTCAGCCATCAGCAGGTGGGCAGGAGAGCAGGGATTCATGAATAACCAGGACTCTTCTCAGGTGTCCGTGACTCTTTTCCAGGCCCAGTCTGCAATGATTGTGATGTTGGTTCTCCGCAACCACTTACTTTTAACTTATAATTGACAAACCGCTGAAATCAACTCACTTGTCTCTACTTTATTCTGCCGTTAGTATGGGCAGCATAAAGTTGATGACAGGTTCCCTTTAAAAAAGAGAAGTATACCGTATTTTTCGCCCCATAAGACGCACTCCCCCCCCCCCCCCCCCAATACTAATGAAGCGCTCATTAGTACCAGGAGGAGAGGTAAGTGATTTTTTTTATTTTCTCTGATCTGAGGATGGGGGTTGCAGGCTGCATAAATGAAGCTGGGGGCTGCATAAATGAAACTGGGGGCTGCAGGCTGCATAAATGAAGCTGAGGGCTGCAGGCTTTAAATTGAGCTGGGGCTGGGGGCTGCATAATTGAAGCTGGGGGCTGCAGGCTGCATAAATGAATCTGGGGCTGCAGGCTGCATAAATGAATCTGGGGTCTGCAGGCTGCAAACATGGGGGAAGCATACATGAGGCATGGGGGTCTGATCTGAGGCATGTGGGTCTGATCTGAGGCATGGGGGTCTTATCTGAGGTCTGATTCAGGGTCTTATTAACATTGGGGGTCTGATTGGGGCAGTCAGCTGAGTTATGATTAACATTGGGGGTCTGATTAGTGGTCTGATCTGAGGTCTGATGGAAAAATATTTTTTTCCTATTGTCATCCTCTAAAACCTAGGTGCATCTTATGGGCCGGTGCGTCTTATAAGGCGAAAAAGACGGTAATTTTTCCTAAATACTTTTCTCTCCTTTTACAATCCACACCTGGTTTTAGCTTCAATACTGCATCAGAAAACCGGAACATGTACTGACACCCTAACACCAGTTGCTTTGATGTGGGTCTCTGTTTAGAATCTATTTCTGCACCCTGTCTCCTCTTCATGTCTCTCTTATAATCTTCTGCAGAGACATAATGTAGGCAAATGATAAGCGACTTGCTACTTGCAGCCATTAGAGGGTACTTAGGAGCTTATTACATTCTATTAGTTGCTGAATTTGATGTGTGTACTGTATGCAGTATATCGGTAAACTCCTGAGCTCCTTCTAGTGGTGGCTGCAAGTATGAGAACTTTATTATTTAAAGCTATGTGTATGCAGGGGATTGTCAGGAATACAAAGCTTAGACAGAGATTAAGACATTTGAATTGTAAAGCTGTATATTATGATAGTGTATTTTTTTTAATACATTTCATAAACAATTTTTTGAAATGTTAGGAGCCAGATGATCAGGACCATTTGTGGGAACTAGCAGATCAGTTGACTCAACATTTGCATTTCTTAGTTTATTTGCCAGACAAACAAACCTGCAAATAGGATGCTGGTTCTGTTGTCAAGGAAAAGCCTCCGATTTTTATGACAGGCACCACTATTAATACTTTATTATACAGTGTGAGTCAAAAGTCGTAGGACACCCTTTTATTTCAGATAGGAAAGGGAAGATGAAATATATGAATACCCCAGCAATTAATGTGTGAGGGGGTCTATCTTTTAGGCTATGTCTGGAACATGGCCACCATCTTGAAAGCAACCATATTGGCAAATGTTTCCAATGGGAAGGTATGTAGCATATCAAAGAAGACCAGAAATTAATTGAGGCAATCAGATTTGTAATATCTCTTGTGGTTCAAAAGTTATCAACACAGAAAGTTCAAAACTTCAAAGTTCTGTGTTCAGCACCAGGGACAACAAATTGAACAGGTCAAATAGATGAGCATCACAGGAAACGTTCCCGGTAGTTGTTGTTCAGATATTTCATTTTCCCTTTCTTTTCTGAAATAAAAGGGTGACCTGCGACTTTAGAGTCACTCTGTATATTTATAATCTGAAATATGAAAGCTGCTGGTGTCTCTAGCTTCCCTGTTTCAGATAGCTTGAGTAAGCTCAGCAAACTTTCCCATTAATCGAGACCAAGTCGAAAAACACAACAAATGTTAATGAGCAACCGTTTAACTGTTAACATGAAAACAGAGCTACTGTATGTCCATATAACTATTCTGTTTGTGGCCTTTAACCCTATCCAGACCTCGCTGTACATGTACAACTGAAGTTCGGTCTTGAAAAATGGGGCCTGCTCGTGAGCACAGCAGGGTGCCATAGTCCCCGGTTTTAAACACCAGACAGTCAGGATCAATGTCTGCGACATCTGAAGCGATCGGGGTAGCTGTTGGTTACATGTGAAAGCCCTAGTCTCTCTGAAGAAACAAAGAGCTTTCACATCTATAGTTCCTATGGAGCCCTGAAGGTGGCAGGGCTCCATAAGAACATAGCAAATCTGCAATGAATTGCCATAGCAATTTGTTGCAATTTATTGAAGAAGCAATGTAATGGTTGCTTATTATAGTTATCTAGGGTAACTTTTTTAAAAAAACACCCCGCTTTCACCATAATTAACGCTTTCAAGCGACAGCCAGTTTGGACCAAATGCCGGAGCCCCATTTTTCAAATCTGACATGTGTCAGTTTATCTGGTAATAACTTTGGAACGCTTTTACTAATCCAAGGCATTCTGAGATTGTTTTCTCGTGACACATCATACTTTGTTAGTGGTGGATTTTAGTTGATACATTTTACCTTTATGCATTAAAAAAAAAAAATTGCAGAAAATTTGGAAAAATTTGTTATTTTTAAAATTGGAAATTCTCTGCTTTTAAAGGGTTTCTGTCACCTGAAAAATGGGTATTAAGCGATGTGCTAATGTCAGCTAAACATAACTATATTAGTGCCATCTCACTGCCTAAAGCCTTAAGAAAAACTAACTTTTATTATATGCTAATTAGTCTCTAGGAGCTGGGGGGGCGCGTTGCATCTGCTCCTAGAGGCTCCGTTTGCCCACCTCTTTTAACACCTTTCTTATCTTGATTGACAGGGCCAGGGCAGCGCTGCTCTCCTCCTGCCGGCCGTGTCTGCAGTGTAAGGCCCCTTGCAGACAAGCGTGTCCGGATTAGGTCTGGATGCGTCCCAGTGCATTGCGGCAAACCCGCGCGAGTAGGTACGCAATTGCAGTCAGTTTTGACTGCAATTGCGTTCCGATGTTCAGTTTTTATCGCGCGGGTGCAATGTGTTTTGCACGCGCATGATAAAAAACTGACTGTGGTACCCAGACCCGAACTTCTTCACAGAAGTTCAGATTTGGGTTAGTTGTAGTGTAGATTGTATTATTTCCCCTTATAACATGGTTATAAGGGAAAATAATAGCATTCTGAATACAGAATGTATAGTACAATAGGGCTGGAGGGGTTAAAAAAAATATATATATATTTAACTCACCTTAATCCACTTGTTCGCGCAGCCGGCATCTCTTCTGTCTTGTTCTGTGAGGAATAGGAACTTTGATGACGTCACTACGCTCATCACATGATCCATCACTATGGAAATAATGATCGGGTCCCCATCCCGATCGTCACCTAGCAACCGTGTGTGAAAATCGCAACGCATCCGCACTTGCTTGCGCATGCTTGCGATTTTCACGCAACCCCATTCATTTTTATGGGGCTTGCGTTACGTGAAAAACGCACAGAGGAGCATGCTGTGATTTTCACGCAACGCACAAGTGATACGTGAAAATCACCGCTCGTGTACACAGCCCCATAGAAATGAATGGGTCAGGATTCAGTGCGGGTGCAATGCGTTCACATCAATATAAGTGAGGGACGCTAAGCGGCTGCTGGCTTCCTCACTGCGCCGAATACTGAACGGCGCGAGATTTACACTGTAGATCTGGCCGGCAACATTTATATTTTTTCACCAATGTAGCTGTGTGAGGGCTTGTTTTTTTGCAGAACGGGCTGTAGTTTCTTTGGTATGATTTTGAGGTACATAGGTCTTTTTGATCACTTTTTATAAAAAAAATTGTTGAGATCAAGTGGAAAAAAATGGCAATTCTGTCAGTGTTTTTTATTTTTTATGGGTTCCTCGTACACTAAATATGAAATGATTTTAATTTTATTCTGTGGGTTGATATGGTTATGGTGATACCAAATTTATATAGTTTTTTTTATTTTTTACAACTTTTTCAGCATAAAATCCCTTTTGTGTTTAAAATAAATGGTATTTTGCATCGTCATATACTAAAGTCCATAACTTTTTTTATTTTTTTCACCAATGTAGCTGTGTAAGGGCTTGTTTTTTCTTTTTTCTTTAGATCAGGTCATTACATTCGTGGCGATACCAATTATATGTAGATTTTAAAAAAAATTTTAAATCTGGAATGCACACGGATGTCATCCGTATTTTTTGCGGACCGCAAAATACATACGGTTGTGTACATGAGGCCTAAGGCTGATCAGACCCTCAGGGTCTGATCAGCCTTATATACATGGCAGGCCAGACACCTTTGCAACGCGTCCGGTTGCCGTGGTAACCATCGGGCCGCTGCCCTTGCAGCAGCGGCGGCCCGATGGAAGAGAGAGGGAGCTCGTTCCCTCTCAATCCCATGGATGCCGCGGGCGGCTGCTGACCACAGCATCTATGGGGTTAAATGGCCGAGATCAGTGCCAGCACCGATTTCAGCCGTTGCAGAAGAGTGTCAGCTGTAAATTAGAGCAGACACTATCTGCTGATGGCAGCAGCTCAGTTTCTGAGCCGCTGCCATCGCTGGCTGGAGGAAATCGCTGCAGGGGGCAATAGGGGCACATGGGAGGGCAATAGCGGCATAATGAGGTAATATAAATTACGTGGGCACAGTTGGGTCTTACACGATTTCAGTCTGTGATCTCCAGAGTGGAGAATACAACCTGAAACCAGCCTTTTTACTCTGAAGAGCTCCGATTGGTTAGTCTGCAGAGACTAACCGATCGGAGCGCTTGCCGGCAAGGGACCACTCTGATTGGTCCCTTGTTGGCTTCACCGATGTCTCTGCTCTCGGGGAGAGCGGAGACTCCGGGGCTGTGACACTTTATAGTGTCACAGCCCCGTTAAGCAGTTTGGACGTGACTGTACGTCCAAATGCAGTGGAGGGGTTAAAATAAAAATAAACCATAAAAAATAAACATCATAGGCATCGTCACGTCCCAAAATGCCTGTACTATTAAAATATTTATCCAAATATTATCCAATACGGCACATGGCGTAACGGAAAAGAAAATCTAAATGGCCATTTTTTCGTTGCTTCATCTCCCAATATAATTTAATAAAAAGTGATCAAAAAGTCACACATTCAAAGATGGTATCAATAAAAACTACAGATCATCCCGCAAAAAAGCCCTTACACAGCAAAAGTTTTTATTTTTTTTCAGTATTAAAACAAAAGAAAAAGTATACAGTATAAGGCCTCATGCACACGACTGTATGGCTTTTTCAGTGTTTTGCGGTCCGTTTTTTACGGATCCGTTGTTCCGTTTTTTGTTTCCTTTTCCGTTCCGTTTTTCCATATGCCATATACAGTATACAGTAATTACATAGAAAAAATTGGGCTGGGCATAACCTTTTCAATAGATGGTTCAGCAAAAACGGAACGGATACGGAAGACATACGGATTCATTTCCGTATGTGTTCCGTTTTTTTTTGCGGACCCATTGACTTGAATGGAGCCAAGCACCGTGATTTGCGGACAAGAATAGGACATGTTCTATCTTTTCACGGTACGGAAATACTAAAACGGAATGCACACGGAGACACTTCAGTATTTTTTGCTGAACCATTGAAATGAATGGTTCAGTATATGTTCCGCATACTGAACTACAAAAACGGCCAGTATACTGAACGCAAAATACTGTCGTGTGCATGAGCCCTAAGAGTTGTATCCCTGTAATTGTACTGATCTTTAGAATAAAGGTAACAGGTCTATTTTATCACATAGAAACATGAAAACAAAACCCATAAAATTGTGGCGTAATTGCATTTATTTCCAATACCTTCCCATTTGGAATTTTTCCAGATTCCCACTACATTGTATGCAATAGTAAATGGTGCCATTAGAAAGTACAACTTGTCCCACAGAAAACAAGCCCTCATATGGATATGTGAATGGTAAAATAACAAAGTTATGGCTCGGAAGGGCTTGGATTAAAAAACAAAAGTGCAAAAACTGAAAATCGCGGGGTGCTGAAGAGGTTAAATAGGACTTGTCAGACCCCTGACATGTCTGTTTTAATAAATTCCCTATAACAATTTAATAGCAGCTTGTTTTAAAACTCTACATTCCATTCTTCCTCTGTTGTTCCTCCTGGAAATGTATAAATGACTTGACAAGTGGGTATTACTATTTACCTTGTTAATAAGCTGTGTCTCTACACTGTCAGTGCTGATTTGGCGGCGTTACAGTACTCACCTTATTAGCAGGAGTAATGGTAACAGCCAGCTGTCAATTTATTTATACATTTCCAATAGGAATTACTGATGAACATCATACAGAGAGATCTAAGAAAAAAAAAAATAATAATTTTGGGAATTGGTAGATAATATGAGTGTATTATTATTGTGGGGCTTTTAACATCCAGGGAAGTCAGTGATTATCACTGTAGGAAGGGCTACATAACTGCTTTAGCATCTGACAATCAAAATGTAGGCACTGATTAGATCATTTACTTCTACATGTCCCAGGGTCACCTTGATAAATTAGGCAAATGCTTCTGCTTTACATATCTTCATATACAGTAACTTGGGGGAAGGGGGGGTCATATCAATAGGGATGAACATAAGCAAAAGTCATCCTGCCAACAGCTGGGGAGCCTAATGATCTGCAAATAAGAAATTAAAAAATAAATGAAAATCATCAAATAATACAGCACTGAATGTTAACTCCTTCCCCTGCCCCAATGTACAGGGCCCTGTGACATACTACCAGTATGTGATGCTCTCGGACCCCCTCTATGTTAAATCTACAGGTGTCTTGTTTGTACACTGTGCAGACTTAGGCCCCTTTCACACTGGCGAGTTTTCTGCGCGGGTGCAATGTGTGATGTGAACGCATTGCACCCACACTGAATCCTGACCCATTCATTTCAATGGGGCTGTGTACATGAGCGATGTTTTTCACTCATCACTTGTGTGAAAATCGCAGCATGTTCTATATTCTACATTTTTCACGCAACGCAGGCCCTGTAGAAGTGAATAGGGCTTCGTAAAAAATCGCAATGCATCCACAAGCAAGTGCGGATGCAATGCGATTTTAATAGATGGTTGCTAAGGAAGTGATGTTAATAAATAAGGATAAGCCCCGGGACCCCATTAAAGTTCATTTACTTTATTATTTTCCATTATAACATGGTTATAATGGAAAATAATAGCATTCTTTAATACAGAATGCTAAGTGAAATGTCCATTGAGGGTTAAAAAATAATAAAAGAAATTACTCGCCTCATCCACTTGATCGCGCAGCCGTTATAGTCTTTCTTCTTCTTGCAGGACCTGCAAAAGGACCTGCACTGACGTCATCGCGCTAACCACGTAGTGAGCGCGATGACGTCGGCGCAGGTCCTTTTTCAATTTCTCTAACTGATTAAAGAAGATAGAAGAATCTTCATTCAGCAGGACCTGCGCTAACGTCACCGCGCTTACCACGTGGTGAGCGAGATGACGTCGGCGCAGGTCCTTTTTCAATTTCTCAACTTTTATAATAGATAGTAATACCTCCAAAAATAGTTATTACTTTACATTCCTCATATGTCTACTGCATGTTTGGATCATTTTGAGAATGCCATTTTATTTTTTGGGGACGTTAGAAGGCTTAAAGTTTAGAAGCAAATCTTGAAATTTTTCACAAAATTTCCAAAACCCATTTTATAAGGACCAGTTCAGGTCTGAAGTCACTTTGTGAGGCTTGCATAATAGAAGCCACCCAAGAAACTACACCCATCAATGTATTCAAAACTTATTTTACAAACTTTGTTAACCCTTTAGGTGTTCCACAAGAATTAATGGAAAATGGAGATGAAATTTCAGAATTTCACTTTTTTGGCAGATTTTCCATTTTAATCATTTCTTTTCCACTAACAAAGCAAGGGTTAACAGCCAAAAAACTCTATATTTATTGCCCTGACTCTGTAGTTTACAGAAACACCCTATATGTGGTTGTAAACTGCTTTTACGGGCACACGGCATTGTTCAGAAGGAAAGGAATGCCATATGGTTTTTTGGAAGCAGATTTCACTGGGATAATTTTGGGCTGCCATGTCACATTTGAAGACCCCCTGATGCACTGCTAGAGTAGAAACTCCAGAAAAGTAACCCCAGTTTAGAAACTACACCCCTCAAGGTATACAAAACTGAATTTAACTTTGTTAACCCTTTAGGTGTTCCGCAAGAATTAATGGAAAATTTCTGAATTTCACTTTTTTGGCAGTTTTTCCATTTTAATCAATTTTGTGTAGTTACAAAGCAAGGGTTAACAGCCAAACAAAACTCAATATTTATAGCCCTGATTCTGTAGTTTACAGAAACACCCCATATGTGGTCGTAAACTGCTGTATAGGCACACGGCAATGCGCAGAATTAAAGTAACGCCATATGGTTTTTGGAAGGCAGATTTTGCTGGACTGTTTTTTTGACACCATGTCCCATTTGAAGCCCCCCTGATGCACCCCTAGAGTAGAAACTCCAAAAAAGTTACCCCATTTTGGAAAGTACGGGATAAGTTGGCAGTTTTGTTGATACTATTTTAGGGTACATATGATTTTTGGTTGCTCTATATTACACTTTTTGTGAGGCAAGATAACAAAAAATAGCTGTTTTGGCACAGTTTTTTTATTTTTTGTAATTTACAACATTCATCTGACAGGTTAGATCATTTGGTATTTTTATAGAGCAGGTTGTTACAGACGCGGCAATACCAAATATGACTACTTTTTTGGTTGTTTGTTTCAGTTTTAAATAAAAAAGTATTTTTGGAAAAAAAAAAGGATTTTTTAGTGTCTCTACATTCTGAAAGCCGTAGTTTTTTAATTTTTGGGTGACCGTCTTGTGTAGGTCCTTTTTTTTTTCAGGATGAGATGACGGTTTGATTGGTACTATTATAGGGTGCATATGACTTTTTGATCGCTTGCTATTACATTTTTTGTGATGTAAGGGGACAAAAAATTGCTTTTTTGACACCGTTTTTATTTTAGTTTTTTTACGGTGGTCATCTGAGGGGTTAGTTCATGTGATATTTTTATAGAGCAGGTTATTACGGATGCGCCAATACCTAATATGTCTACTTTTTCTTTATTTATGTAAGTTTTACACAATGATATCATTTTTTAAACAAAAAAAATCATGTTTTAGTGTCTCCATAGTCTGAGTTTTTTCAGTTTTTGGGCGATTGTCTTGGATAGGGTATCATTTTTGTGGGATGAGTTGATGGTTTGATTGGCACTATTTTGGGGTGCATATGACTTTTTGATTGCTAGCTATTACACTTTTTGTGAAGTAAGGTGACAAAAAATTGTCTTTTTTTACACAGTTTTTTTTGTATTTTTTTTACGGTGGTCATCTGTGGGGTTAGGTCATGTAGTATTTTTATAGAGCAGGTTGTTACAGACGTGGCAATACCTAATACAGTCCTGATAAAAAGTTTAAGACCACTTGAAAAATAGAAAAAAGTCATATTTTACATTGTTGGATCTTAACAAGGTTCCAAGTAGAGCTTCAAAATGCAACAAGAAGAAATGAGAGTGAGACAAAACATTTTTTGAGTATTCAATTAATTGAAAATAACGATTAAACTGAAACAGGCTGTTTTTCAGCTGATCCAAATTTTAGGACCACATGCCTTTAAAAGGCCAAATCTGTGCAAAGATGTGGATTCATTGTCATTTTCTGTCACACGTTGTGATGGCAAAGACAAAAAAACTTTCCCTTTTTGAACGTGGTCGGGTTGTTGAACTGCAATAGCAGGGTCTCTCACAGCGCGCCATCGCTGCTAAGGTGGGACGCAGTAAGACAGTCATTTGGAATTTCTTAAATGATCCTGACGGTTATGGAACAAAAAAGTCAAGTGGAAGACCCAAAAAAATGTAATCAGCACTGAGCCGGAGGATCCAAATGGCTGTCCGTCAAGACACTGGACGATCCTCGACCCCAATTAATGCCCTTACTGCAGCCCCATAACCATCAGACGGCATCTGAGACTGAAGGGCTCAACAACAAAAAACGTCTTCAAAGACCTCATCTCCTTGAATGCCACAGAACTGCTCGTTTGGACTTTGCAAGAGAGCACCAAACATGGGACATTCAAAGGTGGAAGAAAGTTTTATTCTCTGATGAGAAAAAATTTAACCTTGATGGTCCTGATGGTTTCCAACGTTACTGGCATGACAAGCAGATCCCACCTGAGATGTTTTCTACGCGCCACAGTGGAGGGGGCGCCATAATGGTCTGGGGTGCTTTTTCCTTCAGTGGAACAATGGAGCTTCAGGAAGTGCAGGGGCATCAAACGGCCGCTGGCTATGTCCAGATGTTGCAGAGAGCATTCCTCATGACTGAGGGCCCTAGTCTGTGTGGTAACGACTGGGTTTTTCAACAGGACAACGCTACAGTACACAATGCCCGCAGGACAAGGGACTTCTTCCAGGAGAATAACATCACTCTTTTGGCCCATCCTGCGCGTTCCCCTGATCTAAATCCAATTGAGAACCATTAGGGATGGATGGCAAGGGAAGTTTACAAAAATGGACAACAGTTCCAGACTGTAGATGGCCTTCGTGCGGCCGTCTTCACCACTTGGAGAAATGTTCCCACTCACCTCATGGAAACGCTTGCATCAAGCATGCTGAAATGAATTTTTGAAGTGATAAACAATAACGGCGGAGCTACTCATTACTGAGTTCATGTTTGGAAGTTGGATTTCTGTTTTGGGGGGGTTTAGTTTTTTTTTTAGGTGTGGTCCTAAACTTTTGATCAGCTGAAAAACAGCCTGTTTCAGTTTATTTGTTGTTTTCATTAAATAGAATGCTCAAAAAATGTTTTGTCTCACTCCCATTTCTTCTTGTTACATGTTGAAGCTCTACTTGGAACCTTGTTAAGATCCAGCCATGCTAAAAATGATTTTTTGCCATTTTTCAAGTGGTCTTAAACTTTTGATCAGGACTGTATGTATACTTTTTTTTATTTTCTTAATACACAGTCTTTTACACAGTAACAGCATTTTTTAAACCCAAAAAATATGTTTTAGTGTCTCCATATTCTGAGCCATATTTTTTTTTATTTTTTGGGCGATTGTCTTAGGTAGGGCTCATTTTTTGCGGAATGAAGTGACGGTTAGATTGGTACTATTTTGGGGGCTATATGCCTTTTTGATCTCTTGGTGTTGCACCTTTAGTGATGTACGGTGACAAACAAATTGTTTATTTAGCACAGTTTTTATTTTATTTTTTTGACTGTGTTCACCTGAGAGGTAAATGGCTAAAGGATATTTTTATTTTTATTTTACTTGAATCTTTTAATATTTTTTTGGGGAAAACTTTTATTTTTTTCACTTTTTTTTTTCACTTTACTTTTTGTACCACTCTGGGACTTCAACTTTTGGGGGTCTGATCCCCTTTACAATGCATGACAATACTTCTGTATTGTCATGCATTGGCTATAAGTGTATTACACACTGTAATACACTTACAGCCTTCCTGCCTGTGAGATCCAGGGAACTGCACCCGCCCGATCACCATGACGTACATGTACTTCTCTGGTCCTTAAGTCACAGCCAGAGATGACGTACAGGTAAGTCATGAGTCCTTAAGGTGTTAAATGGTGTTAGCCCACATAGGGAGATGTTTTTCTCTGTCTCATAATACATACAGTGCCGTATGCTGCAAAGTAAGAATGTTTTCAACAATAAAAGTGCTATTTTTATCATTAAAGGGGTTGTCCACTTTTGTAATATTGATGACCTATCCTTAGCTGTTTTTGAAGAGAACGTAGTGCTCCTACGAGCGCTATGTTCCCCTCACTGTTTACACACAAGTATATTTACAACTCCACTGTCCCCATTCACTTCAGTGCGACAGCTCCCCCTTATTCAAGTGAATAGAACGAAGCCATCCCACTGAAGTGAATGGGGACCGTGGAGTTGTAATTACACTTGCTCACCACCTCGTTGTCGATGACGAGCACATAAATATTGAAGAGAAGGCAGCGCTCGTATGAGTGCTGCAGTCGCTTCCAACAGTTGATCGGCGTGGAGTCGGACCCCCACCAATCTGGTATTGATGACCTATCCTAAATATTATAAAAGCGGACAACCCCTTTAAATGTACACCTTTGGGGGCAATATTTTTTATTGTTGCATTGTACTCATTTTGAGCTAAAAATATTTTTTTTTATTGCTCTTTATTATAAATTGGAATCCTTTTTCTATAGATAGCTGAGATGCTGTAGTAGCTGCCTCTGGATTTTCTCTCTTTTCCGTCATCTGGGGAGCTGACAGGCTCCTTATCTCTGCTCTCACACATTATAAACACTCATTAAAGCTCAGTTTTTATCTTACTGATAAAAATGCGGCTTAAATAAGTGTTTACGACCTCTCAGTAGTTTAGAAATAAGGGGTATTAGATGACCTTTAAAGTACCAGTCACACAGCTAGAAAAACAGTTACCCCTTGTGACAGAACGGCTCAATATTTTTAATAAAAGCCAATTGAAAATATGATTTTTAGCCAAATATGAGTAAAATGCAATCATAAACAAAAATTGTCTGCGAAGGAGTACATAGCCTTTAACAAAATGCAATGTGAATGAACAAAGAGGAAAGAGAAATCTAAATCCAATTAATATTTGGTGTGACCACCCATTGCCTTCAAGACTGCATCAGTTCTTCTAGATACACTTGCACACCTTTGGCCACCACAGAGCCCTGATCTCAACATCATTGAGTCTGCTGGGATTACATGAAGAGACAGAAGGATCTGATCATCCACAGAAGACTGTGGTTAGTTCTCCAAGATGCTTGGAACAGCCTCTCTGCCGAGTTCCTTCAAAAACTGTGTGCAAGTCTACCTAGAAGAACTGATGCTGGTCTGAAGGCAGAGGGTGGTCACATCATATACTGATTTGATTTAGATCTCTGTTTTGTATATTCACTTTGCATTTTGTTAACTGATAAAATTAAACTAATAACACTTCTCTTCTTTGAATGCATTCTTACTTTTTTTCCCCACACCAGCAACATTTTTACCCACACCAGTACTGCATGGACAAGCAATTCATCATATATGACATTCCAACCATCCCTCATTCATACAGATGTGAGTCCTGCCTGCATATATAAGATATCTGCCGGGCGCAATGCATTATTACAGAAAAATCTATAATTAATTTTCAGGTAATGCTTTTATCAGTACTGTAAATTGCAGCTATTATTTCTATGTTTGACATCCGGTAATTCACCCAAATGGATATATACCATATATAATTTGTGAGTGCTGATCTGTATGCTTAACGAATGGAGCCATAGCTCTGTTTACTAATAATAGGAGACAAGTGCATTAGTTAATGGTCTTCATCGATTATATTAAGAGAAATCAACAAAGGAGCAAAAGTTATTGATCTGAGTCTAGTGGCGCATGGAGACAGGACGCACATGATCTGCTTTCACTACATACAGCCACCCCTAGGGGGAGCTCACTGCATACTGATGTATACTGCTGCCACTGAGCCCAGTACTAGCTGAATAAGTCCATAACTACAGTTAGCATCTCCTAGTGGTGGCCAGAACTATATCATACACAAATAATATGAAATTAATCACAAGAGAATGGGGAGCATTAACTTTATTGCAAAAAATTACCGGAGGTGAGTGAGAAGTCTGTTTTGCTATGGGACCCAATGTTTCTTATGAAATGCAAAGAACATTTGCTGGTTCTGATTGGATGCTCTGTAGAAGTACAAGTCCACTTTTTGTTTTACCACCAGCCATTGTCAAATGCAGTGGGTTGCCATTTCAGAAGCCCAGAGTGGTTGTTGATTGAGACGGCTGGAACAAAAGACCTGCAATCTAGGAGCCGAGTGCAGAACTGGGACCTAATCTGGAACTATGAAGAAAAACACTTCATACAGTTGTGGAAAAACATAACAAAAAATTATGATTAAAGGGATAGTACCAGATGTCTCCAGGTTGGGTGTGGTATTGCAGCTGTAGTACTAGACACAACCCATGGCCAGGTCTGGAAGATAACAGCTATGTTTGTGGTAATCTTGCACAACCCCTTCAATTTCAGTGCTGCTCTGACAAGTACTTCCCATTGAATTGGCTCCTTTTCTTCCTTAGAGACTTGACGTTGTGAATATCATCCATGTCCGCGGATGCATCCATGCTGTGGGCTTGTGGTTAAATGATAATTTTGGAATTACATTTGGCCTAGTAGCGGCAGTTCTGGCCCCTCAGGTAATGTAACATTTATGTCAACAGTGTTTCATCATTTGTACATTATGTATAGCTCGGGGTGCCTCTGTCCTGTTTTTTTGGGTAAGGGGGGGGTTTAGGTGAAAAGTGAAATTACTTTCTTTTCATCCTAAATTTCAGATGGCAAATTTCAGGTGTGGGCTAAGGGGGCAATTTATCATTTGCCGTGGTTTACGTGTCAATTTTAAGTCTGCAAAAGTACAGCGGGGGGTTACCTGGCATGAGGATGCAATTTTTTTTTGTGACACATCGTAAATAGATGATAAATGTCCCCCTAAATGCCTAAATCTTGCCTACATTCAGTCGGGAAATATACCTTTTCAATACATTTCTCCACTTAGATCGTAATTAATTTGGTCCTAATTTGACATTTTATTTATTAATTCTGTAGCACAAGGGTGTCACATTGAAAATGCAGTCCTATCTGCCAGGATCATGTTGTAGAGCAGGAGGAGCTGAGAAAATTTTATATATTTTGTTGGAAAAGATTCAGTAGTACTAGTAATGGCTTCATTTAAACCTCTGCTTTTTCAATCCTGCTCAGTGGTTGAGAGCCTTCCCTATATGATTCTGTATGCAGAGAGATCTGTCAGTCCAGTAGGACCACCCACTGGACTCCTAAGCATAGAAAGAGCAGAGATTTAGATGAATAAAGTACTGGTAAGGCTATGTTAACAGTAGCATTGTGAATCCAGTAACCTGATCCGATGGGTCGTCTGGACAAAAAAATGCTCCATGCAGCAGTATTTGTCCAGCCAAAACCCAAGATTTATACCAGAAAAACAGCCAGATGCCATAATAATCAATGGTGATCCGGCGGTACACGATTGTATCCGGAAATGCCAGAGACGGTGAGCTCTGGTAGCCTGATCCTCAGCCCGATCAGGAGAGAAAGAAGTAATTATCTATATCACTGAAAAGATATTTGACTAAAAATTAGCTTTTACTCAAACATTTAAAAGCCGGATCCAAATCCACAAAAGCAAGTAATATGTCTGTTATAGCTGTTCTCCAGGTGGGTAAGCAGAGTGTAGAGGGGGATTTATCAGGTTCATTAAATTCACTTTGACCACAAGTTTTGGGGTGTTGCTCACACATACCATTATCTTCTTTGTCTACTCTTTTCTGGTCCATTTCAACTGATAATCCCATTATGGATAAATACAGTGTTGGTCCGCTTGATGGTAAGAAGTAGTATACTTTACTATCCAACTTCCTGTTATGTGCTGCCGACTGTCCATTTACTTTGTCCCATTTGCCTGCTTTTTTGGAACATAAGTAGTTCAGGGGACTCTGCAATCCTATTGACATTGTGATATTTATTAAGACCCTAGGCCATTGGCACAAACATTTTTGGTCAAATAGCGTTTCTACTCCACCTAGCTAAGAGCTGGCTTATATCTCATTCTAGGAGCACAGACTGCCAAAGGATGTGCTTAATTTAAGATGAGGCGTGCTTCTTGTAAATGTCATTCATTAAGAGCATCTTCCAGTGGCGCAGGGGGATATCAAGACTGGCATAGAAAACACTGTTATTATTAAATGACCTCAGGTTGCGATAAAGATATCTAAGCTACATTGCGCTACACACTGAACAACATGGATGGCCAACAGTGGAGAAATGTGTCGGGACATAGTGAAGGAACAGAAGAATGATTAGGTAGGGCCACCAAGGGTGGGGATGCCCTTTTCAGAGCGACATCTCTGCCAGATATGTAAAGGATAATGATATTAAAGATTAGTGTTTGGATTGTGAAGTATACTATTTATTACAATCAAGAGGACTAACAATTTATACGTAAGCAGACAATCTCTGAAAGCTGACCACTAAACCAAAGACAACTGTGGAGAAGGCAAAGCAGAGAAGCCCAGCTTAACCTGATCCATAAGAGGACTTCTTCTGGAAACTTATCAGTATATCAAAGAAAACTGGGGGGTAAGCAAAGCAGAGGAAACCAACAGGAGACTAACGCCCCACAAACTTGTGCTCAAAGTGAATTCAGAAGAATAACCATATGATGAAGGTGCACTTGGGGGGGGGGGGGGGGGCACAGACACACTCCCTGATGCACCCTCTCCAACTATGGAGGCACAACCATATGGTAGATTGTGAACATTACTTTTGAGGAAGCCCATATGTGGCCAATTTGAAGACGAACCAACCTGTTCCTAGACTGACCACCAATAAGCATTAAACTTGAGGATCACCGAGGCCAAAGGATCATTCATGGTTAAATTACAAGGCAACTTACACAAGTTCCCATAATGTCGGCAGCTTTTATTCTATACTCTTGTATGGCCGTATTGATGGAGGTAATACACCAGGGATCGTGTGTGTTTCCTTCCCTCTATTGTACTTTTTGCAGAAGGCTCTTTTACATACCCTACTTGGTTCCACTGGACCTGCTCTGTTGAGTACCCAGGACATAGCTTGCCATTAGGTTTGGTTCAAACCTATAGGGGTGAGCACCACATGACCACATTTTTAATAGACATATTATTTGCTTTTGTGAACTTGGGTGTTGATTTTAAATGTTTAAGTTAAAGGTTGGCTTTTAAGCAAAGCTAATTTTTTACGAATGTCTTTTGCATTTCAGCTAGGTTGAACGAGATTGTCTATGATATGCAGTGTCTTAAATAATTAACTATACATCCTGGTGTGCACAGACGTAGCGGCTGTGAACCGTCTCTATCAACATGATTACTGTTTCTGTGATTTCTCTCTATAACCGTACCATTTTTATTTCCCTTCATCACAGGCTCTAGGCATTGGATTGTCTTATCTGTTTTGGACAAAACTCAAAGACCTTTGTGCTTATGATGAGACTGACTTCAGATTCCTGAAAATAAAAGACTTTAACTTCAAGGACCTTGACTTGAGTGGAGCTGGGTGCTGTCTCTGCTTACCACGAGAGGGAGGCTACCTCCCAGTCAATACGGATAGTGATGATGACAGAACAAGCTAGAGGATCATCCAGCCTATCCTCATCCCTCTCAGAACTGCCTCACACACAGCAGTGACATTTTAAGGCATTGTCCTTGAACTGAGAGTGGTTACCTGTTTTATTCCCAGAAACAGCGCCACTCTTGCCTGTGTCTGGTACTGCAGCTGAGCCCTATTCACTTGATCTCAGACTACACCTTTAATATCACTTGAGAGCCAAATTTATTCCAATATACTGTGCTCATGGTAAGGGCACAGTAAAGATTTTGGTAATGCAATAACATGGTAGTAACTTGATGTTCACCTACCTGCGATGCCTGGGTACAATGTTTACATTTTTGTATAATTTATGTATGAATTTTTGGTTCAAAGGGCTTGAACGTACTTTGTGCTGTAATGCAGGCATTTTATAATTCTAAGTTAATGTTTTTGTGAAGCCCACATTCTGCTCAGGGTTATATCTTGAGTTTGTAACACTCTGTTAAGTCTCGTAGGCACTTATACTGTAGAACCTCCCTTGTTCTCTTCCTGTGGACTACACCCGGGTGCATGCTTTGAGCTATAGACCATACGTTCTTTGTGGAATTTATGAGTAAAAAAAGTAGTCCTAGGCACTTTCTTAGCAATTAGTATTAGAGCTATAGGACACCAACATTTACCTTTTATATGTAATATATTATTGCAGTGACTACACAGACAGATATGGAAGTTTTTTGTAAGATTTGCTTGTAACTTAAAGGGCATGTGCCCACAATCAGATAAGGGCACTCCCATTTTTCTAGAATGTACCCCACTCTTATCCATGGGCTGTGTCTTGTATTGTAGTTGGTATTGCCCCATTCACTTTGTATTGAGAGGACCTGCCCTATGTGGACAAGAGTAGGACTGTTTCTGGAAATATAGAAGACCCTTTTTCTTATCCTGGACAACCCCTTTAAAAGGGTTCTGCCACGAGAAATATTCTACATTTTTCCACACCTGGACCTGAATACCTTTGTAACTGCATGTAATTATAAATGTAGAGCTATTCAATAATATGTATCTGAATGGTGCCACCTGCTGTTAGTTCTTTTCCTTACTGAGGTGGTTGCACATGCTCAGTTTAAATATTCAACTGCTACCAGCCATATCTTCTTTTAAAAGCTGTGGCAGTTACAGGGAAAGAGCTACAGCAGACAGGACACACCCCCTGATAAAGGAAACATCCCCTGAACCTGAACTAAATCTAGCAGAACAATTGGAGCAATGAATGGGGAAATCTTTATTATGTCTGATTTTCATCTTTTACATCAATCATGGCATAACCCCTTTAAGTTGGAATCCAACTGTTCTAGCCACCGTCACTGTTGTTATGCACACTCTGCTGTAAACTACGTTATATACTGTGTTCATGTATACTATTGCAATTAGTCTTTGAAGTTAATGACCAGACCAAATAGCATAACAGATAAGCAAGATTTAGTGACTACTGTTACAATGGGAAAAATAAGTATTTGATACACTGGTGATTTTGCACATTTTCCCACCTACAAAGAATGGAGACGTCTGTAATTTTTATCGTAGGTACACTTCAACTGTGAGAGACAGAATCTAAAAAAAAATCCAGAAAATCACATTGTATGATTTTATAAATAATTAATTTGCATTTTATTGTATGAAATAAACATAGAGACATAGAAACATAGAATGGGTCGGCAGATAAGAACCATTTGGCCCATCTAGTCTGCCCAATATACTAAATACTATGGATAGCCCCCGGCCCTATCTTATATGAAGGATGGCCTTATGCCTATCCCATGCATGCTTAAACTCCTTCACTGTATTTCCAGGTACCACTTCTGCAGGAAGGCTATTCCATGCATCCACTACTCTCTCAGTAAAGTAATACTTCCTGATATTACTTTTAAACCTTTGTCCCTCTAATTTAAAACTATGTCCTCTTGTAGCAGTTTTTCTTCTTTTAAATATTCTCTCCTCTTTTACCTTGTTGATTCCCTTTATGTATTTAAAAGTTTCTATCATATCCCCTCTGTCTCGTCTTTCTTCCAAGCTATACATGTTAAGGTCCTTTAATCTTTCCTGGTAAGTTTTATCCTGCAATCCATCTACCAGTTTAGTAGCTCTTCTCTGAACTCTCTCCAAAGTATCAATATCCTTCTGGAGATATGGTCTCCAGTACTGAGCACAATACTCCAAATGAGGTCTCACTAGTGCTCTGTAGAGCGGCATGAGCACCTCCCTCTTTCTACTGGTAATTTCTCTCCCTATACACCCAAGCATTCTGCTAGCATTTCCTGCTGCTCTATGACATTGTCTGCCTACCTTTAAGTCTTCTGAAATAATGACCCCTAAATCCCTTTCCTCAGATACTGAGGTTAGGACTGTATCACTGATTTTATATTCTGCTCTTGGGTTTTTACGTCCCAGGTGCATTATCTTGCACTTATCAACATAAAATTTTAGTTGCCAGATTTTTGACCATTCCTCTATTTGCCAGATTTTTGACCAGTCCTTTTCCATTTGGTGTATCCCTCCAGGAACATCAACCCTGTTACAAATCTTTGTGTCATCAGCAAAAAGACACACCTTACCATCGAGGCCTTCTGCAATTTTGCTGATAAAGATATTAAACAATATGGGCCCCAAACAGATCCCTGAGGTACCCCACTGGCAACAAGACCTTGGTCTGAATATACTCCATTGACTACAACCCTCTGTTGCCTGTCCCTCAGCCACTGCCTAATCCATTCAACAATATGGGAGTCCAAGCCCAAAGACTGCACTTTATTGATAAGCCTTCTATGTGGGACAGTATCAAAAGCCTTACTAAAGTCTAGATAAGCGATGTCTACTGCACCTCCTCCATCTATTATTTTAGTCACCCAATCAAAAAAATCAATAAGATTAGTTTGACATGATCTCCCTCAAGTAAACCCATGCTGTTTTTCATCTTTCAATCCATGGGATTTTAGATGTTCCACAATCCTCTCCTTAAGTATGGTTTCCATTAATTTCCCCACTATTGATGTCAGGCTTACTGGCCTATAGTTGCCCGATTCCTCCCTACTACCTTTCTTGTGAATGGGCACAACGTTTGCTAATTTCCAATCTTCTGGGACGACTCCTGTTGCCAGTGATTGATTAAATAAATCTGTTAATGGTTTTGCTAGTTCACCGCTGAGCTCTTTTAATAGCTTTGGGTGTATCCCATCAGGCCCCTGTGACCTATTTGTATTAATTTTAGACAGCTGACTTAGAACCTCTTCCTCTGTAAAGACACATGCATCAAAAGATTCATTAGTCGTCTTTCCTAACTGAGGTCCTTCTCCTTCATTTTTCTTTGTAAAAACTGAACAGAAGTATTCATTGATGCAGTCAGCTAGTTCTTTATCTTCTTCCATATACCTTCCTTCTTTTGTTTTTAATTTGGTAATTCCTTGTTTTAGTTTCCTTTTTTCATTTATGTATCTGAAGAATGCCTTCTCGCCTTTTTTCCCTGACTGAGCTAATTTCTCTTCTGCCTGTGCTTTAGAAGCTCTTATAACTTGTTTGGCCTCTCTCTGCCTAATCTTATAAATTTGTCTGTCATCCTCGTTTTTTTTTATTTTTTATAATTCCTAAATGCTATCTTTTTGTTTTTAATGATTTTGGCCACTTATGCTGAGTACCACAGTGGTCTCTTCCTTTTTTTGCTTTTACTGACAAGCCTAATGCAATTTTCTGTTGCCTACAATAGTGCCACTTTAAAGTAGTCCCATTTCTCCTGGACTCCAATGAAACTGTTCCAGTCTAATAGGGACTCGTATACCACTAATCTAATTTTAGAAAAGTCTGTTTTTCTAAAATCTAAAACTTTTGTTTTTGTGTGGTGTGACTCAGTCACTGTACTTATAGTAAACCACACTGACTGGTGATCACTAGATCCCAAGCTTTCCCCTACAGTAATATCAGATACCAAATTCCCATTTGTGAATACTAAATCTAAAATGGCCTCCTTCCGGGTTGGCTCCTCCACTACTTGCTGTAGAGATAATCCCAGTAGGGAATTTAGAATATCTGTACTCCTGGCAGAACTAGCTATTTTGGTTTTCCAGTTTACATCTGGAAGATTGAAGTCTCCCATAATGATAACTTCCCCCTTCAATGTCATTTTAGCTATTTCCTCAACTAGTAGATCATCTAATTCTTTGACTTAGCTAGGTGGTCTATATATCACACCTACACGAGTTACCTTATGGTTATCAAGCTGCACGGTAACCCAAACTGACTCTAAATTGTTCTCGCTAACTTGTATCAAATTAGATTTTATGCTATCTTTCACATACAGGGCCACCCCTCCCCCCTTCTTGCCTTCTCTGTCTTTCCTGTATAGAGAGAACCCTGGTATTGATATATCCCAGTCATTACTCCCCTTGAACCACGTCTCAGTAACAGCCACTACATCTATATTCTCAGATGCCATTATAGCCTCAAGTTCATTGATCTTATTCCCTAGACTGCGAGCATTTGTAGACAAGACTCTGAGCTTGTCATTTCTTAACCTTTGTGCTACTGGCCTCTTCTGGCATTGTTCCGGGGGGCAATTGGACTGCTGGATTATCACTCTTTTGCCCCCCTTTCCTAGTTTAAATAGCAAATACTTGGAACTGTTCACCGAGGACATTCGTTCCTTTGAGAGAAAGATGCAAACCATCTTTCTTGTACAGTTCTTTTCCATTCCAACAAGAGCTAACATGAGACACAAAGCCAAACCCTTGGTTCAGACACCATTCACCAAGCCATAAGTATTTGATCACCTACCAACCAGCAAGAATTCTGGCTCTCACAGACCTGTTAGTTTTTCTTTAAGAAGCCCTCCTACTCTGCACTCATTACCTGTATTAATTGCACCTGTTTGAACTCGTTACCTGTATAAAAGACACCTGTCCACACACTCAGTCAATCACACTCCAACCTCTCCACCATGGCCAAGACCAAAGAACTGTCTAAGGACAACAGAGACAAAATTGTAGACCTGCACATGGCTGGGATAGGCTACAGGACAGATCTTGCCTCGTGGGGTACAGATGATTCTGAAAAAGGTCAGGAATCAGCCCAGAACTACGTGGGAGGACCTGGTCAATGACCTGAAGAGCTGGGACCACAGTCTCACCATTAGAAGCACACTATGCCGTCGTGGATTAAAATCCTGCAGGGCACGCAAGGTCCCCCTGCTCACGCCAACACATGTCCAGGCCATTTGAATTTCGCTAATGACATCTGGATGATCCAGAGGTGGCATGGGAGAAGGTCATGTGGTCAGATGAGACCAAAATAGGACTTTTTTGTATTAACTCCACTCGCCGTGTTTGAAGGAAGAAGAAGGATGAGTACAGCCCCAACTGTAAAGCATGGGGGTCGAAACATCATACTTTTGGGGTGCTTTTCTGCAAAGGGGACAGGACGACTGCACAGTATTGAAGGGAGGATGGATGGGGCCACCAAACTCCTTCCCTCAGTAAGAGCATTGAAGATGGGTCGGGGCTGGGTCTTCCAGCATGACAATGACCCTAAACACTCAGCCAGGGCAACTAAGGAGTGTCTCCATAAGAAGAATTTAAAGGTCCTGGAGTGGCCTAGCCAGTCTCCAGACCTGAACCCAATGGAAAAATCTTTGGAGGGAGCTGAAGCTCAATGTAGCCCAGCGATAGCCCCGAAACCTGAAAGATCTGCAGAAGATCTGTATGGAGGAGTGGGCAAAAATCCCTGCTGCAGTGTGTGCAAACTTGGTCAAGAACTACAGGAAACGTCTGACCTCTGTAATTGCAAACAAAGATTTCTGTACCAAATATTGTTCTGTTTTTCTATTGTATCAAATACTTATTTCATGCAATAAAATGCAAATTTATTATTTGCATACAATGGAATTTTCTGTATTATTATTATATTTTTTTTAGATTCTGTCTCTCACATTTGAAGTGTACCTACGATAAAATTACAGATGTCTCCATTGTTTGTAGGTGGGAAAACTTGCAAAATCGTACCTAGTGTATCAAATACTTATTTTCCCCACTGTAGCATCATGGAGACCACGTAGGAAAATACAAGTTATAAGTGGTGAGTGAAAAGCAATTGGACTTCTGAATGAAATATTAAAGATGTTTCACTAATCATCCAAGTTCAGAGCATCTCTTGGACCCGCTCCTATCTCCAGATTACTTAGTATCCAGACTAATCCTGATGATTAAAGCTCCTTAAAAGGTATGTTTGTACAGCTCTCCCCAGCCCCTTCCTAGTGCTGTCAGCAGTTTGGCATGGTCAAAGCTGCTGACAGATTCCCTTTAATACATATAGCGTTCCAATGCAAATACATGTACGTAGCAGACACTATATTAGGTGAATGGCTCTTTACAGGTCAGGACACTGAAGTCCATCTAAAAAACCTAAACGATAAGGGTGCTTTTTCACAATGGCAATCAGAGCCAGGTTCTGCGACCCACATAGCTCATTTCTCTGGATCGATAGGGAGAAACTGTATCATCTGCGTCTCTTCCCATATCTGAACTTGATGGAGTTATGCCTTTTTAACTAACCTGTATAACCATGTAATGCCTTTACAAAATCTGCAATAAAAGCTGACTGTATAGTAGATGTAAAGTGTCCCCCCTATACATTTACCTTTCAGGGCTCATCTGGAAGGGAACATTCAAGTAGATATATCCCACACTATGAAGGATTTTCCCCATGGAAAATTATTGATAATTCCATATTTCCCATTATGTTATTATTATGTTGCCTGATATGTACTTTTCTAGGACATATAATAAAATAATTAACTAATAGAATACCTGCAGTGGTTTATGCCATCTGGGTTATTGCATTAATTATTTCATTAAACAGGTCTTACGTGTATCAGTTTGCACCCAGTTTTATCCAACTTCCTACATTCAGGAATATCATGATGTCTGTCATTAAAGGGATATATAATGCAAGATACTTGGGAGGATTTTTCCTACCAGTTATCATTCATGCACATTGAAACCACTTGGGTAAGTGTTGAGACATCTTTAAGATTTCTAAAACATTCCAGTGGATCCTAATTTAACACTACTAGACTTGTCATGACCTGGATGAATGAATACCTACAAAGCCCTTCTCAGAGGCTTCTAAGACCTTGTTTAAGATATCTTGTTTTTTTTAATTTAAAGAATTTGAATATTAGTTGTGTTTGTTAGTCTGTGTAAAATTTATTAGGTACTTTTTGTTTAACAAATTTGTATTTTTTACATGGTTTTATATGGAGAAATAAAAAAAAACATTGATCAATTCTTCGATACAAGCGTATCTTTGTGGTTGTGCATTTAAATATAAGACATATAGAACTATAAATATACCATAGAAACTTTGTTCTATAAAACCAGCTTCAGCACAAAAAAACTAAAGAAGTCCGAAGGAAAACATGAACTATTCTATCAAGTGGGAAATATATGGGCTGATCACAAAGAAATGGTGGGGACTAGTGCTCTAGTTTGACAAAAATTAGATGTTCTGTTTAGGCTACATGCACACGACAGTATGTGTCCGCAAAAAAAAACGGCATCCGTATGTCATCTGTTTTTTTGGAGGGGTTTTTTTTGCGGATCCATTGTAACAATGCCTAAAACAGAGAAGAATAGGACATGTTATATTTTTTTGCGGGGCTACGGAATGGACATACGGATGCGGATAGCACACTGTGTGCTGTCCGCATTTTTTGCAGACTCATGGAAATGAATGGGTCTGCATCCTATCCGCAAAAAAACAGAACGGACACGGAAACAAACAACGTTCGTGTGCATGTAGCCTTATGCAAATAAAAAAAAAAAAATCAGATATACAGTGTTTTAGGCTTCGTTCACATCACCGTTCAGCCTTTCCATTTAGAAGCAGGAGAACGGAAAGGACAGATTTGGCACATAACTGAGCGGAACGGAGCCTTTGGACCCCATAGACCATAATAGGGTCCGTTAAGTTTCCACTCAGATGATGGTTTTGGAGAGGAGACAAAAGTTGTGCATGCAGGACGTTTGTCTCCGCTCCAAAATCATCTTCTGAGCGGAAACCTCACGGACCCCATTATAGTCTATGGGGTCCAAAGGCTCAGTTATGTACCGAATCCGTCCTTTGCATTCTCCTGCTCCTAAACGGAGCCGGAGAATGGAAAGGCTGAACGGTGATGTGAATGAAGCCTTAGAAATATGCCAATTTCCTCATTTGACAGTTCAATAGATTAATGCCTTTATCCCACAACGGCATGTGCACCAGTTGTTACTTAAAACTGCAACCTCCGCACTTCAGATACATACATATCTAGTACAAGGGAGATAAATATTGTGAAGTCACTGTACTGGGACAATGCACACAGTGATGTCACAGTACAAACATAATAAATACGATGATGCCACAATAAAGGGATAATAAACTCAGTGATGTCAGTACAGGAAAAAAATAGTGATTACACAGTACATGGATAAAATGCACAATGATGTTACAACATAGGGATAAAAAACACAGTAATGTCACAGTACAAGGTTAATAAACACAGTGATGTTGTAGTACATGGATACTGAACAACCGTGTTACAGTATAATACTGAACAACCATGTTACAGGTATAATAAACTGTGATGTCACAATACAAGGATAATAAATGCAGTGATGTCACAGTATGTCAGACGTCCCAGGGAGCCAGTAGTGGGGTGAGGAACCCACTGGCAGTAAGCAGCTGACAGCCCAGAAACGTGGTACAAGTTTAGGGATAATCCAAGAGGGGTAGTCAATGTCCAATCCGGGTCGAGGCAGGCAGCGAAGGTTCAAGGCGGAAGACAGTCCAAGGGTCAGGAACTGGGAAAAATACAAAGAAACAACAGGCAAATAGGAGGATACGCAGGGAGGCTAGGTGTTCAACATAAGGTGGAAGGTGTGTACTGGGAACCTCCCCCAGCAAGGCTCACACCTGACAGCCGGATAATGCAGGAACGCTATGCACCCGGGAATGCGCGCGCAGCCTGCGTACTGCGCACACGCCGCGCACCCGCACCTCGGGCACCAGGTGTTCTACCAAGCTGAAGGGGAACCCGTGCCCTGCGCCGTTCCCGAGTAGGGGTAACACCCCCTGCTTCCTGACACAGTACAAGCATATTAAACAAAGTGATGTCACTGTACAGAGATAATAAACACAGTGATGTCACAGTACAAGCATATTAAACAAAGTGATGTCACCGTACAGAGATAATAAAAACAGTGATGTCACAGTAAAGGGATAATAAACATAGTGATGTCATAGTACATGGATACTGAACAACCGTGTTACAGTATAATACTGAACAACCATGTTAGGGTGGGTTCGCACTAGCGTTATGCCATTCCGTTATTGGTTCAGTTTATAAAGGAATGTCCAGACGGAATGCAAAACGGAAGCCTTTAAGAGGCATTCTGTTTTGCTCCGTCCTAATAGAAGTCTATGGGCAAGAATAACGAATCAGTCTGGTTTCTGTTATGCAGGACGGAAACAAAGTAATAAATACAGTGATGTCACAGTACAGAGATAATAAACATAGTGATGTCACAGTGCAGGGATAATAAACAGTGCGATGACACAGTACATGGATAATAAACACAGTGATGTCACAGTACAGGGATAATAAATACAGTGATGTCACAGTACAGAGATAATGAACACAGTGATGTTGTCACGGCCATGGCTATGACCGTGACTCCTGAACCGCATGCGGTTGTCAGCGGTTTTCTTTGGTGTTCAATCACAGGTGAGGGCTGTGGTATTTGCCTCACCTGTGGTTGCCGCTGGCAACAGTGTGTATGTGGCAGCGTAGCAGGCTGAGCTGTGCCATTGCAGCTCGCTACGTTGTGCATGCGGTTTTGAGTTATGTGTGTATGTGTGCACTTCCTTTTTATGTTATTGTGTGCACGTCTCCTTTAAGTGGTGTTTTCCCTTCCCTGGTGTTGGAAGGGTTAATCTCCTTCCTAGTGTGTGTGTGCACTGGGTGTGTCCGACTGTGGGGTGTGGCTTCTTGGCCTATAAAGCCTCACTGCTTTTGCAGGCCTGCAGGTTGCTTCAGCCATGCTTAGCTGAGAGCAGCCTCATGTCTTTATTACCTGCCAGTAAGAGCCACCCCTGTGGTCATAACCATATGTCGCTTTAAGTTATTTCTAGTTATGTGTGATGTCCGTGTGATGTTTTATATGTGATTTTGTGCAGCTATGGATCTGGGTCCCTGTGTGGGGATGCGTTTGTGATCTGCACCCTGCTAACACAGGGATCCAGTCAGCAAGGCTGTGGCAGGTAGGTGGAACTCTTTGTTCACCTGCCATATCCATAGAGCTGTTTATGTCTCCCCTTTTCCTGCAGCTTGGCCGTTGAGACTCCTGCTCCTCCGTGTCTAGGAGGAGTGGGCTTGTCTTACTCAGCTCCTAGGTGAGGGTCATCTTGAGGGCTAGCAGGGACTTTTAGGTTCCGGAGCATGGGCCCTCCTACCATCAAGGTTGGCTCATGTAGCTAGGAGCCAGGGTCAGGTTAGGGATGCGTTTAGGAGGTGACCTGCTCCCTAATCCTGTCTTCATGGCCAAGCAGCCGAAACATCACCGGGCTCCACACGGCTGAGGATTTCCCCCATCCTCAGCCGTGACAGATGTCACAGTACAGATATAATAAAAAGTGATGTCATAATACGGAGATAATAAACAGTGATATCCTAGTACAGGGATAATAAAAACTGTTACCGGTATGTCACAGTACCGGAATAATAAACACAGTGATGTCACAGTACAGGGATAATAAACACAGTGATGTCACAGTACAGGGATAATAAACACAGTGATGTCACAGTACAGGGATATTAACCCCTTCCCGACCTATGACGTACTACTACGTCATGGGAACCACTGCGTTCCCGCAATTTGACGTAATAGTGCGTCATAGTGATCGCGCGGGCACCGGAGCAGTGTGCGGGATCACTGCAGGGGCCCGGCAGTCCGTGGTAGCCAGGCCCCAGCTGTAAAAGCCGATGCCAGCGGATTAACCCCTTCTATGCTGCGGTCCACGCTGACCGCGACATAGAAGGGGTTTGTGTCGGGTGAGTGATTGCATCGAGTCCCCGCGCTGCTGCGGCGGGGACCCAATGCTACACAAGGCAGCCCGATGCCGTGTAGAGGCTGCCCAATGCCTTGCAGGGCATCGGGAACTGCCTTCTACGGGTGCCGAGGAGATCCAGCCTCAGGCTGGGTCTCGTAGGCAACCTGTTAGTGTATGACTCAGTGTCATGCACTAACAGGCAATATAATACAGATGTATTGTAATGCATTGCAGAGGGGATCAGACCCCCAAAAGTGAACATCATAAATAAAGTAAATTAAAAAAAGTAAAAAATAAGTGTTTTTAATAAAATTAATAAAGTAAAAAAGAAAAAAAAACACCCCTTTCCCCTTATTTTATAATAAAAAATAGAAAAAAACTAGCAAAACCCACACATATTAGGTATCGCCGCGTCCGTAATGACCGGATCTATAAATATATCACATGATCCACCCTGTCCAATAAACACCATAAACAAAAATATAAAAACGGTGTAAAAAAAAGCAATTTTTATCACCTTACATCACAAAAAGTACAACGCCAAGCAATCGAAAAGGCGTATGTCCCACAAAATAGTATCAATAAAACCGTCACCTCATCCCGCAAAAAATTAGCCCCTACCTAAGACATTTGCCCAAAAAATAAAAATAAAACATAGTTCTCAGAACATGGAGACCCTAAAACATTATTTTATTTTATTTTTTTAGAACTGCTATTATTGTGCTAAAGTGAAATACATAAGAAAATATATACATATTAGGTATCGCCACGTCCGTAACAACCAGCTCTATAAAAATATCACATGACCTAACCCCTCAGATGAACACCGTAAAAAAAAAGCCATTTTTATCGCATTATATCACAAAAATTGCAACAGCAAGTGATTAAAAAGGCGTATGCCCCCCAAAATAGTACCAATCAGACCTTCACCTCATCCCGCAAAAAATTAGATCCTACCTAAGAGAATCAGTCAAAAAATAAAAAAGCTATGGCTCTCAGACTATGGATACACTAAAATATCATTATTTCGGTTTCAAAAATGCTATTATTGTGTAAAACTTAAATAAATAAGAAAAAGTAGACATATTAGGTATTACCACGTCCGTAACGATCTGCTCTATAAAAAAAAGTCACATGACCTAATCCCTCAAGTAAACGCTGTAAAAATAAAAAATAAAAACGGTGTCAAAACATCAATTTTTTGGTTACCTTGCCTCACAAAAAACGTAATATAGAGCAATTAAAATCATATGTACCCCAAAATAGTACCAATAAAACTTGCACCTTATCCTGTAGTTTCCAAAATGTGGTCACTTTTTTGAGTTTCTACTGTAGGGGTGCATCAAGGGGGCTTCAAATGGGACATGGCATCTAAAAACCAGTTCAGCTAAATCTGCCTTCCAAAAAACATATGGCGTTTCTTTCCTACTGCGCCCTACCGTGTGCCCGTACAGCAGTTTACGATCACATGTGGGGTGTTTCTGTAAACCGCAGAATCAGAGTAATAAATATTGAGTTTTATTTGGCTGTTAACCCTTGATTTGCTACTGGAAAAAATGGATTAAAATGTAAAATCTGTCAAAAAAGTGAAATTCTGAAATTTAATCTCCATTTTTCATTAATTCTTGTGGAACACCTAAAGGGTTAAAAAATACCTTGAGGGGTGTAGTTTCTAAAATGAGGTCATTTTTGGGTGGTTGAAATGATTCCTCTCACTATCCTTTCCCTGCACTAGTAAATCGCTTATTTCCTTTTTTTTTTTTAACAATTACATTTTCTTTCACGCTCCCTACAGCCTGCATACACGTCTGTCCCTGAACAAAGTACGATAGTGAATGGCAACATCTAAGATGGCCGCCGTATTTATAGGGCTGTGACATCACCGGGCTGGCTGGCTGCTGATTGGCTGATGGGTCATCCCGCCTTCCCAGAGTTCCTTGCCCCATGTCCTCACACGTTTAGCCGGCTAGCCGCCATGTTAGGAAAAATTGCAATTTATTACCACGAAGCGCGAGGAAATTCGCATTCGTTCAGACAAATTCAGGACAAATTCGACTTCGTCAGCTTTGATTCGCTCATTTCTAGTCACAGTACAGGGATAATAAATACAGTGATGTCACAGTACAGAGATAATAAACACAGTAATGTCACAGGACCAAGATAACACAATTATACGGTGATAACCCCAGTGATGTCACAGTACTGCAATCATGTATACAATGTATTGCCTTGCATGGATAATGCATAATGTGATGCCACACTGGAGGCATAATATACACTTGGATAGTGCACATTCAGATGTGTAGAGAAAAGTAATGAACTAATAGAAAAAACTGAAAGAAGTTGTATTTTTGTGTGGATATGTGCTTGAGCTGCCTCTGATCATTGTGAGCACAGGGTGGACTTACATATTTGAAAGTGATTTCACAGTACTGGGAATAAAGGAATTGGGCCACGTTAGGCCCTAGGACTAGTTGCAAATCTCTCCATCCTGGTGTACCCTCTGTACTCTGGTTCTTGTTCTGTCCTCCTCTTTTTCTGACATTTCCCAACTATAATGTTGTACCTCATTTATGGCAACCTGGCAGTAAACAGGTAGAAAATTTAGTCACCTATCTGTATGTTTTTGATTACAGATCCATAGGTATAATGATATACTATGGTCACCATCTGGAACACAATCAGGAACTGCAACTAGTCTTCCTAAACCACTCCAGTTGGTAGAAAGCTAAGGGTACTTTTACACTTGTGGCAGAGGATTTCGGCAGGCAGTTCCATCGTCAGAACTGCCTGCTGGATCCGGCAATCCGGACGCAAACTGATGGCATTTGTCAGATGGATCCGGATGCGGTGTCATCCAAAAAAACGGATCCGGTATTACATTTTTTTGCATTTTTAAAAGGTCTGCGCATGCGCAGATCGGAAAGACGGATCCGTTTTGCTGGAACACCTAATGACGGTTCCGGCACTGATACACTTCAATGTTAATTAATGCCGGATCTGGCATTCCGGCAAGTGTTCAGTAATTTTGGCCGGAGAGAAAACTGCAGCATGCTGCGGTATTTTCTCTGTCCAACAAACGTAAGAGGGACTGAACTGATGCATCCTGAACGGAATGCTTTCAATTCAGAATGCATTAGGATAAAACTGATCAGTTTTTTTCCGGTATTGAGCTCCTGTGACACAACTCAATACTGGCTAGTGTGAAAGTACCCTAAGACTACTCCCAGGTATTCAGCAGAGCTGGCTGCATGGCAGGATTGACTTGGCTGCCAGGGACACAGGTTACATTTGTGGATTACAGTAGCACATTACCAGTTCAAGCTCAATAGACGCAGACCTATTACAATGACCGGGGGTTTAAAGAGTAGGGTCAAAACCCACGAGGTCCTGATAGAGCAAAATCTGCAGTTTAGAGGTTAATCCAGAAAACAGGCCACAGTCAGATACCAGGAATAATCAGAAGGAGCTAAAGCAGCAGACAAGAGGTTAATCCAGAAAACAGGCCACAGTCAGATACCAGGAAGATTCAGAAGGAGCTAAAGCAGCAGACAAGAGGTTAATCCAGAAAACAGGCCACAGTCAGATACCAGGAATAATTAGAAGAAGCGAAAGCAGCATATGGGCGGTTAATCCAGAAAACAGGCCACAGTCAGAGACCAGGAATTCAAATGAAGTAGCAGTGAAAAGTACACTGCTCAGGAGCCAGGACATCAATATAGAACATCACAGGCAAGTCCATTAGGGATCTGCAGACTTAAATTCCCTGCCAACTCTGGGATTGGACACAAAGTGAAAACCTGATGGGCTCAGCTTCCAGTCACACTGACAGGTTGAACAGCACATGCACATCAAGTGGAGGCCCACATTTACTTAACCTGTCTAATTTACAGGCATAATAAATGTTCACAGTCTGAAAATGTGCCAAATTTATCATAGTGGCTATGGCTGGCTGGTAAATCTAGTGTATCTTTAGACTGTCTAGTTTAGTTTATAATATCTTAAAAATCTGTCACAAAATGCCAAAACTTTGTCTTTGTGCCAAAAATTAGGCACAATGCACCAAAATTCTGGTCCAGATTTACTAATGTGTTTGCACCTATAATCTGTCTAAAAGGGCTTCTTCAGTTTTTTCCAACTTGCTAGAAAATGTGGTGGGGCTTCACTGGTAATGAGATGTGGCTTTTGGCTTAAAATCTGTCTCAAACAAAGCCAACTATTAGTTGCTACAGATTTAGACAAAAGTGTCTATCCCTGCACCACATTTATCATCCAGCCTGAGCCCCTGTGATAAATTTGTTACCGGGTCTAGACAGCCTCTCTAAGTTAATGCCATCTGTAGGATTAGTAAATCCACCCCTCGGTGTCTGAGCCAAAAATTTGTCTAAATTCGTCTAAATTCTGTCAACTAAAAACATTATACAGACTCTAAATTGGTCTAATCTGTGCCCCTTTTTTTTGCCAGAATCGTGAATTTCAGCTTCATTAAAGTATCTAAAAGGTAGGCAAAAGCTGGCCACACCACATTTTAGTTATTCCTTCCTAACCTTTGCCGTACAAGTATGGCGTGCCTAATGTGTAGGCACAGGGACTGTATTTCCCTGATAGCCAGGGGCCTGGCTATCCGTGATGGTCAGTTTGCAGTGTTCACCAACGAACACATGCGGACTGCCATCTTGACTCACCCTTCCGGCAATGCACAGGTAAGCCCTTACCTGTGCCGGGAGCCGGTCTGAAATCAAATGCGGTCACCGGGAATAGGCAGTTCCGAGAACAGCCCGATGAAGGCCCCCGGTGGCTGTTCTCGGAACTGCCTGCTCCCGGTGACCGCATTTGATTTCAGACCGGCACAGGTAAGGGCTTACCTGTGCATCGCCGGACGGGTGAGTCAAGATGGCAGCCCGCATGTGTTCGTTGGCGAACACTGCGAACTGACCATCACTGCTGGCTATTACTAACAGCCAGGTGTCTGCCGCAACTAAGGAATTTACAGAGAGAGCAGTCTCCTGCTCTTACCTGCGATTGTGGGGTGCCGATGGGTGTATGGCAGCCTGAGTCTTTACATAGGAGCCTGTCAGCTACAGAAGCCTATGAGGCTCAGACACCAGGCTTTGTCTGATAGGTGTACTATTAGTGTGAAACTGACAGTTCTAATGCAGTACAATATACCATGTTTATGTCTGAATTCCATGAAAAGCCTGTATGGTCCAAGAACTCACTACACCCCTCAATAAATTCCTTGGAGGGTGTAGCTTCCAAAATACCATTCCAACAAAATCTGCCCTCTGAAAACCATATGGGGCTCCTTCCCTTCTGAGCTTGGTCGTGTGCCCATACAGCAGTTTATGACCACTTACGGCATGTTTCTGTAAACTGCAGAATGAGGCTAAATATTGAGGTTTGTTTTGCTGTTAACCCTTGCTGAGTTACAGGGGAAAAGAATTTAATGGAAAATATGGGGAAAAAAGGTGAAATTTTGAAATTTCACCTCCATTTTCATTTAAAGGGCTTCTCCCACAAACCAAAATGGCTTAGTGAGCATTGGGACCATATGCAGAAAACACAACAGTACAAATGGACATCTATTTTCGAAAAAAAACACCTTTGAGCAGCCTCAGTTTCCCCATAGGTTACCTGTACTTCTGGGTTCTGTACTGAGCTGTGGGCTGGCGGTGTGTGACCCCCAGACCTGCTGCTGTCACCGCATCTTCCACAGTTCCTCACCACAGCTGCCTGTACTGGCCTATTGATAACCAGCTCGTATAAGCTTCTGCTTTGGTCCAGCCCTAGAGCAAAGTAGCAAAGGACAAACACTGATAAGGAATAATGAAAGCAGACATCTCTAGTGCCAGGCGCAAAGACTTTTGGATGCGGACAGCACATGGTGTGTAGTACCGCACTGTACTATAAAGAGGAGCTGGCTAGACAGCCAATACAAGAGTTTTACAAGAGAAATGGCCATGTTAATTGGTTGGATCTGAGTCTGAGATATTGTATGCTGAGTCTAGTTTCATGTTACGATGGCCCAGGAAAGACCATTGTATGTCGAAAATCTTGTATCTTGAGGGACCACTGTACTTTGCTTTATCTTCTTTTGATCTTGAATTACATCATAGATTGTAGCTATTCTCATCAACAGTTACATTCCAATCTACCATCATTCCCTGCCAGCTCTTTACGTCAGGCTCTGTACAGTAAACTAATGTCGGGAAAATGATCTTGTGTATTGTATTATAGGAGCCCGATTTATATGATCTATAGCATATCCTGGGCTATGTTGTATGTCTATATAAAACCGTAACACAGTATTCACTTTTCAGTCTTGGCATTAATTCTTGGGATTGGCCCGAATCTCTTATAAAGTAATATGAAGAGTTATAGACCTGTCATTTACCTGACGTATGACCCCAACACACCATTTACCATCTCAAGATGTTACTTCATCGTCACAGCCGAGATTCACATTGTGTTTAATAAGCTCTACTTTATCTCAAAATATAGGAATCCAATTTCATAATGTAACGAGCTCAAACTATTCCAGTACAAGCATGTCCATTATGTCCAGACAGTAAATCCTATTACTTCAAGAGCCAGAGACATTAAACACTAAATAAGCAATTTGAGGTAACACTCAAAATAGATTCAGTCGTATCAGCAAAAGTGTTAATCTGAAGACTAAATAGTGTAATTATAGAAGTGTGGCTGAAAAATGTGTACATCAAAAGATTCCTTCATGTACAACTGAGCTCTGGTCTCCTCTTAAAGGACATCTGTCAGCAGGTTTGTCCCTAGGACACTGGCTGACCTGTTACATGTGCGCTTGGCAGCTGAAGACATCTGTGTTGGTCCCATGTTCATATGTGTCCACGTTGCTGAGAAAAATTAAGTGTTAATACATGCAAATGAGCCTCTAGGAGCAATGGGGGCATCTCCACTACTCCTAGAGGCTGTTCTCTTTGCAACTGCCGCGCCCTCTCCACTTTGATTGAAAGGAGCAGGCAGTGTAAACATCATAACGCCTGACCTGTCAATCAAAGTGCAGAGGTAGTGGCAGTTGCACAAAAAGCAGAGCCTGTAGGAGTAATGTCAGCGCCCCTGTTGCTCCTAGAGGCTCATTTGCATATATTAAAAAATCATTGAAAAAAATAAGGGGTTGGGTCAGCACAACCTGCCTGTAGGTGCAGATCGCTATGGCGAAATACATATACAAACGGAAAATGCAAATGTGATCGCACACTACATCCAGCACTCTGCCCTCCATGCTGGATGAGACATTGGTTTATATTTTGGCCAAAGCATAGTAAGCCACTCACCGCGTCAAGGCTGTCTCATGAGTGGTCCCTAACTCTTGTTCCTACCTGTTCATGGGCCATGACAGCCACATAAAATCCAGGGAATGCAGGTCAGCATGCAAGCCAAGTACACTTTGCTTGTAACCCCGTCCGGTGCCATTACAGCTTTCATCGGATCCAGGGATGCAAGTACCAACATGCATGCTGAACCCACCATATACTTCTCCTGGAGCCAAATGGCTAATGGTAGGTTCTATACAAGCAGACTCAGTTTTATACTGACTTTAAAACCAGCCTCAAGGACAGATTAACTGGTCAGGTGTGCAATGACTCCAAGGAGATCGCCACGCCTCCAATATATACTACAAAGAAAAAAATAAGGGGTTGGGTCAGCACAACCTGCCTGTAGGTGCAGATCGCTATGGCGAAATACATATATAAACGGAAAATGCAAATGTGATCGCACACTACATCCAGCACTCTGCCCTCCATGCTGGATGAGACATTGGTTTATATTTTGGCCAAAGCATAGTAAGCCACTCACCGCGTCAAGGCTGTCTCATGAGTGGTCCCTAACTCTTGTTCCTACCTGTTCATGGGCCATGACAGCCACATAAAATCCAGGATATGCAGGTCAGCATGCAAGCCAAGTACACTTTGCTTATAACCCCGTCCGGTGCCATTACAGCTTTCATCGGATCCAGGGATGCAAGTACCAACATGCATGCTGAACCCACCATATACTTCTCCTGGAGCCAAATGGCTAATGGTAGGTTCTATACAAGCAGACTCAGTTTTATACTGACTTTAAAACCAGCCTCAAGGACAGATTAACTGGTCAGGTGTGCAATGACTCCAAGGAGATCGCCACGCCTCCAATATATACTACAAAGAAAAAAATAAGGGGTTGGGTCAGCACAACCTGCCTGTAGGTGCAGATCGCTATGGCGAAATACATATACAAACGGAAAATGCAAATGTGATCGCACACTACATCCAGCACTCTGCCCTCCATGCTGGATGAGACATTGGTTTATATTTTGGCCAAAGCATAGTAAGCCACTCACCGCGTCAAGGCTGTCTCATGAGTGGTCCCTAACTCTTGTTCCTACCTGTTCATGGGCCATGACAGCCACATAAAATCCAGGGAATGCAGGTCAGCATGCAAGCCAAGTACACTTTGCTTGTAACCCCGTCCGGTGCCATTACAGCTTTCATCGGATCCAGGGATGCAAGTACCAACATGCATGCTGAACCCACCATATACTTCTCCTGGAGCCAAATGGCTAATGGTAGGTTCTATACAAGCAGACTCAGTTTTATACTGACTTTAAAACCAGCCTCAAGGACAGATTAACTGGTCAGGTGTGCAATGACTCCAAGGAGATCGCCACGCCTCCAATATATACTACAAAGAAAAAAATAAGGGGTTGGGTCAGCACAACCTGCCTGTAGGTGCAGATCGCTATGGCGAAATACATATATAAACGGAAAATGCAAATGTGATCGCACACTACATCCAGCACTCTGGATGGAGAAGTATATGGTGGGTTCAGCATGCATGTTGGTACTTGCATCCCTGGATTCGATGAAAGCTGTAATGGCACCGGACGGGGTTACAAGCAAAGTGTACTTGGCTTGCATGCTGACCTGCATTCCCTGGATTTTATGTGGCTGTCATGGCCCATGAACAGGTAGGAACAAGAGTTAGGGACCACTCATGAGACAGCCTTGACGCGGTGAGTGGCTTACTATGCTTTGGCCAAAATATAAACCAATGTCTCATCCAGCATGGAGGGCAGAGTGCTGGATGTAGTGTGCGATCACATTTGCATTTTCCGTTTATATATGTATTTCGCCATAGCGATCTGCACCTACAGGCAGGTTGTGCTGACCCAACCCCTTATTTTTTTCTTTGTAGTATATATTGGAGGCGTGGCGATCTCCTTGGAGTCATTGCACACCTGACCAGTTAATCTGTCCTTGAGGCTGGTTTTAAAGTCAGTATAAAACTGAGTCTGCTTGTATAGAACCTACCATTAGCCATTTGGCTCCAGGAGAAGTATATGGTGGGTTCAGCATGCATGTTGGTACTTGCATCCCTGGATCCGATGAAAGCTGTAATGGCACCGGACGGGGTTACAAGCAAAGTGTACTTGGCTTGCATGCTGACCTGCATTCCCTGGATTTTATGTGGCTGTCATGGCCCATGAACAGGTAGGAACAAGAGTTAGGGACCACTCATGAGACAGCCTTGACGCGGTGAGTGGCTTACTATGCTTTGGCCAAAATATAAACCAATGTCTCATCCAGCATGGAGGGCAGAGTGCTGGATGTAGTGTGCGATCACATTTGCATTTTCCGTTTGTATATGTATTTCGCCATAGCGATCTGCACCTACAGGCAGGTTGTGCTGACCCAACCCCTTATTTTTTTCTTTGTAGTATATATTGGAGGCGTGGCGATCTCCTTGGAGTCATTGCACACCTGACCAGTTAATCTGTCCTTGAGGCTGGTTTTAAAGTCAGTATAAAACTGAGTCTGCTTGTATAGAACCTACCATTAGCCATTTGGCTCCAGGAGAAGTATATGGTGGGTTGAGCATGCATGTTGGTACTTGCATCCCTGGATCCGATGAAAGCTGTAATGGCACCGGACGGGGTTACAAGCAAAGTGTACTTGGCTTGCATGCTGACCTGCATTCCCTGGATTTTATGTGGCTGTCATGGCCCATGAACAGGTAGGAACAAGAGTTAGGGACCACTCATGAGACAGCCTTGACGCGGTGAGTGGCTTACTATGCTTTGGCCAAAATATAAACCAATGTCTCATCCAGCATGGAGGGCAGAGTGCTGGATGTAGTGTGCGATCACATTTGCATTTTCCGTTTGTATATGTATTTCGCCATAGCGATCTGCACCTACAGGCAGGTTGTGCTGACCCAACCCCTTATTTTTTTCTTTGTAGTATATATTGGAGGCGTGGCGATCTCCTTGGAGTCATTGCACACCTGACCAGTTAATCTGTCCTTGAGGCTGGTTTTAAAGTCAGTATAAAACTGAGTCTGCTTGTATAGAACCTACCATTAGCCATTTGGCTCCAGGAGAAGTATATGGTGGGTTCAGCATGCATGTTGGTACTTGCATCCCTGGATCCGATGAAAGCTGTAATGGCACCGGACGGGGTTAAAAGCAGAGTGTACTTGGCTTGCATGCTGACCTGCATTCCCTGGACTTTATGTGGCTGTCATGGCCCATAAACAGGTAGGAACAAGAGTTAGGGACCACTCAAATGAGACGACCTTGACGCGATGAGTGGCTTAATTACGCTTTGGCCAAAATGTACACCAATGTCTCATCCAGCATGGAGGGCAGAGTGCTGGATGTAGTGTGCGATCACATTTGCATTTTCCGTTTATTAAAAAATCATTGTTCGCAGCAATGCAGGCACACATGAACACGGGACCAACACAGATGCCTTCAGCTGCCAAGTGCACATGTAACAGGTCAGCCAGTGTCATAGGGACAAGTCTGCTGACAGATGCCCTCTAAAGCGGTTGACCGGAGGATAACATTTTTAGGGGTAGAATGGGTTAAAATAAAAAACATTACTCCTCTCACCGAACCTTTCCACTGCTGTGCTGATGCTTACTGGTTTTCACATCCTGGTCAATGCAGAAAATGCTTAGAGATGCCTGCTCATCCAATATCAGACTTAAACTCCCTATGGAATCCTTGATGTTCGTCTCATAAAAAGGAATAGAGAAACTGACTTCCTGTCCACACATAAGACGCTGTGTCAGTTGGAGAGTCAGTGTGTTGGTCACATGACACAACTGAGGACCAGAAGGAAGTGGATAAATCACAAATGCAGTGGCAAGTATGATTACCTTCACTACAACTCACATCATGCACCTTTCTTACAGGCCAGAGAATGAGACATGTTTGTGCTTCTTTTAATAATACAGGTCGCCCATTCACACCTGATTGTCATCCCATTGATTGAAAACACCTGATTCTATATATCACCTTCCTAAAGGTTCACATACTTTTACCACTCACAGACATGTGATGTTGGATCATTGTCCTTAATATGTCTAATATGTTTGACTCATTTGTTTGCTTTGGTTATCTTTATCTACTTTTAGGATTTATGGGAAAATTTGGTATAGCTTTAGGTGAAATTTATGCAGAAATATAGAAAATTCTAAAGACTTCACAAGCTTTAAAGCACCACTGTACACTCACCTAAAGAATTATTAGGAACACCATACTAATACGGTGTTGGACCCCCTTTTGCCTTCAGAACTGCCTTAATTCTACGTGGCATTGATTCAACAAGGTGCTGATAGCATTCTTTAGAAATGTTGGCCCATATTGATAGGATAGCATCCTGCAGTTGATGGAGATTTGAGGGATGCACATCCAGGGCACGAAGCTCCCGTTCCACCACATCCCAAAGATGCTCTATTGGGTTGAGATCTGGTGACTGTGGGGCCATTTTAGTACAGTGAACTCATTGTCCTGTTCAAGAAACCAATTTGAAATGATTCGAGCTTTGGGACATGGTGCATTATCCTGCTGGAAGTAGCCATCAGAGGATGGATACATGTTCTCATTCTGTTTACGCCAAATTCGGACTCTACCATTTGAATGTCTCAACAGAAATCGAGACTCATCAGACCAGGAAACATTTTTCCAGTCTTCAACAGTCCAATTTTGGTGAGCTCGTGCAAATTGTAGCCTCTTTTTCCTATTTGTAGTGGAGATGAGTGGTACCCGGTGGGGTCTTCTGCTGTTGTAGCCCATCCGCCTCAAGGTTGTGCGTGTTGTGGCTTCACAAATGCTTTGCTGCATACCTCGGTTGTAACGAGTGGTTATTTCAGTCAACGTTGCTCTTCTATCAGCTTGAATCAGTCGGCCCATTCTCCTCTGACCTCTAGCATCCACAAGGCATTTTTGCCCACAGGACTGCCGCATACTGGATGTTTTTCCCTTTTCACACCATTCTTTGTAAACCCTAGAAATGGTTGTGCGTGAAAATCCCAGTAACTGAGCAGATTGTGAAATACTCAGACCGGCCCGTCTGGCACCAACAACCATGCCACGCTCAAAATTGCTTAAATCACCTTTCTTTCCCATTCTGACATTCAGTTTGGAGTTCAGGAGATTGTCTTGACCAGGACCACCCCCCTAAATGCATTGAAGCAACTGCCATGTGATTGGTTGACTAGATAATTGCATTAATGAGAAATAGAACAGGTGTTCCTAATAATTCTTTAGGTGAGTGTATGTGTAAGTAAGGTGGATTTTCAGGACCCTTTTAAAGGAAATGTGTCATAAGAAAATAACCTATTGTTTAAATCGTTTGTTATATATAAGGGATTCTGTCAGTTAGGTTTAGCCTATAGAGCTGTGGACAGGTGCTGCTAGACTGCCGCTAACACGTCCACAATATACATTTCACCATAGCTCTTAGTGCTTTTATTCAGTTATATATATGAAAATTAGGCTATTAAGGAGCCCAAGGGGGTATTACCAACGTTTCAGGAGCCCAGCCACACCCACTGTGAAGGAGATTAGCTCCGCCCCACATCCTCCGAATCTCCTCCTTACTCCCCCGGCTTCACACAGTTAGAGCGCGGTATCTCGCGCATGCACAAGTCCATAGCATGTCAGTGCCGGCATAATTTTCCCTCTCTGTGCTGGCATCAGCCTCAGGGAACGAACTGGACTCCTTCACAATGGGCGTGGCTGGGCTCCTGAAACGTTGGTAACAGCCCCTTGAGCTCCTTACTAGCCTCATTTGCGTATATATAAAATCGTGTTTATTTTTACTAAATAAACTGTCACGGTAGGTGGGGAAAGGAAGAACACCAAATAAACAAACTATAACAGTAACACAGACTAGGCCCCAAAGCTAGTGAGGAGGGGGAAGGTAACCTCCTAGTTATCCCTGAGCCTCTCCCTGACTGCTATCAGTATGAGCAAATCCTGATGGTGGAAGAACTCGTACACCGAAACCTAAGACCTGCTGAAACTGACACAAACCCTAAATTAGGGAGCGGGGATGAGACTGCCGGGACCTTCCACCGTGAACGGACCAGGGTCTCCCTGAGACCTAGACACAACACAAACACAAAGTAGAAACAGGAGGACTTAGCTTGAGATGAGTAAGAAGTAGGAGAACCTCTAACAAGCAGCTTAGAACTCCAGAAGGAAATAACAACCGCAAGGTCTGCAGAGAGAGACGGGCTAAAATTGAGCCACTAAACCGCAAAAAAAATGAGCAGAATCTGTGGAGAGGTGAGATCCTGCCCACAACAACAGACAGCAAGGAAAAACAGAAATACTTGTCAGACTCACGTGCTGCAAGTCTATCTGATCTTCTCAGACCTCTCACAGGGCAGGCAGTGACATAAATGCACTGAGAACTATGGGAATTGTATATTGTGGATGTGCTAGTGGCAATCTAGCAGTGCATGTCCACAGCTCTATAGGCTAAACCTAGCTGACAGAACCCCTTAAACATTTTTAACGAATTTTTGATGATATGAAGTAACTTGTCCTGCTGTGTGATTAGGACAGATTTTGTGTGTACTAATTGATAGCCATATGAATCCAGTAATGTATCAACAAATACTGGAGGAAAATTTGCACTCATCATCCCGGGAGCTGTGCATGGAACGTACTTGGACATTCCAACATGACAATGATCCAAAACACAAGGCCAAGACAACCGGTCATTGGCTACAGCAAAATAAAGTGAAGGTTCTGGAGTGGTCATCTCAGTCTCCAGACCTCAATTATATTGAGCTACTCTGGGGAGACCTTAAACGTGCAGTTCATGCAAGACAGCCCAAGAATTTAGGGGAACTGGAGGCTTTTTGCCAGGAAGAATGGGCACCTTTACCATCTGAGAAGATAAAGAGCCTCATCCACAACTACCACAAAAGACTTCAAGCTGTCATTGATGTTAAAGAGGGCAATACACGGTATTAACCACCTCCGGACCGCTGTACGCACAGACGCGTCCTGGAGGTGGTTGATTCATTCCGAGTGGACGCGCCGGCGCGTCCTCTCGCGAGACGCGAGATTTCCTGTGAACGCGCGCACACAGGCGCGCGCGTTCACAGGATCGGAAGGTAAGCGAGTGGATCTCCAGCCTGCCAGCGGCGATCGTTCGCTGGCAGGCTGGAGATGTGATTTTCTTAACCCCTAACAGGTATATTAGACGCTGTTATGATAACAGCGTCTAATATACCTGCTACCTGGTCCTCTGGTGGTCCCATTTGTTTGGATCGAGCACCAGAGGACACAGGCAGCTCAGTAATATGTTGCACCAAGCACCACTACACTACACCCCCCCCCCCTGTCACTTATTAACCCCTTATTCACCCTTGATCACCCCTGATCACCCTATATAGACTCCCTGATCACCCCCCCTGTCATTGATAACCCCCTGTATGGCTCCATTCAGAGGTCCGTATGAATTTTACGGATCCACTGATAGATGGATCGGATCCGCAAAACACATACGGACGTCTGAATGGAGCCTTACAGGGGAGTGATCAATGACGGAGGTGATCACCCCATATAGACTCCCTGATCACCCCCCTGTCATTGATTACCCCCCTGTCATTGATCACCCCCCTGTAAAGCTCCATTCAGATGTCCGCATGATTTTTACGGATCCACTGATAGATGGATCGGATCCGCAAAACGCATACGGACGTCTGAATGGAGCCTTACAGGGGCGTGATCAATGACTGTGGTGATCACCCCATATAGACTCCCTCATCACCCCCCTGTCATTGATTACCCCCCTGTCATTGATCACACCCCTGTAAAGCTCCATTCAGACGTCCGCATGATTTTTACGGATCCACTGATAGATGGATCGGATCCGCAAAACGCATACGGACGTCTGAATGGAGCCTTACAGGGGCGTGATCAATGACTGTGGTGATCACCCCATATAGACTCCCTCATCACCCCCCTGTCATTGATTACCCCCCTGTCATTGATCACACCCCTGTAAAGCTCCATTCAGATGTCCGCATGATTTTTACGGATCCACTGATAGATGGATCGGATCCGCAAAACGCATACGGACGTCTGAATGGAGCCTTACAGGGGCGTGATCAATGACTGTGGTGATCACCCCATATAGACTCCCTGATCACCCCCCTGTCATTGATTACCCCCCTGTCATTGATCACACCCCTGTAAAGCTCCATTCAGACGTCCGCATGATTTTTACGAATCCACTGATAGATGGATCGGATCCGCAAAACGCATACGGACGTCTGAATGGAGCCTTACAGGGGCGTGATCAATGACTGTGGTGATCACCCCATATAGACTCCCTCATCACCCCCCTGTCATTGATTACCCCCCTGTCATTGATCACACCCCTGTAAAGCTCCATTCAGATGTCCGCATGATTTTTATGGATCCACTGATAGATGGATCGGATCCGCAAAACGCATACGGACGTCTGAATGGAGCCTTACAGGGGCGTGATCAATGACTGTGGTGATCACCCCATATAGACTCCCTCATCACCCCCCTGTCATTGATTACCCCCCTGTCATTGATCACACCCCTGTAAAGCTCCATTCAGATGTCCGCATGATTTTTACGGATCCACTGATAGATGGATCGGATCCGCAAAACACATACAGGCGTCTCCCTGGAGCCTTCCAGGGGGGGTGATCACCCCATATAGACTCCCTGATCACCCCCCTGTCATTGATCACCCCCCCTGTCATTGATCACCCCCCTGTCAGGCTGCATTCAGATGTCCGTATGATTTTTACGGATCCACGGATAGATGGATCGGATCCGCAAAACACATACGGACATCTGAATGGAGCCTTACAGGGGGGTGATCAATGACAGGGGGGTGATCACCCCATATAGACTCTCTGATCACCCCCCTGTCATTGATCACCCCCCTGTAAGGCTCCATTCAGACATTTTTTTGGCCCAAGTTAGCGGAAATTATATATTTTTTTCTTACAAAGTCTCATATTCCACTAACTTGTGTCAAAAAATAAAATCTCACATGAACTCACCATACCCCTCACGGAATCCAAATGCGTAAAATTTTTTAGACATTTATATTCCAGACTTCTTCTCACGCTTTAGGGCCCCTAGAATGCCAGGGCAGTATAAATACCCCACATGTGACCCCATTTCGGAAAGAAGACACCCCAAGGTATTCCGTGAGGGGCATATTGAGTCCATGAAAGATTGAAATTTTTGTCCCAAGTTAGCGGAAAGGGAGACTTTGTGAGAAAAAAAAATAAAATATCAATTTCTGCTAACTTGTGCCAAAAAAAAAAATTTCTATGAACTCGCCATGCCCCTCATTGAATACCTTGGGGTGTCTTCTTTCCAAAATGGGGTCACATGTGGGGTATTTATACTGCCCTGGCATTCTAGGGGTCCTAAAGCGTGAGAAGAAGTCTGGGATCCAAATATCTAAAAATGCCCTCCTAAAAGGAATGTGGGCCCCTTTGCGCATCTAGGCTGCAAAAAAGTGTCACACATGTGGTATCGCCGTATTCAGGAGAAGTTGGGAAATGTGTTTTGGGGTGTCATTTTACATATACCCATGCTGGGTGAGATAAATATCTTGGTCAAATGCCAACTTTGTATAAAAAAATGAGAAAAGTTGTCTTTTGCCGAGATATTTCTTTCACCCAGCATGGGTATATGTAAAAAGACACCCCAAAACACATTGCCCAACTTCTCCTGAATACGGCGATACCACATGTGTGACACTTTTTTTGCAGCCTAGGTGGGCAAAGGGGGCCACATTCCAAAGAGCACCTTTAGGATTTCACAGGTCCTTTACCTACTTACCACACATTAGGGCCCCTGGAAAATGCCAGGGCAGTATAACTACCCCACAAGTGACCCCATTTTGGAAAGAAGACACCCCAAGGTATTCCGTGAGGGGCATGGCGAGTTCCTAGAATTTTATATTTTTTGTCACAAGTTAGCGGAAAATGATGATTTTTTTATTTTTATTTTTTTCCCTTACAAAGTCTCATATTCCACTAACTTGTGACAAAAAATAAAAACTTCCATGAACTCACTATGCCCATCACGAAATACCTTGGGGTGTCTTCTTTCCAAAATGGGGTCACTTGTGGGGTAGTTATACTGCCCTGGCATTCTAGGGGCCCAAATGTGTGGTAAGGAGTTTGAAATCAAATTCTGTAAAAATTGACCAGTGAAATCCAAAAGGTGCTCTTTGGAATATGGGCCCCTTTGCCCACCTAGGCTGCAAAAAAGTGTCACACATCTGGTATCTCCGTATTCAGGAGAAGTTGGGGAATGTGTTTTGGGGTGTCATTTTACATATACCCATGTTGGGTGAGAGAAATATCTTGGCAAAAGACAACTTTTCCAATTTTTTTATACAAAGTTGGCATTTGGCCAAGATATTTATCTCACCCAGCATGGGTATATGTAAAATGACACCCCAAAACACATTCCTCAACTTCTCCTGAATACGGAGATACCACATGTGTGACACTTTTTTGCAGCCTAGGTGGGCAAAGGGGCCCATATTCCAAAGAGCACCTTTCGGATTTCACTGGTCATTTTTTACAGAATTTGATTTCAAACTCCTTACCACACATTTGGGCCCCTAGAATGCCAGGGCAGTATAACTACCCCACAAGTGACCCCATTTTGGAAAGAAGACACCCCAAGGTATTCGCTGATGGGCATAGTGAGTTCATGGAAGTTTTTATTTTTTGTCACAAGTTAGTGGAATATGAGACTTTGTAAGAAAAAAAAAATAAAATCATAATTTTCCGCTAACTTGTGACAAAAAATAAAAAGTTCTATGAACTCACTATGCCCATCAGCGAATACCTTAGGGTGTCTACTTTCCGAAATTGGGTCATTTGTGGGGTGTTTGTACTGTCTGGCCATTGTAGAACCTCAGGAAACATGACAGGTGCTCAGAAAGTCAGAGCTGCTTCAAAAAGCGGAAATTCACATTTTTGTACCATAGTTTGTAAACGCTATAACTTTTACCCAAACCATTTTTTTTTTTACCCAAACATTTTTTTTTTATCAAAGACATGTAGAACAATAAATTTAGAGCAAAATTTATATATGGATCTCGTTTTTTTTGCACAATTTTACAACTGAAAGTGGAAAATGTCATTTTTTTGCAAAACAATCGTTAAATTTCGATTAATAACAAAAAAAGTAAAAATGTCAGCAGCAATGAAATACCACCAAATGAAAGCTCTATTAGTGAGAAGAAAAGGAGGTAAAATTCATTTGGGTGGTAAGTTGCATGACCGAGCAATAAACGGTGAAAGTAGTGTAGGTCAGAAGTGTAAAAAGTGGCCTGGTCATTAAGGGTGAAAATGAAAGTGAACAACTCGAAAGTGAACAAGCTCTTGCTATTACCACTCCGTGGTCACCCGCCGGCCCGGACCGTGCTGCACTGTTCTCCTGACGCTGTGTGATGTCAGGACAGGAGAAAATGATGGACGAGCTTTGGAGTGGCGCCCCTACAGGAGAGGTAAGTATTTCATTTTACTGGCGCTGGGGACATAAATAGAAGGGGGAGATGGTGGCACTGGGGGCAGCTGGTGGCACTGGGGGAACCTGATGGCACCGAGGGGCAGCTGGTGGCACTGGAGTGGCAGCTGGTGGCACTGGGAGGAAGCTGATGGTATTGGGGGGAACCTGATGGCACTGAGGGGCAGCTGGTGGCACTGGAGTAGCAGCTAGTGGCACTGGGGGGGAAGTTGATAGCACTGGGGGAACCTGATGGCACTGGGGGGAATCTGATGGCATTGAGGGGGCAGCTGATGGCACGGGGGGCACAGCTGATGGCACTGAGGGGGCAGCTGATGGCACGGGGGGGAGCTAATGGCACTGGAGGGGCAGCTGATGGCACTGGGGGGCAGCTGATGGCACTGGGGGGTAGCTGATAGCACTGGGTGGAAGCTGATGGCATTGGTGGCAGCTGATACACTAGGGGGGGAACCTGATGGCACGGCGGAAGCTGATGGTACAGGGGCTGATTGAGTTTTTTTATTAGTTTTTTGTTATTAGAGTACTTAATTAATCATTTCATTTATCAATAGAATACTTGATTACAAAAATAGTCGATAACTGCAGCCCTAGATAGTATGCACCAAATAGAGAAGAAAATGAAAGTGAACAACTCGAATCAGTGGAGATGTCAACTGTGAGTCACTGGATTTACATTTGTTATATGACTGCTTATTTTACATTGTGTTTACAGCCCTTTATTAGAAGCTAAGTTCATTGCAAATTGATTCGGGGGGAGGGGAACAATTTGCCTACTATGCTCAGGGCAACAAAATACCGTGACCCAGCTCTGCATGGCCAACCACATCATGTGGCCTCGCCCTGAGTTGTTTGCAGTCTTGTGAACTTTAGCACTTACTCCACAATGACAGGTCAGTTTATGCGTGGATTTTAGTGCAGTTTTCATTGCTTTTTGGCATCAAAATCTGCATGTGTTAGGCTACTTTCACTCTACCGTTTTGGCTTTCCGTTTCTGAGATCCGTTCAAGGCTCTCACAAGCGGTCTAAAACGGATCAGTTTTGCCCTAATGCATTGTGAATGGATAAGGATCCGTTCAGAATCCACCAGTTTGCCTCCGATCAGTCATCATTCCGCTTTGGAGGCGGACACCAGAATGCTGCTGACGAAACAATGTAAGTCAATGGGACGGATCCGTTTTCTATGACACAATCTGGCACAATAGAAAAATGATCCGTCCTCCATTGCCTTTCAATGGTGTTCAAGACGGATCCGTCTTGGCAATGTTACAGATTATACAAACGGATCCGTTCTGAACGGATGTAGACGTTTGTATTATCTGAACGGATCCATCTGTGCAGATCCATGACGGATCCGCACCAAACGCGAGTGTGAAAGTAGCCTTATTTCTGGACTTTGTTGTAGATTTCGACGCAGAGTCGCCTCAGATTTGCCCACAATCCACACTGCGGACAACATTTCCTGCTGAAAATGCTCTGCCTAGCTGGTACTGTAATGCTCTGCAGATTTTCCACAGGAGTCTGTGTCTAATACGCACTGTGTGCATATACCCTTATGATGTTTGTACATGGACCCCCGTATTGTAAAGCGCTGCGGAATATGTTGGCGCTATATAAATAAAAATTATTATTATTATTATTATTATGTGCAATTTAAATCGTGTTTAATACTTTACATGTGGATTTTGCTACAGATTTGTAAATTTTACCCTATGTATTGTGAAAATCCTCTGACCGCATCTGAATTTCCGCTCAGATGTTACTCTGAAGCATGCGGGCGGCATTTGCGAAGATCTCATCCACTTTGCTGCTTTTGTAATTCACAGTCCGGACAGACGTTCCACAGCGCATCCGTAATGTGTGAACGCTCTGTCCCCTTAAAGGAGCATTTCCGCTCTCCTGTCATTTTTGCTTCTAATTCACCTTTTCTTAGAACTCTCTGATATTTCTCTATTATGCCTCCTGGAAATGTATAGATAAATTGACAACTAGACTTTACCATTCCTGTTGTTAATAACGTGTGTTCCTGTACATTCTTAGCCTATTAGCGCTGATTGTGTCTGGGGTCACCGTTGTCAGTATAGCAGCAGATGATATGTCTATGATTTATTGCGGTACGCGGCAGATAATCCTTCTCCACTCATTACCACGGTCTGCTGAGAAATGATGCCTGCCGTGGCATCGAAGGAGTTAACCTCTACTGTCCTTGACCCTGGTCCATGTATGCAGATGAGTTATTCTGATGGGAGATGAGGTTGTCACATCTCTGAGAATACGGTAATTGCACGGTGTGTTTGTGTCCCAAACAAATCTGAAAATGAATATCATCAGTGAGGAGGAAATGAGAGGATTGTGTACGGCCCTGCGAGATGTGATTGCCCAGATTATTAAAAGTAATTTGTTTCCTCTTCTACATGATGTATCTCTGCTTCAATAGCTTGAAACACCGAACCAAATGGAGATGTGTACATTTAACCCTTTCTCTGGAAGAAGATGAAATTGGACATCATATATATATAAAGTAAGCAAAGCCGTGGACGAGTCGTGTATTATGCCACGGGATCGTCAGATGAGATACAGTAGGTGACGATTAAAGGGGTTTGTCCAGGATTAGGAGAACATGGCTGCTTTCTATCAGATAGATTCATTTTTTTATCGATCAGATTCGTTTTTAAAAATTCGCTCATCGCTAATCATAACATAACTAGTGTTGAGCGAACTTCTGTTTTAAGTTCGGCGTCTAAAGTTCGGCTTCCGGTTAGCGGAGGATCCCGATATGGATTCCGAATTCCGTTGTGGTCCGTGGTAGCGGAATCAATAATCGGCCATTATTGATCCCACTACCACGGACCACAACGGAATTCGGAATCCATATCGGGATCCTCCGCTAACCGGAAGCCGAACTTTAGACGCCGAACTTAAAACAGAAGTTCGCTCAACACTAAACATAACCCTTTTATGTAACTTGTCTGTTATTAACAAACCCTTTACAAACTCTCTGGTATTATTTTCTATTGTCTGTATAATATTGCCACATTTTCTGTCAGTTGTTTTCTTCCAGTTAAAACCAGATAGTGACACATATCCTTTTTTTCTATTCAGTTTTTATTTTCTGATTGCAGATTTTTTGTTCCGTTTCCTGAACATGATTGTCTTGCCCATGGACCATAGATAAAATGGACAGGAGAGGACCTCTATGGGAGAGTTTTCTTGGCTAGCTCTATGACCCGTGCAGAAGTCAGGAGGAAGCTGATAAGCTGTGATATCGCCTATTGTGAATGGTGGATCGTGTGCTGTCTGTACACAGAAGTAATATAATGAAGATGTAATGAGAAGGAGATGGCAACAATAAAATGATCAGACCAAGAAGTGGCGCCTTATTAGGCTTAGTGGCCAGGGCGCGAACTGCCGGATTTTATATTTTTTTTATATATAGGTATTGACATGGAAAATTAAAAATAATCACCAAATAATCTTAAAAACTATGTTTAACATAAAAATATTGTTTAAACAATAGGTAATTTTCTGATAATATATTCCCTTCAGGGCTCATGCACACAAACCTATTTTCTTTCCATGTGCATTCCGGTTTTTTTGCGGACCGTATGCGGAACCATTAATTTCATAGGGTACGTAAAAAAAACGGAAGTTGCTCTGTGTGCATTCCGTTTCTGTATGTTCGTATTTCCGTTTCGCAGAAATATAGAACATGTCCTATTATTGTCCGCATTACAGACAAGGATAGGACTGTTCTATTAGGGGCCAGCTGTTCCATTCCGCAAAATACAGAATGAACACAGATGTCATCCGTATTTTTTGCGGACCGCAAAATACATACGGTTGTGTGCATGAGCCCTTAAGGACATGGTCCTCTCTTTCCAGGGGTCTTTGGCATACTGCTAGATGTTAGGGGCCATTCACACTGTTTTTTTAAACAGAATTTTGGCATGGAAAGCTGCACAGAAATTTCACCTTACCCTCGCCAGCAGTCGCATCCTTTCTGCCTTCTATTCTTTGCAATGGGAAACAGCACTAAAGATCACAGAGCAGCGATATGTCCCTTCTCGGCACATCTGTGGCTTTAAACCGCTCCTTGATGATCTTCAGCGCTGCCTCAGATTGCAAAGAACGGGAGGTAGAATGGACGCGGTCGCCGGCGGGATTTTAGTGGAATTTTACCATGGTTGTCTGCGTAGCTGTAAAAAAAAAACGCTGTATGAGTGGCCCCTAAGTTGTCTTCCAGCTGTTATGTGACCTTCCATCTTGGGCTCTGTTCACATCGGCGTTGTTGAGATCTGCAATATAGCTTCCGTTTATAACAGAAGACACATGACGGATACCAGCTTCATCCAGCAAAACCTATTGACTTCTAATGGGGTCTGTCTGGTTCCAGCAAGAGGAAAAATACCACTACTGCAACAATATTTTTTCCCATGAAGCGTGATGGACAGTGTCGGACTGGGGCTCACCAGAGGGAATATTTCTCAAGGGCAAAACCCTATATAAAGTTTAATAGGTTTTGAACCACAGAAATAGACCCTAAATGCAAGTGATTTTTCTCCAAAGCAGCCAAATGGGGAGGTTTCTCCTGAATCTTTGGGTCCTATTATTAGGGATGGACTGGCCATAAACCCTACAGGGAAACTTACTGGTGGGCAGGGGCGTAACTACCATAGCGGCAGACCATGCGACTGCGATGGGGCCCAGGGCAAAAGAGGGCCCAGTCTTAGTTAGGATTATCTGCTCTTCTACTGGAGGACTCTACCTTCTAAAGGAACATTTTTAGCAAATGAAGAACTGGAAAAATGGCCCAAGGTTCATTGAAAAGGGTTTAAACAGAAACCCTTCTGTCCTGTGTGGGGGGCCTGGTTTGATCCTTGCTATGGGGTCGTTAGTTCTCTATGTACGCCACTGCCGGTGGGCCAATAACAAGGGGGCTGCCTGAACCCTCCTCACAGCCACCAGCTAGGTAAGTAATGACTGGATGCTCCTCTCCTGACTCCTAAATTCAACTGTATTGCGATCCTAAGGCAACTGGAGTAGGAGGACAGAATGTGGCAGCTAGCGCTGACCACCACAGAGGGGCACTTTTTGGAGAGGTATTTTGTGCTGCTAGGGCAATGTTTTGTAATGTACTGTGGTATTTGGCTCTGCTAGAGTGGTATAAAGTACCGTAATATGGTATTGCTGGCACCAACTACTAGTGTCGACCCTACATTCTGTCAATTTGGGCCTCACTACAAAATAGGGCCACTTAGTTATTTTTCAGGGCTACTTTAAGCTCCCATTATGGTATCAGAGCCTAGGCCCACTGGAGGGTCATCTGGTACTCTGGTGGACCAGTCCAACCCTGGTGAAGGGATCTGCAATGTGGACCCCATGGCACAGTCATGGCGTACTGCACAGAGATATAGGCTGCAGGGGCTCGAATTAAACTAACAAAGACCGCACTGTTTAGTCAGCCTGCATTGTTAATGGCTGTGCTGTATGCATCATTTTATTAAGAACTGCTGTGGCCGCACGGTATTCAACTGCAGCGTAGCTATGTCACAACCTGTGGTTGTACACTTAAAAGGGTTTTTCAACATTTTATAGGTCATCAGTATCTGATCGGTGGGGGTCTGACACCAGGTATACCAAGCACAGTGCTGTACATTTCTCACTTCTATGGGGCTGAGCTGTTCCGAGGCCGCGTGACCAATGAACGTGTCCCTAGCCTAGGAAAGGCTGCAAGAAGGCCGCGTTACTAGGTACTAGCGAACTTGTGTTTTCAAGTTTGGCGTACAAGGTTCGGGTTATCTAAGAATTCCGTCATGGATTCCACTACCACAGACCATAAGTTATGGGAATCCATAAGTTAGCAGAATCCATACCATAATTTTAAGATAACCTGAACCCGAACCTGGTACGCCGAACTTGAAAACACAAGTTCGCTCATCCCTACGTGTTACTACATCCTTCTCAAACAGCTGATCGGCAGGGGTCCCGAGTGTCGGACCCCCACCGATCAAATACTGATGACCTTTTAGACTTAATGATGATATGTCCTGTGTGCACAATGATGGCAAAACAGGATGATGCAACTAATTTCTGGTTAATTAATGTAAGCCAGACACAAGGCTCGTATGTATGAACACACCTATGAAATGATGTGTCTCCCAGCATAGGAATGAACATAATAAGAGCAGCCGTTTTCTCTTAGTAAAACATTTTACTACTAGGGGGTCCTCACATGAGGCAGATTTTATTGCAGAGATTCCTACAACTGAACATCAGTTCCATTCATCTGAATGAGGTTGTTTTGGTGGCAAGCACGTGGATTTCTTTAAGCCCGATTCAAATGAACTTATTTTCAGTCACATGTGAAGGCAGTCCTAGGGAGAAGGCCGCTGTTGTAGTGCAGGGTGCAGTCATTTTATATCTTTGTATAATACTACAATGAATGATTCCTTGTCTGGGTGTAAAAGGAATCCTGATATTCCCTGGAATTTAGGACTCATGCACATGACCGTATGTATTTTGCTGTCCGCAAAAAACGGATCCGCAAAAAATACAGATGACATCATCCATGTGCATTCTGTATTTTGCGGAATGGAACAGCTCGCCCCTAATAGAACAGTACTATCCTTGTCCGTAATGCGGACAATAATAGGACATGTTCTATTTTTTTTGCAGGACAGAAATACGGACATACGGAAACGGAATGCACACGGAGTAACTTCCATTTTTTTTGTGGACCCATTGAAGTGAATGGTTTTGCATATGGTCCGCAGAAAAAATTGAACGGACACAGAAAGAAAATACATTTGTGTGCATGAGCCCTTAATTAGAGCCTCCCTGGGAGGAAGCCACAGCAAGCGCTGCAATGTTTAGGAAGGTGCTGAGCTGCTGCAGGGATCCTGCATGAGGGGGACATTTTCTCCCCCATGTTATATAGCCCAGAGATGACTACTACAATGTAACTGTTGATTATAGCAGATTTACTGCACAGGCTGTGTGAATTAGTACATAACTGACTTTGGTATGCAACTAGCACCATCTTGTGGTAAATCCAGAATCTACAGTTTGTAAAAAGACAATGGGGCCTATTTATCAATTGTGTTACACCGAAAAAAAAGTTGCAAGTTATGGTACACGCCATATTTGGGCAATAATTTGTAACTTTTTCCACTTCAAAATATAAATGCATCCAGAAACTGCACCAAAACTGTGTTGTGTGAATGAAGCCTTGGGGTCATTTGAAACTAAGAGATGTGGGAGTGACCGTTTGATCTTTGTCAAAAGAGAATTCCAGTAATCCAGAAAGTCCAGGTCATCATTCATTTGCTTCCAACACAGGAACTGCAATGTAATATGAAATTTGTCCATATGATAAAGGAGAAGATTGAGTATAGACTAGTGTAGCAGAATTTGTGTTAAAGGGGCAGTCTCACTTAGAAAATGGCATTTATCATGTAGAGAACATTAATACAAGGCACTTCCTAATGTATTGTGATTGTCCATATTGCCTCCTTTGCTGGCTGGACTCATTTTTCCATTGCTCGTATCCAGATGTTACGACCCCCTTTCGTTCCAGCAGTGGTGGACGTGCTTGCACACTACAGGAAATAGTACCAGCCTCTCCGGTGTCCAGGGCCATGGGAGCGCACATAAGCAGGCATGCGCACCTAGTATCTGCACTGCAGTAGTGGCCATTACCCCTGGATACGAGTGGTGTATAATGCAATGGAAAAATAAATCCAGCCAGCAAAAGAGGCAATATGGACAATCACGATACATTAGTAAGTGCCTTGTACATGATAAATGCCATTTGCTGAAGTGAGAAAGCCCCTTTAATGTTTTAGTTTTCTTCCTGAAGGTTTTCTGCCATTACTATACTTTTATTTGAACTTCTCTTAATCCAGACTATCTGATAATCCGGCATTTATACTGTGATCTGGCATTGATGCTGGATTAAAGAAATTGTTTTGATATATACAGTGGATATAAAAAGTCTACACACCCCTGTTAAATTGTCAAGTTTCTGTGATGTAAAAAAATTAGAAAAAGATAAATAATTTCAGAACTTTTTCCACCTTTAATGTGACCTATAAACTGTACAACTCAATTGAAAAACAAACTGAAATCTTTTAGGTAGAGGGAAGAAAAAATATAAAAATAAACTAATATGGTTGCATAAGTGCGCACACCCTTAAACTAATACTTTGTTGAAGAACCTTTTGATTTTATTACAGCACTCAGTCTTTTGGGGTATGAGTCTATCAGCATGGCACATTCTGACTTGGCATGATTTGCCCATTCTTCTTGGCAAAAACACTCCAAATCTGTCAGATTGCGAGGGCATCCCCTGTGCACAGCCCTCTTCAGATCACCCCACAGATTTCCAATCGGATTCAGGTCTGGGCTCTGGCTGGGCCATTCCAAAACTTTAATCTTCTTCTGGTGAAGCCATTCCTTTGTTGATTTGGATGTATGCTTTGGGTCGTTGTCATGCTGCAAGATGAAGTTCCTCTTCATGGTTCAGCTTTCTAGCAGAAGCCTGAAGGTTTTGTGCCAATATTGACTGGTATTTGGAACTGTTCACAATTCCCTCTAGCTTAACTTAAAGGCCCCAGTTCCAGCTGAAGAAAAACAGCCCCAAAGCATGATGCTGCCACCATCATGCTTCCCTGTGGGTATGGTGTTCTTCTGGTGATGTGCAGTGTTGTTTTTGCGCCAAACATATATTTTGGAATTATGGCCAAAAAGTTAATCAGACCATAACACCTTTTCCCACATGCTTTTGGGAGACTTCAGATGTGTTTTTGCAAAATGTAGCCTGGCTTGGATGTTTTTCTTCGTAAGGAATGGCTTTCGTCTTACCACTCTACTCCATAGCCCAGACATATTAAGAAGATTGTTGTCACATTTACCACACAGTGAGTACTTGCCAGATATTCCTGCAGCTCCTTTAATGTTGCTGTAGGCCTCTTGGTAGCCTCCCAGACCAGTTTTCTTCTCATCTATTCATCAATTTTGGAGGGATGTCCAGTTCTTGGTAATGTCACTGTTGTGCCATATTTTCTCCACTTGATGATGACTTCACTGTGTTCCATGGTATATCTAATGCCTTGGAAATTCTTATGTACCCTTCTCCTGACTGATACCTTTTAACAATGAGATCCCTCTGATGCTTTGGAAGCTCTCTGTGGACCATGGCTTTTGCTGTGAGATGCGACTAAGAACATTTCAGGAAAGACCAACTAGAGCAGCTGAACTTTATTTGGGGTTAATCAGATGCACTTTAAATGATGGCAGGTGGATGCTGACTCCTATTTAACATGATTTTGAATGGGATTGCTTAATTCTGAACACAGCTACATCCCCAGTTATAAGAGGGTGTGCACACTTATGCAACCACATTATTTTAGTTTTTGTTTTGTTTTCTTCCCTCCACCTAAAAGATTTCAGTTTGTTTTTCAATTGAGTTGTACAGTTTATAGGTCACATAAAAGGTGGAAAAAGTTCTGAAATGATTTATCTTTGTCTCATTTTTTTACAGCACAGAAACCTGACATTCTAACAGGGGTGTGTAGACTTTTTATATCCACTGTACATAATGTATCTCAGTTCTCAATTAAATAGCTGTAAATTATGTTTTAATTACCTCTATCACAATTTAGAAACACAGCACCGACTGTCTGAAGTGACCACAGGCTGGAGTTGTAGTTTCACACCAACTGGAGAAGTTAGAGCTTCCTACTCTTTATATATACTGTACACACATACTGGTAAAGTAGGGAGACATATTTAAAGTGGTCACTAATCTTATTTTCTTATGTAGGCAATCACATCACGGCTTTGTTAGAGTCCCTACTTATGGGGTACCAGAGGTCTCCCTCATTGTTCTCCCTGTGTTTGTGTGAGAACAACTTGCTTGTTTTTTTCCTCTCCAATCTAAATGCTGGCCAGAGGCATGACGGGATATATTCTGAAAGTCAATGCCCCAAAACCAAATTGTAATCTGGGCAGTGACAGACCTTTGGCATCAGCAGTCAATTCTCACACCGCCTGAATCTATTGTCACCAGGCTCCCAGCAAGTCCCTGCTCTTCCTGCCCACAGCATCCAAACTATCTCTGCCTGTGTTGTGATCATCTCTTCCTCCCTACAGTGGGCCCTGAGGTAAGTGATCACTGGTTTTCATGTGCAGACCACACTATTTTATACTCAAAATGCACATTTCTGCTATTTCTAATATACTTACCTGACGGCCAATATCTTGTCGGAGACAGCTTTGAACCTGGAGGAGATGATGAGAAAATAGTTGTCAGGAGATGTATAATCACATTGTGACATGTAGCATGGTGTCCAGAGGCATTCCTTCTGCTTTATCGCTGACTTCCAGAGAAGAATACAATTTTATATATATATATATATATATCCAAGATCTTTAGTGAATGGACTATCTCTAGCTAGGACAAAGATCTACCACTAGCTAGGACAATGATCTATCTCTAGCTAGGTCAACCATGTAAAGATGTAAAAGTCAATACCATAACAGGTTAATGGAAGCTACGGTTGGGATTGGGAAATCAGAAAATAATGGCTCTGGTGTCCTGGTTTAATACCGTCTATATCGCATTTCATGCTTGAGAATTAAAAAAAACCAATAGACAGGAAGGAATGTTAAAGGCACATCTAAAGTCTCTGGTATATCCATTTGCTGTGCAGTTGAATGCAGCCCATTGTTCTCTGTTATCAGCCATCCCTAGCTGGAGGCTACACTGATTACCAGGGATGACTTATAGGAGCAATTTTGCCTTCTCAATATTGTAAGGTTATAGGTTATAGGTTATACTAAGTTATACTACTTTTGTGAAACCTTCAGAGTCCAGGCTATGGTGCTCTGATGGGAGGTCCTGTTACTGTCCCGTCAATGTTCACAACTTTATTTTTCCAGAAATATTTACAGACATATGTGGTTGGCATCAGATACTTCAAGTATCTCAGATAGTTTGTGGAGGGACAGTATATTAGGTAGTTTTTAGAGAATTTTAGATGAGCCCTCATCTCAGATGTCTAAGAACCTTCAGTAGACCCCATCACAAGAAGTTCAGATACTGAGAAGGAAACTCCTGTACATTTGACATAAGCCGGTATGTACCTGGCAAAGCCTCTGCACCTTTTAGACTGCCCACAGAACAAGAACCGAGTCATCTACTGGTTTCGGAGGAGTTAGGAGGAGCTGAGAAGCTTAGAGTAACTGGTGGGTTTCATCATGCTTGCTGAACATGAAGAATGTCAGACGTGAATAAAAGAGGCATTTGAAAAGGGGCCACGTGAATAGAAGAGCAAAGGTAGTGAATGACGCAGAAGACACTGAACCATGTACTGATCTGATGAGTGTGCTGTGGCTGAGAACTGCTCATTGTATCTATACTATGGGAAAACATAGGGGAAGATTTATCAAACTGGTGTAAAGTAGAACTGGCTTAGTTGCCCATAGCAACCAATCAGTTTCCACCTTTCATTTTTCACAGCACCTTTGGAAAATGAAAGGTGGAATCTGATTGGTTGCTATGAGCAACTAAGCCAATTCTACTTTACACCAGTTTGATAAATCTCCCCGATAGTGTCATTAAAGAGGACCTGTCGCCTCTCCTGCAACTTGCATCCCCATGTAATAACAGTTCTGGAGCATCTATTCCTATGACTCTATGATGTACCATTCCTTTATTATTCCTGCTAGAAGTTATGAATAAATTACTATCCATGTGCTGTGAAGGTCCAGCTTTGTGTTATGCCTTATTCACACGTCGGTGTTTTGGTCAGTGATTTCCATCAGTGATTGTGAGCCAAAACCAGGAGTGGAGCCTCCACAGACATAAGGTATAAGGCCTCTTGCACACGAACGTTGTGTGCCCGTGGCCGTAACTTGTTCTATTTTTTTGCGGTGCGGACGGATCACGGACCCATTCAAGTTGAATGGGTCTCGATCCGTCCCGGCCGCCGCACGGACATTGCGGTCCCCAATGCACGGAACGGATGCACAACGTTCATGTGCAAGAGGCCTAAGGCCTCTTGCACACAAACATTTTTTCTTTCCGTTCAGTTTTTTTTGCGTTCCATTTGCAGTCCGTATGCGGAATCATTCACTTCAATGGGTCTGCAAAAACAACAACGGAAGGTACTCTGTATGTATTCCATTTCCGTATTTCCGTTCAAAGATAGAACATGTCCTATTATTGCCCGCAAATCACGTTCCGTGGCTCCATTCAAGTCAATGGTTCCGCCAAAAAAACTGAATGCATACGGTATGTCTTCCGTATCCGTTCCGTTTTTGCGGAACCATCTATGGAAAATTTTAGGCCCAGCCCAATTTTTTTATGTACTTAATGTTTAAACATTATTGTTTGCTTCCATTTCCGTTTGCGATACGCAAAAAACGGATCACAAACGGAAACCAAACGGAAATACGGAACGGCAGAACGGAAGCAGAACGGAAACACTACTGAAACAAAAAAAAGGAAAAACATATCCATTTAAAACGGACCGCAAAACCATACGGTCGTGTGAGCCCCGTGGCCATGCTGCAAGCCGCAGTGCACGAACACCGACCGTGGGGCAGCCGTAGCGGAACGCGGACCCATTCGATCTGGCCGTTCCGCAAAAAGATAGGACATGTTCTATCTTTTTGCGGAACGGAAGTACGGGACGAAACCCCATGAAAGCACTCCGTAGTGCTTCCGTAGGGTTCCGTTCCGTGCTTCCGTTCCGCACCATTCCGCATCTCCGGATTTGCGGACCCACTGAATTGAATAGTTCCGCATTCGTGATGCGGAATACACACGGAACGGTGCCCGTGTGTTGCGGATCCGCAAATGCGGTCCGCAATATGGCAAGGGGCAGCACACATAAGGCTGGGTTCACACTTGAGCGTTTTACAGTGCGTTCAAACGCGCTGTAAAACGCTCAACACATGAAAACCAATGCTTCCCTATGGCCCTGGTTCTCACTTGAGCGTTTTACAGCGCGTTTGAATGCGCTGAAAAACGCCCTACGCTCAAAAAAGTTCTTGAGCTTCTTTGGGGCGTTTTGTCGCGCGTTTGCAGCCATAGGACACTGCTGTTAATCACACAAACACGCGTAATACGCGCGTTGACTATGGACAAAAACGCGCGACACAAACGCGCGTTAAACGCGCATATCAAATACGCTCAGGTCTGAACCCAGCCTTAGTGTGCAGGAGGCCTAAGGGAAAGATCTGCACCTGTTCTGTGTTTAGAGCCGCACCTTTTTTTGGCTCAAAATTACTGATGGAAATCACTGACCGAACACTAATGTGCGAATAAGGGCTCATGCACATGACCATATGGCTTTTTCAGTGTTTTGCGGGCCATTTTTAACGGATCAGTTTTTTAGTTTTTTGTTTCAGTAGTGTTTCCGGTTCCGTTCCGTTTTTCCTCATGGCATATACAGTAATTACAAAGAAAAAATTGGGCTGGGCATAAAATCTCCAATAGATGGTTCCGCAAAAATGGAACGGATACGGAAGACATACGGAATACATTCCGTATGTGTTCAGTTTTTTTTGCGGACCCATTGACTTGAATTGAGCCACAGAACGTGATTTGCGGGCATTAATAGGACATGTTCTATCTTTGAACGGAAATACGGAAATGGAATACACACGGAGACACTTGAATGGTTCAGTATAAGTAACGCATACTGAAATAAAATAAAAAACGGCCAGTATACTGAACGCAAAAAACGTTTGTGTGCATGAGCCCTAAGGCCTTACCAGTTGGGGCGTGTCCCTGCACAGTCTGACATTATCCAATCAGTAATGACAGTGTCAGGGACACCACTTGAACTGGTAACACCTATCTGAACCTTTATAGCCGACTGCTGGCAATTCATTGATCATTTCTAGTAGGAATAATAGAGGAATGGCACAACATGGAGTCATAGGAATAGATGCTCCAGAATTGTTATTACATGGAGGATGCAAGTAGTTACTAAAATGGACGTGTCAGGAGAGGTGACAGATCCTATTTATTACGAATGGAAACTTTCCATTGTCTGTAAATAATATCTGTATAAAATCACATTGTTATGTCACAACTCAATGATTATACGGAAATGAGTGGTGTTCTAAGCACTGATTATCACTTTTTTCAGAAAGTTCCCTCTCCTGTGCCAATGCGTCATTCTTTAAAGAAGAGGTTCTTTAGCAGCTGCAGTGTGCATTATACAGTTGTCACAACCAGACAGCTAAGAAGCTCTGACAGAAGCCGTCTAGAACCTCCTCCTTGAGTTTCTTTGTTTTGGTTTCAGTTCCTCATCTCGTTAGCCTATCTCAGCTGTCATGCAGTTGGACTGATTGCTTCCCTTTAAGTTCCTCCCCATAATGCATTAGGTTGCGGCTTATACAACTTCCTGGAGTGTGTGTGCTTGCTGTTCCTAGTTCCCAGTCGTCTGCAAGATAAGTGCTGTTTATGTATTTGTGATTTTCTGTCTACTGGATCCAGGAGACCCTGACTCCCTCCGTGTCTGTGTAGGGAGCCGGTGGTCGTGTCCCCTCACTATTGTAGGGTCTTCAGGTGTAAATTAGTCGAGGTACGTGGATATGCGCCCATCCACCTTTGGGGTGTTCGCATAGGCTGAGCAGTCAGGGAGAGTGGCAGGTCTCATGCAGGGGTCTCCCTTTTGTTCCTTAGTTGTGGATCCAGTGAGTCATAGATTATATTGTATTGTCTTGTTTCCCTGTACACCATCCGTGACAACAGTTCAGTATTCCAGAGGCTACAAAACGTCATAAGGGTGTGTTCACATGTGGCTGATTTGTTGCACAAACTTCTGCAACTGACAATCCATTCTGTACATCTTGAAACTGCTACAGCCTCAGAAATTTCCGCAAAAGAACTTTCGCGTGTGAACATACTCTTATGATATTTTCTTAAGAATGATATAATTGACAGACAGGACAGGAATTTCTTCCACGTGGATTTTGTGTAGTTATTACTACATTTTCGCACCAAAATTTGCATGTATTGCTTACGGATTTTGACGCAGATGTGGCCCAGATCTCACTCTTTACATTGCAAAGGGTGAGATCTGCACTGAAAATCCGTGCAAACAATTGGCACGCTGAAGACTTCAAAATCCGTGCCGCAGGTCAATTTTGATGCGGAAAATTTTCGCACCATTTATATGAGATTTTGAAAATCGCATCTCATTTGCTTAGCTGATACTATAGCCTTATTCGTCACAAAGAGATCCTGCAGCAGCTGGGGCATGTATTACATGGGATAATGTACCCCCTACTGTAAATAATAAAGGAGCAGATTCATCAAAACTGGCAAAAAGAAAAATGGCCTTTGTTGCCTATAGCAACCAATCACAGCCCAGGTTTCATTTTACCAGAGCTGTGTGAGAAATGGAAGCTCTGACTGGTTGCCATGGACAACAAAGTGCTTCTTTCACACATTTCCAATAAGGCGCTGTGTAGATGCACACTCCCTGTGCCCCAAGCCTTCCCTTCTTACCCTGGGGTCCCTCAAAGCTGACTGTTCCTCCGGCCTGATCCCACCCATACCCCACCAGTGTCATCATCTATCCCATATGATCTATGGTTAAATAAAGCAATAATACCGCTTCTTCTCTATGTCTAAATCCAATAAATAGGGGACACCATGACCCCTCCAAGCAAAGGTGTCATGCTTTGGAGGAAACAGGTAGAAACACAAAGATCCCAGAACTGTAGAACCACAGATATGTCAGACTCTGAGGTCAACACTAATATCAACCCTGTGGCCTAGACGTCTTTAGTGTAAACAGTAGAGATGGCCTTGCGGTTCGCCCGGCGGTCGTTTCGAACAGGCGAACATATGGCGATGTCCGCTGGCACCATATTCTTTTACATTGTGAAGAACTTTGACCCATGACACATCCATCAGGTGGTACAGGACAGACATTTGAGATGTTTCAGCACATGGACATACCCCCTACCTTATAAATAAACCCGATCTGGCCGCCATTTTACATTCAGTCTTTTGCCAGTGTAGGGAGAGGTTGCTGTGTGGAACAGGGACAGACTTAGGGACACCACACGCTAGCCAATAGGGCCACAAAAGTCCTTTAAAGGACTGGTATAGATGTGCTATCGATAGGTGTGACTTACTGAGGGGTGTAATATACTTATAATATACTTTCTAACATAGAAGTATATTATGTGCATTTGTATTGTGCAGCAGTTATGTGCGGTTCTGCTGCTTCCAATAGCGTTTGGCACAGAGTGCCAAACGCTATTGGAACAAATAATTTCTACTGGTGTGATATACCAGTTGCCCCCCAAAAAAACTGATTGAAGCAGGGGTGTTATATACCAATAATATACTTTCTATATAGTGCATTTAGGTAGAGCAGCATTGGTTTGCAGTTTTGCTACGTTACCGCAGCTACACAGAGTGACAGACGTTATTGGAACAAATAATTTCTACTGGTGTGATTTACCAGTTGCCCCCCCCAAAAAAACTGATTGAAGCAGGGGTGTGATATACCAATTATTTACTTTCTATATAGTGCATTTGGGTAGTGCAGCATTTGTTTGTGGTTTTGCTGCGTTACCGCAGCTACAGATAGCGACAAACGCCATTGGAACTAATAATTTCTACTGGTGTAATATACCAGTTGCCCCCCAAAAAACTGATTGAAGCATCTGGCAAAAGTCAGGCTTCCGTGGCCCAAATGTTTGAGCGAAAAAAGATGATGACGCCGTCGCCAGATAACCCTTTTGCCCAACGGCTGACCGCTGGCTTGTCGGAACTGCTAGCTCGCCAACTGCTGCCATATAAATTGGTGGACTCGGAGGCCTTTAGAAGATTTGTGGCCATTGGCACACCGCAATGGAAGGTCCCAGGAAGGAAATATTTCTCCCAGAAGGGCATCCCAGAGCTACAGTCAGGTCCATAAATATTGGTACATCGACACAATTCTAACATTTTTGGCTCTATACACCACCACAATGGATTTGAAATGAAACGAACAAGATGTGCTTTAACTGCAGACTGTCAGCTTTAATTTGAGGGTATTTACATCCAAATCAGGTGAACGGTGCAATAATTAAAACAGTTTGCATATGTGCCTCCCACTTGTTAAGGGACCAAAAGTAATGGGACAGAATAATAATCAAAAATCAAACTTTCACTTTTTAATACTTGGTTGCAAATCGTTTGCAGTCAATTACAGCCTGAAGTCTGGAACGCATAGACATCGCCAGACGCTGGGTTTCATCCCTGGTGATGCTCTGCCAGGCCTCTACTGCAACTGTCTTCAGTTCCTGCTTGTTCTTGGGGCATTTTCCCTTCAGTTTTGTCTTCAGCAAGTGAAATGCATGCTCAATCGGATTCAGGTCCGGTGATTGACTTGGCCATTGCATAACATTCCACTTCTTTCCCTTAAAAAACTCTTTGGTTGCTTTTGCAGTATGCTTGGGGTCATTGTCCATCTGCACTGTGAAGTGCCGTCCAATGAGTTCTGAAGCATTTGGCTGAATATGAGCAGATAATATTGCCCGAAACACTTCAGAATTCATTCTGCTACTTTTGTCAGCAGTCACATCATCAATAAATACAAGAGAACCAGTTCCATTGGCAGCCATACATGCCCACGCCATGACACTACCACCACCATGCTTCACTGATGAGGTGGTATGCCTAAGCAAATGAGCAGTTCCTTTCCTTCTCCATACTCTTCTCTTCCCATCCCTCTGGTACAAGTTGATCTTGGTCTCATCTGTCCATAGGATGTTGTTCCAGAACTATGAAGGCTTTTTTTTAGATGTCGTTTGGCAAACTCTAATCTGGCCTTCCTGTTTTTGAGGCTCACCGATGGTTTACATCTTGTGGTGAACCCTCTATATTCACTCTGGTGAAGTCTTCTCTTGATTGTTGACTTTGACACACATACACCTACCTCCTGGAGAGTGTTCTTGATCTGGCCAACTGTTGTGAAGGGTGTTTCTTCACCAGGGAAAGAATTCTTCGGTCATCCACCACAGTTGTTTTCAGTGGTCTTTCAGGTCTTTTGGTGTCGCTGAGATCACCGATGCGTTCCTCCTTTTTAAGAATGTTCCAAACAGTTGTTTTGGCCACGCCTAATGTTTTTGCTATCTCTCTGATGGGTTTGTTTTGTTTTTTCAGCCTAATGATGGCTTGCTTCACTGATAGTGACAGCTCTTTCGATCTCATCTTGAGAGTTGACAGCAACAGATTCCAAATGCAAATAGCACACTTGAAATGAACTCTGGACCTTTTATCTGCTCATTGTTATTGGGATAATGAGGGAATATCACACACCTGGCCATGGAACAGCTGAGAAGCCAATTGTCCCATTACTTTTGGTTCCTTAACAAGTGGGAGGCACATATGCAAACTGTTGTAATTCCTACACCGTTCACCGGATTTGGATGTAAATACCCTCAAATTAAAGCTGACAGTCTGCAGTTAAAGCACATGTTTCATTTCAAATCCATTGTGGTGGTGTATAGAGTCAAAAATGTTAGAATTGTGTCAATGTCCCAATATTTATGGACCTGACTGTATATGGCCACGTTCAGCGGCAAGTGAATGTATCTCTGGCACACAATGTCGGTGCCAAGATACATCTGACCACAGACACATGGTCTAGCAAACTGGGTGAACCTTCTGACGGCCATCAAGCATGCAACCCGTGGCACCCGTGTGAATTTGGTGTTACCGCTACGGATTTAATGCAGGCCTGCCTCTTCTTCTCCTCCTCCTACTCCATCCTCCATCTCCTCCTCGGCTGACTCCTCCTTTTCCACTGCTACCGCCTCTTCCGCTGCGCCCCTCAAGCTCCCCAGAACCTATTCGACGTGCCAGGGTGTGCTGCGGCTGTTGTGCCTGGATGCCAAGAGCCACACTGGTCCTGCACTCCTTTCAGCTTTGCGGTCACAGGCCGATCAGTGGCTAACCCCGCTCAATTTGATAGTTGGTAAAGTGGTGTGCGACAATGGTGCCAATCTGCTGAGCAAGCTGAAACAGGGCAAAATGACACATGTGGCGTGCATGGCACACGTCCTGAACTTAGTCGTGCAGCAATTTGTTGCCAAATACCCCAGGGTCCAGGACATCTTGCAGCAGGCCAGGAAAATCTCTGGCCATTTTAGAAGGTCCTTCACGGCCATGGCTCGCCTTGCTGGCGTTCAGCGGCGACACCACCTGCCCGTCAGACATCTGATTTGTGACTTTCCGAAGTGATGGAACTCCACCTTCATAATGCTTGATAGGCTGCTCCAGCAGAAACGTGCCGTTAACGACTAGCTGTACGAACTCTGCGGCAGGACAGCTTCTGGGGAGCTTAGTTTTTTTTCACCGTGCCAGTGGCTGCTCATGCGCGACGCATGCAGACTTCTGCGGCCATTTGATGAGATCACCAAACTGGTCAGTCGCAGCCAGGGCGCCATCAGTGACATCGTAATTTACGCCTTCTTTCTGGAGAGTGCATTGCGTCGTGTCATTGATCAAGCCGTCGAGGAGCAGGAAGATGAGAAAGTCGCAATGCTGGATGAATTCCCAGGGCGGGCGCCATCAGTGACATCGTAATTTACGCCTTCTTTCTGGAGCGTGCATTGCGTCGTGTCATTGATCAAGCCGTCGAGGAGCAGGAAGATGAGAAAGTCGCAATGCTGGATGAATTCCCAGGGCGGGCTACTCCATCTGACACAAGTCAACAGGAGTCTGAAGAGGAGTCAGAGGAGGATGGTGCCGGGGCGGAGGAGGAGGAGCAAGAAGAGCATGTTTTTAACTTTTCTGGGATCCCTGGTGTTGTCCTTGGCTGGGGGAAGGAGACCGAGGATGACATTATCCTGAACGATGAGCAGGAGCCAGGCCACTCCACCGTTTCCAGTTTAGTGCAAATGGGGGCGTTCATGGTCCAGTGTTTAAAGAGGGACCCCCGTATAAAAAGCATAAAGGGCAAGGACCAGTACTGGGTGGTAACGTACTTAGAACCCCGGTACAAACACAAAATGGTGGTCATGTTACCACCATCACAGAGGGCTGTCAGAATGCAGCACTTCCAGGCCTTGCTTCAAGAAGTGCTGCATTCTGCTTTTGCGGACGCTGGCAGAGAAATTTGCACTCACAGAGAAACAGTTGTGGGTACCAATCCAACAGCGCATGCAAGAAGAGGGCGGTTTGAAGATGTGTTGGTCACTTCAGATATGAGATCATTCTTGCAAACAACCCATCGACAGCCGCCCTCCAGATCCAGCCTCAGGGAACGCCTAGACCGACAGGTGTCCGACTACATCGGGTTAACGGCCGATGTGGACGCTCTGAGAAGTGAGGATCCCCTGACCTACTGGGTGTGCAGGCTTGACCTGTGGCCAGAGCTGGCACAATTTGCCATGGAACTGGGATTGCCCCTTGTCCAGTGTCCTGTCCGAAAGGACGTTCAGCGCACAGGGGGTATCGTGACCGATAAGCGTACTCTATTAGCTCACGACAGTGTGGACTACCTCACATTTCTAAAAATTAATGAGGCATGGATCTTGGAGGAATTCAACACCTGTGACAACCACGTTTAATTGAATTTCCTCATAACAGCCCACAAATATCTGCCGCCACCCAGAACAAATATTGGTCCCTGTCTTAAATACAGCAGCATAAAAGGCCTTTTCTGTCCGTTAAATGCCTAATGTTTTGGGCCTCGGAGGAATTCAACACCTGTGACGACCACGTGTTTCAACTATTATCATTAGGGTTTTTTTTCAAGAGGGGGGATTTCGTTAGCCATGTTTTTAATCCAATTTTATATTTTTAGTTCTTTTAAACATATGTATTTTTTTTACCTCTATTTGTACTGGCCTTCAGTAAAATTGATATCAATTGACCGTCTAATAGACCTCCAGCCACATACTTGTTCTTTTATGTACGCTGAATGCATAATTTTTAGGGCCTGTAGTACACTGGCCTGCAGAAAAATTGATATCCAATGACCGTGTAATCTACCTCCAACAACATACTTACTTGTTCTTTTATGTACGCTGAATGCATAATTTTTGGGGCCTGTAGTACACTGGCTTGCTGTAAAATTGATATCCAATGACCGTGTAATCTACCTCCAGCCGCATACTTACTTGTTCTTTTATGTACTCTGAATGCATAATTTTTTGGGCCTGTAGTACACTGGCCTGCTGGAAAATTGATATCCAATGACCGTGTAATCTACTTCCAGCCGCATACTTACTTGTTCTTTTATGTACGCTGAATGCATAATTTTTGGGACCTGTAGCACACTGGCCTGCTGGAAAATTGATATCCAATGACCGTGTAATCTACCTCCAGCCACATACTTACTTGTTCTTTTCTGTATGGTGAATGAAAAATTGTTGCGGCCTCGGAGGAATTCAACACCAGTGGCGACCACTTGTTATCAAATTTCAACTATTATCATTAGTTTTTTTTTTCAAGAGGGGGGATTTTGTTAGTATTTGACCTGTATTTGTACTGGCCTGCGGTATAATTCATTTCCATTGACCGTGTAATATACCTCCGGCCACATAATCACTTGTTCTTTTCTGTCCGGTAAATGCCTAATGTTAAGGGCCTGTAGTCCAGTGGCCTACAGTAAAATTTTTATCCATTGATCGCATAAAGTACCTCGAGCCACATAATCAGAATTTCTTTTATGTCAGGTGAATGCCTAATTTTTAAGGCCCGTACTCCCGTGGCCTAAAATAAACATTTTTAGGCTCCAACAGGGCACATTTCAGAGAATTTCCCTTTAAGACGCATAAAAATGTCCCCTGATTAAGATACATATTTTTTGTTGGAATTTTTGTCATTGATCCCCCTCTAGTATGTCACTGTCCATGTTGTGGGACTATTTGTACATTTCTACTAAGTATTTGGTGGCTGCAAATATGAGCTGAAGGTTTTTCAGGTTCACCTGCCAATAAAGTGAATGGGGCCGACCGTGAACTTGCGGTTCGCGAACCGTCCCGGCCGATGTTCGTCCATGACTAGTAAACAGCCATGAGAAAAATAATAACCCTTAAGTGATCTGTGTGGGGGGATTAAAGGATTCTGTAGAATTTCTCAGAGCAGAGCTTAAAGTTCTCCGACACCAATTCAAAACCTGTAACATATTGTGCCCACTGGTGATTACTTATATGCCGGAAAAAATAGAACATGTCCTATTCTTGTCCGCAGTCACGGACAAGAAAAGGCATTTCTTTTATAGTGCCAGCCATGTGCGGTCCGCGAAATGCAGAACGCACATGGCCGGTGTCCGTGTTTTGCGGATCCACAATATGCGGACCGCAAAACAGTTGCGGAAGTGTGAATGGACCCTAATGTGTATAGAGGGAGCTTAAAGGGTTTGTCCACTTCGCTACTACTAATCATCAGGATAGGTCATCTATAGCTGATAGAAGGGGTCTGACACCCTGCACCCTGCTGATCAGCTGTTTCACAGAATAAGTAAAGGCCATCAATAGTAAGGGCTCATGCACACGACCATATATTTTTGTGGACCGTATGCAGAACCATTCATTTCAATGGTTCCGCAAAAAAAACTGAAGTTACTCAGTTTTCATTCCATTTCCGTATGTCCGTATTTCCATTCCGCCAAAAAATAGAACATGTCCTAATGTTGTCCGCATTACGGACAAGGATAGTACTGTTCTATGAAGGGCCAGCTGTTCCGTTCCTCAAAATATGGAATGCACACTGATGTCATCCGTATTTTTTGCGGACCCGTTTTTTGCGAACCGCAAAATACATACAGTCATGTGAATCAGCCCTAAAAGAGTTGAAACCACTTTAAGAGTGTGGTGAGCAATTTCTTAGTTACTTTTTATTTTTATTTATCACATCCTAAACATACCATATAGCAAGTTAAGTAACAGTTTTATGTATATCCCAATACTACCCAACCCCCCACCCTTCGGGAATTAGAGAAGGAGAGGAATTCAATCTACCTCAGTAACAGCAGTCCTTCCTGGAAATGTTTGCCACTTCACTAACTGCACACAACTAATAGACTTAGATGGGATTCCCTGAAATAATGAAAAGTAGTGACTCAACCCTTTTTTTTAGATTTTAAGGCCAAGAGACACGGATTATTTCAGTATTAAATATCCAACCCTTTTACTGACAGTTTTAGTCAAACACAGTTTGTGTGGTGACATTAACTCCATAAGGACCCTGCCATTTTTCACCTTAAGGACCCGGACATTTTTTGCAAATCTGACATGTCACTTTATGTGGTGATAACTTTAAAACACTTTTACTTATCCAGGCCATTCTGAGATTGTTTTCTCGTCACATATTGTACTTCATGACACTGGTAAGTTTGAGTCAAAATATTTCATTTTTATTTATAAAAAAATACCAAATCTACCAAAAATTTTGAAGAATTAGCAAATTTCTAAATTTCAATTTCTCTGCTTTTAAAACAGATAGTGATACCTCCTAAAATAGTTATTACTTTACATTTCCCATATGTCTACTTCATGTTTGGATCATTTTGTAAATTACATTTTCTTTTTTGCGATCTTAGAAGGCTTAGAAATTTAGAAGCAAATCTTAAATTTTTTAAGAAAATTTCCAAAATCCAATTTTAAAGGGAACCTGTCACCGGGATTTTGTGTATAGAGCTGAGGACATGGGCTGCTAGATCGCCGCTAGCACATCCGCAATATCCAGGGGCGTACATAGAAATCACTGGGCCCCATAGCAAAAATCTGAATTGGGCCCATTAACCCCGCCCACTACCCACCATGGCCCCTCCTACTTCCTGACCTGGCTCCTCCCATGCCACACCTCCATTAAATAAATTTATACATGACCTACAGAAACTGTTAGGGATAAACATTTTTATTTTTTTATATTTTCATACAATGGGCGTGTCACTTGCCAGGTTTGCCAGAGTGGGCACAGGACAGTGGACACAGATGGGCCATGTCACTTGCCATGCTTTAGCAGAGTGGGCACAGGACAGTGGACACAGGGCGCAATATGTATGCCACACAACTGAGCGAGTGCAGGGCAGGAGCGCATACACATCACTCCTCCTGCCTATGTCCACTGTGCTAAAGCCGGACGTAAGCCATCCCCCACATTTTAACCCCTTTGCTACCTGTGCCATTTTGTTATCACTTCTCTTACCCCAAACCCCTTTAACTCCTTGCTGCTGAATGCTGATGCTGAGTGTGCACATATGCGCATGTGTTTGTTTGTGTGTGTGTGTGGGGGGGGGGGGTTTGGCTGGTTGGTGAAATATCATTTGGTGGCTATGTGCACACTCAGCATTAGCAGCAAGGAGTTAGAGGGGTTAATATCCATCCAACCCCGCCTAATGCCCTCCCAAATGCCCGGGGGGGGGGGTTGTTAGGAAGGAGTAGGTAGGTGTAGGAGGAAAGCACACTGTCCTCTATGAGCCCCCCCAACCCCTAATGCCTCCCAAAAATCTCAGGACAGTGTGCTTTCTTCCTACTTCTCCCCCATGGGCATTTTGGGGCTCATAGAGGACAACAGGACTCACTGGAGTGGGATTGAAGCATGTCCCACCCTGTCCTGGCTGCCCCCCTCCCTCCCCACCCCTCCTCTCTCTTGCTGCCTGGCCTGTCAGGCTGTCAGGTAAAATCTGAGTATCTGACATGACATTATCATCGATCATACCTGGTCTCTGCAGTGCTGAGTGCTGACTGTCAGTCTGCTCTCTCTCTCTCAGTCTCACTCGTCTCAGGCAGCCAGAGCCAGGCAGTGACACGGCAGTCTTCAGGCAGGAGTCAGGACGGACGAACGGTTCTTCAGGCCAGCCAGGGACAGGGTGCTTCTTCCTTCTTCGTCTCCTCAGGCACACTGGCGACGGCCGACGGCGAACCGATTCTCCAGCCTCCCTTGCACACACTGCCACTGGCCAATCAGCAGCTGCCTCAACAGAATTACCTTGTGCTGATTGACCAGGCTGGTTGCAGGCTGGTTTGATCCTGTCTGATTCCGCAGCAGACAGCAGTCAGGATCAGCAGGTCAGGAGGAGGTCAGGATCTGGTCAAACTCAGTTCGGCGCCGGGGGGGGGGGGGGGGGGGGATTGGGGGGCGGAGATTGCGGAAGAATAGTTGGCTCAGGCTGAGAATAAAAGCAGCCGCATAGCGCTATAGCCGCATGATGTCATGAGTGGGTGAGGCCAAATAGTGTGGGCGGGGCCTTCTCTGCGCTCCGGGCCCCCCAGTGCCGCGGGCCCCATAGCAATGGCGTCGTCTGCCTCTATGGGCGGTACGCCACTGGCAATATCCAGTCCCCAAAGTTTCACTGTTGCATCACCCTAATCGGGTGTCTGGGGTCCACAGCTGTGTGACCCTAGACCCCCCCAGGGGTGCTGAAGCTTGCCCCCCCACAGACATTTTTTGGGGCACAAGCGTTTATTTTTTTTTGCGTATGCTGACTGTGGCCGACACTCTTAGCATCCGGCCACTGTTAGCGCATCGCCCACCCCACCGCTGATCAGCTTTGGATGGCTGATCAGCGAGTTTGAATTTTATTTTATTTTTTTTGCCTTTTTTGGGGTTTTCACTTTTTTTATTTATTTATTTATTTTGTTAGGTTTAGGGCAAAGTCTGCAAACACCCGTGCCCCCACACACACGCCCGCACACACGCACACTCCCCTATGGCCCGCCGGATGTTCTCGGTCGAGAAGGCATACGCCCAGCTTGCCTCCGACTCCGAGAGCCTCAGTGAGGACGAGGATGACCCCTCCCTCTTTCCGCTTGTCATCCGCGTCCTCATCATCTAGCGATGATGATGAGCCCCCAGGCGGAGCAAGGGGACCGCCATGCCAGGGACCCTGTGGCCCACACTAGTACGAGCATCTCTGGGGCTCGTACTAGTTTTCCGGCCCAACAGATAAGTCCACCTGAGCCCCCTACTGGTGAACTTGCATGGTGTACCCCAGAGGATTTTGAGCCTGTGATTCCTGATTTTGTTGGCCAACCAGGAATCCAGATTCCCACACTGGGCTTCACTGAATATGTACTGAATAATACTTTTTTTCAGTGACCACTTTGTGAATCTGATGGTGGAGCAAACGAACTTGTACGCCCAACAGTTCATTGCTCAACACCCGGGCTCCTTTTTGGCTAGGGCCGGTGGCTGGACTCCGGTCAGTGCAGCCAAGATGAGGACGTTTTGGGGCCTCGTGCTGCACATGGGCCTAGTCAAAAAAAACAGTGTCAGGCTGTACTGGAGTGGGGACGTCCTCTACCAGACCCCACTTTACAGTACGGCCATGACACCGTTTCCATTTTGAGGCCATTCGTGAATGCCTGCATTATGCAGATAATGCAGCATTTCTTCCCCCCCCCCCCCCCCCCACCCCAAGGTGATCGTGCCTATGACCGCTTGTACAAAATCAGGCCGGTCATCGATCACTATTGGGCCAAATTTTTGGAGGCCTATGTACCTGGAAGGGAGGTCACGGTTGATGAGTCTCTCATTGCTTTCAAGGGGAGACTAATTTTCTGCCAGTATGTTCCCTCTAAGCGGGCGAGGTATGGCGTGAAGCTGTACAAAATTTTGTGAGAGTACCTCAGGGTACACTTACAAGTTTTGTGTGGACGAGGGGTGAGATTCCCGTATTCAACCCCCAGAATGTCCCCCCACTTGGGGTGTTAGCGGGAAACTTGTGTGGGACCTTAGGAATGCCAGAGCGGTGTAACGGCCTATAATGTCTCTGCAGGGTGGTGATAATTGTGTCACTGTGTCTCCTACCTGGGTACGGCTGGACTCTTGGCTTCCTGGCTCACTTGCAATAAATTTGAGTGTAGTGATAGTAGGAGTAATAGAGGAATTTTGCAGAAGAACTGATGTCCAGACCTTTAGATGAAGTTCAAACGTTTCTTTACTTGAAATAACTTGCATCCAAACAGTATACAGCTTTGGTCTCTTGGTCCCAGCAGGTTTTGGCAATGATTGGCAGAAATGAGTGCTTCTGCTTTAAATGTGACCTCTGTTGTGTGAGGGACAGACTAGCTGAGGAGGGAATAGCTTCTCCTAGGTCTCTGGACTTATCTCTCGGATGGATTCTCAGGGGATGCTTACTTTCTGTAACTCTGGAGTTTGTCTGTAGTTTTCTGCTTTTCTCATCCAGCTGAGCTGAGGGTGCTCAGACTGGGAATATGGCCAAGTCTCAGCCGAGACTAGGCCCTTGCTGTCTTCCCTATGCAGGGGAACGCCTCACACACACACCCTACCCCTAGCAGGGGGTGGGCTATACTCACTCTAACTTCCTTATCCACCCATGCTGCAGGATGACGGACTTGACTTGACAATGAGTTGCTGCCACCTACTGGTAACCAGGCAAATTACAGGAACAATTACATTTAACATGGATTTATGTGCACATTTGTGGAGGACGTAAGCATAATCACATCAGATGACAGTATAAAGGCTCTTAGGAGATAGTAGCAGGGTAGAGGTGTGTAGTAACACAACTCTGTGGTGTTACATATGACTTTTTGATCGCTTGGTATTACACTTTTTTTTTTTTTACACCATTTTTTTTTATGGTGTTCATCTGAGAGGTTAATTCATGTGATATTTTTATACAGCAGGTTCTTACAGACGTGGCGATACCTAATATGTATACTTTTTTAATTTATGTTTTACACAAGAACAGCATTTTTGAAACAAAAAAAATGATGTTTTAAGGTCTCCATATTCTGAAAGCCATAGTTTTTTAAATTTTTTTGGGGATTGTCTTGGGTAGGGTCCCATTTTTTGCGGGATGAGATGACGGTTTGATTGGTATAATTTTGAGGTGCGTATGACTTTTTGATCGCTTGGTATTATACTTTTTGTGATGTAAGATGACAAAAACATGGCTTTTTTTACACGTTATTTTTTTTTACGGTGTTCACCTGAGGGGTTAGATCATGTGGTATTTTTATAATGCAGGTTGTTACGGACAGCTTGGTGTTGCACTTTTAGTGATGTAAGGTGACAAAGGTGTTTTTTTTAGCACAGTTTTTATTTTATTTTTTTGGCTGTGTTCACCTGAGGGGTTGGGTCATGTGATATTTTTATAGAGCTGGTCGATACGGACGCGGCGATACCTAATATGTCCCTATTTCCCTATTTTTTACAATTTGTTTTTACTTTTTTGGGGAAAAGGACGCTTTTTTTTTTTGGAAAACATAATTTTTTTACTTCTTTTTTCTCTTTATTTTTTTGTCCCACTCTGGGACTTCAACTTTTGGGGGTCTGATCCCCTTTACAATGCATTACAATACTTCTGTATTGTAATGCATTGGCTGTAAGTGTATTACCAGTGTAATACACTTACAGCCTTCCTGCCTGTGAGATCCAGGGGGTTGGATTTCACAGGCTGTCACGGAAGGCAGCCATGATGCCTAAGGAAGGGGCTGCCTTTCCTGCCATCGGGTCCCCGCACTCGGCAGGATCCCACACGTGCCGCGGTCAGCACTGACCACAGCAGTGCAAGGGTCAATGCGCTGGCATCTGTGTTTTCACTGATGCCAGCGCTTACAGCAGGGGTCCGGCTATCAGTTTATTTATATAGAGCCAACATATTCCACAGTGCTTTACAATTCAGGGGTTCATGTACAAACAGTTATAAATAACATAGCAACAAACAAGTCAACAATTAACACAAGAGGAATGAACACCCTGCTCGCAAGAGCTTACAATCAATGACGAGAAAGGGGTGACACAAAAGGTAACAGGTGCTTGTTTTGTAGAGTGATCCGACCATCTTAACAAAATAGGGGAGTATATATAAAGTTGCATGAGCCAGTCACCAGCTAATAGTTGTACTGCTTCTAAGTGCAGGGGGTGTGGTGGATATAGCTGGATGATGGATCAGGTTCTGAAGGATGAGTTTGGGGTAGGGCTGCTGAATGGAGAAGAATTCGATTAGGGGGAGTGATAGACCACCTTAAAAAGATGTATTTTTAGGGAGCACCAAAAATTGTGTATGTTGGGCTTTAACTTAATTACCTGGGGTAGAGCATTCCAGAGAACTAGTGCAGATCGGGAGTAGTCTTGGAGATGTAGAGTAAGAGGTTCAGATTATGGTGGATGTTAGGCTACTTTCACACTAGCGTTAATATTCTCCGGTATTGAGATCCGTCATAGGGTCTCAATACCGGAAAATACCGGGGCACCCTTTCTTCCCTCGGGGCACACCCTGAAGTTGGAGCTCCTGTCTGATGGTAGTTGGGATGCCTTTGGTGTTATGAGTGTTGTATGAGTTCAAGGCAGGAGATGTAGGTGCAGGCCTATGGTGCTGGAGTCAGTAACCAGGCCATTTGTAGAAAATAAACAAGTCTCTCTCTCACTACCAAAGTGCAGAATGGGAGTTGTAGTAAATCCAACAGTATCAAAACACAGTTCCAAACAATTCACAGTGCAAATCTTCCCTGATAGCAATGTATGGATATAAGCAAGAATGGGAATTGTGGTACTCCTTCCCTTTATCTCACTTAGTTTTTTTCTGTAGAATCTAAGGCTGACAATATTATTCTTACAATGGTGGCTGTAATTCCCAGCTGAGGGGTAAAGGATTAAGATACGGTTGGCCAGACTGTGCCCAAGAGAAAAATGTGGTTTAGAAATGTCCATCTCACTGCAGTAGGGTCTCTGTGAGCCTTAAACAGCAAATACCTTGCTGTCTCACTCCAGTTCTCTGCCATGAAGATTTTGCACCCTGTTAGGTCTTTCTCTTTCTTCCCTGGAGTACTGAGAAGAAGAGATGGTTTTCTCTCTGTGGATCTCTTAGAGATTTCTGTATTGAAGGTCTATTTCTCTGAAGAGAGAGCACATGTAGATTCCTCTCACTTCCTCCACTCGCACACTACACACTGATCTAGGAATGGAACTAAGTACAACACCTAACTTCTTACAGGGGCAGAGTAAGGACCATTAACCCCGACTAATCCATACTAAACTATTCTGGTGCATTACAAGGCATTAACATATTAAATAACAATACATAACAAGAAACATTTGCAAGTACCCTATTCTGGTGTACTGCACTTCCATTTTTGGTTGAAGGCCTCCACGGATTCTAACTATAGGCTGCAGTCTAAAGATGCCCGAAAGTCCTTCCAGCAGACAAAATATGATTTATAGCAATCTATAGCAGTGTTTTTCAAACCTATCTTCAGTCAACTCAAACTATTTATGTCTTGAGGCTTTAATATAGACAAAACACACATATATATTGTTTATATGGTAAAACTAATGAAACATCTAGATACAGATCCTGTATTGGGGATCCTTGAGGACTGTTACAGGAATAAGTGTGGAACCACTGTGTCAACCAAGATTTGACTTTGGGCTAATACTAAGGGCATTTTTTCCTGGCAGTTCCCTGGTATTCACCCTTTAACCCCTATACAGGGATCTGGACTTAGCTGCAGGGGAACCACCAGGCTACTACCTCCTGGAGTAGTCTCTGTGTGATTGACAGCTGACCTACAGGGTGAGATACACCAATGCAGGGCACCAACGGGTCAGGCAAAATCGTAATCTGGGACATGCTGAGGTTAGTGCTGGCAGCATAGGATAAATACAGAGGTCATGTACAGGTCAGGCAGTGGAGAAGTGGACAGAAAATCGGTACACAGCCAGACCACAGACACCTTAGCACGATACTAGCAAGCCAGAAAACCTATTGCTCAGACACTCTTCTAAAGGGCAAGGTGCCTTAAGTAAGCCAAGGTTAACAGCTATTACCTGATGAAGATTAGGGTGCCCTGGCCCTTTAAGAGCTGGAGGGAGAGCGCATACGCACTCTTTGGGCAGAGTAGGAAGGGTCTTGCTGGCAAGCAAACTGCAGCCTGTGTGGAGAGCAGACCTGCAGACCCGCCAGGCAGAGAACAGCATGAGGCAGGTCCAGGCTACCGGGGAAGAGGGTAAGCCGAACAGTGATGGCTGTAACAAGGACTGTATTGGGAAACAACACAGGTCTAAAGTAAGGAATCCAGTTTGTAGTCTGCTGATGGGCATAAAGGTGTATAGTAATGATACATATTATATCGCTTTTAAAAATATTACATTGCTTATATTACAGTACATCGACTTACAAAATCCAGCATGTGCTCTGAAACCTTGCAAGATGAATACAGTTGATGATAACACATGGATTATGACATGGAAGAATGTAAGGGAAATAGTGTTGATAGAAATAGCCAGGTGTGAACCCTGACAGGACTTGTGAAAGTCATTCGTTAGTTGTTCTGAAACTTTTGGAACGATTTTTCAGTCTCCCTCTGCTGGATTGGATTGGATTGTTCTACTTTCCTACTACTCCAATAAACACGTGAACTTTCTCTCAATGAAATACAGAATTTGATTACAAATAAAAGCATGTGGTGTCCAGCAGACAGGAACCCTTCAATGACACCCTGAGGGATATTGATTATGGTGCCTCAGCTAGTCAACGTTATATTCCAGCAGCCATGTGTGAAGGTCAATATACATTTACAGAAACTAATTACAAGTCCTGCAGAAATAAATAGGCATTGTACCAGTGTGGAAATCTGCATTGATTTTTGCATTACTGCGTTCATGCATTTGGACGTCTTGTATTACATATGCTCTTTGTTAACCCAGCCCCTATGATGCTTAGTAAGTCTGTCACCCAAGGACGCATGTCACAACTGCATAAATATCCTTGTTACATTTCTTTAAATTGAAACAACTGCAGAAAAAATGTATTTAAGGCTTACCGGCGCATCATTACATAATGTATTAAAAGAGAGACCTTAAAATAATCTGGCACAGGTGGTCATCATAAGACACTGAAATAGTGAGACACATGTGTAGCAATTTTTTTGTGCTGCATGTTGGGGGGAGAAGATTGGATGGGAGTGGTGTTTGAAGCAGTCAGGGTGGTCATAGTCCTCATAGTGGCTGATCCTACTCCATCTCTCCCTCAGTCCACATGGGCAGTGTATGGAGAAGTACAACCCTTCTTTCTCTTGGGGCATACCCTGGATTGGTGATATCTCCTACCTGGAGATGGCCAGGGTGCCCTTGATATCAGAATGAGCAGTTTGGAGTACAAGGCAGGAGAACAGGAGGAGGATGATAATGATCAAGTTTAGAGACCACAGACAAGGCAGGCTTGATTATGGCAAAATAACGGCTCTCCTTAACTGAATAGATGATAGGAGTCACAGTATAAATGCATGGAGCAGGCACAGTTCTGAAGTACTTCATAGAGTAGGCATTTTCCCAAAGGACTGTGTATTGATGTAATGATGGCAATAGTCATCATTCACTGAGACTCTCTCTCCCTAGAAATGACAGCAATATTTCCAAATTCAATTCCCAACATGTATCTGCAATGTCCAGTCTGCGGGGTGCAGTCCTAGATCAGATGTCCAGTTTGTCTCAGAGGTGTGATGGGTGCCAGAAGCTATAAACCCAGATCAGGGGCAGTAAAGTCCAAAACCATAAGCAATTACCGTGTGTTACCTTTACAGACTCAGTACAAGCATGGCCTGCATGGTCCTCAACCAACTGCAAAATTACAATGCTTCTTTCTCTAAGAGGTAGTACTCAGCAAAGTTGCTTTTTCCACAGTAAAGATTGGGGTTTTCCTGGGGAAGAGTTCCTTCATGGACTATTTGGCAGAGCACACCAACACATGACTTTTCTTTAGCTTGACTTGCTAGTAACTATTGCTTATCATAGGAAAATGGGATCAGCCCACTACCAGGCAATCAGGCCTGCCACTTTAACGGTTTCCTACCTATATACATAGCCTCTTTGGGTCACATAGTGCATGGATCATATTCGGTATCATTGCAAACTCTTTAACTACTTTAGTAATAAGCCATAACATTAAGCCTTTAGCACTGAAACTGTTGACAGGTCACTGCATTTGGCGCACAGTTTTCTTTATAGCCTATGATTATATAGATCAAACATGATGCTTTCAATCCACCTCTGATTGCCAATGGCCTAACCAGTTTGAAGAAAATCAGATCTTGATGGCATTGAAAGTTTTAGAATTGGACTGGATCCTTCATCACCTGGCATATACTGTATAATGAAGGAACTAGTGTTGAGCGAGCATGCTCTGCCGAACACTAATTTTACTCGAGCATCGCAATGCTCGGCACATCGCAGTGTTCGGCCGAACACCTTGTGTGCTCGAGCGTGATGCTCAAGTCTCCTGCCCACACTTTGTTGGCTGCTACACAGCCAATAAACGTGCAGGTAAGTACTGCCATTCACTGTAATGCCGTAGCCATGCTGGCTACTGGCATTGCAGTGATTGGCTGGCCAGAACGCGGCATCGGGTGCTATATAGTACCCAATGACATTAGTCAGGGAGAGCTGTGCTGAAGAAGGGACAGATAGTGTAGGGCGTGAAATAGAAATATTTTATTGAAAAAACTTGTTAGAGACTCAAAAGTCCTTTTAAGGACTATTGTTGTATCTGGCAGCAATATATATTTTTAGCACAACCTGCGCTAAATAGCTTGCAATTGTTTGGCCGCTGCAGACAGCGACATTATCTGCGCTACATCTCTTGTGTAACGTGTGCGCAGCCTAAAAATATCTGTGACATCCAGTGTACTTTTTCCGTAGACGGTGTCCGCTGTGGACAGTTACATTACCTGCACTAGATCTCCTGTATAACGTTTGCATATCCGGAATATCAATGACATTAAGTCTAATTTTTTTGCTGCTGGTGGCAGCGACATTACCTGCGCTACATCTCCTGTATAACGTTTGTCCATCCTAAATATCAGTGACATTAATTCAGTGTAATTTTTTATTAGCCGCTGGTGACAGCGACATTACTTGCACTATACCTCCTGTATAACGTTTGCGCATCCTAAATATCAGTGACATTCATTCAGTGTAATTTTTTATTAGCCGCTATTTGCGCACACGCTTAGAAAAACTTGCGCTACTGTACATGTGACATACTTGCAAGCATATATAAACCATTTAATATGCGCACGGTGAGCAATAAGGGACGGGGAGGTGGCCATGCTGCTGATGGTGCACGCAGAGGCCGTGGCCTTGGGCATGGGTAAACCGGGCTTGCTGCCAGAGCTCAAGAAACACACTCATCCACGATACCTAGCTTCATGTCACAGTTTGCAGGGCAGCGCAGGACACCGCTCTCGAAGTCACACCAGTGTGGCTAGGTGGTCGGTTGGATTACAGCAGATAATGCTTCCAGTCGGTTAAGCACCACCCTGTCTTCCACAAAATCCAGTCTCAGTAGCCAAGAGTCTGGTCAACAGAATCGTCACCCTGATACTCCTTCCTCCCACCATGGAGAGTCTTGGCAATCAAGTGATCCCACACTCGGATATTCAGAGGAACTCGTTTTATCGCCATTCCTTGATTTGGGCCTCTCGACAAGCCCGCTTGAAGAGGCACATGAGGAGATATTGTGCCCTGATTCCCAAACTCTTGAGCATCCACAGTCACAAGAAGATGACGGTGGGGAATGGCAATTAGTGTTTCACGAGGTGGATGATGATGATGAGACACAGTTGCCAATAAGTCAACTGCAATTAGTTTCTCAAGAGGTTAATGATGAGGATGAGACACAGTTGTCAATAACTGAGGTTGTTGTTAGGTCAACAAGTCAGGAGGAAAACCAGAGTGAGGAAGTGGAAGAGGAGGTGGTGGACGATGAAGTCACTGACCCAACCTGGGAAGGTGGCAAGCTGAGCAAGGACAGCAGTACAGAGGGGGAGGGATCCACAGCACTGCGACAGGCTGGAAGAGGCAGTGGGGTGGCAAAAGGAAGAAGGCGGGCCACACCAAACAGGCCCGCAACTGTTCCCCCCTTGCCAAGGGGTAGTTGTTCCGCAATCTGGCGCTTTTTTGAGGAAAGTGCGGACGATAAACAATTGTCATTTGCAACCTGTGCCGTACCAAAATAAGCAGGGGCATAAACACTAGCAACCTCACCACCACCAGCATGATCCGCCACATGGCATCAAAGCACCCTAATAAGTGGGCCAAATGCCTGGGTCCACAATCAGTGTCTGCGGGTCACACCACTGCCTCCTCTTCTCCTGTGTTACGTGCTGGCCCCGGCCAAGACGCAGGCCCGGATCCCTCCCACCATGCACCTAGACCTTTGCAAGCACCATCAGCTAGCTAGCACATACACTTTTGTGTCCCACCACAGCATACAGATGTCTATACCCCAGGCCTTTGAATGAAAGCGCAAATACCCAGCCACCCACCCACAGGCCATAGCACTAAATGCGCACCTTTCTGAATTACTGGCCCTGGAAATGTTGCCATTTAGGCTTGTGGACACTAAGGCTTTCCGCAGCCTGATTGTGGTGGCCGTCCCGCGTTACTCTGTCCCCAGCCGCCAATATTTTTCACACCAACGCAGTTATTGGGAAGGTCCACTTAACGACTGACACATGGACAAGTGCTTTTGTCCAGGGACGCTACATTTCCCTGAAGGCACACTGGGTGAACGTTGTGGAGGCCAGGAGCGAGTCGTACCCTGGGATGGCTCAGGTGCTACCGACGCCAATAATTGCGGGCCCTACTTCCATCAGGGTTTCCACCACCAACTACGTTAGTGGCTGCAACCCCCCTTCTTCTCCTCCGCCTCTTCCTCCACTTCCACCTCTGAATTATCATCTTGCAGCACCAGTCAGACATCAGTCAGTAGCTGGAAGCAGTGTAGCACTGCAGTGGGGAAGCGGCAACAGGCCGAGCTTAAACTGATCTGCTTAGGTGACAAACAGCACACCACCGCAGAGCTGTGGCAGTGGATAAGGGACCAAACTGAGCTGTGGCTGGCTCTAAGGGACTATAAGGAACTCTCGCCACTCAACCTAGAACCAGGCATAGTTGTGTCTGATAATGGCCGTAACTTGGTGGTGGCTTTGGAACTCGGCAAGCTCACACACATACCATGCCTAGCCCATGTGTTCAACCTAGTGATTCAGCAGTGTCTCAAAACCTACCCCAATTTGCCTGAGCTACTGGTGAAGGTGCACCGTGTGTGTGCCCATTTCTGCAAGTCATCGACAGCTTCAGCAGCAATTGCCAGCTCACCGACTGTTATGCGACGTGAGCATGCTCTAGAACTCCACGTTCCACATGTTGGCCAGGCTTTGTGAGCAGCAGAGGGCAGGAGTGGAATACCAGCTGCAACATGGTCATTGACTTTCCAGTCAGCTTCCGCTCTTCACAAGCGGCGAGTGGGCATTGATGTCTGACCTCTGTGAGGTTTTACCAATTTTGAGGAATCAACACAGATGGTGAGTGGCAATAACGCTATTATCGGCGCAACCATCCCACCTCTACTCAAACGCTCTCTGCTCACAATGAAGGTGGACGCTTTGCATGTGGAAGAGGCGGAAATGGGGGAAGACAGTACACAGGGTGATAGCCAGACCACCCTCAGTTCGTCTTCTCAGCGCAAATTTTATGATGAGGAGTAGGAGCAGGAGACGGTTGCCTCCGCTACAGAGGGTAGTACCCATGGAAGTTTTATTCCATCTGTTAAGCATGGATGGGTTCAAGGGAAGGAAGAGGATGAGCAGATTGAGAGTCATCCTCCTGATGACGACAGCAAAGTCTTGTCTGTTGGGACTCTGGCACACATGGTTGACTTTATGTTAGACAACTTTTCCCGCGACCCTTGCGTTGTACGCATTTTGGCCAACACTGATTACTGGTTGTTCACCCTTCTCGACCCCCGCTACAAAGAGAACTTCTCATCCCTCATTCCTGTGGTGGAGAGGACGAGCAAATACCAGAAGGTCCTTGTGGAAAAATTGCTCCAAAAATTTCCAGCTGACAATGCTGGCTGCAGAGTACGTAGTTCCTTGGTCAACCGAGGAGAGGAGACAAGGGGAACACACAGCAGTTCCAACAGAGGCAGGGCAACACTCTCCAAAGGCCTGGGACAGTTTTATGACACCCCGCCAGCGCTCTCAACCTGATGCGCGGCCTACTGTCACAAGGAGGGAAAAATTTTGGAACATGGTGAAGGAGTACGTAGCAGACCGTGTCAGCGTCCTCAGTGATTCTTCTGTGCCTTACGAACTGGCGCTCTACGCCTTGAAGGTGCTGGCCTGCCCTGCCGCCAGCGTTTTGTCAGAGTGTGTATTTAGTGCTGCTGGGGGCATAATAACTGATAAGCGCATCCGCCTGTCAACTGAAAATGCTGACCGGTTGACTCTTATAAAAATGAACAAGGCCTGGATTGCCCCTGACTACTATACTCCACCAGAGGAAAGCAGCTGAACATAAATGCACTCTAAATGTGGCTTTTATGGTGTATTGAATACACTGTATTCCCATGCACCCCTTCCACCACTAAAAAGGGTATATGGTTCAATCTCCCTTTTCTCGTCCTGCTCCTCCTCCATCATATCAACATGTTTATTAGGCTGCCCTCGCTCCTAATGTTTTAGAGGGTCAGCTCAGCAGCGGGCCCTCACCCATAATGTTTTAGAGGGTCACCAGCAGGCCCTCGCCCATAATGTTTTTGAGGGTCACCAGCAGGCCCTCACCCATAATGCTTTTGAGGGTCACGAGCAGGCCCTCACCCATAACTTTTTTTTTTTTTTAATTAACGTTTTATTAAATATTTTTCGATTTTAGCAGAACAACACAGATCAATGTCAGTGACAAGAATAATACAAAGAGTGCAGTATAAAAATTTGCATGAGAGACAATTCTCAAAAGTACAAATAGCATAGCATAACAAATGTATAGTCTTGTGACTATTGATATCCAAGTGGACACGAAGAAGAAGAGACAACAGACACAGTAGACAAACAAAGACAAGACAGCGGGGAGGGAGGGAGGGAAGGAAGGAAGGGAGAGTGGGGGGGGGGGGGGACTGCAGTATAGCAAGGAATATCTAAAGCCTGGTGTCACGAAACGAGGACGTGGCGTGGAATTCATCCCAAGGGCCCCAGGTCCTCACGAACCGGGATACATCAGAGGGCGTTACACTGATAAGGTCTTCCAACCTCTGGTAAAGAGCAATTTCCTTAAACCACTCCTCAAGAGAGGGGGGAGAGGTGGATTTCCAGTGTCTGGGAATCACCGCCTTCGCCGCCTGTATCATGTATTTCACAAGAGAATTCTTATAAGCTGGGACATTCAGGATGATATCAAATAGCAGAAAGGACTCTGGGGAGTTCTGTATGGGGACCCCAGTGACCTCAGTGATTGTTTTGTGTATAAAATCCCAGAAAGGGCGCAGCACATTACACTGCCACCAGACTACTCCTCCGTAAGGCATCTCCAGCAATGATCGGATACCGTCGGGAACCATCGGTGGAGCAGCACTGGTACCCTGTACCACCTGGAGACAATTTTATAACTCGTTTCTTGAGCTTTGGTAGAAATCGTGGATTTGTGAGATAACAGGAAGCATTTGTTCCATTGAGCAGGGGTATACTGTCTCCCTAAGTCGCGTTCCAAAGCCTGACAATACGGAGGAGGACACAAGGACCGACGACATAAAAGTAGCTTATAAATAGAGGAAACAGGACGCAGGACCGCCGAAGGGAAAAGGCACATTTTTTCAAAGTCCGTTAGGTCACGGGATAGGTTATGGGTCTTGACCAAAGAGGAGTGGAAATTACTAAGCTGCATATACTCAAAAGATCCACGGGCGGAGGGGTCGGAGTATCTAGTACCTGAGATAGGGGCTTCAATATGGAACCCGAAAGGACATGACAGAACCGGAGCGGGCGGTTCTGAGTGCCTGTGAGGAAAGAACCGGTCGACAGGGCCGGGGGGGAAATTAGGATAGTTAGTTATCGGCAATAGAGGGCCTTTGGGGTCAATCAGTGACGCCATACGATTTATAGAAGAAAGAATCATGATGGTCTGGCGTGCCGTAAAAGATAGGTGAGAATGCGGGCGGCCTGGTAATCCCGCCAACCATGGAAGGGTAGTAAGTGAGCAAGGGGCAGAATCCCGGGCAATGTGAACCCAGGACTTTGACGTGTCCACGCGAGTCATGTCTAACAACCGGGCATACGCAGTAGCGTAGTAGTACCGTCGACAATCAGGTAGGCCCACCCCCCCATTCTTTTTAGGACGTGTCAATACCTCCCATTTCAACCGTGGCCTGCCGGGCTCCCATACAAATTGCGTGAAACAACGACGCAGTTGTGACCAGTATGTGGATGGGACACGGAGGGGAATCGTCTGCAGTAGGTAAAGCAGTTTGGGCAACAGGTTCATTTTCAAAATACTAATCCGACCAAAACAAGGAAAAATCACGTCTGCGCCAGCCGTCAAGATCTTTTTAAAAACGCTGGAGAAGGGGTGCAAAATTCAGCGAGAAGAGCCGGGAGAGGTCAGAAGTGATTCTCGTGCCAAGATAAGTAATCCCAGCAGAGGGCCAAACAAAAGGGAAGGAGCTTTTAAGGGAGGAAACCAGGGCTTCTGGCAGAGTAGCATTCAAAGCCTCAGACTTGGACATGTTAATTTAAAAATTTGTCCCAACACCAAAGTCAGAGATCTCTTTGAGCAAAGAAGGCAATAACCCAGGGGTTAGTTATATAAAGGTGGAGATCATCAGCATATGCCACACATTTGTATTCCCGTGAGCCTATCCTTATCCCTGAGATGTCTGGGTTGGCTCGGATGGAGACGAGAAGATGATCCATAACTAGAATGTACAGAAGGGGAGACAGAGGGCACCCCTGTCATGTCCCGTTGTGGATTGGGAAGGAGGAGGAAAGGGTTCCGTTAATATTAACTGGAGCTGTGGGGTGCTGATATAGAGACAGAACCTTAGACAGAAACATCTGGCCTACCCCAATATGGGATAGGGCAGTTTTAAATGGCTGGCCACGATATCCTGTCGAAAGCCTTCTCGGCATCTAAGGACAGAATCATAAGGGGGGTCTTTTTCAGTTTAGCATAATGGATAATATCAAGGGTCTTAAGAGTGTTATCCCGGGCCTCCCTCCCCGGCACAAATCCGACCTGATCATTGCAAATGAAAGAAGGCAAATAAACATTCAGTCTATTCGCCAAAAATTTGGCAAAGATCTTAAGATCTACATTTAAAAGCGAGATAGGACGGTAACTGGCACATAAGTGCGAGTCCTTACCCGGTTTCGGGATGACAGTAATATGGGCCTCTGTGGACTGCGCCGAGAAGGGAAGCCCAGGAGACACCGCATTGAAGACTGACAGCAGGACCGGGGACAGGTCTGTGAAAAAAGTTTTATAAAAACGGGCAGTAAACCCGTCAGGGCCAGGGCTCTTGCCACCGGGCAGGGTCTTGAGCACTAACTGAAGTTCAGCGTCCGTAAATGGGGCCTCTAGACCGGATGAGTCAGTGTCTGACAGTTTAGGGAGCAAAGCAGAGAGGTTAGAAGAGGTGCCTGTCCGCTGTACTGTGGTGCGGGGGAGATTATAGAGCTGCGAATAAAAGGTGTGGAAAGTGGCAGCTATGTCTGGGGTGGTGTGCACCATGTAGTCATGAGCCATTTTGACGGCGGGGATGTGAGAAGCAGCCAATTTCCCTCTGAGGGCCCTTGCCAACATATGACCACTCTTGTTCCCAAACTCATAGAATTTACTCCTGCAAAGTTGCAGCATGCGTCTATAAGACGCTTCCAAGAGGCGTTTAGCTTACATGCGTGCATTCTGGAGATCACACAGGGTTTGCAGAGAGAGTGCGCGCTTGTGGGCAAGTTCCAACGAAGTGACCTTTTGCAATGCAAGTTTAAGAGCTTTCTCTTTTTTGAGACGGGAACCGTGTTTGATAAGAATACCTCGCAGGGCACATTTCATAGCTTCCCACTGCACAGGTAGCGGAGTAGGATCATCTGTATGGTCCGTCAAGAAATGTTTTATGCTATCAGTGAGGTCCGCAACACAGACCGCGTCGAGAAGAAGGGAGTCAGTAAGGCGCCATGTCCACTCCTGTCTGGCCAAGAAGGGGAGGGTCAGGGAGCAATACACCGGGGCATGGTCGGACCACAAAATGTTGCTAATATGTGTGGCGGTCAACCAGGACAAGGCCGGTTGTGGGAGAAGTATGTAATCAATACGACTATATGAGTCGTGAGGAGCAGAATAAAAGGAATAGTCCCTGTCCGCCGGATGTTGAAGACGCCAGGGGTCTCTCAGCTGTAGCTTAAGCAGAGTGCGCTTGACTTTTTTTATGGTGGAGTAAGGGAGGGATGCGCGGCCAGCAGAGTTATCAAGGGTAGGGTCGAGTGTCAGTTGGAGGTCCCCACATAGAACTAGTGTCCCACGGATCAGTGGAGCTACCTTGTCCATCAGATCCTCAATGAAAGAGGCCTGGTTCTGATTGGGGGCATAGACATTAAGGAAAGTGAATTTCCTACCACCTATGAGCAGTGAAAGAACTAGATACCGGGCATCCGGGTCGACCGTACAATCCAGCACTTGGTGTGGTAAAGATCGATGGACCGCTATGGCGAATCCCTTCATCTTATCGACCGGATTATTAGCAAAGTGCCAGGACGTGTAGTGTCGATGGCGGATGGCCGGGGCGTGACCCACCTTAAAATGAGTCTCCCGGAAACTAACAATATGTACCTGCTGGCGGCGAAAGTGGTGAAGCACCTGGGCCCTTTTCTCTGGAGTGTTAAAGCCCTTCACATTGAAGAATGCAATCTTCAAGGACGCCATACCTGCAGGGAGAGGAAAAAACACCAAGGGAAGGGAGGTAGACAATCTACCAAAGACGAAGACGAGGAGAAAACGAAAGGAAGGGGTACAGGAAACAGAGGGAAAAGGATAGCAGAAATGGGGATAGAGTTACCAAAGGGTCAAAAGAGACTATCGCTCGGGATCAGACACCCCAAGGGAGAGTCTCCGGGTCTTTCGGGAGAAGTGTCAACCAGACAGAAGCCACTCGCCACGGCCCCGGTAAGAATAAGAAAAACAGAACAAAGGAACATAGAAGATAACAGTGCCAGCCACAGAAGGTTCAAGAAGCATCCAAAAAGGGCAGGCAAATACAGGAGAAAAACAAACAAGCCCCCCAGGAAAGGAGAAGAGATACGAATAAGCAACAGTGATCAGCATCTCAAAGAAGTGTCACAGCAAACCCCTCAAGCGGCAGGAAGAGACGGAGAACTACGCTTCAGCCCACTCGCGCGGGCATGTCGCCCCCCCCGCAGAGTGGTCCTGGAGCATATGAAAGGATGGATGGCCAGGGACCCAGGTCCACAGGCGGTAAGTCCAGCTGTTGAAGAAAATGAGGGAGGTCTGATGGGTCTCGGAGGGTAGCCTGTTGTTCCTTAGGACCCGCAAGAAGAGCAAAGGGGAAGCCCCAACGGTAAGGAATGTAAGGAGGGACAAGAGCGGGCGAAGAGCGGCTCGTTGCGCCAAGGTGTGGCGAGAGATGTCTTGGAGCAGAATGAAGGGGGTGCCCTCGTACGACAGGGGCGACGACTGTCTCGCTTTCAGTAGGATCTGCTCCTTCACAGAATAGAAGTGAACCCTGCAAATAACGTCCCTTGGCTTTGAAGGATCCGGATTAGGAGGGCGCAGCGCCCTATGGGCCCAGTCAATTTCAATGTTGGAGCTAGGCGGGCGCCCCAAGAGTCCGTTCAAGATCCTCACCAGAGTGGGCAGAAGGGACGCTGGCGGTATGGATTCTGGAAGGCCTCGGATTCGTAAGTTATTGCGGCGATTCCTGTTTTCAATGTCATCAAGATGATGGTGTAGGATGTGCAATTGTGTATCATAAGATTGCATTTTATCAGCCAGCGACTGTACAGTAGCGGATAAGGAGACATGGTCCCGCTGGAGAGAGTCCACTTTAACATCCAGATTAGTCATCTCAGAGCGGACTTGAGCGAACTCCTTTTTACATTCTTGCAAGATATCAGCGGCAAAGCGGGAAAGATCCGTCTTAGACGGCAGAGAGCATAGCAGGTTACGTAAATCCGCCATTGTGGGTGGCCGAGAGTCCTCGTCTAACAGCAGAGTGGAGGCGGGAGGCCTCTGAAAGGGCTGAGGAGATCCCTGCGGGTCTGCGGTGGCGTGGGCAGCTGCAGCAAGCGGGTCAGGAGAGGTGGCTCCACAGCGGCGTGAATGGGATCCATCCCATGAGGAGCCAGTAGACCAATGCGGTGACGCCGCCAGAGATGGCCCAGGGGAGTGGGAGGGAGGACGGAATGGCTCCTGTGGGGAATGCTGTCCTGGAGCCGCTTCAGGGTGCAGAGATGAGGTGTCCCGAGGAGCAGAGTGTGGCAGGGCCGTGCCGGGGGGCGCTCCAGAAAATAGAGAGGGCACCCAGGAAGGGACTGAAGGGGCAGGTAAGGGGCAGGCCCCAGAAGGCCGGATGGAGAAGTCAGCTGCCGGGCAAAATGGGGGTGCTGACAGAGGAGGTGACCGGGACAGCCGTTGTGGGAGAGGGGTCCCTCCAGTACCAACCTGAGTGAGGATAGGCCGCGGTGATGTCTGCGCCACCAGAGGAGGTTCCCGCCAAGGAGAATGCGTGGGTCCAAGGCCTGGATTCGGGTCGGGGTCCTCATTGTCCAGGGAGAAGTATTCAGGTCCCGGCAGGGAGCCCAGGAGCGGCTCAGAAACCGACCGGGAGCGGGTGCGGCCGTGATACAGGTCAGGCAGGCTGGAGGCCACTGCGGAGGTTGCAGCCTGTATAGGAGGATCGGCGCCATCTTGCAGGCGCGTGTCGCGATCCTTCTGGCCGGGGTTCGGCGCGGCGGGCTGCTTGGCAAACAGCCGAGGCAGGCCACCTTTTGAGGATTGCAGAGGAGCCACAGACTGGGCTCTACCCTTCTTGAGTGTTTTCCCCATGTGGGAAGGGTGGCTGGCACTGTATTATACCGGGGCAGGAGAGGAGCTCACAACGCGCACGTCCTCACTCCTGCATGGCTGGACATGCCCCCCACCCACCCATAATGTTTTAGAGGGTCACCAGCAGGCCCTTGTTCTTAATGTTTTAGAGGGTCACTAGCAGGCCCTTGTTCATAATGTTTTTGAGGGTCACCAGCAGGCCCTCGCCCCTAATGTTTTAGATGGTCAGATCAGCAGCAGACACTCGCCCCTAATGTTTTAGAGGGTCAGCTCAGCAGCAGACCCTCACCCCTAATGTTTTAGATGGTCAGCTCAGCAGCAGACCCTCACCCCTGATGTTTTAGATGGTCAGATCAGCAGCAGGCACTCGCCCCTAATGTTTTAGAGAGTCAGCTCAGCAGCAGGCCCTCGCCCCTAATGTTTTAGATGGTCAGATAAGCAGGCCCTTGCTCCTAATGTTTTTGAGGGTCACCAGCAGGCCATCAATCATAATTTTTCAAGGGTGTGTATGATGCCCTTCGTTTATGTGTAATAAAGGGTGTATTGGAGTGCCGGTTCCTTGTAATTTTTGGCAGCCCTTTCACTTAGTGCATAGGACAGGGGTGGCCAACCTTACAGACACAAAGAGCCAGAAAAAAAAAATCGTATGACTGCCAGGAGCCACAAGCTATCCGTTTACACAAATATGCGTGCACACGACAGTATTACTGCAATTGAGTTATCAAACATCTAAAAGTGCATTTAAACCACCTTTCCTACCTGTAGTGTAGACAGCTTTAGTGAGACCTCTGGCAATCTTTGTTTTTCACAATGTGTTTCAAGATTTCTCAGATGACACCCCATGCTCATATGACACCCCATGCTCAGATCACCGCCCCATACTCAGATGACTGCCCCATGCTCAGATGACCGCCCCATGCTCAGATGATCGCCCCATGCTCAGATGATCGCCCCATGCTCAGATGACTGCCTTATGCTCAGATGACTGCCCCATGCTCAGATGACCGCTCTATGCTCAGATGACCGCTCTATGCCCAGATGACCGCCCCATGCTCAGATGACCGCCCCATGCTCAGATGACCGCCCCATGCTCAGATGACCGCCCCATGCTCAGATGACCGCTCTATGCTCAGATGACACCCTTATGCTCAGATGACACCCTTATGCTCAGATGACCGCTCTATGCTCAGATGACCGCTCTATGCTCAGATGACTGCCCCATGTTCAGATGACCGCCTTATGCTCAGATGACCGCCCCATGCTCAGATGACCGCCCCATGCTCAGATGACCGCCCCATGCTCAGATGACCCCCCCATGCTCAGATGACCGCCCATGCTTAGACGACCACCCATATGCTCAAACACACTTGGTGTGCTGGGCAGTGGCACCTGTGAAAAAAAGGCAGAGCAGCAGTGGCAGAGAGACTGAGGCTAGCAGCAGCCATTTCAGTCAGATTAGAGCCAAAGCTGCAGAGTGGCTGTAATCGGACTAAAATGGCTGCTGCTGGCCTCAGTGAGTCTCTCTGCCACTGCTGCTCTGAGTGCCCACTGCCCTGCTGTCCACCATTAACATTCATTAAAATTTACTATGGAGCTGGAAGCAGGTCCTCCTTGCTTGCTGTGCCACTTCTTGCCGCCCCCATAGCCCCAGCCTGCGGTCTGATGAATCTGGCTGCTGGGCTGGCACTGAGAAGACTGGAGGCGGGCATTAGGTCACACACAAACACACTCACAGATGGGAGGGTGTGGCCATGGGCGGGCACTTCGCCGGCTGGTGGCGGGGTTAAGCACTGCAGCTTCGCCTTCTCTGCCGGAGGAGTGGGCGGAGCTGCAGTGAGTGACTGAGTCAAGTGCCCGCTCTCGGCGCTCTGAGTCCTCTCTACTCTTCCACCTCGTTCCAGCCTTCCAGCGCTTCATTTACGCGCTACAGAGAGGAGAATAATCGCTGGCCGCACCGCTACCCTGCAAGCCGCAAATTAAGGCTCAAGGAGCCGCATGCGGCTCGCGAGCCGAGGGTTGGCCACCCCTGGCATAGGCTTTATGAGTGTAGGAGTCTCACTACCTGAACAATTGTACCACAATGTGAATGAGGCCCTCCATTATGTGATATACAGGTTGTATCGGAGTGCCTCTTCCTTGTAGTTTTTGGCAGCACTTTCACTTTATATACAAGTAAATATACAGGAAAGAATGTTTCCTAACAATTTTTCCTCTAAAATCGATTTTATCTTCGGTTTTGTGCGTATTATTGTCAGTCTGTAAAAGTGGCGTACTACTCGGACAACATCGTTCCCAGCAGCGACCTGGGAGTCCAAGATGCATCCAGACATCCTCCCCATGCTGTTCCCGAACCAATTAAGTGGTGTTTCCATCAATTTCTGAGCTTTTCCTATGAACCAGACACCCTTGTGCTCGGGTGCTCGGTAGAGCACCCCAGCATCCCGAGGTGTTCTATTTGAGCAGCCAAGCACTTTGGTGATCGACCAACACTAGAAGGAACCAGTCCAGTTCTTATGGTATAAGGATGCCATGTGCTGAATCAAGCCCATCTTTGGTCTTCATACAGTAGTATGGTATCTTGAGTTGATTATTGTGGATGTTCTAGTTTGTCACAGCCAAGTGGACTAAATCACATATTAACATTATACAATATATGTGGAACACATGTTTGTTTTACTCTATTCAGCCTATGTGAAATATGGAATAATTGAGCAATGCCTTCATATGCAGACCTTCAGATATTACATCTCCAGCAAACACAAGACGCTGTTTAAATAGAGGTGTTATTGATTCATACTACTGCTTGAAAATCATTTTCTTGTGCTTACAAACATTTATAGGATCCTGTGGAGCCAGGTAAATTTAATAACATATCAGATTTTATGGGGACAGTAACATAACATAGTTTTAACATAGATTATGAGGCTGAAAAAAGACATCTGTCCATCCAGTTCGGCCTGTTATCCTGCAAGTTGATCCAGAGGAAGGCAAAAAAAAATCCTTCCCGACTCCAATCAGGCAATCAGAATAACTCCCTGGATCAACGACCCCTCTCTAGTAGCTATAGCCTGTAATATTATTACACTCAAGAAATAAGTCCAGGCCCCTCTTGAATTCCTTTATTGTACTCACCATCACCACCTCCTCAGGCAGAGGGTTCCATAGTCTCACTGCTCTTACCGTAAAGAATCCTCTTCTATGTTTGTGTACAAACCTTCTTTCCTCCAGACGCAGAGGATGTCCCCTCGTCACAGTCACAGTCCTGGGGATAAATAGATGATGGGAGAGATCTCTGTACTGACCCCTGATATATTTATACATTGGTATTAGATCGCCCCTCAGTCGTCTTTTTTCTAAAGTGAATAACCCTAATCTTTCAGGGTACTGTAAGTCCACCCATTCAGTTATTACTTTAGTTGCCCTCCTCTGAACCCTCTCCAGCTCTGCTATGTCTGCCTTGTTCACAGGAGCCCAGAACTGTACACAGTCCTCCATGTGTGGTCTGACCAGTGATTTGTAAAGTGGTAGGACTATGTTCTCATTACGGGCATCTATGCCCTTTTTGATGCAACCCATTATCTTATTGGCCCTGGCAGCAGCTGCCTGACACTTGTTTTTACAGCTTCAGTAAATTCTGTTATTCCAGGACTGGATGAAGGGGAGTTTGGGGATGCTTCAGTAGAGAAAAATGTAGTAGTTGAAGGTTGATACTGCTTTAAGGGTTTAGAGGAACATTTTGGAAAAGTTGGTATTGCATAAGTTAACATGGGTTAAGCTAGTTTCCTCTCTCAACAAATTCAGTTATACATCATTGTGTTAATAATTTAGATATTAGTACTTTCATATCCCATATGCATCTGAATAAGCATGTCTGGGTGTAAAGTGGAGGTATTCTGCTGGGGTTTATGGTGAGGGAGAATTGGCCCGCTTAGTCAGGTTATAATTCTAGTTATTGTTAGCTATAGTTCTAGGTAGGTCCTTTGTGTTGCAGACAAATGAGATTCGCTTCCATTGTTGTGCTTTCTGTTTGCTATAAGGTCCAGCTATGTATGAAGATGGATTGCTCTTTCTTGTGTTAGGGTATCAGTTAGGCCAAAGCCACCACTGTGCTTGTGTGCAGCATGATGTTGTAGGAGAGTGTAGGTAAAAAGGTCTATTTGTTGTCCTTTTAAAGCTTGGTAAAGTAGTTTCAGCAGGCTAGAGGCTTTAGGAAGAATGAAGCCCAGGTGTTTACTGGATATGGGGCCAAATCAGGGGCAGACATACCATATGTACAACCTGTGCAACTGAACAAGGGCTCAGTAGGTAATAGAGATACATGGCTTATCTATGTGTATAGTGTTCTTAACCTTCCTTATCTAGGCCTTCAGCAGTACAATAGATCTGTCATCTACAATTAAAGGGGTTGTGCGGTGGATTAATATTGATGACTTATCTTCAGGATAGGTCATCAATATCAGATAAGCATGGATCTGACTCCTGGAACTCCTGCCAATCAGCTGTTTGAAGGGCTTGTGATGCTCCTGCGAGCGCTGCTTCCTCTTCAAAATCATATGTGTGTCGCGTGAATGGGACAAGCAGATGTAGTTCTGCTGCGCCACCTCCACAAGTGAGACAATAAACAGGTCATTTTGAAGTGGAAGCAGCACTTGCACAAGCACAGCTACATCTTCAAACAGCTGATCGTCAGGGGTGTCAGCAGTGGGACCCCCGCTCATCTGATATTGATGACCTATTCTGAGGAGAGGTCATCAACATTAACCCACCGCACAACTCATTTAAATCCTCTGCTCTCTAATGATAATGAGATGACTCTGCTGACTCTGTTCTAGTCTCCACAGCAAAGCTGGAATGTGGGCTGCAGAAAACAGAAAATGTCAGCCTATTGTGACTGTTCTAGTGGTCATTCTGAAAACTGGAATTTTCAAATCCCCTGCATAGACATATCAGGAAAAAACAAAGATATATTACCTCCAGAAAATGATGGCTGTAAAAACAGCACTCACTTTAAGCTAAATACTTTCTATGGCAACAGTTTTCTTCCTGTTTCCAAAGTAGCTGCCATCTTCCATCAAAACTCTTTCACTATACCATAAATGCATTACTGTAAATCCACTATGATACGATAACTGTACATTGGGGTTTCTCTTCCTACACGGTAAACTATTTAGTTAGACATAATTCCATCAAGCCTAATGTGTTTTCTCATTTTAGCATTTTGGATACAATGGATGATGATATCGGCAGCTCCAGGAAGAGATATGAGGATGAAGAAGGTATGAGTACAGAATTATATTAGGTAAATGGTATATTGATGGCTGCTATTGGTGGTGATTTACAATTCTGCTCTGGCATCTCTCCAGATTACCACTCTATCTACATTGGAGTGCCAGCTCCACGGAGTTACAGAAGAAAAAGACGGCGAAGGAGGTCTTTGTCCAGCCGGGATAGGAGCAGTGAAAATGAGAAGCACTATAGCAGGGGTGAACACTCAGATACTGATGAAGGAGGAAGACTCAACTATGACAATGAGAACTATAACATCAGCAGAACCAGTAAGTGGTTAACTGGAAGGAAGCCAAAATAATGGTATAATCAATCAATACTGGTTGGCATTATGTTGAAATGTGCCCTGTGTGCTAGCCTCTGTGGGAGCCCACTCTTCCCAACTCTTATGGCATACCGCCATGATAAGGGTCTGACTGCTTATGGGGAGTCTCAAGTCCTTCATAGTTTGTCCATCTATTAGCTGGGCCCATTTCCAGCAAATAAGTCTCAGATGTAGTAGCAGACACAATTAATAGACAAGAGCAAAACTGTGCAAACATAAAGACGGTCTAAGCAAACATCACTGCCTCTACATTCTCATGATTAGTAGTAGGGGTCCCAGAGGTCGATCTCTCGCTATTCACTCTTTGATAGCATATCCTAATGATATTCTATTAATCTGAACCATAATAAAAAACGTTTTGGGGGCTTTCTTGCCATTTAAAGAGGCAAAAAGCACTTTTTCCTAGAAGGGTACCTTGACAATAATCTGACCACGAAGTGCCACCTTGCAAGGGGACTCCAGCAACCAGATGTAATCTGTGGGGAAACCTAGCAGTGCACATTCAATTCACCTGCTGCATCACAACAAGAGAATTTAAAGGAGTTATCCCATGACTTATGTAAAAAATGATAATCAGAGATCATATAGGACATGACAATCTCTTCCTAACAAAGCTAGAACCAGCCCTGTACCTCACATGGATCCAGAGATCCCCCCATTCATTGCTCTGCTAGATTTATATTTCAAGATGGCTTCTCAAAGGGAGTGTCTTTTCTGCTGCAGCTCAGGGAGCGTGTCCTTTCTGCTATAGCTTTCGCCCTATCACCGCTCAGGAGGCATTTGAAAGATTAAACTGAACATGTGCGGCCATCTCAAGGAGCCGGACAAAGAAATAAGGGGGAAAAAACAAACAGCAGGTGGCGCTATACAGATACATTTTATTGAATAACTCATTGGCTATGCCATATTTTTACTTAAATGCAATTACAAAAGTATTCAGATCCGGGTGATGATTTTAAAACTGTAGAATATTATTTGTGGGACAACCCCTTTGAGTATTTTATGCAGTCCTTTCAAATCTTTGCGCTGTCTGTGTAAGCAGGACAAGTCGGCTCCATCGCAGCGAGAGCTGCTCCTTGTAGATGCTTTGTACTCTGACCTCCATGTGAGGAGTGTGAACAAAGGACTCCTTTATTAACTTAGAAGTGGTTTTTTAAACCCTTTTAGAGGTAATCTTTTAACTCATTTTGGACCATTATCTACAGTAATGCATGCATAGTACTGCAGTTATGGAGTCCAATTCAATAGTTTTTTATTTTCCTACTGCCCCCATTCTCCCACTGTCAGTCCTGCACTGAAATAGATAGTCAGGACTGCTGCGCATGCATGCATGAATCCTCTCTATTATGTTAGAACAGCACAGCAGTCCTGACTGTGCATTTCAGTGCAGCTTTGAGTGCTGATAGTGGGGGAACCAGGGGCAAGTAAAAAATAGTGATCTGGACTCCTTATCTGCAGTAGTACGCATGGATTGCTGTAGATAGGCCAAAAAAGGTTTGACAGATTCCTTTTAAAACCATAATGGTGCCCAGGCATAATGCTAGGCATCAGTTCTGCCACATACACATTGGTCCTGTTGACCACCACACAGTGAGTTGTGCTCGCATAGGACAGGAGAGCTGCCATAATGTTTTCTATATCTACGATTTTCATCTTCAGACACCCTTCTACAGCTACATATATAACGAATCTACATAAAAAGGTGAGAAACTTTGTAAATACATTGCATTATTTATCTTGTACTCATCCTGAATTAAAAAGAAACCGATTCCTGCTTCGGCGCTTCAATACCCCACTTTGGTCGATCTTGCATGATAACAAAAATTCCTTTATTCAATTTAAAAGGTGCGCATAAAAAAAGCAACGCTTCATCAGGTTAAAATGGATACCCTGAATGGATAATCCTGAATTAAAGACTGTACTATAGCCCGGAACTGCATTCATAAGTCTGCAGGCTTCAGAGCTGAAATCTGCTGGCCATTCTTGTTAAGTCAATATAAGAGTAGATCTTGACAAATTAATCTGGTTCTGGGAAGTGACATTACTACGTCAGGTACTGTGCAGTGATCGGATGTAGGAAAATCCAACTGTCCAACTCCCAATATTGGTGTAGTTGGACAAAATGCTTGCTGGCTGTTTCCAAAAACAACTAGCAGAATTGTGATTGCCTTTCTAAACTATAATACAAGTTGTAATTAAGTGTCAAAATAAGGGTCTCTTCATGACGTGTGTATCCTCTAACACAGCAATAGATTAGAATTGGGCAGACGTAGTCCTAATGTGCATGCTTGTATTTATTCATGTCACCTCACTATTCTGTCCTGCACAAAAAGTATATGCAACGTATACATTTTTTTGAACACTGTAGCCTATGGGAGATGGATGGAAATGTAAAGCATTATATTTCCATCCATTAAACATCAGTTTTTTAGACCCTCCTTTTTTTTAAGAAAAAGTAAAGTTTTCACTAAAAACTTATACATTCTTGTGAAGAAAAGGGATACAACCATTTTGAAACATAAGACCATCCGTTAAACGTGTACGTTAAAAACATAGTGACGTATCTCTGAAATTGCATACATTTGTATAAAAAAAATTTTCATGTTAAAGTACATAAAAAAAGAGATGTGAACAGCCCTTAAAGAGCACCTGTCATCAGGATCAACCCTATACTACCTGGTGGGGCTGATCCTGCTGACTAAAATTATAAAGGGATTATAACTCCTTTTGAAATTTTTTGCGCCATCCTCAGAAAAAGTGAAAAAGCGTTTTGTTCTTTATGCAAGTAATAGCTTCAGCGTATAAAGGTGTGAGGCCTTGCCACTCAGTGCCCCTTAGCTCCTCAGCTTTCCAGTGCTGGCCATGCGGCTCCGTGCAAATCTAAAATGGTATTCAGAGACAACTTTATGCTTCAAAGGGGTTATTCCACAAAGAATATTGTTCATAGTTACATCCAGCCCTTATATTTTTAGTATTTACATTTATTTATTAATTCATTGAGTCCTGAGATTATGTTATAGCGTCATCTGCTGTACAGGCTTTCTATGTCCACCTCAGTAAATGTGTTGAGGTGGACACACATGCTCAGTCTTGTTCCCCTCTGCTTCTTTGAGCCAGCTGCTTCTCAGAGGAGATGCTGAGCAAATGAAAAGGCTGTGATGACACATAGTGGTAGTGTTGTGTTTCTTTTTACCACAATTTTCTAAAAATGCAGAAAAAAGCTAAATATTTTTAGATATATGAGATTAGAAAAAAGTGAGATGAAAAAAAGCTTTTCTTACAGCTCAATCACCTTAAATGGGACTAACAGGGACAGACTGAGACCCTAAAGTGGCACTGGAAAAAAACCTAAAAGTACCCCCATGTTGTAGGCGGGTCGGACCTGAATGAAGGTGGGGCAACACTAGTTGTCAGAGATAACAGAAGTAGACAGGGCCAGCAATACTGCAGTGCAGCACAGAATACTGCTGCCTCCGCTGCAGTATTCAACTGTATCAACATTCTAAGGAGTTGAATTCAGGAGCCATAAGTACCTGATGCTCCTAGCATTAATCAATGATGAGAGCATCAGTTCACTATGTACCTGGCCAGTGGCAGTGAGAAGGGCTCAGCGCCCACCTGGGCATCGGCCCACCAGGAAATTTCCCTGCAGGGAAAAAGTATGTGGACCCTCTTTTCTAAACTAATACAACTCCCCCAAAAGCATATTCCAACACTTTGATAACAATAGCCTGAACTTGTCCAGTTCAAGGATTGTCCAAGATCACAATATTTATGGGCTATCCTCAGGAGTCAGGATAGATCATAAATTTCAGATCAGTAACTCACGGCACCCCGGCTGTTTGAAGGGAAATGTGGCGTTTGTAAACCAGAATGCAGCATACTTACTATCATATTCATCACATACTTTCTTATGTGTAGTGCAACATAACGTAGCATGGCATATCATAATTTACTTGATATCCCAGCACCCTGTTACACTTCCCAGTGGTTTAACATGTGCCATCCTGCTGACTATGCAGGTGTAAGAGAGGTAGAAACGTATGGCCTATGACCATTTTACCGCGTCCCACTCGAGGGTGGTACAGTTACTCACATGGACTCGACAAGGTATAACTTAAGCGACGGTTTACACAGATTTAGACAACAAGCATACAATTATAGTCTTAGAGCACATAAACTTCATGGTTACAAATAGTATTGTGGCACAAAGCTTGGTGGTTGCACACACACAGACGAGACACAGGGCTTGATGGTGAACAATAGCAATGGAACAGTCTGTATATGCGGTTTGCAAAGTAACTTCACAGACAAATGGGAACAGTCCCCAATACAATTACATTGGTAAATACAGGGCTTAGCAGTTGAACTGGGTCACTGGTCACCATCTAAATCCTGGGTACCTGGATCATGATTACCCATGGTACAGTCTCCAGGCTGGAAGTGATCAAACAACTTGCAAAATCCAGGAGCGAGTGTTCCCTCCAATAGGCCCAATCAGTGACAACAGTCCAGAAGAGGTCTATTATGTAGAGAGCTGTCCATAACCACACATCAAATCTCAGGGTCACTACTCCTTTCAGCAAGGCCATCTGCAACCATGGATCCTCCTCGCTGCTAAGTAACAAGTCAGTTATGATGGTAAACTGATTTTAAAGTGTTTCAGAACAGCCTCTAATGATAAAAAAAATGAAATTAATGTAATATAAGGGTCACAAAAAATATTCAAAATGTTCATTACAGGGAGTGCAGAATTATTGGGCAAGTTGTATTTTTGAGGATTAATTTTATTATTGAACAACAACCATGTTCTCAATGAACCCAAAAAACTCATTAATATCAAAGCTGAATATTTTTGGAAGTAGTTTTTAGTTTGTTTTTAGTTTTAGCTATTTAACCGCTTGCCGCCACGCTAACGCCGAAAGGCGTCATTGCGGCGGCTCCCCCAGGCTACGCTAACGCCAATAGGCGTCATCTCGCGTGAGCCGAGATTTCCTGTGAACGCGCGCACACAGGCGCGCGCGCTCACAGGAACGGAAGGTAAGAGAGTTGATCTCCAGCCTGCCAGCGGCGATCGTTCGCTGGCAGGCTGGAGATGTGTTTTTTTTAACCCCTAACAGGTATATTAGACGCTGTTTTGATAACAGCGTCTAATATACCTGCTACCTGGTCCTCTGGTGGTCCCCTTTGTTTGGATCGACCACCAGAGGACACAGGTAGCTCAGTAAAGTAGCACCAAGCACCACTACACTACACTACACCCCCCCCTCCGTCACTTATTAACCCCTTATTAGCCCCTGATCACCCCTGATCACCCCATATAGACTCCCTGATCACCCCCCTGTCATTGACCACCCCCCTGTCATTGATTACCCCCCTGTAAAGCTCCATTCAGACGTCCGCATGATTTTTACGGATCCACTGATAGATGGATCGGATCCGCAAAACGCATCCGGACGTCTGAATGAAGCCTTACAGGGGCGTGATCAATGACTGTGGTGATCACCCCATATAGACTCCCTGATCACCCCCCTGTCATTGATTACCCCCCTGTAAAGCTCCATTCAGACGTCCGCATGATTTTTACGGATCCACTGATAGATGGATCGGATCCGCAAAACGCATCCGGACGTCTGAATGAAGCCTTACAGGGGCATGATCAATGACTGTGGTGATCACCCCATATAGACTCCCTGATCACCCCCCTGTAAAGCTCCATTCAGATGTCCGCATGATTTTTACGGATGCACTGATAGATGGATCGGATCCGCAAAACGCATCCGGACGTCTGAATGAAGCCTTACAGGGGCATGATCAATGACTGTGGTGATCACCCCATATAGACTCCCTGATCACCCCCCTGTAAAGCTCCATTCAGATGTCCGCATGATTTTTTCGGATGCACTGATAGATGGATCGGATCCGCAAAACGCATCCGGACGTCTGAATGAAGCCTTACAGGGGCATGATCAATGACTGTGGTGATCACCCCATATAGACTTCCTGATCACCCCCCTGTAAAGCTCCATTCAGATGTCCGCATGATTTTTACGGATGCACTGATAGATGGATCGGATCCGCAAAACGCATCCGGACGTCTAAATGAAGCCTTACAGGGGCATGATCAATGACTGTGGTGATCACCCCCCTGTCATTGATTACCCCCCTGTAAAGCTCCATTCAGATGTCCGCATGATTTTTACGGATGCACTGATAGATGGATCGGATCCGCAAAACGCATCCGGACGTCTGAATGAAGCCTTACAGGGGCGTGATCAATGACTGTGGTGATCACCCCATATAGACTCCCTGATCACCCCCCCTGTCATTGATTACCCCCCTGTAAAGCTCCATTCAGACGTCCGCATGATTTTTACGGATCCACTGATAGATGGATCGGATCCGCAAAACGCATCCGGACGTCTGAATGAAGCCTTACAGGGGCGTGATCAATGACTGTGGTGATCACCCCATATAGACTCCCTGATCACCCCCCTGTCATTGATTACCCCCCTGTCATTGATTACCCCCCTGTAAAGCTCCATTCAGACGTCCGCATGATTTTTACGGATCCACTGATAGATGGATCGGATCCGCAAAACGCATCCGGACGTCTGAATGAAGCCTTACAGGGGCATGATCAATGACTGTGGTGATCACCCCATATAGACTCCCTGATCACCCCCCTGTCATTGATTACCCCCCTGTAAAGCTCCATTCAGATGTCCGCATGATTTTTACGGATGCACTGATAGATGGATCGGATCCGCAAAACGCATACGGACGTCTGAATGAAGCCTTACACGGGCGTGATCAATGACTGTGGTTATCACCCCATATAGACTCCCTGATCACCCCCCTGTCATTGATCACCCCCCTGTCATTGATCAACCCCCTGTCATTGATCACCCCCCCTGTCATTGATCACCCCCCTGTCATTGATCACCCCTCTGTAAGGCTCCATTCAGACATTTTTTTGGCCCAAGTTAGCGGAATTATTATTTTTTTTTTCTTACAAAGTCTCATATTCCACTAACTTGTGTCAAAAAATAAAATCTCACATGAACTCACCATACCCCTCACGGAAACCAAATGCGTAAAAATTTTTAGACATTTATATTCCAGACTTCTTCTCACGCTTTAGGGCCCCTAGAATGCCAGGGCAGTATAAATACCCCACATGTGACCCCATTTCGGAAAGAAGACACCCCCAGGTATTCCGTGAGGGGCATATTGAGTCCATGAAAGATTGAAATTTTTGTCCCAAGTTAGCGGAACGGGAGACTTTGTGAGAAAAAAATAAAAAATCTAAATTTCCGCTAACTTGTGCCAAAAAAAAAAAAATTCTATGAACTCGCCATGCCCCTCATTGAATACCTTGGGGTGTCTTCTTTCCAAAATGGGGTCACATGTGGGGTATTTATACTGCCCTGGCATTCTAGGGGCCCCAAAGCGTGAGAAGAAGTCTGGTATCCAAATGTCTAAAAATGCCCTCCTAAAAGGAATTTGGGCACCTTTGCGCATCTAGGCTGCAAAAAAGTGTCACACATCTGGTATCGCCGTACTCAGGAGAAGTTGGGGAATGTGTTTTGGGGTGTCATTTTACATATACCCATGCTGGGTGAGAGAAATATCTTGGTCAAATGCCAACTTTGTATAAAAAAATGGGAAAAGTTGTCTTTTGCCAAGATATTTCTCTCACCCAGCAAGGGTATATGTAAAATGACACCCCAAAACACATTCCCCAACTTCTCCTGAATACGGCGATACCACATGTGTGACACTTTTTTGCAGCCTAGGTGGGCAAAGGGGCCCATATTCCAAAGAGCACCTTTAGGATTTCACAGGTCATTTACCTACTTACCACACATTAGGGCCCCTGGAAAATGCCAGGGCAGTATAACTACCCCACAAGTGACCCCATTTTGGAAAGAAGACACCCCAAGGTATTCCGTGAGGGGCATGGCGAGTTCCTAGAATTTTTTATTTTTTGTCACAAGTTAGTGGAAAATGCTGATTTTTTTTTTATTTTTATTTTTTTTCATACAAAGTCTCATATTCCACTAACTTGTGACAAAAAATAAAAACTTCCATGAACTCACTATGCCCATCAGCGAATACCTTGGGGTCTCTTCTTTCCAAAATGGGGTCACTTGTGGGGTAGTTATACTGCCCTGGCATTCTAGGGGCCCAAATGTGTGGTAAGGAGTTTGAAATCAAATTCTGTAAAAAATGACCTGTGAAATCCGAAAGGTGCTCTTTGGAATATGGGCCCCTTTGCCCACCTAGGCTGCAAAAAAGTGTCACACATCTGGTATCCCCGTACTCAGGAGAAGGTGGGGAATGTGTTTTGGGGTGTCATTTTACATATACCCCTGCTGGGTGAGAGAAATATCTTGGCAAAAGACAACTTTTCCCATTTTTTTATACAAAGTTGGCATTTGACCAAGATATTTATCTCACCCAGCATGGGTATATGTAAAAAGACACCCCAAAACACATTCCTCAACTTCTCCTGAATACAGAGATACCAGATGTGTGACACTTTTTTGCAGCCTAGGTGGGCAAAGGGGCCCATATTCCAAAGAGCACCTTTCGGATTTCACAGGTCATTTTTTACAGAATTTGATTTCAAACTCCTTACCACACATTCGGGCCCCTAGAATGCCAGGGCAGTATAACTACCCCACAAGTGACCCCATTTTGGAAAGAAGAGACCCCAAGGTATTCGCTGATGGGCATAGTGAGTTCATGGAAGTTTTTATTTTTTGTAACAAGTTAGTGGAATATGAGACTTTGTATGAAAAAAAAAAAAAAAAATCATCATTTTCCACTAACTTGTGACAAAAAATAAAAAATTCTAGGAACTTGCCATGCCCCTCACGGAATACCTTGGGGTGTCTTCTTTCCAAAATGGGGTCACTTGTGGGGTAGTTATACTGCCCTGGCATTCTAGGGGCCCGAATGTGTGGTAAGGAGTTTGAAATCAAATTCTGTAAAAAATGACCTGTGAAATCCGAAAGGTGCTCTTTGGAATATGGGCCCCTTTGCCCACCTAGGCTGCAAAAAAGTGTCACACATCTGGTATTGCCGTACTCAGGAGAAGGTGGGGAATGTGTTTTGGGGTGTCATTTTACATATACCCATGCTGGGTGAGAGAAATATCTTGGCAAAAGACAACTTTTCCCATTTTTTTATACAAAGTTGGCATTTGACCAAGATGTTTATCTCACCCAGCAGGGGTATATGTAAAAAGACACCCCAAAACACATTCCTCAACTTCTCCTGAATACAGAGATACCAGATGTGTGACACTTTTTTGCAGCCTAGGTGGGCAAAGGGGCCCATATTCCAAAGAGCACCTTTCGGATTTCACAGGTCATTTTTTACAGAATTTGATTTCAAACTCCTTACCACACATTTGGGCCCCTAGAATGCCAGGGCAGTATAACTACCCCACAAGTGACCCCATTTTGGAAAGAAGAGACCCCAAGGTATTTCGTGATGGGCATAGTGAGTTCATAGAAGTTTTTATTTTTGTCACAAGTTAGTGGAATATGAGACTTTGTAAGAAAAAAAAAAAAAAATCAGCATTTTCCGCTAACTTGTGACAAAAAATAAAAAGTTCTATGAACTCACTATGCCCATCAGCGAATACCTTAGGGTGTGTACTTTCCGAAATGGGGTCATTTGTGGGGTGTTTGTACTGTCTGGCCATTGTAGAACCTCAGGAAACATGACAGGTGCTCAGAAAGTCAGAGCTGCTTCAAAAAGTGGAAATTCACATTTTTGTACCATAGTTTGTAAACGCTATAACTTTTACCCAAACCATTTTTTTTTTACCCAAACATTTTTTTTTTATCAAAGACATGTAGAACTATAAATTTAGACAAAATTTCTATATGGATCTCGTTTTTTTTGCTAAATTTTACAACTGAAAGTGAAAAATGTCATTTTTTTGCAAAAAAATCGTTAAATTTCGATTAATAACAAAAAAAGTAAAAATGTCAGCAGCAATGAAATACCACCAAATGAAAGCTCTATTAGTGAGAAGAAAAGGAGGTAAAATTCATTTGGGTGGTAAGTTGCATGACCGAGCAATAAACGGTGAAAGTAGTGTAGTGCCGATTTGTAAAAAAGGGCCTGGTCTTTAGGGGGGTATAAACCTGTGGTCCTTAAGTGGTTAAGGGGGATATCTGTGTGTGCAGGTGACTATTACTGTGCATAATTATTAGGCAACTTAACAAAAAACAAATATATACCCATTTCAATTATTTATTTTTACCAGTGAAACCAATATAACATCTCAACATTCACAAATATACATTTCTGACATTCAAAAACAAAACAAAAACAAATCAGTGACCAATATAGCCACCTTTCTTTGCAAGGACACTCAAAAGCCTGCCATCCATGGATTCTGTCAGTGTTTTGATCTGTTCACCATCAAAATTGCGTGAAGCAGCAACCACAGCCTCCCAGACACTGTTCAGAGAGGTGTACTGTTTTCCCTCCTTGTAAATCTCACATTTGATGATGGACCACAGGTTCTCAATGGGGTTCAGATCAGGTGAACAAGGAGGCCATGTCATTAGATTTTCTTCTTTTATACCCTTTCTTGCCAGCCACGCTGTGGAGTACTTGGACGCGTGTGATGGAGCATTGTCCTGCATGAAAATCATGTTTTTCTTGAAGGATGCAGACTTCTTCCTGTACCACTGCTTGAAGAAGGTGTCTTCCAGAAACTGGCAGTAGGACTGGGAGTTGAGCTTGACTCCATCCTCAACCCGAAAAGGCCCCACAAGCTCATCTTTGATGATACCAGCCCAAACCAGTACTCCACCTGAGTCGGACTTGAGCTCTCTGCCCTTTACCAATCCAGCCACGGGCCCATCCATCTGGCCCATCAAGACTCACTCTCATTTCATCAGTCCATAAAACCTTAGAAAAATCAGTCTTGAGATATTTCTTGGCCCAGTCTTGACGTTTCAGCTTGTGTGTCTTGTTCAGTGGTGGTCGTCTTTCAGCCTTTCTTACCTTGGCCATGTCTCTGAGTATTGCACACCTTGTGCTTTTGGGCACTCCAGTGATGTTGCAGCTCTGAAATATGGCCAAACTGGTGGCAAGTGGCATCTTGGCAGCTGCACGCTTGACTTTTCTCAGTTCATGGGCAGTTATTTTGCGCCTTGGTTTTTCCACACGCTTCTTGCGACCCTGTTGACTATTTTGAATGAAACGCTTGATTGTTCGATGATCACGCTTCAGAAGCTTTGCAATTTTAAGAGTGCTGCATCCCTCTGCAAGATATCTCACTATTTTTGACTTTTCTGAGCCTGTCAAGTCCTTCTTTTGACCCATTTTGCCAAAGGAAAAGAAGTTGCCTAATAATTATGCACACCTGATATAGGGTGTTGATGTCATTAGACCACACCCCTTCTCATTACAGAGATGCACATCACCTAATATGCTTAATTGGTAGTAGGCTTTCGAGCCTATACAGCTTGGAGTAAGACAACATGCATAAAGAGGATGATGTGGTCAAAATACTAATTTGCCTAATAATTCTGCACGCAGTGTATTAAATTGCATATATGAAATACAGAACTCTAAACTGCATTGACTAAGGCTCGGGTCAAATCACCTCTGGAAACAGGATTTTGTGACCTCACTCTCTGAAAGCCCCTGTCCATGGTAAAGCACTTGAAACCTTCTGTAATCTGCTCACTAAGCTGTGTAGCTGAAGTACAGAAACTTCAGTCACTAGAGAAGAGCACAGAGGGCCAGCATGCAGGCACCACCTCCAGGTAAGATCTGAGAACATCTACCTATCTATCTATCTACAGTATATATTATCTATGTATTATCTATCTAAATATGTATCTATCTCATATATATATATATGTATTATCTATCTCACACCTATTATCTATTTTTTTGTATATATCAATCCATATATATATATATATATATATATATATCTACCTGTCTTCATTAAATCATGTTATAGAGTGTCTTCATGGAGAAAATCATCCATATAGCGGTCATATTTCCACCACAATCTTCTGTATCTGGGATATATCCGTGTAGGGTACGGTAAATATAGAGGCAATCTCCCGTTAAATAACCACTTACCCACTCCCCGATCTTCTAGAAGTGAACACTGCATCACAAAACTCTACCACTTTGACCTTAATTGAATCACACGAGCATGGTTGATTGGCTGCTTTGGTTTTGATGTAGATTTGCTCCATTGTGCAACTCTGCTTTTTGTAAAGTCAAAGAGGCAGGAGTCTTATTTTGATGAACGCTGCCTATTCTATAAACATGTACTGTTACCTTTAATAAGGTGTATTAAGAAAATCAACATTAAAATGCTATGGTATTAACATGTAAGAGGATATCCCCTTCCCCTTTCATTTTTTCCTACCTCCTCCTCACCTTTAAGGGTCAGATCTTTTTACGTTCTCATTCACATACTGTAACTGTAATAAGGCTAGTTTTTTGCAAGATAAGTTTTATATTTAAATAGCACCATTCATTTACATTATTCTGTAAAAAACGGGGACATTTTTTTTTTGTGGGTGGAAATTTTAAAAACAAATGGTGTTCCGTTATAGATTTTTGGGTTTTGCTTAGACAGCATTCACTGTGGGCTAAAAATAACGTTACCTTATGCGGTCAGTACAATTACACCGACACTAAATGTACAATTATACTTACAATCTGGCGCTTGAGATAACAGTTCATGCCTTGGGCTGGGGCAGGTAGAGGAGGAGAGTGCATCATTACGCTACTCCCTCCTGACCCAGCGTGCAGCACATGAGGCAATCAGGCATGATGACAACAACACCCAAATAAAGCACATGCAGCACCCTCTGTCATATTAGTATAGAGAAGTTAATAGGGCTTTACCCATAAAGCTTCCAATATTACTGATAAGAGTAGAAGGATAGAAAGACAACCTTCGCTACCACAAAGCACAAGGAAATTCAGCTTTGCAGTAAATCGAATGTATCCTGAAAATCGGATCGAAGTCCCCATTGTGGACTTTGATTCGCTCAACACTAATCATATCAAGTTTGTATGAAATATTAGTATAAGCATATAATAAATATAAAACCAATATGAGTGAAGTGAATGGTGAATTAATTGCTGTTCAATTAAACAAATAAGTGCAAAATGAAAACGTGCAGAAGTGGTCTCCAAACTGACAAGTGCAAGGTACAGATGAGCAAACTTCTTGAAATTCGTTTTGTGTCCAATTTGGGTCCAAATCGATTCCATATGAATGAAAGGTGCTCTAATTATCCTGAAAATTTGTATATCACACCCTAAGTATCCTAGGACTCAGATTTTTTATATCTTATTTTCATTTTTAACTGATTTTTGCTCTTTTTCCTTCCCCCCCCATCCTTTTTGGCTCTTTAACACAGTTACAGCAGTAGCAAATAATGGCAGAGTGACACTGATATACAGTGCCTTGCAAAAGTATTCACCCCCTTGACTTTTTTCGTATTTTTGTGCCTCACAACCTGGAATTAACATGGATTGTTTGAGGATTTGCATCATTTAAATTACAGAACACACCCACAACTTTGAAGATGTTTTTTTTTTTTTTTATTGTGAAGCAAACAACAAATATGACAAATAACAGACAAAGTCAATGTGCAGAACTATTCACCCCCCTAAAGTCAATACGTTGTAGAGCCACCTTTTGTGGCAATCACAGCTCCAAGTCGCTTTGGATAAGTCTCTATGAGCTTGCCACTGGGATTTTTGCCCATTCCTCATTGCAAAACTGCTCCAGCTCCTTCAGGTTGGATGTTTTGCGTTTGTGAACAGCAATCTTTAAGTCTAACCACAGATTTTCAGGTTTTGCTCAAGAATATCCCTGTATTTAGCACCATCCATCTTTCCCTTAACTCTGACCAGTTTCCCAGTCCTGGCTGCTGAAAAACATCCCCACAGCACGATGCTTCCACCACCATGTTTTACTGTGGGGATGGTGTTCTTTGGGTGATGTGATGTGTTGGGTTTGCGCCAGACATAGCATTTTCTTTGATGGCCAAAAAGTTCAATTTTAGTCTCATCAGACCCGAGCACCTTCCTCCATACATTTTGGGAGTCTCCCACATGCCTTTTTGCAAACTCACAACATGCCTTATTGTTTTTAGCTAAAAGTAATGGCTTTCTTCTGGCCACTCTGCCATAAAGCCTAACTCTATGGAACGTGCGGCTTATTGTCGTCCTATGTACAGATACTCCAGTCTCTGCTGTGGAACTGTGCAGCTCCTCCAGGGTTACCTTAGGTCTCTGTGCTGCCTCTCTGATTAATGCCCTCCTTGCCCGCCCGGTCCGTGAGTTTTGGTGTGCGGCCGTCTCTTGGCAGGTTTGCTGTTGTGCCATGTTCTTTCCATTTGGTTATGATAGATTTAATGGTGCTCCTGGGGATCATCAAATATTAGAATATTTTTTTTATAACCTAACCCTGACTTGTACTTCTCAACAACATTTTCCCTTACTTGTTTGGAGAGTTCCTTGGTCTTCATGGCAGTGTTTGGTTAGTGTGCCTCTTGCTTAGGTGTTGCAGCCTCTGGGACCTTTCAAAAAAGGTGTGTATATGTAATGACAGATCATGTGACTTTTAGATTGCAGACAGGTGGACATCATTTCACTAATTATGTGACTTCTGAAGGTAATTGCTTGCACCAGAGCTTTGTATGGGCTTCCTAACAAAGGGGGTGAATACATACGCACATGCCAATTTTCTGTTTTCTATTTCTAAACAATAGTTTTATTTATATATTTTTCTCATTTCACTTCACCAAATTAGACTATTGTGTTATGATCCATCACATAAAATTCAGATCAACAAAACATTGAACTTAAGGCTGTAATGTACCAAAATATCAAAAAAAGTCAAGGGGGTGAATATTTTTGCAAGGCACTGTATATAGCTATGGATAAACACATGGTTTATGGTGTTAACAAACAGTGTGTTTAAAAACATATGCCCCTGTTTATACACACACATGTTACTTTCATAAGAAACAGTGGCTTGTTCTGCACAACATTCCAAAACATTATGCATTAACAATGCAGAATGCCTGCCCGTATTTATACACACACAAGTGTTAAATGTGAGAAGAAACCCTTGCTTGTTCAGAAGGATGCCACTTGCCGCACTGAAAACCTTTTCTGAGATGATGCTGGAGGCTGGATAAGACAAGAGCAAAAGGAGCCACTTCTGGCCACTGTTCCAATCTGCCCACCCAGAAGTCCATGAGGTCAGGGAACAAAGTATGTGCCAGGAAAGGCCACAGTCATTTAGAAAACGAGACAATGTTTAAACTTTTTTTTTTTTTTAAAAAGGACAGCTGATGAACACGTGGAAATTGGTCACATTTCGATAATGACGAGACAATCTTTACGGATGCCTGCTTGGCAATAAGTCCAACTGATGACATACAGAAGTATTCCATTTTTAATAAGAATGAATTTTGTTGAACGTGGCCAAAAGTCCAACAGATGCGATATGGCAAAAACTGTGGATGATGATATATGCAGTATATTGGGCAGACTAGATGGGCCAAATGGTTCTTATCTGCCGACACATTCTATGTTTCTATGACATAGAGAAGAATTACATTTTAGAGAATAAAATTTTGGGGAGGGCACGTAAGTGCGCCACATTTACCACAACTAAGTGGTACACCAGCAACTGCGCCACCAGCAACTTGGCCAGGTGAGAATCCAGCTTACATTCGGATTGATGAGCACATAGAGTTGTTTTTTGATCACGCATTCCATTATTGATGATTGACAACAGAGCGGAGAAGGAGTCTGACTGGAGAACAAGTAAGGCCATGTTCACATAACCGTTATGCATTCCGTTATTGTTTTCCGTTACAATATGGTTATAACGGAAAATAACGGAATCCATAACACGGAAGTCAAAACAGAAGCCTTTAAGAGGCATTACATTTTGATCCGTCATAATAGAAGTCTATGGTCAAGCATAACGTATCCATCTGGTTTCCATTATGCAGGACGGAAAAAAAAGTTATAACGGAAAACAATAATGGAATGCATAACGGTGATGTCAACCCAGCCTAACTGATGCGGATGATGACTAGGACACTGTACTGGTTGTGGATGCAGCCTGGCTGCCACAAAGACAGGCAAAAGGAAGACAAACTTGATCTGATTGCTGGATCCAGTGATGCCACTTCATGTGCGCAATAGAGCCGTGGTACCTTGTTTATGCTAGGGAGGCTCATCCCTGCAACCATCTGCCATTGGCTGCCCCCCACCCCACACCAGATGTTTTCATCCGCGCACAGGGAGAAGCAGCGGCGGTGCGGGGACCAGGAGCGGAGTGGGGAGCCAGGTAAGTATATTCAGTGTGAGGGGCCATCATGTGGGGGAGCACTTGTTGGTGTCGGAAAAAATGTGTTTGCTGTGATGATACAACACGACACAATATTTTTAAGGCTAGTTTCACTTCACTTTCCCCGCAGGAGCCCATTAATTATATTGGCACTAGTGTGAAGCTGGCTTTGCAATTATTTTCTAATAAAATTATACATATATCAGACATAATCAAGCAATGGAATCCTATTATTATACTTACCAGCTTATATCATCACAAATAGTTATAAATCTATTGCATATCACCAGGGCCGACTTGGAACTTAAAGTGGCCCTGGAAAAAAAAATAAAAATGCCCCTATGGCCAATTTTTTGGAGTTTTATTTGATCATTAGTTTCTGATGTTATTGCGGTTGAATATCCCACATTTTATATAGGATATGTTCCAGTACTTTTTTTTGTCTGTTCTGAGGTATGTTGAATTTGGGTCTAAATCATGTATCTGGTCAGAGGTCTGAATTAGGGGTCTGGAGTCTAACCTATGGTCTGTTTTAGGTGGTCTGGTCTCTGATCTGATTTTAGGGTTCAGGTCTGGATTCTGTCTTAGGGGACTCTGATTTAGGAATCTACTGTAGTTCAGAGTCTGGATTAATTTAGGGGTCTGGTCTGAGGTCTGAATTAATTTACAGGGCTGGTCTGGGGTTTGAATTCCTTTAGGGTTATTTTTCTGAGGTCAAATTAGTTTATGGGTCTGGTCTAGTCTGAAGTCTGAAATCATTTACGAGTCTGGTCTGGTGTCTGAATTCATTGAAGGGTCTCGTCCGTGGTCTGAATTAATTTATGGGTCTGGGCTGGAATCTGGTGGTCTGGTGTGTAATTAATTATGGGATCTGACACTTGAGGCTTAAATACATTTTGCAGTTTCGGGTACGAACTATAAAGAATTTTTTTTTTTCCAGTACAGTAATTTATGAGTTTCACTTGTTTGTAGCATTTGTTTTATCTTTTGGAGAAAAAAAATGAATGGTTGAGTTTCCTTAAGATAGAATTTTTACAGATGTTCCCAAATGCTAAAAAGTTTGGAAACCCTGCTCTAGCTGTTATAGCTGATTGTAGAGGTTCCCAGTAGTAAGATACCCAGTGTTCAACATTTTGTCATGGCACTCTTGTAACAAAATTGGATATTTTAAGATGTACAACCCCTTGAAGAGTTGGATCTAAACTCATTATCATATTCTGTGTGAGTTGTGGGCACTTTCCTTTGAGCACAGGATTGCTTGCCAAATGCTAGAATTTCAGGTGCCCCAGTATTTTCTAGATACATATCTGTCATCCCCGACTCTTTCGAATACAAATTAACATTATTGGATTTTTTTTCCTCTGCTGTCAGTGTTTGGTGATTAAACCCCTCCAGAATGTAGGTATAAAACGAAGAGGAATTCTTTTACAGAAATAATGTGGGATTAACTTTTGACATACAATGCGTGAAAACTGCATTTCTGACTAAGCCAGCCAGAAAAACAAAGAGAGATGTTAGGTTTGATCTTAGTAGCTCTTTAAAATAATATGACCCCTGCTGGAAGTATTTTATTTTTGTTTTTCATGCAGAGGTAGTGCCCCCCCTACAGAGAGCAAAATGATTGTGCATTAGATGAAATATGGTAAATGTATGTTAAATCTCTGTGCTACTTTTGGCTAACTTTTGCTGTATTGCTAACTTTTGCTGTATTGTTACTGGTATACTGCTAGTATTGAGCCATGTGCCTATTTTACTCCAACTGAGCAGTAATACAGCAAGAGGCAAAAAGGGAAATTTTTTGTGATTGCCTACCCACCTTTGCACTGCCCATTACAAGGATTTGCTGGGACTACAACAGCATTCTTTGGAATTAATAAAATAAAATAGCTAAAAATACTTAAATATTACTATATTATAAATATATTCCCAAATACCTTTCATTAGTTATGATGGCTTGTTATGTCTGGGACTCTTATCAGGGAACATAAAATTGCCGCCATCCTATCAGTACACACAAAACCTGTCCTAATCACACAGCAGGACAAGTTACTTCAGAACACTGAGCTAAAGAGCTGCCTCATCCTCCTCTCTGCTCTACTTGTAAGGGATTATTATCCTAAATACGCACAGAATCCAAATTTCCTCACGCTTTGTGGTAACGAATCACATTTTTTTCCTAAAATGGCTGCTAAATGTGTTAGGACATGGAGAAAGGAACTCTGGGAAAGCGGAATCACCCATAATGCCATGCATGCAGCCAATCAGCAGCCAGCCAGACCTATGATATCACAGCCCTATAAATAGCGGCAGCCAGGGGCGTTGCTAGGGTCTCAAAGGATCCGTGGTCCAAGCCCCAATGAATAAGGCCCAGTTCTCTATGTCTACTTTCACTGTGTTCTTGCGGGGGAACAGCTTGGCGGATCCGTGCTACCACTAGTGCACCGTGCCGCCGGATGTCCGCTCCGGCCCCATTCACTATAATGGGGTGGTCCGCAGGTCCGGCCGCAGCATGGCAAACATGTCGAGAAACGGCTGGAATAAAACTGCAGCACGCTGTCATTTTTTTCAGCCCACCGCTTGGCATGTTTGCCGTACTGCGGCCGGACTTCCGGCGGCACGGTGCACTAGCGGTAGCGCGGATCCGGCAGGCTGCTCACCCGCCAGAAAAGTCTGCCGGGGAAGGCTACCTCTAGTGTGAAAGTAGCCTAAGTCGACCCTCCCCACGCACGCTGCATTTTGCTGTACTCGCTATACAGCAGCACATACCTGTCACATCCGGTGCCTCCAGGTGATGTCTCCTCTGATGTAGATCTTCTCTGTCATCATTTTCTCCACTCGGTCCAGACAACTTCTTAGCTGCACCTCGTCTCCGCAGAGTGTGACCCACAGACATCTTAGCTTCCTCACATTTCTATCATCATCCCCCAACCACAGTGTTCTCCTGCTGCTCGCTGTGCTCCCCAATACCCCCAAATACTATCCTGAAGAAAAATGAGTGCTGTACAGATAGCCCCCCCCATAGTAATAGTGCTCCTCATAGTCCCACCATTAGTAATTCCCTTCTAGAGTGTCCTTATTAGTAATACTGCCCCCTGCAGTGCCCCCAACAGTGATAATGCTCCCCAAGAGTGCCTCCATTAGTAGAAGAGCCCTCCAGTATTAATAATGCCCTCACAGACCCCTCAGTAGTAATAAAGCACCTATAGTGCTCTTTGTAGAAATAAGGCGGATATATAAGTCACTCCTACAGAGCCCCCAGTAGTAATAAGAATGCCTAATGTCCCCTGGATTTAAAATGCCCCCACAGTGCCCCCAGTATTTATATTGCACCTCCTGTTATAATGCTCTCCCCGGCAGTGCCCCCGGTAGTTATATTCCTCCTCTTAGTGTCCTCACAAATTATAGTTCCTCAGCCCCTCCACCATACAGTCCCATGTAAATAACACTATTTCCCTCCCTCCCCCATAGAGTCCCATGTAAATAACACCACCCCCTCTCCAGCCACAATCAACATACAGTCCCATTTAAATAACATAACACTATCTTTCCAGCCCCCTCCAATATACAGTCCCATGTAAATAACATCCCTCTCTGTCTACAGCCCCCTCCAATATACAGTCCCATGTAAATAACACCACCCCCTCTCCAGCCTCCTCCAACATACAGCCTCATGTAAATAAAATCGCCCCCTCCCCAGCCTCCTCCAACATACAGTCCCATGTAAATAGAATCACTCCCTCCCACAGCCTCCATCAACATACAGTCCCATGTAAATAACATCACTCCCTCCCACAACCACCATCAACATACAGTCCCATGTAAACATCACTCCCTCCCACAGCTGCCATCAACATACAGTCCCATGTAAATAACATCACTCCCTCCCCCAGCCACCATCAATATACAGTCCCATGTAAATAGCATCCCTCCCTCCCACAGCTGCCTTCAACATACAGTCCCATTTAAATAACATCACCCCCTCCCACAGCCGCCTTCAACATACAGACTCATGTAAATAACATCACTCCCTCCCGCAGCCACCATCAATATACAGTCCCATGTAAATAACATCACCCGCTCCCCAGCCTTATCCAACATACACAACCAATAAAAGATATATGGATCTATAGGTACCAAATCACAACTCAAGCAACGAAATTTTATACAAAATCACAGATGTTTTTATTGGTACAAAATAGAGTTGTGACCACTGGCCACACAGACATTTAAGAACACTTAAAATGCCATACAGACCGCAGATATGTGGTAGTTACAATGATTATGCGTAAAGTGCAAGTGCTAAAATTACTTTAAAGCAAAGGAGATTGGTCAGTGCCTAACACCGAGTTTGGTCCTGTCTATACTATATTGCAAACGGTAAACAATGGACCGTAGACTAAAAGGACCTGATACTCACATCAATGACTCTAAACAAATAATAACATAAATGAGAAAGCATACTGACCAAAATCTCTACCACGGCACTGACAGTCTGTGCCCCGACGCGCGTTTCGCCGTCAGCTGTCAGTGCCGTGGTAGAGATTTTGGTCAGTATGCTTTCTCATCTATGTTATTATTTGTTTATACAGTCCCATGTAAATAACATCACTCCTGAACATTTAGTCCCATGATAGCATCCCTCCCTTCAGCCCTAACATACAGTCCCAGTTAAATAACCTCAACTCCCAGCATTGCTCTGCCTCTCCCTTCACTTACCTCTCCTCATGTAGCAGACATCACCTCAGATTCTTCCCCAGAAGGGACTTCTCCTCTTCACTGCGGACATCATCGCAGGTCCTTCTCAACCCCTGCCTTCTGCACTGATCACAAGACCTGTGATGTCATCACAGGTCCTTAAGATCTTGAAGTGCATTATATTCAATTGTATTGCCGTCCTAAGGTGGCAGCCATCTTAGATTCTGCCATTTACCAGTGTACTTAGTGCAGGGAGAGACATCTGCAGGCGCTAGGGACAGTGTTAGAAAAAAGGCCATTGTGCTAAAAAAACAATTTATAAGTGCAGGGAAAGATTATTCAAGGTGTAAGGAAAGGATAGGGAGGAATCATTCCACAGTTTTTATGTTGAAAAGGGTTCAGTAGAGGAGGCTACAGCCTGGGTAAAAGGGACAATCCTATTACATCTTGCTGCACTGACTGGGGACCCAAATTGCCATTATACAGCTTTGTAATTCCAGCAAACCGTTCTTATTAGGGTGCAAGTGCTGTTTGATACAGTCATTAACAGGGTTTATTACAAGGCAATATTTCTATGTTTTATTTGCCCTTGTGCGTTGCAGTTATATGTTCTAAAGCATTTTTTGGCTTGTATTAGTATGAAAAAAAGGGCTTATTAGCTGTTGTGTGGTGAAGTGCTAAAATTAAAGGCCTTTTTGGCATGTATTAGTGGCAAAAGTAAAATATATTTGCCTCTCAGCAGGACAGTTATCTGTTCTAAAGCCTTTTGTGGTGTGTATTAGTGGAAAAACAAAAAATATATTTGCCGGTCAGTGGTGCAGTTATATGTTTTAAAGCCTTTTGTGGCGTGTATTAATGTAAAAAGAAAAAATATATTTGCCGGTCAGCGGTCAGCCTTTTGTGGTGTGTATTAGTGGAAAAACAAAAAATATATATTTGCAGCTCAGTGATGCAGTTATCTGTTGTAAAGCCTTTTGTGGCGTGTATTAGCGAAAAAAGAAAAAATATATTTGCCGCTCAGCGGTGCAGTTATCTGTTTTAAAGTCTTTTGTGGCATGTATTAGTGGAAAAAGAAAAAATATATTTGCCGTTCAGCGGTGCAATTATCTGTTCTAAAGCCTTTGTGGCGTGTATTAGTGGAAAAACAAAAAATATATTTGCCGGTCAGTGGTGCAGTTATATGTTTTATAGCCTTTTGTGACGTGTATTAGTGTAAAAAGAAAAAATATATTTGCCGCTCAGTGGTGCAGTTATCTGTTCTAAAGCCTTTTGTGGCGTGTATTAGTGGAAAAACAAAAAAATATATTTGCCGCTCAGCGGTGCAGTTATCTGTTTTAAAGCCTTTTGTGGCGTGTATTAGTGGAAAAACAAAAAATATATTTGCCGGTCAGTGGTGCAGTTATATGTTTTAAAGCCTTTTGTGGCGTGTATTAATGTAAAAAGAAAAAATATATTTGCCGGTCAGCGGTGCAGTTATATGTTTTAAAGACTTTTGTGTCATGTATTAGCGGAAAAAGAAAATATATATTTACCGCTCATCGGTGCAGTTATCCGTTGTAAAGCCTTTTGTGGCATGTATTAGCGGAAAAAGAAAAAATATATTTTCCGCTCAGTGATGCAGCTATATGTTTTAAAGCCTTTTGTGGCATGTATTAGTGGAAAACAAAAAATATATTTGCCAGTCAGCAGTGCAGTTATATGTTTTAAGGCCTTTTGTGGAGTGTATTAGCGGAAAAAGAAAATATATATTTGCCGCTCAGCGGTGCAGTTATCTGTTTTAAAGCCTTATGTGGCATTTATTAGTGGAAAAACAAAAAATATATTTGCCAGTCAGCAGTGCAGTTATATGTTTTAAAGCCTTTTGTGGCGTGTATTAGTGTAAAAAGAAAAAATATATTTGCCGCTCAGCGGTGCAGTTATCTGTTCTAAAGCCTTTTGTGGCGTGTATTAGTGGAAAAACAAAAAATTATATTTGCCAGTCAGTGGTGCAGTTATCTATTTTAAAGCCTTTTGTGGTGTTTATTAGTGGAAAAACAAAAAATATATTTGCCGGTCAGTGGTGCAGTTATATGTTTTAAAGCCTTTTGTGGCGTATATTAATGTAAAAAGAAAATATATATTTGCCGGTCAGTGGTGCAATTATATGTTTTAAAGGCCTCCTGCACACGACCGTATTTTTTTGCGGTCCGCAAAAACAGGTCCCGTTTTTCCGTGATCCGTGACCGTTTTTTCGTCCGTGGGTCTTCCTTGATTTTTGGAGGATCCACGGACATGAAAAAAAAGTCGTTTTGGTATCCGCCTGGCCGTTACAATGCAAGTCAATGGGGACGGATCCGTTTGACGTTGACACAATATGGTGCAATTTCAAATGGATCAGTCCCCCATTGACTTTCAATGTAAAGTCAGGAGTTAATATACCATAGGATCGGAGTTTTCTCCAATCCGATGGTATATTTTAACTTGAAGCGTCCCCATCACCATGGGAACGCCTCTATGTTAGAATATACCGTCGGATTTGAGTTACATCGTGAAACTCAAATCCGACAGTATATTCTAACACAGAGGCGTTCCCATGGTGATGGGGACGCTTCAGGTTAGAATATACTAAAATAACTGTGTACATGACTGCCCCCTGCTGCCTGGCAGGTGCTGCCAGGCAGCAGGGGGCAGCCCCCCCCCTGTAGTTAACACATTGGTGGCCAGTGGGCCCCCCTCCCTCCCCTGTAGTTAACTCGTTGGTGGCCAGTGGCCCCCCTCCCTCCCCTGTAGTTAACTTGTTGGTGGCCAGTGGGCCCCCCTCCCTTCCCTGTAGTTAACTCGTTGGTGGCCAGTGGGCCCCCCCTCCCTCCCCTGTAGTTAACTCGTTGGTGGACAGTGGGCCCCCCTCCCTCCCCTGTAGTTAACTCATTGGTGGCCAGTGGGCCCCCCCTCCCTCCCCTGTAGTTAACTCGTTGGTGGCCAGTGGGCCCTCTCCCCTCCCTCCCCCTCCTAATTAAAATCTCCCCCCCCTATCATTGGTGGCAGCGGAGAGTACCGATCGGAGTCCCAGTTTAATCGCTGGGGCTCCGATCGGTAACCATGGCAACCAGGATGCTACTGCTGTCCCGGTTGCCATGGTTACTTAGCAATTTGTAGAACCATTATACTTACCTGCGAGCTGCGATCTCTGCGTCCGGCCGGGAGCTCCTCCTACTGGTAAGTGACATGACCTGTCACTTACCAGTAGGAGGAGCTCCCGGCCGGACGCAGCCATCGCAGCTCGCAGGTAAGTAAAAAAAGGCTTATTAGCCGTTGTTTGCTAAAGTGAGAAATTTAAACATTTTTTTTGGGATGTTTTCATTTCCTTTTTATTTTATTTATTTGATCTAACAGTATGTCACACAGAAAAGTGCCAGACCTAAATGATTCTGGCGCAGGCAGAGGTCGCAGCAGAGTAAGAGGGTGTGGCAGCAGGGGTCGCAGCGAGAGGCTTGAGCTCGAGGGGTCATCTAGCGATTGTGTCTTCTCCATCAACCCAGCAGTTTTTGAATGGTTGACTGGGTCATCAACTTCGTCCCAAGTGACATCAGACACCCCCAGCCAAGAGTGTTAGATTCATCTGACATGACGCTTAGTTGGCATGGCCCGAGAGCAGGCCCTGTGCCCCCACCTGTCCTGAACCTGCCTCTGTCATTTTTAGTTTCCTCAGCGCGAGAAGTATTATATGCCGTAGGCTCGGCTCCACTTTTCAGCAAGGAAGAGCTACTAGAGGAGACTCAGCAGCTACTGGCCAGCCAAGATGTGGAGGAGACATCCGTCGCTTCCCTTCGGTAGGCGGGCAAGTAGTAATGAGGAGAGTGGCGTGGGAGCTAGTGTTGCGAGCGGTCAGGCTCCTAACCCAGGTACGGTTGAGGAGGACATCAGTGACGTGCAGACAGTACTCGATGATAATGATGTAGCTGATCGCCCTTGGGAGATGGGTGACGAAAGGGCTTCATCATCATCGGGAGAAGAGGGTGGCAGCTTGCCCGTGAGGCAGCAGCGGAGCCAGCAAGTCACTACCGTGGCTGGGAGTCAGCAGAGTGGGAGGTCGGGAGCCAAACATGCCCGTGGAAGACCACCCGCTTTGCGGGAGCCTACCTGCCCGGGAAGTAGCGGTGCACGGGTTCATGGAGGCAGCGGCGGTAGCAGTCAGTCAGTGCGTAGTGTTGGGGGTAAAATCACCTACTCGGCGGTGTTTCTCCCCTTGATATATGCAGTTTTTTGTTAAGCTGTCGGAGGAGGAGGTGAATATGGCCATATGTAGAATCTGTGGGCAGAAGGTGAAGCGTGGCTCGGGTGCCAATGTTGGCACTATGGCCCTGCATCAACATATGCAGTGTCGCCATAAAGTGGCCTAGGAGAACCGTAGCTCTGATGTGGCGGTCCAGCCTGCCACAGAAACCGCTGCATCACCCAGTGGCACGCACCTGGTTTCAGGCAGTCAAGGCTCCACCACCTCAGCCGAAGGGAGCTGTCTGTCCTTCCCAACATATGCTGGTCCTGATGCTCCTGCTCCTCTTCCTCCTACTCCTCATCAGTCATTCCGCCAGCAATCGATCACCGAAGCGATTGCCAAGAGACAACAGTATGCGTGCACTCATCCAACTGTGCAGAAGCTTAACATGCTCCTGTCCAAGTTCCTGGTGCTGCAGTCCCTCCCTTTCCCCAGAGAACTGATGGCTTGTGCCAAGCCGAGGTAGAGAGTCCCAAGCTGTAATTTCTTTGCCAAAAAGGCAGTACTAGCCGTGCACACACATGTAGAACAGAAGGTGGGCCAGTCCTTAAACATGTTGGTGTCTACCAAAGTGCACGGCAGCGCCGACGTGTGGAGCTGTAACTATGGTCAGGGACAATACATGTCCTTTACGGCCCACTGGTTCAATGTGGTTCCTGCACAGCCACACCAGCAGCTTGGCCAGTTGACGCCGCTTCTGCCTCCACGTTGTCATGCCTTTGGTCCTGCGACAATTTCCGCCTCTGCCTCCTTATCCTCCACCGTGTCCTCAGCCTCCAGTGCAGGGACAATTTACAGTGCCCCTCCAGCATACCACATCTGCAGGGCACAGCGGTGTCACGCTGTTCTGCACCTGGTTTGCCTTGGCGAACAGAGTCACACAGGGGAGGAACTGCTCCGTGTCCTTCAGCAAGAAATCGAATACTCGCTTTCTCCACGACAACTCAAAATCGGAACCATGGTGACCAACAACGGGAAGAACATGGTGTCGGCGCGGCATCAAGGATGGTTGAGCAATGCCCCCTGCATTGCACATGTGTTTAATCTGGTTGTCAAGCGGTTCCTGCAGTCTTCCACCAATCTGCAAGACATCCTAAAAATGGCCAGGAAACTTTGCATGCACTTCAGCCACTCGTACACCGCAAAGCACACCCTCCTTGAGCTGCAGCGGCAGAACGGCATCCCCCAACATAGGCTGATATGCGACGTTTCCACCCGTTGGAATTCCACCCTCCATATGTTGGACCGACTGTACGAACAGAGAAAGGCCATAAAATATTTCCTGATTATCTAAGCGTACAGGAGTACTCCCCTGTGTAACTTCAATGTCAGCCAGTGGCAGCTCATGCGTGACACCTGCCGTTTGCTCAGGCCCTTTAAAGAGGCCACGTTATTTGTCAGTCACCAGGACTATGGGATGAACAATGTCATTCCACTGCTTCATGTCCTGGAACAGATGCTGGTAAATCTGGCTGGTCAGGGGACTGAAGATGTGGCACCTAGATCTCACGGCCACATTGCCCTGTGGGGGCTGAACTGGAGGACGAAGAGGAGAAGGACATTAGAGCACAAGCAATGTGTAGCAAAATTAGTGTTTTTTCTACATAGGTGACAGGAGAGGAGGAGCAGGAGCACACAGAGGAGCTACAGGGCAATGAGGAAGATGAGGCAGAGGACCCAGACACACCGTGGCAGTATGCAGTGGAGATGAAGGCAGGGAGTCCCTCTGAGTCACTTGCAGGGGCGTAACTAGAAGTGACTGGGCCCCACAGCAAATATTTGTAAGGGCCCCCCCAGTGCGCTTCGCACCTCCCTCCTCCTGTGTAAACCCCACTCCTTTGGCACAGTGTAGAGGTATACTGTACATTGTGTGGCACAGTGTAGGCTATATGTGTATAACAAACATATTTTATATGAAAACTTACAATTACTTGACTTGGCCCTTGGGGATCTCGGACACCACTTCAACACTTGGCCGGGGGCTCGGCGGAGCTGATGTTGTGTTTTATCCTAATGAGAAAGATTTCATAATAAGGATTTGGGGAAGGGGCAGAGGGATAGCAGAGCAGGGAGAGGCTGGTGCTGCTACTAGGGGACCATACCATGTGGGAGTAATAAAGCCCACCATAATGACCCCCCCAGTAGTAATAATTCTCCTTATAATGTGCAAAAAATACCCCCTTGCAATGCCCCCAGTTGAGATAATGTCCCCATAGTGCCCCCATAATGTCCCAGTATAAAATACCCCTATATAGTGCCCCCAGTAAATTCCCCCATAGTGCTCCACACCCTCCTTCCTCCTAGTGCCCCCCATAATGTACCAGTATAAAATGCCCCATATATAGTGCCCCAGTAGATGCCCCTCAGTGTCCGGCCTCTGATAGGCTGCCGGCCTAGTGTCCCCCATAATGCCCCCCAATAATGTGCCAGTAAGTGTCCCCATAGAGGCCCCCCCCATCATGAGCCAGTTTCAAGTGCCTCTCACCTCCCCCCCACATGTCCCAGTATCATAGTGCCATCTCCCCCCCCCCCATGTGCCAGTATCAAGTGCCTCTCTCCCCCCCACCCATGTCCCAGTATCATAGTGCCATATCCCCCCCAAAAAAAGTGACAGTATCAAGTGCCTCTCCCCCCCATGTGCCAGCATCATAGTGCCAAACCCACCCATGTGCCAGTATCAAGTGCCAAACCCCCACCACGTGCCAGTATCAAGTGCCTCTCTCCTCCCCCCCATGTGCCAGTATTAAGTGCCTCTCTCTTCCCCCCCATGTCCCAGTATCATAGTGCCATCTCCCCCCCAAAAAAGTGCCAGTATCAAGTGCCTCTCTCCCCCCCATGTGCCAGTATCATAGTGCCAAACCCACCCATGTACCAGTATCAAGTGCCAAACCCCCCCTCCCACGTGCCAGTATCAAGTGCCTCCCCCCCATGTGCCAGTATCAGGTGCCTCCCCCCCCATGTGCCAGTATCAGGTGCCAACCCCCCCATGTGCCAGTATCAGGTGCCAACCCCCCTCCCCCTATGTGCCAGTATCAAGTGCCTCCCGCTCCCCCCATGGCAGTAACAGTCGGGTATTAAAAAAAAAAAAAAAAAACACTTCTACTTACCTCCATGTCAGCGATGCGATGCAGCCTCTTCCTGTGTCCTGCCCTGTATGTCCATATATGGAGTCAGTGCTTGTATTTCAGAAAAGTTTCTGCTGGGATTCGAACCCACAACCTTCATGTATCAGAGGCAAAGCATTTACCCACACAGCCATAAGAGCTGCCTTGCCACTGACTGAAAAAATATGAGACTTCTACTGTTATAGCTGGCTAAGTGTACATCTATACACATGACAGCTGCCCCAACACACCCAGCACTGCTATATCTCTATATGACAGCTGTCCCAGCACACTCAGCTCTGCTATATCTCTATATATGATAGCTGCCCCAGCACACCCAGCTCTGCTACATCTAACACACATGACAGCTGCACCAGCACACTCAGCTCTACTATATCTCTATATATGACAGCTGCCCCAGCACACCCAGCTCTGCTACATCTATATATCTCTAAGTTTTGCTATACAGTAGATAGATATATAGAGATATAGCAAAGCTGAGTGTGCTGGGGCAGCTGTCATGTGTATAGATGTAGCAGAGCTGGGTGTGTTTGGGCAGCTGTCATGTGTATAGATGTAGCACAAACAGGAAGTTAATATCACCAACCATTCCCATTTTATTAAGATGTATCCATATAAATGTCCCCCCCTGTAGAGTCGCTTATGAGCAGTTTTCTTCACCCGCCTAGTGAAGAAACTACTCACTAGCAGCAGCATCTAGACCTGGAGCAGAACCTGAACCAGCAAGTGGTGACATACTTGGAGTGCACCCTGCCAGCCGTCATTGAAGATCCGCTGGACTAGTGAGCAGCCAAACTGGATTTGTGGCCGCAACTGTCTGAGTTTGCCCTGGAAAAGTTGTCCTGCCCGGCCAGTAGTGCGGCATCAGAGGGGGTGTTTAGTGCGGCGGGGGCCATAGTTACCCCAAGAAGAACTCGCCTGTCCACCCAAAATGTGGACAGACTGACCTTTGTCAAGATGAATCAGGCGTGGATCAGCCAGAATTTCCCCCACCAATGGCTGATGCATCAGACTAGATCATCCATGGTACCCACCTCCACACCTTGCCACTCTGTAGCCTTCTGATGGTGCTGCCACCTCCACACTATGTCACCTTGCCACTCTGTGGCCTCCTGATGCTGCTGCCACCTTCATACTATGTCACCTTGCCACTCTGTGGTCTCTTCATGCTGCTACCACACCTCCACACTATGTCACTTGCCACGCGTGGCCTCCTGATGCTGCCACCACCTCCACACTGTCATTGTGCCCCTCTGTGGCCTCCTCATGCTGCTTCCACCTCACCACTATGTCATAGGGCCACTCTGTGAACTTCTCATGCTGTTCCCACCCTCCCCACTTCATGACTGGGCCACTATTTTGCCTTTCAGCCTGGCTGACATCATCATTTATTTGACCCTTCTTCTGATCTGTCAGAAGGAAGGAAAAATTAGATGCACAACGGACCCTGTCTGTGTAGCAGCTGTAATGCCTATATGGTCCCATCAGAATTGGATTGTCATTTGGTAGCCAAAAGCAGGAGTGGGTTCAAAACACAGAAGACATGCAAATATTTTGTTCACGTGCCATCTCTGTTTTGGATCAACTCCTGTTTTTTTGGGGCATTAGCAATACTGATGGATTACTGACCAAATGCTGACAGGATCCGTTTTTTGTGGGTTCCAACAATGTCATTGCTGGTATGGAATATGGTTAACCTGGTGCAAAGGAAGAAAGTGCATGAGGATTACCAATGTACTTAATACTTAATTGCTTTTATGATACTTGCCTCATTTAGCCATCCTTCCTTGGAAGATGGTAGCAGTAGACTTTTTTGTTTATTTAGGTTGACTTTCTGCACCACAGTGTACATTGGATATGTAATGTATGCGTTGGGATGGCTATATTAAACATAGGGCTCTGAGGGCATCCCACTGCTAGATGGTTTCCCTGCAAATGGGTTTTTATGTGCAAATTTGATAAGTACACTTCAAAAAGATTGATAATGTGATTTATAGTATAACAATACATTTTCTGTATAAAAGGCAGTTAATAGGCCACAATTACCAGCCACTAGGGTGGGTTGTATACTTCTCCACATAAGGAGAAGGAGTTAGAACAGTCTAGAGGTAGACAGTCTGTGGATAGCTGTGAAAATAGAAATACACAAGATCAGTGTAGAGACAGTGGATGTTTGAACAGTATGCGTGTAGATGCAAAGATATTTTTGAGATGCATAACAGTACCAAAAGGAGGTGCGAGTAGAAGCCCTGTGGAGATAAGCCGGCTCAAAGGATAGACTTCATATCAGACATTGTCCAAAAGAAAAAAGCTTCAGGCCCTGGACAAACCTAAATGAAGAATCTGGATATGCCCACCATATTACATCCTACAGTGGAAATCTGTATTAACCTTAACTGTCAGTATGGCAACTCAAAAAAAGGTGCAGAGCTTAGTCTGATGCTAGGGTCTGGCCTGTGTTTGCATCATACAAGAGAAAGTGTTGCACCCCTATTTCTAGCTTATGCAAAAGACAACTAGAAGTGCAGTGTGAGGAAATTGCTTTAAAGAGACATTTTGGCTTAGTAACCATGTAACATGTGAAATCCATGGAAATGCACTTGTGTAAGAACTGCCAGTCCATGAATGCCAAGAGTTCTAACTGATGTGCTTGAAATTGATTCTTCAGTAAAGAATGGTTCTACTGCAAAACTGCTTCTTCATTGCCTCAACCCCTGCAGGGGACCCTGCCTTGCACTTCATAATTCATCACCATCAAGGGCATCCCAAACAAATATCAGGCAGAAGAACCCCAGAACCAGTGTATGCCCCGAAAGGAAGAAAGTTGCACCCTTCCCATCACTGCACGGCCCAGGAGAGTGTTAGAATGAGTAACGACTACAACATCTATTCTTGCTACTATCCCTCCTACTCTCTCCTCTTCTCACCTTTCCTGGGTTTGCTGCAGGTACACAGAGCTAAACATATGAATTTCATGAAACCCTATTCATTGTTGCTCAGTTTTTTATAAATGTTGTCGCAAGATATGACACCAATGTTGGATGCCACTTCTGGGACCTGCACCTATTTCTAGAACAAAGCTCCCAAAGTGAATAAGAGCGCACGGACGCCCTCTATTTACTTCTCTGGAAGTGCCAAAAATAGCTGAGCGCTGGCTCGGATATGTCCGACAATTCCATAGAGGTGATTGGAATGGCGGCCTCGCTTGCCTGGTGTGCTCTCTATTAATTTCAATGGGACTTCTGAAAATAGCCAAGCACACTGCTTGGCTGTTTTCAGCACTCTCACAGAAATTAATGGAGGGCGGCCGCGCATGCGAGGTGCGCTCTCCTTCACTTTAGGCACTCCATTCTAAACACAGATGGCGCAGGTCCCAGAGGTGGGACCCACACCTATCTAACATTGGTGGCATATCCTAGCGATATAGTACCAATATTTGAGACATGACAACCCCTTTAAGTGAAGCTAAATGCTCGAACTAAAAAACAGAAATTACTTTTCAAAAATTTACACTGCAATTTCATCTCTGCGATTACCAACACGTAGCGATCATTTTTAGCAGTCTGTATTGCGCAAGAGGACTGTTCAGAATTGGGATAGTAATGCCAGCCAGCACCACAACAGAGTCTGTCTGTGGCACCTTGGCTGAAGAATTGATGTCATAAATGTTATTATCAGAATGTTCCAACTTTTAATTAAAGTATTCTTGTTACTGACAATGTAGATCTTTACCTTTCGGAAAATATACTAATTTTAGTTTAAGAAGATGATAAGATATTGAAAATAATTGCACAGCCTAATGTGAATTGATGGAATATGCCCAGAGCCGCAGCGCACTGGTGTATGAGTAATGAAGTGCCATACACAGTGAGGCGGATCAGCCAGGCACTTAGCCTTTGTCATGATCGTACTACATTCTATTACAAACCCATGAAAATGGAACAGCAATCTGCAGCTCACAATAAGGAGCAGGGTGCTTAAACTCTTACAATCTTGGTAATTTATGGAATGTACTAAATCCTGAGATTACACCATTCATGATTCAGATACACAGAGTTGCACACTATGGAAGGATCATCCATTACATCGAAGAACTGATTACTGATTGAACACATGAAATACTTTTCAGACGTATAAATTCTGTTTCCCACTAATTTTTCTCTAATTGTGATGTTAATATATGTGGAACTGGGGTTCTGTGGGCCCACAGAAGGAAATTATTCTAAGGGCCCACCCTATCTACACAGAACATGTGGATGCCCACTTTTACATTGTAATCTTTGTTGTTCCACACCCAGGACAACTCATTTATAAAGTCTAAAAGCCTCCATACACATAAGAGAAAGTTGTCTAGACAAATTTTGGTGGGACCGCCTGACTATTGTATGTACAGTATATGTCTCAGAGAAAATCATTCTTGCTTGAAAAAGGCTATGTTGTAGCCGAAATGTTGCACTTTTTGTACATTTTTTGATCAATTTAATAAAAAAGCCACTGTGGGAGATGCTGACATTGAATGATTTTCTTTGACGTTTGTTGAGTGCTGGATGTGGATCCACCAGCGGGGCAGGCTGTTGCATTCCTGATAGGTGATTACAAGGGACATTGTGCTGCTTGGTATGTGTATGGGGGCTCCCAACTATTTCCTGATGTATCGGGGAATGAAGGATTAGACATTTTGAATTTCAGTGCCATACTTTGGTTCTGACAGAAGATAAGATTCCAACAGAGGTCAAACCTAGCATGCATGTGTTTGGTCAGGTGCAATAGCTGTTAGCCAAATGAGTAACAGTAAGAGACTATTAATGAACTAACCAAGAAGAAACAGACCCTAGTTACCATCACCAGCAGTAGATGGGCTTACCTAGACTCCTGGATCTCTTGGTCCCATTTTTATACGCCCTCCAGAAGATCCTTTGGTACTTTACTGGGCCAGCCTAACCTTGGCTGTCCCAAGTTAAACAGAGCAAATACATTATATGCATGATTAATACTGTACTGTAGTAGATTGTAGCAGTAGGTTGGCACTATTGATGGGGCACTGATTGCCCTGTTATGGGGCACTATGCTAAGCAATGTTTTGGACCCACTGTGTTGTAATTTATATGGTAAAACCTGGTTAGTAATATAATTAGGTGTGTTCTACTATGAGGTATTGTGGCTGGCCTTTGTATGGGAGCACAGTAGTCTTTTATGGGGAAACTTTGACTGGAAAAGGTAAGGGGGCACTACAACAAAAATATCACTGGAAAATAATGTTAGATTGTGCTCTCATCCCCCCTCATCAATATTTGAGAGGTATGGTCACTTTTGTGTGTGGATAATGTTGGTTTTATCTAATAATTTTTTGGAGTTAATATTATTTTGCTTGGTAAACAGATTTATTGTATTATAGTCCAGTTATGAGTTTAGTTTGGTTTACATAGAAATAACTGCAGAAAAACAAAGTCCCTGGATTTTATCTTGTACTAATGATGGATGTCATTCCTAGTGTCTCCGGCGGCTGAACGTCTACGATATATACTGGGGGAAGATGAAGAGGCACCAAATCCTACATTATTTACAGAGATGGACACTCTACAGCATGATGGTGATGACATGGAGTGGAAGGAAACCGCAAGGTACTTTTTAAAAAATTTCCATTATTATAAAACTTCGATAAAGTGACTTTACAGTTTTGCACCATACTGTATGTATCACAATTTCTGGAGAATTTTACTGAACTAGCTGCACAGCTAGATGTATTTTTCTCACAAGCAGAGAGCATCTACCTTCTGTGGAATATGCCAGCACTTTACTGCCATTACTGCCACAATGTCCTTTCCCTTACTTCCCTCTATTGCACTACAGTATATGCACCATCTTATTGCTGTTATTGCAGTTTGTTCGCTGAAGTTTGTCCCTGCTAACTCCTTGCAGCCATGCTCAATTCCTCCCTTCTTTCTGTCTTTGGCTGCCAGTTTTCATATATGCTGTTTCTCGGAACATCTTTTGTTGAACCCTGGCAAATAATCAGCTTTTAAGCTACTGTTTTGCATAATTACAAGTGTTCAGACTGAAAATAAGCCTCATCTGGATTCTTCATTCAGTGGAGTTGAACACTGTCTGATAGACATCAGTTGGAATTAATCAATGCAGACAACCATAGCCATATTATCTCATAAGCTCACATTTAAGACTAGGTACTGAGTCAGAACATTTGGTCCTGGCAATAAATCATTGACATACTTGCACTGTGATAATATGCATATTCTGAATCCTTCATCTGACCACAGTGTATAGAGTCCAGGAACATAGCTGGAGAAGAAGGCTGCGGGGCATGTGTCCTGGATACCGAGGTGCCAAGGAGCACAGCATGTCACTCTACATTGGCTTGGGTTTAAAAATGGAGGGCTAGGGCAGCAAACTGAATGGTGAATGAAAGCCAAGTTTCAATTCTGTATGTATTTGTAGTTGTAATGGTTACCCACAGTCCTTGTGACTTCCGCTATTACTGCATTTTTTAAGCGTACGTAGAGTTTTCAAAAAAAAGTTTGCATAATGGCTGTGTTTCTTTTGGCAATCATAACTGTGAAGGGACAGGTCTTTTTTATGCTTCCCTACTGTCTTTTTGAGCCAAATTATTTCCTTTTTCAACTGCACAGCTCGATGCATTTCTCTCACAAGCGGGGGGCAACTCCCTTCTTTGGAATTTGCCAGCACTTGCCATGAAGTCCTTTCCTTTACTTCCCACTATGTTTGTTTTCAGCTCTGGAGCTCACAAAACAGATAATGAGGGGGAAATCAGACTTACAGACACACAGGAGGCTCCTATAATCTTCAAAAGCTGTTCTTTTATCAGGCTCTGGATCTTAGAGACTTGTCTTCATATGTGTCTTGTATGTATTGGAAAAACAAGATAGAGAGTTCAGAAAAGGCCAGGTACAGCACATTTGAACACAGAACTGATATTTTCGTACTTGAAACGCACTGCACATATATGACCAAGCCGCATCGATTGATGTATCACTGCAAAAGAGTCCATGCATAACTTGGATCAGCAATAATAAGATGTAAGTCTTGTTGCGTTCATAGACATTGGGGTAGATTTATCAAAATTTGTGGCTTAGTTACCCACAACAACCAATCAGATTCCACCTTTCATTTTCTGAAGGAACTTCGAAAAATAACATGTGGAATCTGATTGGTTGCTGTGGGCAACTAAACCTGTTTTCCTTTACTCCAGTCCTTTGTGAATAAAATAAATATGAAGAAACAGCCCTTCACTCATGGGTTTTAGAGATTTTATTCAGTCAGTAACAGCATTTAAAGTTCTTTTAATTACTAGGTATGTAATCAGGGAGGGAGTGACATCAGTAAGTAATATGTGTCAACCCGAAACAAATTAGCACACTAATGAAGCAACCACATGCATTCCTTATTAATGTAGCACAAACAAATCCTGCTTTAAACTCTAATGAAAGTATTACATGAGCCCAGAGAAATACTCACTTTAATAAGTTAGATTAACAAGTCAGAAGCTAAAATCCGCAAGGAATTTTCTCTCTAGGACACTAAGTAGTCCTTATTGTGCTCACATAGCCCCCTAACACTTCCACCCTCTTACCAAATCAAACATATATTGAACTACATTAATAAAATTATGATGACCCTTAGCCAGTGGCATACCTACCATATAGGCAGACCACACAGCTGCTATGGGTCCTATGAGGAAGGGGGGTCCACAGTGGAGGAGAGGCCCCGCCCCCTAATTGCTCTCATCTATCTTCCTAAAGCTAAATGACCTTTGATGATGTCATCACAGGTCCTGTAAGGGAACTGCACAGTGTAAAGTGTAGTTCCCAGGTTAGAACAGTGCATCTGTCAGGACCTATGATGACATCATATTCAACATCACAGGTCCTGGAGGATCTAGCAAAGGAACTGCACCAAAAATGGTGTAGTTCCCAGGTTTGAAAGGTACATCTGCCAGGACCTGTGATGGCATCATCACAGGTCCTTCAACCCCTAATAGCAAGTATTAGAAGTTCACAACTCTACATTGATCCATACAGACTGGAATAGAGTGGTAAGAGGAGGTCCTCCACTTTTCTCTTCATTTGTCCTCCACCCATGCCCTGTTTTTACTCATTGCTCACTCATATATAATACTTCAGACAGTTACAGTGACCACTCACTACCTCATGTACCTGACACACAGTGACCATAATGTATAACTGACCACATATATCTGTACACACTGCAACTATTATACCTATTATAGCTCTGTATGTATATATATATATATATATATATTTGTTTATTTATATACACACACACACTGCATATATTACACAGTATTATAGATGCAATATGTACAGATATATAGTATATACAACAGTTTACTGATATGTGGGGTACAAGGTATAATAGATGCAGTGTGCACAGGTATATAGTATATACAGCAGTGTACTGATATGTGAGGTACGAGGTATAATAGATGCAGTATGTATAGATATATAGTATATACAGCAGTGTACTGAAATATGAGGTATAATAGATATAGTGTGTACAGATATATAGTATATACAGCAGTGTACTGATATGAGAGGTACGGGGTATGATAGATGCACCGTGTACAGTTATATTGTATATACAGCAGTGTGCTGATATGTGAGGTATGAGGTATAATAGATGTAGTGTGCACAGATATATAATATATACAGCAGTGTACTAATATGTTAGGTATGGGGTATACTAGATGCAGTGTGTACAGGTTTATTGTATATACAGCAGTGTACTGATATGTGAGGTACAAGGTATAATAGATGCAGTGTGTCTAGAAATATAGTATATACAGCAGTGTACTGATATGTGAATTACGAGGTATAATAGATGCAGTGTGTACAGATATATAGTATATACAGCAGTGGGGGCCCAATTTAGATTTTTGATATGGGGACTAGTGATTTCTATGTACGCCCCTGCGCTTAGCTAAAACAATCAGTTCATATAAGACCCTGGTTACCACATAATATCAACTCAAGTCAAGGCAAAAGCTTTGTACAGTAGGTGTCACAGTCATATTGGTGTTTGACCGTGACGCGGTTGCCGTGCAGACTCGTTGCGTGTGGCAACGTGTAGTTTGTGGTTTGCACGTGGACTTCCCCTTTAAGTTGTGTCTCCCTGCTGTGTGGTGTGCGTGGGGTTAATATACTGACTTGGTTAGATCAGGGTGTGGTCTCTTCTAGCTATTTAGCCTTTGCTTGTAGCTTGGATGTGAATTGCTCTAGCCTTGCTTTGGGCTCGAAGATATGCTCCATTCTGTGGCTATTCCATCTGCCCAGTCATTAAGGGCCACCTTGTTGGACATCAAGGTCTCTTTGCAATGTCATTCTTTTGTCTCCCTTATTTTCTCTATGTACCCAACCTCACTTGTATGTTTGGTGTGGGTTTATGTTCAGGGTTTGTTGTACGTCTTGTTTGTTGTTACATGTCTGGGATGTTGTTGGTGTTTGTCCCTGCATGAGTGCAAGACGTTTCCCTGTGTGTGTTGTTCCTCCAGAAGGGGGTTGGTTTCCCGGAGGGGTGAACCATTTTCCTAGGATGTGCAGTTGCTGGAGTCCTGGTTCCTGTGTCAGTACGGACTGCATCCGGAAGGTGTTTGGATGGCAGCGTGTCTTTTTGGGTTCCAGGTTATTTCAGCTGTGTTCTTCTTTGGTGTATTCCAGCAGCTGCAGCAGGTAAGTGACCAGATTTACTGTTGTGGTTTGTTCAGTTGTCTTTGGCCACTGGTTACTTACCTGTCATTTGCTTGGTCTTGTTGTCCTTTGTTGATAGGCCTGTGGGAGACTCTGGTTCATCCGTGTCATGGATGAACCAGTTGGTCTCTTGTCCCTTTCTCCTTACCTCAGGGTAATTTAGGTATTTCAGGGTTCTGAGGTTCTGGCGTATGGGCCCTCCTACCATCAGGATCGGCTCATACAGATAGGAGACTAGGGCCAGATTTAGGGATGCTTTAGGAGGTGACCTTCTCCCTGATCCCAGCATCCAGGCTTAGTTGCTACCTTAAATAACTCCGACATTGTACGGTGGGGGCTTTTCCCCACTCCCCGCCATGACAGTAGGATTATAGCATTTCATCATCTTAATCCATGTGGTAGGGGATGTCCATGTGTTTAGCATTAAACTGCAGGCTGTAAAGAATATGACCCTAAAATTAATTAAAATTACAGTCCAACTGACTTTTGTGCAGGCAATGTTAGCCTTGCTCAGAGGAAAATCTCAGGTTACCTGAAGAATGGCTAAGGCTACTTTCACACTTGCGTCTCCGCCTGCTCCGGCAGGGATCAGCAAATGCGTTTCCGTTACTGATAATACAACCATCTGAACCCATTATGAACGGATCCGGTTGTATTATCTTTAACATAGCAATGGCGGATCCGTCATGAACACCATTGAAAGTCAATGGGGAACGGATCCGTTTTCTATTGTGTCAGAGAAAACTGATCTGTCCCCATTGATGACTTGCATTGTGGTCATGCCGAATCCGTTTTTCTCCGCATTCCATGACTGAAAGAAAACAACTGCATGCTGCAGTTTGCTCTCCGGTATGGGAACGCGACCAAATGGAACGGAATGCATTTTGGAGCATTCCGTTCTGTTCAGTTCCGTTTTGTCACCATTGACAATGAATGGGGACAAAACAGAACCGCTTTTCTCGGTATTGAGATCCTCTGCCGGATCTCAATACCGGAAAAGAGAAATGCTAGTGTTAAAGTAGCCTTAGTGTCACGTAGGGTAGGAAACATTACAGCCCTGTACTACTCCCGCATCACTGTTCCTACCTACTTCCACGATCTGCCCTAAATGGCGGCTCACAACTTGGCGACAGTACCTGACTTGACTAAATGCAAGGGCTAAAACCTAGTGTGGTAAAAGAGTAGTCAGACAGAAAGAGGTCAAAAGCAGACAGGCAAAACCAAGACCAGATCAGAATCCAAAAGCTAAGTCAAAATCAGACCAGAGTCTAAACCAGAGAGATACTCCAGAACCAACATAAGATACAAACACAGGCGGTCATTTATTAAGACTGGCCTTTTAGCTTTAGCGTATTCAGCGCCAGTCTACATGTAAGCCAGCTTCCTTTCTGTCTTAGATTTAGATTAGACAAGCGTAGAACATGATGAATGAGACGGGCCTGCCGGCTCTTCCCCGTCCGCACCACACCACCCTTTTTTATACCTGGCGTGAGCGGGGAAAAGTCACAGATTGCGGCACAAATAACCTTTTCGCCACAATCTGCACCAGAAATACGCCTAATATAGGCGTATTTCTGGATAGTAAATGACGCCCACAGAGTCAAATACCACACAGGGCCAATGTTAGGAAATAATATCAGAGGAATAATCGTCAGTCAGGAGCAAGGTCATGGACAATCCCAAAAGTCAGAATACCAGGAACCCAAACAATAGTACGATACGTGCTAGTGAGGCAAAGAAGACCAATCACAGACACTTGTTGCCAGCAGCTGCCTGTTTAAATCTCCCACCGACAGGAAGCAGGTGGCGCTGGCCAAGAGTCCCTGCTCCCTGATAGGCTGTTGGGCTGGTTCCAACAGCAATAGAACGATTCTGGCTGTGCCGCAACAGAGAGTCCGGGCTCGCCACTGGAGCATGGACAGGTGGGTACATGACACTTAGATCAATCTCAAAACGCATAGTACATTTACTAATCCATCATTGAACAATAGCCAATACCTTCTGCATTCACAGCACCCACAATATACCCAGTTCTGTTTTATAAATGTTTGGTGGAGGCTAGCTCGGGGACACAGATTGTCCTGGCCTCCAGCACAACACAGCAGCCCCTCATTTAGTCTGTAATGAGACCTTAAATGGGTTGTCCAGAGCTTATTTTTTTTCTTTTTTTAATTCTGCTTGATTCCGGATCAGTGGGACCTGACTAGAGATGAACAAAAAGATTCTACAGAATCAATATATCGAATCAGCAGGGCTGTTAGAATCGATTTGTCCAATCAGCAGGGCTTATGCAAATAAAAAAGCCTTGCTGATTGGACAAATTGGATCTAACAGCCCTGATGATTGGATAAATCGATTCTGTAGAATTTTTTCACTATCTTTAGTCCTGACTTGTCTTTACAGAACTTCCATGCACTTTGTTGTTCAGCTGTAATAAACAATACATCAATAGGAACTTTTTAGCTTCCACACTTTCTCTCCTTCCTTTCCCATTGTAGGGATATATAGTGAGTAACTTGTCAAGGCTACCATATTTTTCGCCCTATAAGACGCACCTGCCTATAAGACGCACCTGGGATTTTGAGGAGGAAAATAAGAAAAAAAATATTTTGAACCAAAAGGTGTGCTTTTGGTGGGTTTTGAACTACCGTAATGGTTGTCTGTGGATGACACTATTATGGGGATCTGTGGATGGCACTGTTATGGGGGCATCTGTGGATGGCACTGTTATGGGGGCATATGTGGGTGGCACTGCTATGGGGGCATATGTGGATGGCACTGTTATGGGGGATTATTGTGGGGGCAGCTGTGGATGGCACTGTTATGTGGCATCTGTGGATGGCACTGTTATGGGGGCATCTGTGGATGGCACTGTTATGGGGGCATCTGTGGATGGCACTGTTATGGGGGCATATGTGGATGGCACTGTTATGGGGCATATGTGGATGGCACTGTTATGGGGGATCATTGTGGGGGCATCTGTGGATGGCACTGTTAGGGGGGCATCTGTGGATGACACATATATAGCATCTTATGTGTCATCCACAGAGCCCCCATAACAGTGTCCCTGTGTAGTGAATGGGGGCCGGCATCTGTTTCTGTAATGGCAGCGGGGCCCGGTGCAGTCACTGTATTCTACTACACCGGCCCCCGCTCTCTGTAGTATATGGTAATCATATCTAACTTGTGGCTATTGTTTAAAGTATTCCAATCATCTTAAATCTAGTGCTGTACTACTTACAACTAACTTCTTGGCAGTCAGGAGGCCAGGCGGACGGGCACTCGTAGCGTAGCTCACTACGCTCACTGTGCCTGTGCAGCCTGCTTCATTCATAAAGTGGGCGGCGCAGGCGCAGTGACGTAGTGAGCTACGCTATGAGCGCCCGTCCGCCCGGCCTCCTGACTGCCAAGAAGTTAGTTGTAAGTAGTACAGCGCTAGATTTAAGATGATTGGAATACTTTAAACAATAGCCACAAGTTATATATGATTACCATATACTACAGAGAGCGGGGGCCGGTGTAGTAGAATATAGTGACTGCACCGGGCCCCGCTGCCATTACAGAAACAGATGCCGGCCCCCAGCCCCTCCTCCCTCTCAGCATATTCCCCCGGACGGTCGCAGCATTCACCCCATAAGACGCACTGCTATTTTCCCCCCACTTTTGGGGGGGGGAGTGCGTCTTATAGGGCGAAAAATACGGTATATTTACAACAAGGCACATAACGGCATGTGCCCAGGGTGTCAGGAGGGAGGGGGTGGCACTTCACAGAGAAAACAAATCATTTGTGTTGATTCTTTCACTTTAGTGAAGTCTCCATATCACTATTTTAGCTACAAGGATAGTTATCCCTCAAACTGCTTACCTACAGCTAAAGTAACAGTCATCTATTCAGGATGGTAGTGTAAGAGTTAGGCCCCTAGGAAGTGATAAGGAAACACCAGAGCAGTCAGATGGGAAGAAAGGTGAAGCCAAAACATGGCCCATATGTACATTGCCAACTAGCAGAGAGGATTTTCTCTTCCTGTCACACAGCAGACAATTCATTATCCACACACCGACACAAAAATAGTAAAGCTCCTCAATATAACAAAAAAAAGACAGTGGCCACACAGTAAAGGTGCCCATAAACAAAGCAAGAGTAAAAGCACAATCAGATATTCGGATAAGTGATGTTAAACTAGTTTGTGCTCCATGCTGTAAACATGGATGCATTTTTATACGGACAGCACACAGTTTATGTCTTTAGACTTGCTGAAGATACCTTCAGACATTAATTCTATATTTTACTAGCAGCAGTGTAAGGGTGTATTTGGATAACATGTTTTTGACCCCACCATCAAAATAGCATTAAAAAGGTACTTAAAATCGCACCCAGTTTTACCGTGTTTGCTGTGATTTTGTGATGTGGTTATTTGCCATGAATTTTTTCCAGGTGAAAAATGTAACATAAATGCATGGCCATTAACTACATCACAAAACCACAGCATTCACTGTAAAACCAAGTGCAATTTCAACTGTGTTTCTTACTGCATGGTCATAATCATTTTATGCAATCAATTTATGTATACCCTCAAGTCAATAGGCAGCTATAGGAGAAATAATAGGGGGGCATGAGCACTAAACATGCCTAGGGCAGCATAAACTGTAAATACAGAGACATGGCAGGCCTGAAAGGTTTAGGAAGATTAGGATTACGACGCGCGTTTGATTGTACATCTGCTTAAGAATAATTTTTTGCTGAGAAAATGAAACACTTAAGAGAGTTTCTTCAAGCCTCCCCTTGTGCTAGCTATAATCCATAATACAAGTCACGCAACTTTTAGTAAATCAAGGAAGAGGAAAACAAACTGAGCAGGATTAGCTTAGCGGGAAGAAATGTAAGATATTTACATTCTTTAAAGTTCTTTTTCTTTATTTTTATTTGCTAGACCATGTTTTCTAGTCTTGCTTTTATAAGTGTTATTTTATGTTGAGAGTTTCATGTACAGATAATTATTAATAAATTACGTTTATTCATTTATCAGGGAAACACATATTCTCAGATCATAATATTGTCGTTCTGTCAAGCTGCCATGAGTCTACATACCACAGAAGCATCTTCAGCTGCTGTATTCACTTCAATAGAACATCAGTTGCTCCTCGTCTCTGTTGCCCTCAATGCGATATACTGATATACAGGCGATTTACTAGTGAGATGCCTACACTGGTTATCTGCCTCTCCCAGTTGTATTGATATGGCTTCTGCTATACCCAGGGAAAGGTATTAAAGTTAATGGGGTTGGACGGCATTCATGTAGCTTCTGGCAATGGCGGTGCAGAGAGAACCTGCAGGCTCTTCCTTACTCCCAAAAACTAGTGTGAAACTAGCCTTAAAAATATATATATTTTAATTGGTGGGGGATTCAGTCAGCACAACCCTGTATGCAGGTGCACATCGCTATGACGAAATACACATACAAATGCAAAAACACAAATGCAATAGCACTCTGCAACCAGCACTCCGCCCTGCCTCTATGCTGGATGTTGAATGAGGCATTGGTGTACATTTTGGCCAAAGCATAATAAGCCACTCACCACGTCAAGGTCGCCTCTATGAGTGGTCCCTAACACTAGTTCCTACCTGTTTATAGGCCATGATAGCCACACAAAGTCCAGGGAGCGCAGGTACAGCATGCACGCCAGGCACACTCTGCTTTTAACCCGTCCAGTGCCGTGACAGCTTTCATCGGATCCAGGGATGCAAGTACCAACATGCATGCTGAGCCCACCATATACTTCTCCTGGAGCCAAATGGCTATTGGTAGGCGCTGTAAAAGTAGACTCAGTTTTATACTGACTTTAAAACCAGCCTCCAGGGCAGACTAGCTGGTCAGGTGTGCATGACTGCATGGAGATCGCCACGCCTCCAATATAAACTACAAAGAAAAAATGTGGGGGATTCAGTCAGCACAACCCTGTATGCAGGTGCACATCGCCTCATTCAACATCCAGCATAGAGGCAGGGCAGAGTGCTGGTTGCAGAGTGCTATTGCATTTGTGTTTTTGCGTTTATATTTTAATTGGTGTTATATAATATTCTAATTTTATGAGTTACTAACTTTTGGGTTTTCATTAGCTGTAAGCCATAATAATCAACAATAAAATAAATAAACGCTTGAAATAGATCACTCTGTGTTTAATGAATCTATAGAATATACTGTATGAGTTTCACTTTTTGAATTGAATTATTTATATAAATTAACTTTTCAATGATATTCTGAATGCTTATAGACTTAATTGTGTTATGATGATGATGATTATTATTTTGTTGCTTTAATCAGGTGGATAAAATTTGAAGAAAAAGTAGAAGAGGGAGGGGAGAGGTGGAGTAAACCACACGTATCCACTTTGTCCCTACACAGCCTGTTTGAGCTACGGACATGTCTCCAGACTGGAACGGTGTTGCTTGATTTAGATGGCTATTCCCTCCCACAGATCATAGGTAAAATACATTTTGCCACATATAGGTTACCATTATTAGAACAACTAAAAAGTCATTTCAAGTCAAATCTTTGCTGATGATTACATACTAACATCATGTTTTACAGATGACATCATTGAGAAGCAGGTAGAAGATGGGATGCTCAACCCTGACCTCAGGGACAAAATTAGTTATGTTCTATTAAGAAAACATAGACACCAAACCAAGAAACCCATTCACAGGTCTTTGGCTGACATTGGAAAGTCTGTCTCCTCCAGTACCAGTAAGTTGATGAAGTTCTTCGCAAACACTTCAAAGCAGATCTCTGCTTCCAACTTTTCTATTTAATATTTTTCTATAGGGAAGGTAACCACTAATTAAACACCAAGACTCATAGAATATGGTTATGTAGCTCAAAGGTGGGCAAACTTTTGTAATACTGGATCAACTTGTTGTTGAGTTAGGTGATCCACTATAAAACCAGGGACTAGTACATGTGGCACACAAAGGGCACCACTGTATTAGATTCCCTGATCCCCCACAGTTTTGTAATTCAGTAGTTTGCAATTTCTTGACAATCATGTCTTCCATGCCTGCTTTATACATAACCAAGCTCCTATTTCAGTCTCTCTTTCTCTATACTAGAGTGCACTTAAGTCACCACAGTGTGTGTTACCCGCACTGGCTAATAGTGCTGGTCAAACCTCATATGTCCCATAGAGTATATCTAGACACTGGGACAGATTTGATAAAAACTAGTGTAAAGGAAAACTGTCTTAGATGCCCATAGCAACCAATCAGATTCCATATTTCATTTTCCAAAGTAGCTCTGAAAAATGAAAGGTGAAATCTGATTGTTGCTATGGGCAGCAATGACAGTTTTCCTTTACACCAGTTTTGATAAATGTACCCCATGAGTCTTAAAACACTAAAAGTGATGACAATCCAAGTGAACCTACAAATATACTGTTTTTCTGCCACTAAGTCAACAACGAAACAGCCTGGTGGTCTAGTTTCAAGAGCTACTGCTCCTGCTTTGAGGTCTTCCTATAGGTTGCACACAACTATTTGACCATAGCTGGTCTAGCTTTTATAACCAGAGGTCTTTTTATGTTTTTATGTCAACATTAGGGGGATTGGAGGAAGTGAGGAGGGATTTATATGCTACGATAAAGATGGATTTCATCACTAGTGAGGCTATATGCAGTTTTAGAAATGTATATGATTTGAAATAATTTCCCTTACCAGGCTATTGTTTTTCTCTTCTATTGTAGCTATTTATGTCAACTACAAAGTTAGTTTTTGGCTAGAATGTTGTAGAAATATATTTGCTTTCACAGATAGTTTAGAAACTATAACATTCCTAAATGTAAGGGGCTGGTTGAACCAAACCTTCAACTCTGAACCACAACCCCTTAAATGGGGTTTCTCAACTTTGGGAAATTTTTATCTGTCAGTAGCAGCATGTACCTTTTGAAAAAAATTGTAATCACCTGCCCCTGACCCAGCGTTCCAGGTCTCTGGTTCCCATAACTGGACCAGAAAGCTGGAAAACAGCAACAGTTATCAAGTGACTAAGATTTTTTCAATAGGTACAAGATGCTGCTGCCCATAGTTAACTTGGCCATGTTTCATTTGTTGTGTTGGCTCAAGAGAATACTGCTGTTATAACTGCAGTGTCCCACATATGTGTGTAAAAGGGACACTTTAAACATCTGCCTATATTTTTTATGTATTTGCAATGTATGGTATTTCCTACTATCAGGCTGGCAATGTCATTACACCTATTCGCTCCTAGGTGGTGCTAGAGAGGAAAGCAAATGTATGGAGGAGAGAAACAGGCTTTATCCACTATGTAGCTGAAATTTCTTTCCTCCGGGACCGGATCAATCCTGGAGAGGACAAACTAGGAGTAGTTACAGCAGCTTAGCACTGGACAGTAAGTCTACGTCTAAATATAAAGTTAGCCTAGTGAAGGTTAGAGCTGAGTCTGGCCTATGGACTTCACAAGCACAAGTGACCAAGAGTAACTTTCCAAGTTACTGGACACAGCCGGAAAAAAATAAAGAGTGCCCCGGAGGATTTAGTGCTATCTTCCCCATCACTGTACGCCGGCACAGGGAGGCTCTGCTAACCTTGAGTAAATTAACTACTACTACCCAATCGGCCCACCGTAGAGTCACGTGTTGCCCCTGCAGCCTGATCATTACATTAATTTTGGCGTCACAAAGGATACAAAATCCTCTGCGCCTTATGAGAATAAGCCCCACTTGTTTACTTGAGAAACTTTGTATGTGCTTTGACACAGTGTAAACTTTAAACATCTTTATTGAACTGGAGAATTGTTTAAATCACTTGAAAATTACAGGGGCATACTATACAAGTTACTTGCTACAAAATCACAGTGTCAAAAGTGGAGAAATTGCATATTTTTGTGTCGCTATCACTGTTTGCTGTCAGTGAATAGACTGTCGTTCTTGAACCTAAAATGGCCACCGGAGGCCTTCTTGATTAATTTGCTGTGCCATTACTTTGAGCTACACCCCCTTCAGAGTGGGAAAATCTATTGTGCCACACCTTCATGCAAAGTAATTAATAATGTGCCTCCCACCTCTGTTGTATCGTCCCAAAAATACCGACTCCCCCCCTATGCAAAGCGGACCCAAGGGGAAGGGTCCCGCACCAGAAGAGTGTGACGTACGTGCGCACGCTGAACACGTCAGTAGACTCTGAGCGCGCCAAGAAGATGGACGCGGTGAGAGAGAAAGAGAACCAGCAGCATGGCCGGAGAAAAAGCAGAACCGAAATGGGGGCTATTAAAAGGTCGTCCTTTGACACCCCCTGCGCTTGGGAGCAGCTCACAGACCCTCAGTTTCGAGCACACCAGAGCTTACTGGCGGAAATCCGCGCAGCTGGTCACGCAAAAGCAGAGCGATCCCCATCTGAGGCTGGTACCATGACGGCAAACCTACCACGAATTTACATGTCTGGAGAGGGTGAGAGAGGAGGAGCTTACCCCAGGGCTGTAGTGATCTCCAAAGAGGAAACCAAGAATTTTATACGGGCCAGAGCACTCGCAAGCCGTACCATCTCCCTAGTAGAAGAGCCGGACAAAGCCCATTGGGATGCCTAGAAGGAATTGGTTTCCCGCCAACATTCTTATTGGACACCGACTCCATCTCAGGTTCCTTTGGACGTCCTCGCGAAACTCCCCAAGACCCCTTTGTCCACTGCTTCATTGGCCAGATACCTCCTGGGCAGAGGAATGCCTCCCAGGAGTCCAGACCCTGACAACGTCCGGACCCAACTGCAGCAGAATCAGAGGTATGGGACTCTCAGGAAAAAGAAATCCTACATTAATTGAAGACCCATATCCGTAAGTAGGACGGTTGGCCAATATTAAAATGGAGCCAGAGACATTGCTATCAGACAAACTCTTATGTTCTACAGTTTCAGTGGCAGTTTCCCCTAAGACATTTCAGAGCCCTCCGACCTTTTGAAGGACTCTACTATGGACTCCACAATTCAGAAAACCTCAGTTGCACCTTGTATTGTGCCTTTTATTTCCCTTTTTACCCCCTTCTCAGGTTGTCTGGGACTTTAAGTCAAAAATGTTATGCAATGTTCAAAGAAGTGTACCCAGAAAGACTTTTCTGTGCCTTATCCGAAGCAACGCACAGCCTCTTATAAATAAAAAACCTTTGCACTTTAACCCTTTGGATTAAAAATTATTTATACCCCAAATCAGGGATGGACTTTGTCTCAGGACTATGTCATAGACTGCATTGCCCCAAATGTGAGATCACCGCCCATTTTGTCCCCATCAAGTAAAGAAGAAGAACAACGCCCATTATTCCTTTATGCTATCTTGTGCAATAATATGCAAAACCTTTATGCACCTGAATTAACTTGAAAATGTGAAATATGCAAAATGTATATGTGATAAATTGCCTAATCGGTATTGTTGTGCATAACCCTTTTTATTACAGGAGGTTATCAAAGTGTCATAATAGTACATTGCAATGAATATATGCATATTTGTGTGTGTGGAGCATATTTGGTGTATTTCAGGTGACAGCGTAGAGATCCACAGCTTCTATCAATGCAAACGTCAAGGACGGCTTATCTTTTAGCAGTGGTGTATGCAGCGCCCCACATATGTGTGTGTAAAAGGGACACTTTAAACATCTGCCTATTTATCAAATGTATTTGCAATGTATGGTATTTCCTACTATCAGGCTGGCAATGTCATTACACTCATTTGCCCCTAGGTGGTGCTGGTTCCACTCATTTATATAGCTTGGGGTGTGTCTAGCTCAGAGCATTCCAGTGTAGTAGTGTATTGTAATGAGAGAGGAAAGCAAGTGTATGGAGGAGAGAAACAGGCCACTATGTAGCTGCAATTTCTTTCCTCCGGGACCTGATCAATCCTGGAGAGGACAAACTAAGAGTAGTTACAGCAGCTTAGCACTGGACAGTAAGTCTACATCTAAATATAAAGCTAGCCTAGTGAAGGTTAGAGCTGAATCTGGCCTATGGACTTCACAAGCACAAGTGACGAAGAGTAACTTTCCAAGTTCCTAAACACAGCCGGATGACCAAGGCACCAAGTTGTCCTTATTCACTAGAAGCCTTCTGGGATATAGTGAACCTGAATACTTCAGGAGAGCATCCTGCCAATAATGTCGCAGAGAGTTTGCCTGCCACAAGGGAGAAACGCCCTGAGTGCTATTGAAAGTGGACTTAAAGTAAATCCAATTATTCTTCGCCTGTAAAGCTAAAGTACTAGAGAACTCCTCAACTGATAATTGCCTAAACCTGATAAAAAGAATACTACTGAACCTATTTCTGAGTCATCACTCATGCCATACAAATGAACTTTATCTGTACTGACTACCTGAAGACAATTGATTCAGTAAATGTTCAACTGTTTGATTACAACTGCCTCCTCATCATTTCCACTACAACACTCAACATTTGCACATTACGGTGCTGGCATCATGAACATAGGGGCCCAGCCACCAAGGCACCTTAAACACCTACACCATCAAGGGAACCTCAACTTCCATCTGGCTGGTGTTCCCTGCAATAGAGAGTGCCCCGGAGGATTTAGTGCTGTCTTCCCCATCACTGTACGCCAGCCCAGGGAGGCTCTTCTAACCGTGAGTAAATGAACTACTACTACCCTATCGGCCCACCGTAGCATCACGTGTTGCCCCTGCGGCCTGATCATTGTATAACCAAAGGCTGAGACAGTGCCAACCCATGGTGCCCAACAAACAAAACGCTTTGTGCCCTCACTTATTGGCCATAATAATCAATATGCTGTGTATCCAGGGACTTTTCTGTTTCTACTAGTAATGGCCAGGGTTTGTGCTTTTAATAGACTCTGTTCCTGGTAAGCCTACTGTGACTGTAACCATCAAGTGTCGTGTCCCTGTTGGAGTAAAATTTGTTAATTGCCACTGCACCAAGTGCTAGGTGCCAGGTGGAGCTCCAACAGGACACTCTGCCTTGGCTAGGGTGATTAGATATAGGGTTATGGTAGCATAATGAGTCTTTGCTCCTGTGAAGGAAAGCAGAGTTATGACTCTGGTATTGTGTTTTGTTGAAAAAACAACTATAAATGATGTCACAGATTCTATATTATCACTGTATGATGTTTTTTCAACTCTTGCAGATCGAATTCCTGCCCCAGGTGTTCCTGCTGGTAATCACCTCCATCGGTCTACAGAGGATTTGAGAATGAGACAGAGTACTAACTATGGAAGATTGCGTAGGTTTCCTCTACTATGTTATATGTGTTGTGTATATAATGTATGGGATAATGTTCTGGATAGAGCTCATGTTAAGGAGTTCTTAAGGCACAATGCTAACCTTGTAAGGAACATTTCCACCTAAAAGTTCCCATATACATTAAAACCTGCCAACTTAGGTGGGACCAACCAACTATCTAATGTGAGGGTCGCCCAACCTTCCCGAAAAGATGTCTGAGGAAATAAGTTCAAGCATGTTGGATTTTAACAGGCCAGTCCTTTGTTCCCATGGGAGAAAAGCTCCTGCCCAAGAGCTGTCGGGCAGCTTATGTGAGCAGCATTTTGATGTCCAATTTTCCATTTTATTATTGTTACATTTAGTTTATTTTCCTTCAAGATGTGTTGTTGTATGTGCAAATGCAACGTCTGCCTCCCCCCAGGGCCCTCTATATATTTTGCGTCCCAGGTTTAGGTATGCCGAGTGGTGTAGTGCGGCCTAAAATGTCTATATGTGTCATGGTGCTCCTACCTGGATACAGCTGGACTCCAGGCTTTGGCTCCGAAGAATAAATAGGGGGAATAATTAAGGGATAAAAGAATAACTTGAGTCCAGACCTTGAGATGAAGTTCAATGGCAGCTTTACTTTGCATAAACGTTCTCCAAAACCGTTTACAGGCTTTGTCTTGGTCCCAGCAGGCTTTAGCATGAAACTGGTAGGCAAACTCCACACTGCTATGTCTGTTTCTCTCTGAATCCGCAGTACTGACAGGCTGGCTGTATAACTCTGCTTCTTCTGTATGCTGCACTTCTTCTCTGTAGTCTGACTCTAGGTTATGCCAGGGAACTTTCCTCCTGGCTCCTGAGGCTTCAAGGTTTGGCCTCCATGACCAGCAGATCTTGGGGTGCTTTGGTTGGCGTGGACACATCTAGCAGAGACATGCGTCTACACACCCTTCCCATATCTAGGGAAGACCTAAACTGAACTAACTGGTCCCCACCCTTCCTGCAGGAAGTAGGACTAGCCCACTTCTCTCCAGAGGGAAGAAGGGAGGGGGGCGGGTTAGAATGGATAGGGAAAGTTCAGCTCTGCCGTGTTTGCAGCCACCTGGCACATTACATGAACATAACAGTTGCAAGCAGATTAGGAATGCACAGTGTGGAGGACCTGGAAATAAATGCATAAGATTACATTTTGTTAGACCAATAAAGACAGTAGCAGGGTGCAGGAGTGGTAATACCACTCTGGGGTGTTACACAAAGTGCCGCCGCCAAGGGCACTATCGCGTCCCAGGTTTAGTGGAATACCGAGTGATGTGGTGTGGCCTATGTCACGGTGCTCCTACCAGGATATAGCGGGACCCCAGACTTAGGATCCGAAGCAAATAAAGGGAGTTGAGTTAGGGGAAGAAGAATAAATTGAATCCAGACCTTGATGAAGCTCAACAGCAGCTTTACTTGGGTAAACTTGCATCCAAACAATTTTCAGGCTTTTTCTTGGTTCCAGAAGGCTTTGGCAAAAAATGGCAGGTAAACTTGATGTCTCTGCTTTCTCTCTTTCTCTGCTGGGTGGACAGACTTGCTTGACAACTATGAGTTCTTTTTCTCTGCTGTGCTAAACTCTGCTTGGGTCTGGTTACTGGACTTTTGGTCGGTTCTGGTATCCTTGGATTGGGGTGCTTTCGGCTGTTGTCCTCCTCCTGACACTCAGTAAAGCAAATTAGCATGGAGTCCGGGTGTTCTTCAAGCTACTTCCCTATGGTGGCTCCTGCTCCAGCCAGAGAACAATTCCCCCTTGCTGCTATATCTTCTTTCCCCTTGCTACTGCTTCCATACGTCTGCTTCCATGGCAAGCATAGCTTTAGCCTGCACTGGCTGTTATAGGCACCATCCCTTCTCGTAGGAAGCAGGGCTGGCCCACTTCTGCTCAAAGGGGGGAGAATGGAATAGTGAGTTCCATTCTCTCTAAGTATCTATCTGCCATATATGCTGCCACCTGCTGGTGAACCAGGCATATTACATGTAGAAAACTGTTGCATGACAATAATAGAAATGCACAGTGATGAAGGACCTGGAAATAAATACAAAGATGACATTAATGTTAACTATTAGATACAGTAGCAGAGTGCAGAAATGGTAATACCACTCCGGGGTATTACATATGCACCAGTTGGATGTAGTTTATATTCATTGAACTCAGCTACAGTACCTTTGGATTTTTTATTGCCTAGTCTACCACTGAATGGAGATGCAGTCTGATTGTCACTTTGGGTCAAGAGGAATATTTTTACCCTCGTAAATCAGATTAGAGCATGCCTTATAGGTTTCTTAGACTTTCTGTGGATCAGTAGTGACAAACCAAATAAAGCTTCAGATTTGACCCTCCCTCTTTCCCTTCATCCACATCATCTACCTGCCCTGGATGATCTTAATGTGACATTTTTCAACCAAATGCAGCATTCCACGGGGAGGGGGGGGGGGGCCGGGGGGTTGCATTGCATCAGTGTGTGGCCGGATAGAAGTAGCAGTACTCACTAGGGTTGAGCGAACACCTGAATGTTCGGGTTCGAGAAGTTCGGCCCGACCCGAACTTCGTCCCGAACCCGAACCCCAAGTCAATGGCAAGAGCTAGAGGGCTGCAAAAGGCAGCAACATGCAGGTAAATCCCTGCAAACAAATGTGGATAGGGAAATGAATTAAAATAAAAATAAAAAATATATAAATTAACCAATATCAATTGGACAGAGGTCCCATAGCAGAGAATCTGGCTTCACGTCAGAAGAGAATCAGTCTCTTCATGCCATAGCAGAGAATCTGGCTTCATGTCAGCAGAGAATCAGTCTCTTCATGCCATAGCAGAGAATCTGGCTTCATGTCAGCAGAGAATCAGTCTTCATGTCATAGCAGAGAATCAGGCTTCACGTCACCCACCACTGGAACAGGCCACTGTCACATATTTAGGCCCCGGCACCCAGACAGAGGAGAGAGGTCCCGTAACAGAGAATCTGGCTTCATGTCAGCACAGAATCAGTCTTCATGTCATAGCAGAGAATCAGGCTTCACGTCACCCACCACTGGAACAGGCCACTGTCACATATTTAGGCCCAGGCACCCAGACAGAGGAGAGAGGTCCCGTAACAGAGAATCTGGCTTCATGTCAGCACAGAATCAGTCTTCATGTCATAGCAGAGAATCAGGCTTCACGTCACCCACCACTGGAACAGGCCACTGTCACATATTTAGGCCCCGGCACCGAGACAGAGGAGAGAGGTCCCGTAACAGAGAATCTGGCTTCATGTCAGCACAGAATCAGTCTTCATGTCATAGCAGAGAATCAGGCTTCACGTCACCCACCACTGGAACAGGCCACTGTCACATATTTAGGCCCCGGCATCCAGACAGAGGAGAGAGGTCCCGTAACAGAGAATCTGGCTTCATGTCAGCACAGAATCAGTCTTCATGTCATAGCAGAGAATCAGGCTTCACGTCACCCACCACTGGAAGAGGCCACTGTCACACATTTAGGCCCTGGCACCCAGACAGAGGAGAGAGGTCCCGTAACAGAGAATCTGGCTTCATGTCAGCACAGAATCAGTCTTCATGTTATAGCAGAGAATCAGGCTTCATGTCACTCACCACTGGAACAGGCCACTGTCACATATTTAGGCCCTGGCACCCAGACAGAGGAGAGAGGTCCCGTAACAGAGAATCTGGCTTCATGTCAGCACAGAATCAGTCTTCATGTTATAGCAGAGAATCAGGCTTCATGTCACCCACCACTGGAACAGGCCACTGTCACATATTTAGACCCAGGCAGAGGAGAGAGGTCCCGTAACAGAGAATCTGGCTTCATGTCAGCACAGAATCAGTCTTCATGTTATAGCAGAGAATCAGGCTTCACGTCACCCACCACTGGAACAGGCCACTGTCACATATTTAGGCCCCGGCACCCAGACAGAGGAGAGGTTCATTCAACTTTGGGTTGCCCCGCAATATAATGGTAAAATTAAAATAAAAATAGGATTGAATGAGGAAGTGCCCTGGAGTAGAATAATATATTGTTAAGGGGAGGTAGTTAATGTCTAATCTGCACAAGGGATGGACAGGTCCTGTGGGATCCATGCCTGGTTCATTTTTATGAACGTCAGCTTGTCCACATTGGCTGTAGACAGGCGGCTGCGTTTGTCTGTAATGACGCCCCCTGCCGTGCTGAATACACGTTCAGACAAAACGCTGGCCGCCGGGCAGGCCAGCACCTCCAAGGCATAAAAGGCTAGCTCTGGCCACGTGGACAATTTGGAGACCCAGAAGTTGAATGGGGCCGAACCATCAGTCAGTACGTGGAGGGGTGTGCACAGGTACTGTTCCACCATGTTAGTGAAATGTTGCCTCCTGCTAGCACGTTCCGTATCAGGTGGTGGTGCAGTTAGCTGTGGCGTGGTGACAAAACTTTTCCACATCTCTGCCATGCTAACCCTTCCCTCAGAGGAGCTGGCTGTGACACAGCTGCGTTGGCGACCTCTTGCTCCTCCTCTGCCTTCGCCTTGGGCTTCCACTGGTTCCCCTGTGACATTTGGGAATGCTCTCAGTAGCGCGTCTACCAACGTGCGCTTGTACTCGCGCATCTTCCTATTACGCTCCAGTGTAGGAAGTAAGGTGGGCACATTGTCTTTGTACCGGGGATCCAGCAGGGTGGCAACCCAGTAGTCCGCACACGTTAAAATGTGGGCAACTCTGCTGTCGTTGCGCAGGCACTGCAGCATGTAGTCGCTCATGTGTGCCAGGCTGCCCAGAGGTAAGGACAAGCTGTCCTCTGTGGGAGGCGTATCGTCATCGTCCTGTGTTTCCCCCCAGCCACGCACCAGTGATGGGCCCGAGCTGCTTTGGGTGCCACCCCGCTGTGAACATGCTTCATCCTCATCCTCCTCCACCTCCTCCTCATCCTCGTCCTCCTCGTCCTCCAGTAGTAGGCCCTGTCTGGCCACATTTGTACCTGGCCTCTGGTGTTTTAAAAAAACCTCCCTCTGAGTCACTTCGAAGAGACTGGCCTGAAAGTGCTAAAAATGACCCCTCTTCCTCCTCTTCCTCCTGGGCCACCTCCTCTTCCATCATCGCCCTAAGTGTTTTCTCAAGGAGACATAGAAGTGGTATTGTAACGCTGATAACGGCGTCATCGCCACTGGCCATGTTGGTGGAGTACTCGAAACAGCGCAACAGGGCACACAGGTCTCGCATGGAGGCCCAGTCATTGGTGGTGAAGTGGTGCTGTTCCGCAGTGCGACTGACCCGTGCGTGCTGCAGCTGAAACTCCACTATGGCCTGCTGCTGCTCGCACAGTCTGTCCAGCATGTGCAAGGTGGAGTTCCACCTGGTGGGCACGTCGCATATGAGGCGGTGACCGGGAAGGCCAAAGTTACGCTGTAGCGCAGACAGGCGAGCAGCGGCAGGGTGTGAACGCCGGAAGCGCGAACAGACGGCCCGCACTTTATGCAGCAGCTCTGACATGTCGGGGTAGTTGCGAATGAACTTCTGCACCACCAAATTCAGCACATGCGCCAGGCAAGGGATGTGCGTCAAACCGGCTAGTCCCAGAGCTGCAACGAGATTTCGCCCATTATCGCACACCACCAGGCCGGGCTTGAGGCTCACCGGCAGCAACCACTCGTCGGTCTGTTGTTCTATACCCCGCCACAACTCCTGTGCGGTGTGGGGCCTGTCCCCCAAACATATGAGTTTCAGAACGGCCGGCTGACGTTTACCCCGGGCTGTGCTGAAGTTGGTGGTGAAGGTGTGTGGCTGACTGGATCAGCAGGTGGAAGAAGAGGAGGAGGAAGCTGAGTAGGAGGAGGAGGAGACAGGAGGCAAAGAATGTTGCCCTGCGATCCTTGGCGGCGGAAGGACGTGCGCCAAACAGCTCTCCGCCTGGGGCCCAGCCGCCACTACATTTACCCAGTGTGCAGTTAGGGAGATATAGCGTCCCTGGCCGTGCTTACTGGTCCACGTATCTGTGGTTAGGTGGACCTTGCCACAGATGGCGTTGTGCAGTGCACACTTGATTTTATTGGACACTTGGTTGTGCAGGGAAGGCACGGCTCTCTTGGAGAAGTAGTGGCGGCTGGGAACAACATACTGTGGGACAGCAAGCGACATGAGCTGTTTGAAGCTGTCTGTGTCCACCAGCCTAAATGACAGCATTTCATAGGCCAGTAGTTTAGAAATGCTGGCATTCAGGGCCAGGGATCGAGGGTGGCTAGGTGGGAATTTACGCTTTCTTTCAAATGTTTGTGAGATGGAGAGCTGAACGCTGCCGTGTGACATGGTTGAGATGCTTGGTGACGCAGGTGGTTGTGTTGGTGGTACATCCCATGTTTGCTGGGCGGCAGGTGCCAACGTTTCTCCAGAGGCAGAGGAAGAGGCCGAGGCGGCGGCAGCAGCAGCAGAAGAGGCCGAGGTCGGCGGCAGCAGCAGAAGAGGCCGAGGCGGCAGCAGCAGAAGAGGTAGCAGGGGGAGCCTGAGTGACTTCCTTGTTTTTAAGGTGTTTACTCCACTGCAGTTCATGCTTTGCATGCAGGTGCCTGGTCATGCAGGTTGTGCTAAGGTTCAGAACGTTAATGCCTCGCTTCAGGCTCTGATGGCACAGCGTGCAAACCACTCGGGTCTTGTCGTCAGCACATTGTTTGAAGAAGTGCCATGCCAGGGAACTCCTTGAAGCTGCCTTTGGGGTGCTCGGTCCCAGATGACGGCGGTCAGTAGCAGGCGGAGTCTCTTGGCGGCGGGTGTTCTGATTTTGCCCACTGCTCCCTCTTTTGCTACGCTGTTGGCTCGGTCTCACCACTGCCTCTTCCTCCAAACTCTGAAAGTCAGTGGCACGACCTTCATTCCATGTGGGGTCTAGGACCTCATCGTCCCCTGCATCGTCTTCCACCCAGTCTTGATCCCTGACCTCCTGTTCAGTCTGCACACTGCAGAAAGACGCAGCAGTTGGCACCTGTGTTTCGTCATCATCAGAGACGTGCTGAGGTGGTATTCCCATGTCCTCATCATCAGGAAACATAAGTCGTTGTGCGTTAGTGCATTCTATCTCTTCCACCCCTGGGGAAGGGCTAGGTGGATGCCCTTGGGAAACCCTGGCAGCAGAGTCTTCAAACAGCATAAGAGACTGCTGCATAACTTGAGGCTCAGACAGTTTCCCTGATATGCATGGGGGTGATGTGACAGACTGATGGGCTTGGTTTTCATGCGCCATCTGTGCGCTTTCTGCAGAAGACTGGGTGGGAGATAATGTGAACGTGCTGGATGCACTGTCGGCCACCCAATTGACTAATGCCTGCACCTGCTCAGGCCTTACCATCCTTAGAACGGCATTGGGCCCCACCAAATATCCCTGTAAATTCTGGCGGCTACTGGGACCTGAGGTAGTTGGTACACTAGGACGTGTGGCTGTGGCAGAACGGCCACGTCCTCTCCCAGCACCAGAGGGTCCACTAACACCACCATGACCATGTCCACGTCCGCGTCCCTTACTAGATGTTTTCCTCATTGTTCCCGTTCACCACAATTTTGAAAATTGAAAATTTGGGAATAGTTTTTCAACCCAGAACAAAAACTGTGCTTTTACGGTCACTACAAATAATTTGACCAGCTAAAACAGTACTGATTTGGAGGAATATAAATGTCAGGGCTATTTTTTAGGCGCTGTGTGACAGGTATACCTTTAATCACAGAATTAGACTTGTATCTGCACTGTAGCGTGTGTGTTAAGTTTTTCAGAATGACACTATCAGCACCTTGAATCTAATATACCCTTTTTGGGATAGATTTAAAGTAGGCCTGATATAGCAGAAACTACTAACTTTGAAAATGGCAAATTTGGGAATAGTTTTTCAACCCAGAACAAAAACAGTGCTTTTACGGTCACTACAAATAACTTGACCAGCTAAAACAGTACTGATTTGGAGGAATATAAATGTCAGGGCTATTTTTTAGGCGCTGTGTGACAGGTATACCTTTAATCACAGAATTAGACTTGTATCTGCACTGTAGCGTGTGTGTTAAGTTTTTCAGAATGACACTATCAGCACCTTGAATCTAATATACCCTTTTTGGGATAGATTTAAAGTAGGCCTGATATAGCAGAAACTACTAATTTTGAAAATGGCAAATTTGGGAATACTTTTTCAACCCAGAACAAAAACTGTGCTTTTACGGTCACTACAAATAACTTGACCAGCTAAAACAGTACTGATTTGGAGGAATATAAATGTCAGGGCTATTTTTTAGGCGCTGGGTGACAGGCTCAACTTGCCCCTGATGTAGTATATGGCCAAAAAATAACCACACTATTGATGGTTAAATGCACTTGGGTGACACAGGCTCAGCCTGCACCTGATGTAGTATATGGCCAAAAAATAACCACACTGTTGATGGTTAAATGCACTTGGGTGACACAGGCTCAGCCTGCACCTGATGTAGGATATAGCAAAAAATAACCACACTATTGATGGTTAAATGCACTTGGTGGTAGCTTGTGCTGGCGCACCACAAGCCACAAAATGGCCGCCGATCACCCCAGAAAAAAAGTGATATAAAAACGCTCTGGGCAGCCTAAAAAAAGTGAGCAATTCAATATCAGCACTTCAATGATCCACAGCTGGAGATCGATCACTGAATTAAGTCTTTTGGAGTTAATCTGCCTAATCTCACCCTAACGTCGCAGCAGCAACCTCTCCCTATGCTTGAATCAGCAGAGTGACGTGCAGCGCTACGTGACCCAAGCTTATATAGAGGCTGGGTCACATGCTGCACTGGCCAATCACAGCCATGCCAATAGTAGGCAAGGCTGTGATGGCCTCTTGGGGCAAGTAGTATGACGCTTGTTGATTGGCTGCTTTGCAGCCTTTCAAAAAGCACCAAGAAAGCGCCGAACACCGAACCCGGACTTTTACGAAAATGTTCGGGTTCGGGTCCGTGTCACGGACACCCCAAAATTCGGTACAAACCCGAACTATACAGTTCGGGTTCGCTCATCCCTAGTACTCACTGTTCTGACGTTCCTTGGGCTCATAAAGTGATGGGAGGGATGCATTGTATTTCCTTTTGGGGCACACTCTCTTTTTACGGGATTCTTCTGCCTGATGATGGTGGAGGTGCACTTGATGTTGAAGGTTTTGAGATGCAAGGCAGGGTGCGGTTTTGTGACGCCAACATTTTACAGTTTAGCTGTGCAGGAAGCAATGAGGAGGCAGTTGTGCAGAAGAACAGTTCTTTATTGAAGAATTCAAATACAAACAGATCAGGGCTATTCTTAGCTTTCCACAGATGTTACAGGTTTTATGGCTCCAGAGGTTGTAAACAGGGTCAGTTGTCTCTTTAGTCTTCCTCACACTGCACTTCTCTAGCTCACTTGTAATTAAGTGTTCAGGCATGGGGTGTAATACTTCTTGTAAAGCAAAGCAGCACGGTGGACCCTAAACAACAGGCTAAATTCTGCACCTTTTGTGAACAGGTTGCAAGTCCCCACTTCCACTGTGGGATGTGGGCAATGTACTCACATAGATGGCCATTTGCAGTGTGTGTCCAGGTACCAGAAGAATATTCCTGAACACAGAGCAATGGAGACCTAGTGTTCCTTTTACAACAGCAATTCTCCAATTACTTTGATTATACACTCCCCCTTTTCATCTGACCTGCTTTTCCAGTAGATAAAGGTCTTTTTTGGCCTTGCCCTGGCTAGTATGTGGGCCCAGGACAGGCTGAACTGTCAGCTCTAACATTTTGCATCTGTTCTCACTTCTGTCTTAATCTGAGCTGAACCCGTCTCTAAAATGTTCCTCTTCCTTCTCTATATAGAGAGGATGACACCAGCCCGATCTAGTAGTGGCTGTGTATGTGGCATTTAAATACCATGTGCATTCATATACAATAAAATAATTTTTTTTACAGAGAAATACATTCTTTTGCACTTTGCAGTGTACTGCTACTCTGTAGTGGGATGTTGCACAAACTAAGTAACTTTACTTAGGATAATAGAGGATAATAGGGATAATAAAAACTGTTTGAAAAGTAAATGATTTATGATGCTGAAATATGAACACAAGATGGCTCTTATTTATATGCTTTGCTCCCTAGGTCATGCACAGAGCAGGAGTATGAATGACATTGCTGAGACGCCAAGCTCCGACCAGGTATTGAGCAGTCACTCGAGCACAATAAAAGTCAATTGTATTTACTGTTATGTAGTCACTAAATCTGAATAATCTATTTCTACTATATGTATACATGAGGGGATTACACCCAGGGAGGGATAATGGGAAGACTATAGAGAGTGCTGAGATTTAATTTCTCAGCAGCTGAAACTGTCTTTGTAAGTGTACCTCTTTGTTCTTCCAGCTGAGAAATAAGTTTATGAAGAAACTTCCCAGGGATGCAGAAGCTTCAAATGTTTTGGTTGGAGAAGTAGACTTCTTAGAAAAACCTTTTGTAGCTTTTGTACGACTCGTCCAGTCTCTAATGCTTGGAGGTGTCACGGAGGTTCCAGTGCCCACCAGGTAATGGCTACATTTACATAACTTCTTATGTACCTTAAACCTTTCCCGACCAGCGCCGTACTAGTATGGCACTGGCCGGGTCTTTAAAGATGGCACCCGCTCTTGAGCGGAGCGGGTGCCATAGCCGCGGGTGACCTGCTGTTTCTTATAGCAGACACCCGCGGCTAATGTCCGCAACCCGCAGTAAAGCCGATTGCGGACATTTAACCCCTCAGATGCCGTGGTCAATCCTGACCATGGCATCTGAGCGCAGGAAACACCGGAAGCGCGCGCTTCTGGTGATGCTCCAACTCCCCTGTGCGGCGATCGGAGGAGTCGGAGCGTGTGTGCAGCAGCCTCTGTCTTTGTGAATGACAGGAGGCTGCTGCATAGTATTTCCTATGGAGCCCTTGCTCTAATAGGGCTCCATAGGAAACTAGCAATTTTCTTATAGAGTACAATGCTAGTGCTAGCCCCCTTTCCCCAAAATAAAAATAAAAGAACTAAAAAAATTGAAAAAATACACATCATGGTCATGGGCATTGCCATGTGCAAAAACGCCCATAGTATGAAAATATCTTCCCCATACTGCAAACAGCGAATCGGAAAAAAGCATCAAAATGGCCGATTTGCGCATACACACCATAGAATGGTATCAATAAAAAGTTTGGATCACCCCACAAAAAATTAGCCCCCATAAAGTTCCGTACACATCAATACCAAAAAGTTATAGGGGTCAAAATATGGCGACGAAATTTTTTAAATTATTTTAGCACTATTAAAAGGCAAGAAAAACTATATATATATAAAATATTGCTGGATTCGTACTGACCTGTAGAATTAAAGTAACTGGTCAGTTTTATCGCACATCGAACGTCGTAAATAAAAAACCTGTAAAACTGTGGCAGAATTGCTTTTTTTTTTGCATTTTAACCACAATTTTTCCCCGCTTCCCACTACATCATATGCAATATTAACCCCTTCATGTCCAGCGCCATGACTTATGCCCAGCTCCTGCACCCGATCAAAGGCAGGGGTGCGGTAGTCACTGATAGCTGGACCACTGCTGCCCACGGCACCTGCAATGTCCGTGCAGGGAGGAAGCAGCCATCGGGTCCTCGCACTGCTGTGACAGGGACCAGATGGCGGGGAAGGCAGCCCGATACCTTCCTTTAGGCATCATGGCTGCCTTCCGTGACAGCCTGTGAGATCCAGCCCCCTGGATCTCATAGGCAGGAAGGCTGTAAGTGTATTACAGTGTGCAATACACTTACAGCCAATGCATGACAATACAGAAGTATTATCATGCATTGTAAAGGGGATCAGACCCCCAAAAATTGAAGTCCCAGAGTGGGACAAAAAAGTAAAGTGAAAAAAAAGTTAAAAAATTAAAGTGTCCTTTTCCCAAAATAAAGTAGAATTTTTTTTTAAAAAGTAGGGAAAAAAAGAAAATCAGGCATATTAGGTATCTCCGTGTCCGTATCGACCGGCTCTATAAAAATATCACATGACTTAACCCCTCAGATTAACACCGTCAAAAAAATAAAATAAAAACGGTGCTAAAAAAAATCATTTTTTTGTTACCTTATATCACTAACAGTGCAACACCAAGCGATCAAAAAGGCGTATGCCCCCAAAAAATAGTACCAATCTAACCGTCACCTCATCAATCGCCCCCCAAAAAATAAAAACTATGGCATTCAGACTATGGAGACACTAAAACCTTTTTTTTTTTGTTTAAAAAATAAATAAAAATAGACATATTAGGTGTCGCCGCATCCATAACAGCCTGCTCTAAAAAAATACCACATGACCTAACCCCTCAGGTGAACACCGTAAAAAAGATGTAAAAAAAGCCATTTTTTTGTCACCTTACATCACAAAAAGTGTAATAGCAAGCGATCAAAAAGTCATATGCACCCCAAAATAGTGCCAATCAAACCGTCATCTCATCCCGCAAAAATAATATCCTACCTAAGACAATCGCCCAAAAACTGAAAAAACTATGGCTCTCAGAATATGGAGACCAAATCATTTTTTTTTTTTGTTTAAAAAATTATATTATTGTGTAAAACTTAAATAAATAAAAAAGTAGACATATTAGGTATTGCCGCATCTGTTACAACCTGCTATATAAAAATACCACATGACCTAACCCCTCAGGTGTACACCATAAAAAAGATAAAATAAAAACGGTGTAAAAAAAGCAATTTTTTTGTCACCTTACGTCACAAAAAGTGTAATAGCAAGCGATCAAAAAGTCATATGCACCCCAAAATAGTACCAATCAAAAGGTCATCTCATCCTGCAAAAATGATATCCTACCTAAGACAATCGCCCAAAAACTGAAAAAACTATGGCTCTAAGAATATGGAGACACTAAAACATGATTTTTTTTGTTTCAAAAAGGATATAATGTCACCCTACATCACAAAAAACGTCATCTCATACCAAAAAAAATGAGCCCCTACATAAGACATTGCCCCAAAAAAAAAAAAAATGGCTTTCAGAATATGCAATTTTTTTTTCTAAAATGCTTTATTATGTAAAACTGAAACAAACAACCAAAAATATTTGGTATTGTCGTGTCCGTAACAACCTGCTATATAAAAATACCACATGATCTAACCTGTCAGATGAACACTGTAAATAACAAAAAATTTAAACGGTGCCAAAACAGCTATTTTTTATTACCTTCCCTCACAAAAAGTGTAATATAGAGCAAACAAAAATCATATGTACCCTAAAATAGTACCAACAAAACTGCCACCTTATCCCGTAGTTTCCAAAATTGGGTCTTTTTTTTTGTTTCTTCTCTAGGGGTGCATCAGGAGATCTTCAAATGTGACATGGCACCCTAAAATTATCCCAGTGAAATCTGCCTTCCAAAAACCATATGGCGTTCCTTTCCTTCTGCGCAATGCTGTGTGCCTGTACAGCAGTTTACAACCACATATGGGGTGTTTCTGTAAACTACAGCCCGGTAAACAGAGCTCTGCCGGGAAAACTGGAGTGGTGGTAAAGGATCTGGTGAGTAAGTTATGATCTAACCTTTACTGCAGACGGGCACCAGTAGTCGTTGGGCACCTGGACTATTGACAAGTATACTGAAGGAACCCCTTAAATGAGTTGTTCGGTTTCACAAGAAAAAGTGAGGGCACGTGCAATCCGTCTGCAGTAAAGGATAGATCATAACTTACTCACCAGATCCTTTACCACCACTCCAGTTTTCCCGGCAGAGCTCTGTTTACCGGGCTGTATCAGTGATGCCACATTGAAAACATGTTGACTTCAGCCAATCACTGACCTCTTCTATGCATTGCTGAGGCCAGTGATTGGCTACAGCAGTCACATGTTGTCGATATGATGTCACCGCTGCAGTCGGGTAAACAGAGCCCTGCTGGGTGAACCGGAGCAGCAGCATGGGAGCTGTTGGGTAACAATTTATTCTTTATTGCAGGTGAATAGCATGTCTTCTGCAACCAGACAAGCCCTTTAACAAACAGGACCCTCAAGCCCTGTAATATTGCCCAACTGGAGACATGGTCCTAACAGATTTGATTTAGAGCTAATCAGGAACTGTAGTTTCGGGGATTGTGTATTTTACACCCTTAACCCCCACAAGGAGACATGTACTTTCTCATAGGGAATCTCTATTTTTCTGCAGTAGCTGACACACAGATAAACTGGAATCTCCAAATTGTGGCACCGAGTCAGTAAGCATAATTGTGGCCAGGTGGAACAAGGGGCAAGACAAGTTCACTTCAGTGGTCAGTGTAGGGTATTCTGAGGTTAGGAAAAGCAATAGAGAAGAATCAATTGGATCTTATTGCTTAGACAATAAAAAGCCATAGACTTCTATGGGCAGTGTATTACATTTCCATACAACCAAGGATTTGCACACAACCACAATACGCTTGTGTACATGAGGGTTACTTCTCATGAGAATTGCATCTTGTCTATCTACATATTTTAAGTGCTCAAATCATTCTAAATATTGGAAGTCATGTCATATTTGAAGACTCAGACTATTCAGAGTCTTAATTACCTTGAGTCTCACTCCTGCGTCTGACAAAAACAATCAGCACTGGGAATAATGGAAGAGAAAATAAAATATCTTAGAAACATTGATCTATTTTTACAAGAGTCTGAAATCGAGCGCTCAGTAATTTTGATTTGCTCACTTCTGTAAAACTTGGCACTTAATTTGCTGAATATAATAATAAATATGTCAAAACTGGACTAAATTCTTCTTCTTGAACTTTCAGAAAGAGTGGAAAAGTTAGTTTTTCAACTAGATATATTTATTATTAAAATCTCTAATTCTGTTATAGGTGTAAACTGTAAACATATGACATATAGAGTCTGTATCCCTATTATTAAAGGGGGTTTCCTGAGACAAAAAGGAGGGAAATGCCATAAAATAATGAAAGAACCATTACTCACCTGGTAAATCCACTGCAGCTCTAGCATCCCCACTCCAGTGATCCAGCCAGAATTTAGTGACTTTTCTGCCACAGTATTGTGCCCATTTAACCAAGTGATGAAATGCTATAAAATAACAAAAGAACCATCTCTGGCAGTCTTTGATGACTTTACTACAACAATTGCATGCTCATATGCTCATGTGAACTCTGCTGCCTATGGCCTCAGCAGTGTATGGCATGAGATGGCTAAAGCTTCTGATTGCTGAAGTAAAGTCAACATAGAAGGCCAGGAATGGTTCTTACCTCCTTTTTTTCACTTTTTTTTTTTTACAATCTAGGAAACCCCTTTAACTTTATTATTTCTCCTCCCTATTAGGTTCCTGTTCATATTGTTAGGTCCAATGGGTAAAGTCAAGTCCTACATTGAAATTGGCAGAGCAATTGCCACCTTGATGGTAGATGATGTAAGTGATACCTATTTTATAATGCATAAGTGACTTTTATATATTTATAAACTAGTACCGGTAGTATAAAGAGTAATTTCCAGTGTCATCTCCTACACTTGGAGACCACTGTGTTTCTCATATCTGCTTCTTAAAAAAAAATCTCATGCCATACAATTTGTTTTTAGCTGTTCAGTGATGTCGCGTACAAAGCAAGAGATCGTGAGGATCTGATTGCAGGAATAGATGAGTTCTTGGATGAAGTCATTGTCCTTCCGCCTGGAGAATGGGATCCTACCATCAGAATTGAGCCTCCCAAAAAGATCCCCTCAGCAGATCAAAGGTAGGTCTATGCAAGGTACATACAGTACAACAAAAACAATGCAAATAAATGGTTTTCACATGAAGGTCTTCTGCAGAAAATCAGTCTTCTCTGTGAATGAAGCTGGACAAATGAATGGATCAGCAGCAGGAGGAGCAGGAGGAAGTGGTGGTGGTGGTGGTGGGAGTGAGGATGGAGAGATGCCTACTTCACATGAGATCGGAGAAGAACTTGCATGGACTGGCAGGTATAGACCAGACAAATACATGTCAGATAAATATCAGTCCATAGAGGACTCCCTTTAATGCAATTGCTAGTCTTTCAACTTTCTTAAACCCTACAGATATGTTATCTAATTGTATGTTTTAATGGATATTTTCACCATTACAGGGGATGTCCAACCACTTAATTAAAAAAAACCCTGCCTAGAATGGTAGTACCTTACATGTCCAACACGGTGCCTGCTTTGATTCTTCCCAGGTAGCCTGCCAATCTCTGTCCTGCTCCAGTGATGGCAAGTCGACATGTGAGCGCTGTAGCCAATCATTGACTGCAGTGGTGACCTCAATGGTGATGATACATCACCACTTCAGCAAGTGATTGGCTGCAGTGGTTACTTGTCCACTGGAGACCACTATACAGAGACTGTCGGGAGACTCAGTAAGCATCGGAATGGGAGCAGTGGTGAAGTGGTAAGGTCAATATTACTTCTTTTATTTTTTTTATACCATTCTAGTTTTTTTTATATAGGTGACTGAGCAACTTCAAAACTTTAAACACTATTCTCTTTTTCTAAATTAAATACATTGAAAAATTCGAAGCAAGAAAATTTCATGATATTATTTTTATAGCCACCAAATCACAGTTTTTCTGATACAGAGCAGTAAATCCTCTGCATAGGCTGCTTTCAGACGAGCGAGTTGCACACTCCGGACTCGCAGCGTGAGTATAAGACAGCTCCTGTCCTGACCTTTTAGCACTGCCAGGATCACATAGCATTATATTGATTTATGATGCTATGTAACCCTTACAGTTCTGGAATGTATAGGATAATACTGACATAATGCTGTCAGTGTTATCCAATACATTCCAGAACTGTAATGGTAACATAGCATCATAAATCAGTGTAATGTTATGCGACCCCAGCAGGTCTGGGAGTTTACGACGGGAGCTGTCTTATACTCACACTGCCAGTCCGGAGTGTGCAACTCGCTCGTCTGAAAGCGGCCTTATAGTTAAATGATCCACCACTAGGTGGAGCGTAGAAGCTTACTGCTTACCATCTCAAATACAGTAAATAATAAAATAGGATGCAGAATGGCCCAAAGCTCCTCCTTGTGGTGGCTGCAGGCAGATTTTATCATAGAACCATATGATTTTATGGAACCATTTATCATAGAGTCATATGGAACTGTGAAAGGAAGGAAGGGATTTGGAGCCCTCTTCTGGAGCTCTAACTGCTGAAAAACTAAGGGGCACATTTATTATAACTGTCGTTTTAGACGGCAGTCTTAATAAGCCCCTGCGCTGGATCCGCCGGAGTTATGGTACATAACTTTGGCGGATCCACCAGCGCTTCTAAATGTAAGACTGCTTCCTTGCTGTCTTTACAATTAGACCATTTTCTACGCCGGAAACAGCCCGTCCTCTTCCCCGCCCACACCGTGCCCACTTTTTTAGACCTGGCATGAGCGGGGAAAAGTCGCAGATTATTTCTATTTAATAAATGACCCCCTAAGTGATACATTTTATCATCAAAAATATTTTATCAGTAAAAAATATTGGACCTAAAATTGACATGGTGTTAACCGAAAGAAAGACTCTAGAAAAACTGTAGTAAACCTTTCAGATCACGTGTTTCTTGATGTCTTCAGCTAATGCCAGTCTTTTCATCGGCAGGTTCTGTGGAGGGCTTTACCTGGATATTAAGCGAAAACTTCCATTTTTCCTGAGTGATTTCTATGATGCCTTCCACATTCAGTCCATTTCTACCATTCTTTTCATCTACCTCGGTTGTATAACAAACGCCATCACATTTGGTGGATTGCTGGGTGATGCTACCGATAACTATCAGGTATGAGCAAAGTGTCCAGAGGCAGTGTCACGGTCCCCTCACTGTGCTTATAGGAGGGAGTCTCAGAGATTGGACACTTGCAGATCTAAATTTGATAGCCCTTCATAATATTTCTGTACACTAAGCAGGAAAAGGATTGCACGGGTTGTGATCTACACAGTATAATGGCATAAATTAGTCTATTGAGCTTGAAGATAACATGAGTTGTACCTGCAGCCCCATAGCTTATAGCATCATATTATCAAATTATTAAGTTGACATTCCACATACTGGGGGCAGTCACTTCACAGCTGAAAACATGTGACCGTCTGCTTAAGGCTAATTCCATATAGACGAGTGTGGTCCAGGAAAAACAGTGTCATGAAAGGGTTGGGAACAGTGCATCCCTGTGCTCTCCTACCACTGTCCCTACCTACCTGGACGATCCGTCCTAAGTGACGGCCCACAACTGGTCGGCCGTCCCTTCTTAGCTAAGTGCAGGGGCCAAAACCAAAAAGGGAAAAGAGTAGTCAGAAATAGGTGAAAACCAGACTGGCAAAACCAGTATAACCTGGGAAAATGTAAAAGAGAAAGTCAGCAGGCAAAGGCGGGGTCACAGACCAGCAGAGTCAAATACGAGGAGGTCATGTCAGCAGCAAAATCAGTAATCAGAAGCAATGTGAAAGAAACAGGCAAAGGTCAGTGATCCAGAGTAGCAGCAAACACACAGTGAGCTAGTGAGGCTTAGAAAACCAGTCACAGGCACCTATGACTAGCAGTGGCCTGTTAAAATAACCTGAAATAAATGTACAAAAAATAATATAAAAATGTTTAAATCCCAAGTCAATGTTGCACTTAGAATGCTGCAGGTTTGTCGTGAGGTGGGTATCTTTCACACACAGTCTGTATAAAATAGTAAAAACCGCGCTGCTCCAAACCAGTAGTGGAAAAGCACACCATTAAGACACACAGAGTCTTATCTTCGGATAGGGTCAGCCGTGATAAGGTAACTTCGACTTCCACAGGAATCGGTGCTCTTATTTCCTATAATATTAAGAGAGGCAGCCCGACATAGTGAAGTCCCGCAAGTCCTTTATCTTATATGGTTATGTATTATACTCACAAAATCCATAAAATCTCAGTCACTTAAAACAAATATCAGTCCTCTCACCAATTGCCCATGGAGGCAAAATCACATACTATTGGTCACTGTTGACCCTGTTGTGGTGGTAATACCACCTAAAGTTCAATTGAGGACATGCCAACTTGCATTGCTATGTTTCTTACATGCAATAATATTTCCTCAACCTTAAAGGGGATCTGTCAGCCGATTAGTACCTATGAAACTGGCTGACTTGGCAGCTGAAGGCATCTGTGTTGGTTCCATGTTCATAAGTGCCGGGCATTGGTGAGAAAAATGACGTTTTAATGCATGCAAATGAGCCTCTAAGATCAATAGGGGGGTTGCCGTTGCACCTAGAGGCTCTGCTCTCTCTGCCACTGCCGCGTCCTCTCCACTTTGATAGAGCCAGGCAATGTAAACGTGATCGCATTTGGCCCTGACTTTTCCTCAAGTCAATCAAAATGCAGGGCGTGCGGCAGTGGCAGAGAGAGCTGAGCCTCTAGGAGTAGCGGTGACGCCCCCGTTGCTCCTAGAGGCTCATTTGCATATATTAAAACTTTTTCTCAGCAATGCGAGCACATATAAAAATGGGACCAAAACAGATGCCTTTAGCTGCCAAGGGCACATTTAATAGGTCAGACAGTTTCATACAAATCTGCTGACAGATGCCCTTTAGTGCGCAGTGTAAACAGCACAATGTATTATATGCCATGTGATATGTCATATTATGTCCTAGAAGCTGCTGGGAAATGAGAGGCTGTAGTAAATGTGAGTGCACTGTTGTGGGTAAGAAGTCCTATATACTGTGGCTGTGATAGACATATGTATTGCTGTGTGCTAACATAGTCTGTGATGGCACTCTGGGAGTCATATGTTGAGAAACACACTGTGACTTAGACCCCTTTCACACGGGCGAGTATTCCGCGCGGATGTGATGCGTGAGTTGAACGCATTGCACCCGCACTGAATCCGGACCCATTCATTTCTATGGGGCTGTTCACATGAGCGGTGATTTTCACGCATCACTTGTGCGTTGCGTGAAAATCGCAGCATGCTCTATATTCTGCGTTTTTCACGCAACGCAGGCCCCATAGAAGTGAATGGGGTTGCGTGAAAATCGCAAGCATCCACAAGGAAGTGCGGATGCGGTGCGATTTTCACGCACGGTTGCTAGGAGACCATCGGGATGGGGACCCGATCATTATTATTTCCCCTTATAACATGGTTATAAGGGAAAATAATTGCATTCTGTATTCAGAATGCATAGTAAAACAGCGCTGGAGGGGTTAAAAAAAATAAATATATTATTTAACTCACCTTAATCCATTTGATAGCGCAGCCCGGCATCTCCTTCTGTCTTCATCTTAGCTGTGTGCAGGAACGGGACCTGTGGTGGCGTCACTCCGGTCATCACATGGTCCGTCACCATGGTAAAAGATCATGTGATGGATCATGTGATGACCGGAGTGACGTCACCACAGGTCCTGTTCCTGCACACAGCTAAGATGAAGACAGAAGGAGATGCCGGGCTGCGCTATCAAATGGATTAAGGTGAGTTAAATAATATATATTTTTTTTTTTAACCCCTCCAGCGCTATTTTACTATGCATTCTGTATTCAGAATGCTATTATTTTCCCTTATAACCATGTTATAAGGGGAAATAATAATGATCGGGTCTCCATCCCGATGGTCTCCTAGCAACCGTGCGTGAAAATCGCACCGCATCCGCACTTGCTTGCGGATGCTTTTGATTTTCACGCAACCCCATGGGGCCTGCATTGCGTGAAAAACACAGAATATAGAGCATGCTGCGATTTTCACGCAACGCACAAGTGATGCGTGAAAATCACCGCTCATGTGAACAGCCCCATAGAAATGAATGGGTCCGGGTTCAGTGCGGGTGCAATGCATTCAACTCACGCATCGCATCCGCGCGGAATACTCGCCCGTGTGAAAGGGGCCTTAATGTGTGTTGCACCCGCCTGGGATATGGCAAGAGTCAGAGGACATTGGAATGGTCATACCTGGAGCCTCCATATGCCTCCTCACACTGGGAGAACATTCCTGATAATGTATATATTGGAGTGCAAGACAGGACCTTGTGATCAGTGTGCAGTAAGCAGTATGGAATGTGCATGGCGGTGGAACATTGCTGCAGGAGACAAAGGCCAGCAAAGCTCCTGCATGTTAGACAGCTAGCTAGAGTGGATAGCCAGAGCATGGATAGTCTTTGATAGATAGATTTGTACCACCTGATCCAGCTAGAAATCTGTGAAGAAGGCAGGTCTGTAATAGAGAAACCCCCAGACTGCCACTAGATGAGAATATCAATTCGGTATCCTGCATTTAACCTGTTGCCTCTAAGCCTGTGCCCTTTCTGTCCAGGAAAAAAAAAATAGATGTGTCCATGATTTTTTTTGAGGCTGGTGGTGCTTGAATAGAATATTTTGGGGGTAATTATCTTCATTTTTCAGCTCAAAGTAAATTCTGGTAATGAGTTCTTATCAGTATATTGAGCTATAGACATACATTATGTAGAATGTTTATCATTCATTATGGTTTTCCAATGTGTCTGTAGAAATTTTTGGTGATTTTGGGATAAGTTGTCCATAAAAAAGAAACATTCTGGTTGGCAACCCTGGTTGCCCCATGTAAGACCATAGCCATTGTGCCTGTTGCCTCTTGTAAGACCATTATAACCATCAAGTGTGTTGTCCCACGTTAGATCAGTAAAAGCCTCTGTTCAACATTACAACCACATAAACGACTCTCAGTTACGTAAGGTCCGACCCACTTCCTCTTTTTGTGTATATGAAATAGCTCTGCAGTCAGGGGCGTACATAGAGAAGAAAGGGCCCCATAGCTAGGATCAAACCAGGCCCCCTACACACAGGACCGAAGGCTTTCTGCCTAAACCCCTTTCAATGACCCTTGAGCCATTTTTCTACTGCCTCATTTAGAGGGTAGAGTCCTGACCAAGTTTTCACCTTCAGTAGAAGAGGAGATAATTCCAAGTAAGACTGGGCCCCCACTTGCCCTTGGCCCCATAGCAGTCACATGATCTGCTGCTATGGTAGTTACGCCCCTGCCTGCAGTGTTGCTAATATAAAATGCAAAGTTTGATTGAACGTGAATTCTCATTTCAGGGTGTGATGGAGAGCTTTCTTGGTACAGCAATGACGGGCTCTGTGTTTTGTTTCTTTGCTGGACAACCTCTGATCATCTTAAGTAGCACCGGACCCATTCTTGTCTTTGAAAAGCTCCTGTTTGATTTTAGCAAGTACGTATGTACACCAGTGCTGACCATGCCACGTGTCAACAATGTCCAACCACCATTAGTACTCCAGCAACATCTCAAACCACCCCTTTAATGAACAATGTATATGGCCACATAATATTGTAAATTATGAAACTGTGGGCTTCTACAAATTCAGGTTTGACTCTATCATGTATCATAGAGTGCCGAAATAATGCAGTTATACAGCGCCCAAGTAACTTTGCCCATATAACACTGCCAGACTGAGAATGCAATTGTACCCCATGCAGCTGCTCTTCCATATGTTTGGGTTCAGGATAGCCAGTTCTGGGTACCCAGGCTTTCAAGGTTAGTGGTGACTAGTGATAAGTGAGGTGCTCCCATGGCTAACCTTGTCCATGTAGTTGTGGAAGCTGTGATCTTGGTTACTCTTCTGCAGAATTTTCTACTTGTTTATATGTCTGAAGAACTGACATATAGGGAAAAGGTCACCAGGCAGGCACAAAATAGTGGCCCTATAGGGACAAGAATAAAAAATTTTCTTTACACAGCTTCTTTATTTATTTGTTATATAATAATATAAAGACAATAAGTCACATTCATGGCTGTATTTATAGCTGGTGCCACCCTAGTAATACTCCCTATCAGAGCCTAAATTGACAGAAGGTGGGGCCAACATGAGTAGGAGGAGTCAACTCAAGTAGGTAGGGCTAAAACATAGATGGGGCAAGTACAGTGCCCCCATTAGTTATGTCCCTCAAACTGCCCCCCAGTACTGATGTCATCCACAGTGCACCTCCAGTAATATCCCCCTAGAAGTTATGTCCCCCATACTGCCCCCCATTAGTACACGGGCAGTATGATGTGCTACACTTTGGTATTTGGTTCTACAGCAGAACCAAGCACCATAGTGCAGCACAATGTACTGCCCCAGAAGAAACAAATACCATAGTGCAACACAATATACTGCCCCAGCAGAACCAAATAGCACAATGCAGCATAGAACTTCTTGTTACTGTGGTGTTTGGTTCTTCTTAAGTGTCCTGCATTGTGATATTTGGTTCTGCTGGGGCAGTATATTGTTACACTTTGGTATTTGGTTCTGTTGCAAAACCAAGTACCACAGTGCAGGACAATATAAAATACAACATAAAATACCTCCCCAGAAGCTGTCTTTCTGTGGTTCTCTTCTCCTTTTTCAGTTGTCTCTAATTAATATATAGAGAAAGGAGCTGAAGAGGTGCAGGTCACAGCAGAAAGCCAGCCCTACCAAGAGTATACTGTCTGCAGCACTAAAAAACATAAAGGGTAATACAGTACCACATACCTCTCCTACATCCAGTGGTGTCTCCTCTGATGCAGATGTATTCTTTCCTCATCTTTTACATTTGTCCCAGATCGCCATGACAAATTATTTCAGCCACGTTTGTTACACAGACATGTTAGATTCCTAATTTTACCATCATCCTCCCTACCTCCCTAATATGGTGACCCAACAGTGTCATCCTGCTGATACCCCCAATGCTGTGCCTGCTGTTCTTCCCAGTGTCCACAAATACTATACTGACCCAGGTAGTAATAATAATGCCCCTATAGTGCCTACAGCAATAATAATGCTCTGTTTATTGCCCCCATTAATAATAACGTCCCCTAAAATACCCCCAGTAATAATAATACCCCCATTGTGCTCCAAGTAATAATAGCTGTATGGTGTCCTCAGAAATAGAAATAATATCCTCTAATATGCCCTAGTAATAGAAATGCCCCTACTGTACATTGCTTTCAGCAATATAGTGACTGTGTATTAAAAATGTCTTGGCAATAGTGCCCCAGTATTAAAAGTCCCCAGTGCCACCAGTAATGCCCTTTATACTGTCCTCAGTAATAGAAATTCTCCTATAGTGCCCCCAGTAATTCCCCTTATACTGCTGCCAGTATTGCCCCCCATGGTGTCCCCCCTGAGGAGTAATATCCCCAACAGTGCCCCCCATTAGTAATGTCCCTCAAACTGCCCTCAGTAGTAATGTCGTCCACAGTGCATCTCTAATAATGCCCTCCAGTAGTAATGTCCACCACATTGCCCCCCAGTAGTTATGTATCCCACTTTGTCCCCTCAGTAGTAGTGTCCCCCACATTGCCTGCCATAAGTAATTTCCCTCACACTACTCCCCAGTAGTAATGTCTCCCATAGTGCCTCTCCAGTTATGTCCCCCCAGATAGTAATGTCCCCCACAGTGTTCCTCCAGTAGTTATATTACTAATGTTATCTAATTGCAGAAGTAATGCAATAGACTACATGGAATTCCGCCTGTGGATCGGCCTCCATTCAGCTCTGCAGTGCTTCATACTGGTGGCCACCGATGCCAGCTTCATTATTAAGTATATCACGCGTTTCACCGAGGAGGGCTTCTCTACCCTCATCAGCTTCATCTTCATTTATGATGCCATCAAGAAAATGATTGGATCCTTCAAATATTACCCCATCAATTCTGACTTCAAGCCAGACTACGTCACAACATACAGATGTGAATGTGTGGCACCTGACCCAGGTCAGTGGACACATTAAAGTGATGCTGAAAATATCATACAATCAGGATGAATGTGTTATTTGATTTGGTGTTAAAGAGGACCTGTCACCGCTCCTGACATGTCTGTTTTAAAAGCTACATGCATTTCCCATGTAATAATGATTCTGGAGCATTTATTCTTATGGCTCTATGTTGTGTCATTTCTTTATTATTTCTACTAGAAGTTATAAATGAATTGCCAGCAGTCTGCAGTAAGGGTGCAGATGGGTGGTAAATAGAGATAAGCAAATCGCAGTTGACGAAGTGGAATTTGCTCAGAATTTCGGGAAAATTTTTATTTGCACCGAATCCGAATTTCCTCACACTTTGTGGTAATGAATTGCATTTTTTCTAAAATGGCTGCTGCACGTGTGAGGACATGGAGCAAGGAACTCTGGAAAGGCAGGATCACCCATAATGCCATGCATGCAGCCAATCAGCAGGCAGCCGGGCTTTCAAGGTTAGTGGTGACTAGTGATAAGTGAGGTGCTCCCATGGCCAACCTTGTCCATGTAGTTGTGGAAGCTGTGATCTTGGTTACTCTTCTTCAGAATTTTCTACTTGTTTATATGTGATGTCACAGCCCTATAAATAGCCTCAGCCATCTTGGATTCAGCCATTTTCCAGTGTACTTAGTGCAGGGAGAGACGTCAGCAGGCGCTAGGGACAGTGTTAGGAAAGACTTCATTGTGCTAAAAAAATAATTTACAAGTTCAGGGAAAGATCATTTAAGGTGTAGGGAAAGGATAGAGAGGAATCATTCCACAGCATTTATGTAGAACAGGGTTAAGTACGGGAGTTTACAGCCTAGGTAATAGAAACAATCCTATTACACCTTGCTGCACTGACTGGGAATCCAAATTGCCATTATACAGCTCTGTAATTCCAGTTCTTGTTATTGGGGTGCAAGTGCTGTATGATACAGACATTAACAGGATTTATTACAAAGAAATATTTCTATTTTATTTGCCCTTGTGAGGTGCAAATATGTTCTAAAGCATTTTTTGGGCTTGTATTAGTGGGAAAAAAGAGCTCATTAGCCGTTGTGTGGTGAAGTGTGAAAATTACAGCCCTTTTTGGCGTGTATTAGTGGCACAAAAAAAATGTATTTGCCGTTCAGCGGTGCAGTTATATGTTCTAACGCCCCTTTTTATCGTGTATTAGTGGAAAAGAAAAATATATTTGCCGTTCAGCAGTGCAGTTATATGCGCTGAAGCACTTTGTCGTGTGTTAGTGGCAAAAGAAAAATATATTTGCCGTTCAGCAGTGCAGTTATATGTTCTAAAGCCTTTTGTGGAGTGTATAAGTGAAAAAAAGAAAAACATATTTGCCGTTCAGCTGGTCAGTTATATATTCTAAAGCCTTTTGTGGAGTGTATAAGTGGAAAAAAGAAAAATATATTTACCGTTCAGCGGTGCAGTTATATATTCTAAAGCCTTTTGTGGAGTGTATAAGTGGGAAAAAAATAAGGGCCTATTTGCCATTCAGCGGTGCAGTTATATGTTCTAAATCCCTTTTGTGGAGTATATAAGTGGAAAAAAGCAAAATATATTTGCCGTTCAGCGGTGCAGTTATGTTCTACAGTCTTTTGTGGAGTGTATAAGTGGAAAAAATAAATATATATTTGCCGTTCAGTGGTGCAGTTATATGTTCTAAAGCCTTTTGTGTCGTGTATAAGTGGAAAAAAATAAGGGCCTGTTTGCGGTTCAGCAGTGCAGTAATATTTTCTAAAGCCCTTTTGTGGAGTGTATAACTGGAAAAAAGAAAAATATATTTGCCATTCAGCAGTGCAGTTATATGTTCTAAAGCCTTTTGTGGAGTGTATAAGAGGAAAAAATATATATATTTGCCGTTCAACAGTGCAGTTATATGTTCTAAAGCCTTTTGTGTTGTGTATAAGTATAAAAAAAATTAAGGGCCTATTTGCCATTCAGCGGTGCAGTTATATGTTCTAAAGCCCTTTCGTGGAGTGTATAAGTGGAAAAAAGAAAAATATATTTGCCGTTTAGCGTTGCAGTTATATGTTCTAAAGCCTTTTGTGTTGTGTATAAGTGGAAAAAAATAAAGGCCTATTTTCCATTCAGCGGTGCAGTTATATGTTCTAAAGCCTTTTGTGGAGTAGATAAGTGGAAAAAAGAAAAATCTATTTGCCGTTCAGCGGTGCAGTTATATGTTCTAAAGCCTTTTGTGTTGTGTATAAGTATAAAAAATTAAGGGCCTATTTGCTGCTCAGCGGTGCAGTTATATGTTCTAAAGCCCTTTTGTGGAGTGTATAAGTGGAAAAAAGAAAAATATATTTGCCGTTCAGCGATGCAGTTACATGTTCTTAAGCCTTTTGCGGAATTTATAAGTGGAAAAAATAAGAGCCTTTTTGCCATTCAGCGGTGCAGTTATGCTCTACAGCCTTTTGTGGAGTGTATAAGTGGAAAAAAGATAAATATATTTGCCGTTCAGTGGTGCAGTTATATGTTCTAAAGCCTTTTGTGTCGTGTATAAGTGGAAACAATTAAAATATATTTGCCATTCAGTGGTGCAGTTATATGTTCTAAAGCCTTTTGTGGAGTGTATAAGTGGAAAAAAATATATATATTTGCCATTCAGCAGTGCAGTTATATGTTCTAAAGTGTTTTGCGGGGTGAATAAGTGGAAAAATATATATATATTTGTCGTTCAGCGGTACAGTTATATGTTCGAAGGCCTTTTGTGTCGTGTATAAGTGTAAAAAAATAAGGGCCTATTTGCCGTTCAACTGTGAGTTATATGTTCTAAAGCCCTTTTGTGGAGTGTATAAGTGGAAAAAAGAAAAATATATTTGCCGTTCAGCGGTGCAGTTATATGTTCTAAAGCCCTTTTGTGGAGTGTATAAGTGTAAAAAAATAAGGGCCTTTTTGCCGTTCAGTGGTGAAGTTATATGTTCTAAAGCCCTTTTGTGGAGTGTAAAAGTGGAAAAAAGAAAAATATGTTTGCCGTTCAGCGGTGCAGTTATATGTTCAAAAGCCTTTTGTGGAATGTATAAGTGGAAAAAATATAAATATATTTGCCATTCAGCGGGGCAGTTATATGTTCTGAAGCCTTTTGTGGGGTGTATAAGTGGAAAAAATAATATATATTTGCCATTCAGCGGTGCAGTTATATGTTCAAAAGTGTTTTGCGGAGTGTATAAGTGTAAAAAAGAAAAATATATTTGCTGTTCAGCGGTACAGTTATATGTTCGAAAGCTTTTTGTGTCGTGTATAAGTGTAAAAAAATAAGGGCCTATTTGCGATTAAACGGTGAGTTATATGTTCTAAAGCTCTTTTTTGCATGTATTAGTGGCACAAAAAAAGTATTTGCCGTTGTGTGGTGAAGTGAGAAAATTACAGCCATTTTTGGCATCTATTAGTGGGAAAAAAGGGCTTATGAGTTTTTTTGGGGTGTTTTAATTTCCTTTTTATTTATTTATTTGATCTAACAGTATGTCAGACAGAGAAGTGCCAGGCCCTGCACAGGGGAGTGGCAGAGGCTTAAATGTTTCTGGCACAGGTCGCAGCAGAGTAAAAGGATGTGGCAGCAGGAGTCACAGCGAGAGGCCTGAGCTCGAAGTGTCATCTAGCAGTAGTGTCTTGACCAGCAACCCAGCGGTTCTTGAATGGTTGGCTCAGTCATCCACTTCGTCCCAAGTGACATCAGGCACCCCTAGCCAAGAGTCGATGGGTTCGTCAGACACAACCCTTAGTTGGCATGGCCCGGGAGCAGGCCCTGTGCCCTCACCTGTCCTCAACCTGCCTCTGTCCTTTTCTGTTCCCTCAGCCAGAGAAGTATTATATGCTGTGGGCTCAGCCCCACTATACAGTGAGGACGAGGTGCTAGAGGACAGTCAGCAGCTACTGGCCAGTCAAGATGTGGAGGACACATCCGCCGTTTCCTCCGCTAGGCGGGCAAGTAGTGATGAGGAGAGTGGCGTGGGAGCTGGTGTTGCGAGCGGTGAGGATCCTGACCCAGAGACGGTTGAGGAGGACATCAGTGACGTGGAGACAGTACTCGATGTTGATGATGTAGCTGATCGCACTTGGGAGCCGGGTGAATTAGGAGCTTCATCATCATTGGGAGAAGAGGGTGACAGCTTGCCTGTGAGGCAGCAGCGGAGTCAGCAAGTCGCTAGTTTGGCCGGAAGTCAGCAGGGTGGCAGCAGTGGGAGCCTACCTGCCTGGAAAGTAGTGGTGCAGGGGTTCACGGCAGCAGCAGTGGTAACAGTCAGTTAGTGCGTAGTGATGGGGGTAAAATCATCTACTCGGCGGGGGGGGCAGTTTTTTGTTAAACCGCCGGAGGAGGTGAACATGGCCATATGTAGAATCTGTGGGCAGAAGGTGAAGCGTGGCCAGGGTGCCATAAACTGGCCTGGGAGAACCGTGGCTCCGATGTGGTGGTCCAGTCTGCCGCAGCAACCGCTGTTTCACCCAGTGGCACGCACCCGGTTTCAGGCAGTCAAGGCTCCACTACCTCAGCCGAAGGGAGCTGTCTGTCCTTCCCATCATCTGCTGGTCCTGATGCTCCAGCTTCTCCTCCTCCTACTCCTCGTCAGTCATTCCATCAGCAATCGATCACCCAAGCGATTGCCAAGAGACAACAGTATGTGTGCACTCATCCAACGGAGCAGAAGCTATATGTGCTCCTGTCCAAGTTGCTGGTGCTCTAGTCCCTCCCTTTCCAAGTGGTGGACTCTGCACCTTTCAAAGAACTGATGGCTTGTGCCGAGCCGAGGTGGAGAGTCCCAAGCCATCATTTATTTGCCAAAAAGGCATTACCAGCCCTGCACACACATGTAGAACAGAAGATGGGCCAGTCCTTGAGCCTGTCGGTGTCTGCCAAAGTGCACGGTAGCGCCGAAGTGTGGAGCTGTAACTACGGTCAGGGACAATACATGTCCTTTACGGCCCACTGGGTGAATGTGGTTCCTGCACAGCCACACCACCAACTTGGCCAGGTGACGCCTCTTCCACCTCCACGTTGTCACGCCGTTGGTCCTGCGACAATGTTCGCCTCCGCATCCTCCACCGTGTCCTCAGCCTCCACTGGAGGGACAATTCGCAGTGCCCCTCCATCCTACCACATGTGCAGGGCACGGCGGTGTCACGCTGTTCTGCACCTTGTTTGCCTGGGTGAACGGAGTCACACAGGGGAGGAACTGCTCCGTGACATCCTAAAAATGGCCAGGAAACTTTGCATGCACTTCAGCCACTCGTACACCGCAAAGCACACCCTTCTTGAGCTGCAGCAGCAGAACGGCATCCCCCAACATAGGCTGATATGCAACGTTTCCACCCATTGGAATTCCACCCTCCATATGTTGGACCGACTATACCAGGCATCCTCAAACTGCGGCCCTCCAGCTGTTGCAAAACTACAACTCCCAGCATACCCGAACAGCCTACAGGTATCAGCCTACAGCAGGGCATTGTGGGAGTTGTAGTTTTACAACAGCTGGAAGGCCGCAGTTTGAGGATGCCTGGACTATACGAACAGAGAAAGGCCATAAACGATTTCTTGATGATCTAAGCGGACAGCAGTACTCCTCTGTGTAATTTCGTTGTCAGCCAGTGGCAGCTCATGCGTGACTCCTGCCGTTTGCTTAGGCCCTTTGAGGAGGCCACGTTATTTGTCAGTCGCCGGGACTATGGGTTGAACAACGTCATTCCACTGCTTCATGTCCTGGAACAGATGCTGGTAAATCTGTCTGGTCAGGGGACTGGAGACGTGGTGCCTAGATCTCACGGCCACATGAGCCCTGTGGGGGCTGAACTGGAGGAGTAGGAGGAAAAGAAGCAGGACATTGGAGCACAAGCAATGTGTAGCGAAATGGGTGGTTTTTACACACAGGTGACAGGAGAGGAGGAGCAGGAGCAACCAGAGGAGCTACAGGGCAATGACGAAGACGAGGCAGAGGACCCAGACACACTGTGGCAGTATGCAGTGCAGATGGAGGCAGGGAGTCCCTCCGAGTCACTTGAACAAATAGCCCAATGTATGCTCACTTTCTTGCGTAGTGACAGCAGAATTGTCACCATTCGGCAGAGGGATGACTTCTGTCTCTCCACCTTGTTGGACCCTCGCTACCGGTCCAAAATGGGGGCCTTTTTTTACACCCTCTGAGAGGGAGGACAAACTGAACTACTGTACAGACATCCTTTGTAGTCAGTTGGCCGGGGCCCTCTGCGCTCACGTTCCTCTGCCATGGCTGCTGTGGCAGGGTGGGGGGGGGTAGGAGCAGTTCCAGCTCCATCAGCAGCAACTAGAGTCGCCGATAAGCCGCTTTCTTCACCCGCCTAGTGAAGAAACTACTCACGAGCAGCAGCAGCTAGACCTGGAGCAGGACCTGAAACAGCAGATGGTGGCATACTTGGACAGTACCCTGCCACCCCAGATTGAAGATCCGCTGGACTACTCGGCAGCCAAACTGGATTTGTGGCCGCAACTAGCAGAGTTTGCCCTGGAAATGCTGTCCTGCCCGGCCAGTAGTGTGGCATCAGAGCGGGTGTTTAGTGTGGCAGAGGCCATAGTTAGCCCAAGAAGAACTCGCCTGTCTGAAAATGTGGAGAGACTGACCTTTTTCAAAATGAATCAGGCGTGGATCAGCCAGGATTTCCACCCACCAACACTTTGACAAAAGAGACCGGCTACCTGCCTCAGCTACTATTCTGATGCTGTCACCTGCCTGATGCCACACATCTGATGCCAAGTGCTCCTTCTTTCACCCACCATCTTCAGCTGGTACTCGCATTGCCACCCACCTCCCCACTCTGTCACCTTGCCACTCTGTGTTCTCCTGATGCTGCTTCCACCTCCTCACTACGTCACCTTGCCACTCTGTGTTCTCCTGATGCTGCTGCAATCTCCACACTATGTCACTTTGCCACTCTGTGGCCTCCTGATGCTGCTGTCATCTCCCCACTCTGTCACCGGGTCACTTTGTGGTCTCCTGATGCTGCTGCCACCTCCACACTATGTCACCTTGCCACTCTGTGGTTTTCTGATGCTGCTGGCACCTCCACACTGTCATTGTGCCACTCTGTGGCCTCATCCTGATGCTGCTGCTGCCGCCACCTCCACACTCTGTCATTGTGCCACTCTGTGGCCTTCTTATGCTGCTCCCGCCAACTTCACACTGTGTCATTGTGCCGCTCTGTGGCCTCCTGATGCTGCCACCACCTCCACATTGTGTCATTGTATCACTCTGTAGTCTCCTGATGCTGCCGCCACCTCCACACTGTCATTGTGCCACTCTGTGGCCTCCTCCTGATGCTGCCACTACCTCCACACTCTGTCATTGTGCCACTATGTGGCCTCCTGATGCTGCCGACACCTCCACACTCCATCATTGTGCCACTCTGTGGCCTCCTGATGCTGCCACCACCTCCACACTCTGTCATTGTACCGCTCTGTGGTCTCCTGATGCTGCCGCCACCTCCACACTGTCATTGTGCCCCTCTGTGGGCTCCTCCTGATGCTGCCGCCACCTCCAGGCTCTGTCATTGGGCCACTCTGTGGTCTCCTCATGCTGTTTCCACCTCACCACTATGTCATAGGGCCACTCTCTGGACTTCTCATGCTGTTCCCACTTTCCCCACTTCATGACTTAGCCACTATTTTGCCTTTCAGCCTTGCTGACATCATTATTTATTTGACCCTTCTTCTGATCTGTCAGATGGAAGGAAAAATGAGACGCGCAATGGATCCTGTCTGTGTAGCAGCTGTAAGGCCTGTATGGTTCCATCAGAATTGGCTTGTGATTTGGTAGCCAAAAGCAGGAGTGGGTACAAAACACAGAAGACATGCAAATATTCCATTCACGTGTTATCTCTGTTTTAGATCCACTCCTGTTTGGCATTAGCAATACTGATGGATTACTGACCCAATGCTGACTGAGTGAAGGCAGATGCCCAACAGACAGGATCAATTTTTTTGGGGTTATTGTTCTGACGGATCAGAGGAAGGGCAAAATAATCAGTGACGTCAACGCAAACTTACTGCTGACACCCTCTCCACTCTGTCGGGGGGCTCTTCTTGTATAAGTGTTTAATAGAACAGGTTCTGTAGACATCTATGTGGAATCAGCTGACGATGGTGTAAAAGGCGTGCGCTTCTTCTTAGCACTAACATCGACCTGTAAGGCTGAGTTCACACTTGAGTTATTTGGTCAGTTTTGGCCCCGTGACTGCCCAAATAAGTGAAGTGTGCAGTGATTCTAAGAGCGACACCTGTCATCTGCATGTCATACGGATTCACAGTATTATTTCACTACCACAGCAGACTCCCTATGCGTGTTACTGCAAGGCACAGTGTTCTACACCACTATACAGGCTCTCTGCAGCCAGCAAATAGCCGTTTTTACGCAATTTGCTGTGAATAAATTCGGATCGAACCAAAATTGTTCGAAAAATTTGCCGAATCATATATTTTTTTAAATTCGCTCATCTCTAGTGATAAACAGTTGGGGGTGTGTACCTGCACAGTCTGACAATGGCAGTACTGGATAGAGCGAGTCTGTACATGCACACCCCCCCCCCCCCCCCAACTTGTTACCTCCCCTCTGTACCCTTACTTCTGAAATGCTAGCAATTCATTCATAACTTCTAGTAGAAATAATAAAGGAATGGCACAACATAGAGCCATAAGAATAGATGCTCCAGAATTGGTATTACATGGGGAATGCATGAAGCTATTAAAGCAGGCATGTCAGGAGTGGTGAAAGGTCCTCCTTATTATACATAAAGTATTCCAAATTAGTCATTCAATCACCCGTCTAAATGGCGGAAGGCCTGGAAAATATAGGCATTAATGGGGCAATGTCAAATTTCACCAGCTCCTCTGCTAGCCCCGGAGCAGACCAAATACTGTATAACTAGCGTCCTATATGCAAATAGACGGCCGTAAACAGTACAGTCCATGACTTCCATAAGACATCTTAAGTTTGCCTACTTAGTCATAGTTGAGGTGTCATGATGCTTAGAAATATATGATACTTTACGTGTCCGTGTTGCTTAATCCATCTGTCACCGCTTAAGTAACAGTTTTATTACACATGAAATCACAATTCTGGATCTATTCTTATAACTCTATGTTGTGCCATTATTTTGTTATTCCCCCTAGAAATTTATGTGAATGTATTCTTTAATGCCTGTGACATTTGGGGGTGTCACTACAGTGTCTGACACTGTCCAATCAGTGAAGCCAGTAGCACACAGTGTAGGGACAAGGGGAAGGGTAGCACACAGTTTTCAATTTATCCATACATTTATAATAGGGATAATAGAGGAATAGCACAGAATACAGTTATAAGAAAAAATGCTCCAGAACTGTTATTTCATGGGGAATGAAAATCCTTACTAAAACAGTCAGGAGAGGTGACAGGTCCTCTATAAGGCATCCTAAATGAGAACAGCCCGTTGTAAACTTACGGAACCTGGTCCTGTTTTTTAAGCTCGCACCAGTGCAAATTAAATTTTTTTAACTTTCAGATTTTTATTACGTTTTTCAGTACAGATAAACGTATATGAGCATTCACTTAAGATGTCATCTAAACAAAGCAATGAGACAAAGGAAGGAGCATCTGACGTGCAATTTTACAGCATGGATGGATTAATCAGACAGCCAAATGTCAGGTTCCCAGCAGGTTGAGACTGCTGAGGACCCCGGATGGAAGACAGAAGCAGTTTATACAGGCTTCTATCTTCTTAGATACAGAGTGCTCAATGTGGATTGCAGGTGAATGCCCTTAATTCATGCTTCCCCCCAAAAACCAGACAAACCCTTTACTCTCTTATTAGTAAGCCATTGCAGTCTATGGTAAAAGTGATGTAAAGACCACATGTTTAAGTCCCCTAGGAGAACTAAAATTGTTTAATAAAACAATTGGAAAAAAAAGTTTAAAAAGTATAAGAGTTAGAAAGTCAAATCATCCCCTTTCCCTAAATTAACTATAAAAAAATGTAATAAAAATAAAAAGAATCATCCGCAACCCAAAATGGTATCAATAAAAACCGCCTTACAAAAAATGAGAAGCTACGCAGCTCTGCAGACAGAAATATGGAAGGTTTACGGTGTCAGAATACAGCGATGCAAAGTAAAATCTTTTTCCGAGTTTTTGGAGGTTTGTTAAAAACTTAAAAATATAACCAAAATATACCGTAAATTTGATATCGCTGTAATCATAGTGCCTCACAGAATAATGGCAGCCAGTTTTAGCGCACAGTTTTACTGCATCCATTTTGTATGCAATATACAGAAATAACTGTATTTGACGAGGGTACAATATAGGTACAGTGTAGTTCCATTCTTAATTCGAATTTTCGGATTACACTGTGAGTATTGGTGCACAGTGTGAATTGTGCACTGTACTCGGGCTTCTGTATGTGACAATTCTTGTGACTATTGTAACTGATATCTGCCACATCTCTCCTTATTCTCTGCATTCTTTTTCCGGCTGCCCCTCCATCCTTGTAAGTATTAGTTGTAAAGTTGTTTTTTACTTCAGATTTCTTTATCATATGAATCTTTATTTTCTACTGTATGTATTTTAACATATTGGACTAAGGCTACCTGCGCAGGTTGCAGATCACTCGCAGTTTTTCCCCTGTGGATTTTTGTGCACAAAAAACGCAGCGTCATATAGCACCAGACAAATGTCATGTACACCTTTTATTCCATGCAGAAATTGACCTCCGCAGCGTGTCAATTGTTAGTGTGATTTTTTTTTTTATGTGCAGATTTCACCCTTTGCAAAAAAAAATAAAACAAGGATGCTGTTTTGTTATGAGGATTTGGTGCAGAAACGCACAAAAAATTTGCACAAAAATCTGTGCAGAATTTCTGCTTCGATAAGATAAACTTTATTAATCCCTCCCTTAAAGGGGTTATCCACATTATATCAGTTCTCACAGAGTGGCTGACCCACAGTGGTGATCATACTTACCTGGTCCTGGACTCGATCCCTATCGCTTCACGGCCGGCTCTTCATCCCCCTGGTGCACTGATATCAACATCCTGTTGATGGACATGTGACCGCTGCAAGAAATAGCTGCCCGCAGAGGTGACCTGCTCCCCTGTGTCATGACAAATGGTCACACGACATAAGGGGAGTAGGTCACCGCTGCAGCCAGCTATTGACTGCAGAGGTCAAGTCTCCCCCCACTCCCTTTGTCAACAGGATGTTGATATCAGCCGACCAGAGAGATAAAGAACCGGCTGTAGAGCAATAGAGACCGAACCCAGCGGCAGGTACCAGGTAAGTATGACCATCACTGTGTCCAGCCCTGTGTGAGGACTGATATGATGTTGGATAACCCCTTTAATGTGCTTTACATTTATAGAATATTTTAGACTTTGGTCTCTGTGAGCTCAACATCACACAGTGCGCATTACGTGTGGATTTACCATGTGGATTTTCATGGAAAATCCACATGGATAAGAAGATGGGATTTTCAAAATCGAATGCACAGTTCAGAAATTTTCTAAGCAGAATTTGACCTGCGTTGAGAATTTTTAAATCTGTAGCATGTCTATTGTTTGTGCGGATTCCATTTCCAGAATTCGCCCATTGCAGTGAGTTCTGGGGCAAATCCACATCAGAACCTGTTACAAACTCCGCAAGTAACACATGCCCATTTTTTATCATAATACGCTGCAAAAATATCACGAAAAATCTGCATGCAAACTCTGCATAAACTACACTGCTGTGCAAAATGTTATCCTTTGTTAAGAAAAAAAAAAACATTGCAGCTGAGAATGATCTCCATTGACCTTTAAAGTAACCCTCCTGTGGCTTATACCTCAGTGTACTTTATGATCATTCTGCCTTGGCTGACCTCCTGATGAGCCTGTGATAGGCACAGCAGCCAGTCTGAGGAGGCAGTGTCACAAGGGGAAGGACAAAGCAGTATCCTGAACCAAAGATAAGAAAGGAGGCGTGGCTCAGACTACCTCAGACTCCCTGTAGACATTGTAGCTGAACTGTAGTCACAGATCACAGCTCAGTCCTAATGTAGGTAACATAAAAAGCAGCCAAGCAGCAAGATTTAAGGGACATAAGTAGCAGGTAAGCATCTCTGATAGGTATTGACTTACATATCATTTTCAGCTCATGACTGTATAGTCGCTTTAAAGGGGTTTTCCAACTCCTATAATGGCCCCCCAAACCCCGGGTACTTCATATAGGTTATACTTACCCTACTCCCTGGCACTCGCTTCGCTCCTGATCCCCGCACGGCTGCCGCTAGCATCGTGGGTGACGTCGTGGCCTTCTATTGGCACCTCCCCCCACGGGTTGCCGGATATTTTGATCCATGCAACGGGGAGATGCAGCGGCAGCCGTGCGTGGATCAGGATCAACGCAGGGAAAGTATAACCTATATGCCCGGGCATTGGGGGGGAGTCATTAAAGGGGTTGGATAGCCCCTTTAAGTTCTGTAGCTGGTTATCTCCTAATTCACGTACTGTAAAAAAAATATATAATGTGGTGGTCTGATTTGGACAATCACATTTTGTGGCTCTTGATATAAGCTGACCACAGTATCCTGCGGCTGCGATTCCCAGTGACCATTTGTTACCACTGGGGAAACAATCAGCAAGTGTTTAATTCCCCTGCAGCTCCATTATGGGAAGCATTAGGGCTCATGCACACGGCTGTTGCCCGGTCGTGGCCGTATTGCGGCCCGAAAACAGCGGCTCCGCAATATACGGGCGCCAGCCATGTGCACACCATATCACAGATGAGGACCCAGTCACTTGAATGGGTCCGCAATCCGGAAGGAGCGGTGTGGAATGGAGCCACGGAAACCCCACGGACGCATTCCGTTTCTATTTTTTTTGCAGTGTGGACAGATCACTGACCTATCCAAGTTGAATGGGTCTGGATCCATCCACAGCAACCGCAGGGATGATGCCTGAGCATTGGGGAACGCAAATTGTGGTCCCCAATGCACGGAACGGCCAGCAAACAATCGTGTACATGAGCCCTTACAGAGAACTAATTGGGTATTTGAAAATGCTTTTTCATAATCTCTAAAGAAAGTCTGTCATCTGCTTTGACCATGCAAGTCTGCTGACAGCACTAGAGAGCGGCTGGGAAGAGCAGGACACACAAATCTTTTGTGGAGTTTTTATTATCAGGAACAACGTGAAAACAATTTTTTTTTATTCTGCCAAGTTCTGCTTCATAACCTTCCCCTCTGCTCTGAGTAACATCTCTAGTGGTCTCCTCGTTGATGCCATAGCTGTCACTCAGAACTGTCATTCAGACTCTGCCTCCAGAGCAGTGCACTTGCAAAAGCGTAATCTGGCAGAATAAAACTTCATAGTCACGCTACTCCTGATGATAAAAGCCCCACAAAATGTATGTTTGTCCTGTTCCACCTGCATCATCAAAACTGCTGACAGACTTTCTTTCAGTTATATGCAGTATAAAATGTATTTCATCAAAAATGACAAAATACAATTTATTTTTATATACTTGTAAACTGAAAAACTAAAATCTTTCTTGCAGTGAACACGACTTTATTCAATTCTTCAGCTCTGTTTGCACCAAACAACACTAACATTTCTTTGGTAAGTAAAGTCTAATAGATGTGACATTTAAAACAGAAAACACATTAAGAGTACGACCACACAGGATGTATGTGCCACCGATTTCCCACATGCAAATCCATGATGGCAAATCTGCAGCATTTTGGGGTACATCCACACAAAATGATTCTGCTGCTGAATTTCCATCAGGTTTCAGCAAATTCCCCCGAAATTTGCTGTATTTTGCAGCAGCATTACACAGCAGGTCTTCTACTGCTTTTAACGTAGTACCAGCAGCCTAAGGCCTTATTCACAAGAACGTATTTTCTTTCCGTGTCTGCTCCGTTTTTTTTTTTTGCGGACCGTATGCGGAACCTTTTTATTTCAATGGGTCCACAAAAAAACGGAAGGTACTCCGTGTGCATTCAGTTTCCATATGTCCGTATTTCCATTCCGCAAAAAAATAGAACATGTTCTATTATTGTCCGCATTACGGACAAGGATAGTACTGTTCTATTAGGGGCCAGCTGTTCCGTTCCACAAAATACGGAATGCACACGGACGTCATCCGTTTTGCGGATATGTTTTTTGCGGATCGCAAAATACATACGGTCGTGTGCATGAGGCTTAAATTGACATGCTGCGGATTAAAAACCCGTAGTGAAAGTCATGGTATGATGTGGCTTTTTCTGCATTATGCACATGGGATTTCTGAATATCTTGGTTTGTACTGTAAAACTCAGATTCCGCATTCAAAATTTGCTGCGGCAAACCTGCAGTATCTAAATCCCATGTGGTATGTTGTGAGGGGAAATGCGGTCCTTTCAAACAGCTGATTGGTGGATCTCCATGAATCTGTTATTGATTACCTATCCTCCGGATGGGTCATCATTATTGTAATTCCTTTAAGAAGTAAAATTAGACAGAATTTTGTTGCTAATTGTACAAACAGTAGGTAATATGTCGCAAATGTCAACACAAACCTATTACCTTGGATCTGGCCCTAGGTATATTAGTGATACTGAACAAACACAATAAATCCCACTAGGGGCCCACTCCTTATGTTTGATACGTATTAAAACTTTTATTTGAACTTAATTAATCTACAAAAATAAAGTGTTTTAGGCACTTTATTATTGTAGATTAATTGAGTTTAAATAAAAGTTAAGTTTAAGTACATATCAAACACAAGGAGTGGGCCCCTAGTGGGATTTATTTGGTCATGTGACCATTGTGAATGTCGCAAATGTATTACGTGTTTGTGAAATTGTCATAAAAAGTGTCAAATTTATTAAAATTTGCTATTTTTGTACGGAAAATCAATGGTGTATGTACACCGGCCATGAGAAATATGCCCACTATTCCTAGTGAATTGCACTAAATATGCCACATGCAGCATTTTGACTTGATATATGGATGCATTCTAGCACATTTGAATTTTTTTCCCCCTGAATCTTATCATGACTAAAAAAAAAACGAAAGATTTGCAATGGCCAATTCAAGATGCTTTGAGATGTTGAGATATGATTAATACAAGAGTGCTCCGAAATTCCCCCATGTAAAAGATAAATATAGTCGCAACTGGCGCTCTTACGCCACCCTCGACAGTTTCTTAAAAGGGGGTATGGTGAGGGCAGGGTGCAGATTTATCATTATTTACACCATAAACTGGCATAATGGATGACAGAAATCTATGGCTGCTATAAACCAGAGTAGATTTCAGTCTGGTGCACAGACTGCCAGAGGAGACATTTCTTTCATGACAAGGTTTGCCTCCCCTGGCAGCGCAGGCCTTACCAGGACAAGCGTAGCAGACACCAATCTTGATAAATCAGGGCTAGTGATGAGCGAAGCAAGCTTTGGATGCTACATCCGAAGTCAGTTCGCTCAAAACGTCGGATTAGGGGCCATTCACACGTCCGTTGTTTCTTTCCTGATCTGTTCCGTTTTTTGCGGACCAGATCTGGACCCATTCATTTTCAATGGGTCCTGAAAAAAAACGGACAGCTCAATGTCTGATTTTTTTTCAGGACCCATTGAAAATGAATGGGTCCAGATCTGGTCCAGATCTGTTCCGCAAAAAACGGAACAGATCAGGAAAGAAACAACGGACGTGTGAATGTACCCTAATACTGTATGAAAATCCGTTTCCGTACAGTATTAGAATGAATGGGGTCCGATGAGCCGAAGTTGGTTATTCACGAAGTCGTGCATGAAGTGGAAAACCACCTTAAAACTTGAAACCAAACTCGGCTTCGGTTCTGACTGGTACCTCGGAACCGAAGCTGAGTTTGGTTTCAAGTTTTCCACTTTAAAAATCAATTACCAAAGTTTTTTAACGAAGTCACGCACGACTTCACTAATGACTAACTTCGGCTCATTGGAGCCCATGCATTCTATGGAGACAGATCTCCATACAGTATTAATCCGAAGTTATGAACGAAGTGACTTCGGATATACCTGTAACATCCGAAGCTCGTATCACTTATCACTAATCAGGGCTTTAATATGACAAATAAGCAAAAATAGAAGAAATCAGGCGAGGGGCAAATCTTTTTTCACAGCACTGTAATCAAATGCTGTGGTGCTCTATATCTCCATATTCTACACTACAAGCAATGTATAATAATATCAACTGAATATCACCTATGGAATTTCATAGTTTGTTAAAGGGGTTGGCCCATCTCATACATTGGGATCATATTGCTAAGATATGCCCCCAATGTCTAATAGGTCCGTGTCCCACATCTGGGACCGACACCTATCTCTGAAACGAAGCCTGCAAAGAAAAGGAGAGCGGAGCAGGCATGCGTGGCCACCCTAGAGTCATTTCTACGGAAGTTCCAAAAATAGTTGAGTGGCTCCGTTTTAGAGATAGGTGCTGGTTCCAAAAGGCCAACCCGCACATATCAGACTTTGCGTGCATATCCTAGCGAAATGCCCCAATGCATGAGATGGCACAGCCCCTTTAAGCGGCCTACCAAATAATGTGGTAGATACATGATAAACTTTCAGAAAGATGAAGTAATGTTGTTCTAAAAATATGTTGGTTATCATCTTCCCTACATGAATTCCAAGTACAATGCCATGAATAACACAGCTTTCGACTGGAGCCAGCTTAGTATGAAGGAATGTCTGAAATATGGAGGAAGTCTGCTAGGAAACTCATGCAATTATGTGCCTGACCTGGCACTTATGTCCTTCATCCTTTTCTTCGGAACCTATTCCATGACCTTGACGTTGAAGAAATTCAAGTTCAGTCGATACTTTCCCACCACGGTAAGGAGACTTACATCCTTTTTAACAGGTTGTATCACTTCCTGGCTTACTTGAGAGTCAGGGGACCCCATAGCAAAGTTTAGGCTCCTTAGGATTCCTTAGCACCACCACTCTCCTGGTGGCCCATCCCATTTTCATGGCTTAATTACATTTTCCATTCTGTTGGTTTCTTGACATATCTGCACATGTGGAGACTACATTCAATGGCCATTTTGGAATGGGCATCCTCACTCCACAGACCCCATAGTAACCAAATGGGTTCACTTCTTTGATGGTTAGGGGACTAAAGAATGTCATAGTACAGTAGATGCAGAATGAACATAATGAGCCCTTGTAACTTCTCATGTGAAGTTCACTTTGTGTGTACTGTGTGGAAGCCTTAGTAATGGTATTTTGTTAACCATCCCTTTTACCTGTTTCCTCAGCTTCGCTCCCTGGTGTCTGATTTTGCCATTGTCTTCGTGATCGTTTTCTTCTGTGGTGTAGATGCCTGTTTTGAGCTGGAGACACCAAAATTGCATGTTCCTAGTGAAATTAAGGTTGGCCCTCTGGTGTCTTTGTCCTGTCCTATGTCTGTTTTAACCCTATAACCTTACATTCCTCCTGTTTACTGTCCTACTGTAAGTTGTACATTACATTACCATGCAAGATGTGGTTTAGACAGATGGATATATTGGGTATTTTGAATATTTATGGTCTTTTCTAACTTTATTTCCTCCTCCTCTTTTGTACATGCTGCAAGCTTCGTAAACTTATAAGTGACTTCTCAATCTTCGTGTCCATTCTAATCTTTGTTGGTCTGGACATGCTCTCTGGATTAAATACTCCTAAACTTCGAGTGCCTACTGATTTTAAGGTAACAATTGTGAAAAGAAAGAAAGGTGCATGCTGGGTTAATGGAAACCTACAGTCTTGCGCATAAAGAAACCTTTTCCTGCTTAATTGTGCACAGTGGGAACCTTCCACCCATTAGCTATACATTAGCCCAGATGGGATATGGATTTATATAATGATAGATTCTAGGGCTTCATTGTTTCCTTTAATTAAGGGTTAGGGCGGGTCCGCATTATGGAATTCCGTTATAGGTTCCGTTATAACAAAGTTATAACGGAATCTAGCTGAATTTTAGCGAGGAATGCAAAACAGAAGCCTTTAAGAGGCATTCCCTTTTGCTCCATTCTAATACATGTCTATGGGGTACACAACAATTCAGTTTGGTTCCATTATACATGACGGAAAAAAATAGTCCTGTCTGCAAAAACAGATACAGTCGTGTGAATGGACCCTTTAACAGAGGCAAACATTTAATAGGGAACTACAAAGACCAAAGGGAGTTTATCAGTAATATTGACCATGCAAAACGGCTGATGGTGTTTGGTTGAACATGACAAACATAACCTTTTACTGAGCTTTTATTTTATTTATTGTGAATATGAACTTTAATTCTGCCAGGTTCTGCTCCTGCAAGTGGTCAGGAGGCTGAGATTTGCTGTGAAGTGCTCTCTGCAGTGATTTGCTTCTCAGCCCTTCCCGTTGGCTCTGAGTGACAGCTGTAGCATCTAACCAGGAGATCACTACAGCTGTCACTGAGAGCAGAGTAGAGAGGTTGCAAAGCAGCTCAGTGCAGAGAGCACCTCACAGTAAGGCTGCGTTCACACGGGCGAGATTTCCGTGCGGGTGCAATGCGGTAGGTGAACGCATTGCATCCGCACTGAATCCGGACCCATTCATTTCAATGGGGCTGTTCAGATGAGCGATGATTTTCACGCATCACTTATGCGTTGCGTGAAAATCGCAGCATGCTCTATATTCTGCGTTTTTCACGCAACGCAGGCCCCATAGAAGTGAATGGGGTTGCGTGAAAATCGCAAGCATCCGCAAGCAAGTGCGGATGCTGTGCGATTTTCACGCATGGTTGCTAGGTGACAGTCTATTCACTGTATTATTTTCCCTTATAACATGGTTATAAGGGAAAATAATAGCATTCTGAAAACAGAATGCATAGTAAGTGATCAGTTGAGGGTTAAAAAAAATAAAAAAAATTAACTCACCTTCTCCGTTTGTTCGCGTAAGTCCCGGTCTCTTCTTTACTCCTCAAAAGATAAACTATGGGCTAAAGGACCTTTGGTGACGTAAGATCACATGCTCCAATCACATGGTCCATCACCGCGGTGATGGACCATGTGATTGGAGCATGTGATCTGACGTCACCAAAGGTCCTTTAGCCCATAGTTTATCTTTTGAGGAGTAAAGAAGAGACCGGGACTTACGCGAACAAACGGAGAAGGTGAGTTTATTTTTTTTATTTTTTTTAACCCTCAACTGATCACTTACTATGCATTCTGTTTTCAGAATGCTATTATTTTCCCTTATAACCATGTTATAAGGGAAAATAATAACATCTACACAACACCGAACCCAAACCTGAACTTCTGTGAAGAAGTTCGGGTCTGGGTACCACAGTCGGTTTTTTATCACGCGCGTGCAAAACACATTGCACACGCACGATAAAAACTGAACATCGGAACGCAATCGCAGTCAAAACTGACTGCAATTGCATTCCTACTCGCGCGGGTTTGCCGCAACACACCGGGACGCATCCGGAACTAATCCGGACACGCTCGTGTGAACGCAGCCTAAGGCCTCCTGCACACGGACGTTTTTTTTCCCGTTTACTGGCCGTTTTTTGCGTTCCATATACGGTACCATTCATTTCAATGGTTCCGCAAAAAAAACGGAGTGTACTCCGTATGCATTCTGTTTCCGTATTTCCGTTTTTCCGTTCTGTTTTAACATAGAACATGTCCTATTATTGCCCGCAAATCACGTTCCGTGGCTCCATTCAAGTCAATGGGTCCGCAAAAAAAACTGAACACATACGGAAATGCATCCGTATGTCTTCCGTTTCCGTTCCGTTTTTTGCTGAACCATCTATTGAAAATGTTATGCCTAGCCCAATTTTATCTATGTAATTACTGTATACTGTATATGCCATACGGAAAAACGGAACGGAAAAACGGAACAGAAACGGAAACAAAAAACGGAACAACGGATCCATGAAAAACGGACCGCAAAACACTGAAAAAGCCATACGGTCGTGTGCAATAGGCCTAAAGCTCTGCCTCCTGAGCACTTGCAGGGGTAGAGCCTGACAGAATAAAAGTTCATATTCACACTACTCCTGATACTAAAAACTCCAGAAAGGTTATGTATGTCCTTCTCTTCTTAGCATCTACCTAGAGCTGTCAGCAGTGTTACATGGGCAAAACTGCTGACAGGATGCCTTTAAAATAAAGAGCAGTTATACAGGTAAAACAGCCACCGCTTGGTACAGAAGGACTGGGGAGCAGTGGGGACAGCTGTTTGCTTTACTCACCACTCCTCACTGTCTGCTCCTAATGCTGTCTTGTGTCAGAAACCCATGTGTGATGGCTCCTGGAGCAGAGTAGGAACGGGTAGCAGGGAGTAGTGAGTATTAGGAAGTGTCTGAGTAGGGTCTTAAAATTTGTTTCTCTAAGCCAAGATGTGATTTTAAGGGTCTGAGTGCAAAAGGATAAGGAAAATTAAGTTTAATAAAATTTTATTTTAAGCCCATCCCCCCAAAAAATTACTAAAATGTAAAATGTATTTGTCCCGACCAGTTTTGTACTCTTTACTGTGTTGTAAAAAAAATAGTAAAAAAAATAGAGGTGTAATATATTTTTTTCACGTGCTTCCAAAAAAATTATTCAAATGTGCTACTGAAAAATACAACTTGTCCTGCAAAAAACAAAACCCCATATAGTTTGTTTAATGGAAAATTTTGAGGGGTACTACAGGGTTAATTTCGGTGCTTGGTCTGGGATCTGATTAATATAAGGATCTGGATTAAATTAGCAGTCTAATCTGGGGTCCAGGCCCATAAGGTCTTATTCACACTTTAGTGTTTAGTCAGTAATTTCTGTGTAGCCTCCATTCCTGGTTTTGGTTCAAAATTAGGGAGCACTCACACGACTGTGTCCGTCAGCCACAAATTGCAGATCTGCAAAATACGTATACCGACTGTGTACATTCCACATTTGTAAGAAATGCCTATTCTTGTCTGCAAAATGGACAAGAATAGGGCATGTTGTATTTTTTTTGTGGGTCCGCATCTTTTGCGACCCCTTTGACCTGAAAGCAGTCCAACAGTACGGTCGTGTTAATGGACCGTTACTGATGGAAATCACTGCTGTGTGTGCAAATGTAGCATGTGGTTCCTGTGATAGTTATGTGTAAATAAAGCTAAAAAATAACAGTAAGAAAAACATTTATAGGGTTAGCAGGAAGATGGCCGTGGCACTTACAGGAGCTCTGGGGCCTTCTCAAACAGCTGATAGGTGGGGGTCCCAGATGTCTAACCCCCACCAAACATATGCTGATGACCTATCCAAAAGATAGGTCATCAGTTTGAAAGAGTCTGAAGTTTGTGACCCCCACCCCCTTTAACAAATGTGTCCTAAACTTAAGGTCTCCATACCCATTAGCGAATTGTCCACTGAACCCACCATTCTCGGCGGACAACAGTCTAATGTGTTTGGGGAGCTCCCGACTCTCCCTCAACACGTGATTTTTTGGGGATAGAAGGATCAGGTGAAGTAAATATTTTCTCTCAATCCTTTTGTTCCCTGCCTGAGAGATAAGCAGCCACCAGAAGTGTTTGGCAGCAGCTTTCTCCGCTCTCAGCATTGAATGTGCATACACATTCGGACAAGGAAACCGTGTGTTTGTATGGGGAAGCCGGGACAGAGTTGTCCGACAGCTATTGAATATATATGGCTGCCATTAGAGGAGTCTCACCAAGATGTGATAAGTTATCTAGTATCTAATGTTCCTTGGACCATGACTGCACCACCAACAAGATCAGAGAGAGCAGAGATTTCCAGTAGGTTGGAATAGTCCAATGTATGGTCTAATATGCAGATCACTATTATTTCTTCTATAATACTAAATTATCCTCTGGGACGCTGGTGGGCAAGTCCAACCTGTTTTAAAGATAACGTACAGTTTGAAAGTTTTATGGTTTTTCTGGGCAAAGTACAACTACAGTACTTGCACATCTTTGTTATTCAGATGTTCAAATACACAGTTGTAAAATGCTTATATGAATATGCAGTACATTGAACGTCACTATACTTTTTTTCTTCCTAGCCCACAAGACCAGACCGTGGCTGGTTTGTCTTCCCATTTGGGAAGAACCCTTGGTGGATTTATCTGGCCAGTGCATTACCTGCTTTGTTGGTGACAATTCTGATCTTCATGGACGAGCAGATTACAGCAGTCATAGTCAACCGAAAGGAGCATAAGCTAAAGGTATGAATATTGTATGAAGTACTTTTTTCTATTGTCCTTTTCAACTCTGTCATTAAAAAGCCAGTAGGTATCTTATTAACACTGTGTGTTGTGGTATGGTAACTATATACAGTATACATTTAGCTCTGAATATTGAGATTATTTGGTCATTAGTGTCATGTCTCTTAGGCCTCATGCACACAACCGTTCCGTTTTTTGCGGTCCGCAAACCGCGGATCCGCAAAAAACGGAAGCCGCCCGTGTGCCTTCCACAATTTGCGGAACGGAACGGGTGGTCCATTGTAGAAAGGCCTATTCTTGTCCGCAAAACGGACAATAATAGGACATGTTCTATTTTTTTTGCGGGGCCACGGAACGGAGCAACGGATGCGGAGTCTGTGACCTGTCGTCTGCCCATTGGCAGTATGGTTTAACCTCTTAGGGACATATGACGTACCGGTACGTCTTCATGTCCTGGTACTTAAGGACACATGACGTACCGGTACGTCATGCGTAGTTCCGATCACCGCCGCGCAGCGGGCGGTGATCGGAACTGGGTGCCTGCTGAAATCAATCAACAGGCACCCTGTGACCCCCCCGTATCAGTGATCACCGCAAACCGCAGGTCAATTCAGACCTGCGGTTTGCGGCGTTTCCGGGTGATCGGGCGGCGACTGCAGTGGCTATCGGGACCCCGTGCTGCTGTGACGGGGACCCGATAGCAGGGAAGGCAGCGTGATTCCTTCCTTAGGCATCGGGGCTGCCATCCGGTGAAGAGCTGGATCTCACAGGCCCCGGAAGCTGTATGAGTAATACACACTGTATTACTCATACAGCCAATGCATTCCAATACAGAAGTATTGGAATGCATTGTAAAAGGGATCAGACCCCCAAAAGTTGAAGTCTTAAAGTGGGACAAAAAATAAAGTGAAAACAAAAGTTGAAAAAATAAAGTTTCCCCCCCAAAAAATTTTAAGTTTTAAGTAAAAAAAAATAAAAAAATAATGCATTTTCCCCAAATAAAGTAAAAAAAATAGGGAAAAAATAGGGGAAAAAAAAGTTTACATATTAGGTATCACCGCGTCCGCATTGTCCATTTTGCGGTGATATCTAATATGTCAACTTTTTTTTCCCCTATTTTTTCCCTATTTTTTTTTACTTTATTTGGGGAAAATTACGTTTTTTTTTACTTGAAACGTAAAATTTTCGATACGGACGCAGTGATACCTAATATGTCAACTTTTTTTTCCCCTATTTTTCCCTATTTTGTTTTTTACTTTATTTGGGGAAAATGACGTTTTTTATTATTTTTTTTACTTGAAACTTTACATTTTTTGGGGGGAAAACTTTATTTTTTCAACTTTTGTTTTCACTTTATTTTTTGTCCCACTTTGGGGCTTCAACTTTTGGGGGTCTGATCCCTTTTACAATGCATTCCAATACTTCTGTATTGGAATGCATTGGCTGTATGAGTAATACAGTGTGTATTACTCATACAGCTTCCGGGGCCTGTGAGATCCAGGGGGCTGGATCTCACAGGCTCTTCACCGGATGGCAGCCCCGATGCCTAAGGAAGGCATCACGCTGCCTTCCCTGCTATCGGGTCCCCGTCACAGCAGCACGGGGACCCGATAGCCACTGCAGTCGCCGCCCGATCACCCGGAAACGCCGCAAACCGCAGGTCTGAATTGAACCGCGTCCGTATCGACCGGCTCTATAAATATATCACATGACCTAACCCCTCAGATGAACACCGTAAAAAAGAAAAAAAAAACTGTGCTAAATAAACAATTTTTTTTTCACCTGACATCACTAAAAGTACAACAGCAAGCGATCCAAAAGGCGTATGCCCACCAAAATAGTACCACTCTAACCGTCACCTAATCCCGCAAAAAATTAGCCCCTACCTAAGACAATCGCCCAAAAAATAAAAAAACTATGGCTCAGAATATGGAGACACTAAAACATAATTTTTTGTGTTTTAAAAAAGCTGTTATCGTGTAAAACGTAAGTAAATTAAAAAAAAGTATACATACTAGGTATCTCCACATCCGTAATAACCTGCTTTATAAAAATAAAAATATCCCATGACCTAACCCCTCAGGTGAACACCGTAAAAAAAAAAAAAAAAAAAAAAAAAAAAAGTGTAAAAAAAGCCATTTTTTGTCACCTTACATCACAAAAAGTATAATAGCAAGCGATCAAAAAGTCATATGCACTCCAAAATACTGCCAATCAAACCGTCATCTCATCCCTCAAAAAATGAGACCTTGCCTAAGATAATCGCACAAAAACTGAAAAAACTATGGCTCTCAGAATATGAAGACACTAAAACATGATTTTTTTTGTTTCAAAAATATTATTGTGTAAAACTTACATAAATTAAAAGAAAGTATACATATTAGGTATCGCCGTGTCCGTAATAACCTGCTTTGTAAAAATATCACATGACCTAACCCCTTAAGGTGAATGCCGTAATTATTTTTTTAAATAAACAGTGTTAAAAAAAGCCACAAAATGTGTAATACCAAGCGATCAAAAAGTCATACGCACCCCAAAATAGTGCCAATCAAACCGTCATCTCATCCCGCAAAAATCATACCCTACAACTGAAACAAACAGCCAAAAAAATTTGGTATTGTCGTGTCCGTGACAACCTGCTCTATAAAATACCACATGATCTAACCTGTCAGATGAATGTTGTAAATAACAAAAAATAAAAACGATGCCAAAACATTTCTTTTTACCTTGCCTCACAAAAAGTGTAATATAGAACAACCAAAAATCATAAGTACCCTAAAATAGTACCAACAAAACTGCCACCCTATCACGTAGATTCTAAAATGGGGTCACTTTTTTGGAGTTTCTACTCTAGGGGTGCATCGGGGGCTTCAAATGGGACATGGTGTCAAAAAACCAGTCCAGCAAAATCTGCCTTCCAAAAACCGTATGGCATTCCTTTCCTTCTGCACCCTGCTGTGTGCCCGTACAGCAGTTTACAACTACATATGGGGTGTTTCTGTAAACTACAGAATTAGAGCCATAAATATTGAGTTTTTTTGGCTGTTAACCCTTGCTTTGTAACTGGAAAGAAATTATTAAAATGGAAAATCTGCCAAAAAAGTGAAATTTTGAAATTTTATCTCTATTTTCCATTAATTCTTGTTGAACACCTAAAGGGTTAACAAAATTTGTAAAATCAGTTTTGAATACCTTGAGGGTTGTAGTTTCTAAAATTGGGTCACTTTTTGGGAGTTTCTACTCTAGGGGTGCATCAGGGGGGATTCAAATGGGACATGGTGTCAAAAAACCAGTCCAGCAAAATATGCCTTCCAAAAACCGTATGCCATTCCTTTCCTTCTGCACCCTGCTGTGTGCCCGTACAGTAGTTTACGACTACATATGGGGTGTTTCTGTAAACTACAGAATTAGAGCCATAAATATTGAGTTTTTTTGGCTGTTAACCCTTGCTTTGTAACTGGAAATAAATTATTAAAATGGAAAATCTGCCTAAAAAGTGAAATTTTGAGATCTTATCTCTATTTTCCATTAATTCTTGTGGAACACCTAAAGGGTTAACAAAGTTTGTAAAATCAGTTTTAAATACCTTGAGGGCTGTAATTTCTACAATGGGGTCATTTGTGGGTGGTTTCTATTATGTAAGCCTCACAAAGTGACTTCGGACCTGAACTGGTTCTTAAAAAGTGGGTATTTGAAAATTTCTGAAGAATTTCAAGATTTGCTTCTAAACTTCTAAGCCTTGTAACATCCCCAAAAAATAAAATGTCATTCCCAAAATGATCCAAACATGAAGTAGACATATGGGGAATGTAAAGTAATAACTATTTTTGTAGGTATTACTATGCATTATAGAAGTAGAGAAATTGAAACTTGGAAATTTGCAAATTTTTAAAAATTTTTGGTAAATTTGGTATTTTTTTATAAATAAAAATGAAGTACAATATGTGACGAAAAAACGATCTCAGAATGGCATGGATAAGTCAAAGCGTTTTAAAGTTATCACCACATAAAGTGACACTGGTCAGATTTTCAAAAAATGTCCTGGTCCTTAACCACCTCAGCCCCCAGTGCTTAAACACCCTGAAAGACCAGGCCACTTTTTACACTTCTGACCTACACTACTTTCACCGTTTATTGCTCGGTCATGCAACTTACCACCCAAATGAATTTTACCTCCTTTTCTTCTCACTAATAGAGCTTTCATTTGGTGGTATTTCATTGCTGCTGACATTTTTACTTTTTTTGTTATTAATCGAAATTTAACGATTTTTTTGCAAAAAAATGACATTTTTCACTTTCAGTTGTAAAATTTTGCAAAAAAAACGACATCCATATAGAAATTTTGCTCTAAATTTATAGTTCTACATGTCTTTGATAAAAAAAAAATGTTTGGGTAAAAAAAAAATGGTTTGGGTAAAAGTTATAGCGTTTACAAACTATGGTACAAAAATGTGAATTTCCGCTTTTTGAAGCAGCTCTGACTTTCTGAGCACCTGTCATGTTTCCTGAGGTTCTACAATGCCCAGACAGTACAAACACCCCACAAATGACCCCATTTCTGAAAGTACACACCCTAAGGTATTCGCTGATGGGCATAGTGAGTTCATAGAACTTTTTATTTTTTGTCACAAGTTAGCGGAAAATGATGATTTTTTTTTTTTTTGATTTTTTTTCTTACAAAGTCTCATATTCCACTAACTTGTGACAAAAAATAAAAAGTTCTATGAACTCACTATGCCCATCAGCGAATACCTTGGGGTCTCTTCTTTCCAAAATGGGGTCACTTGTGGGGTAGTTATACTGCCCTGGCATTCTAGGGGCCCAAATGTGTGGTAAGGAGTTTGAAATCAAATTCTGTAAAAAATGACCTGTGAAATCCGAAAGGTGCTCTTTGGAATATGGGCCCCTTTGCCCACCTAGGCTGCAAAAAAGTGTCACACATCTGGTATCTCCGTACTCAGGAGAAGGTGGGGAATGTGTTTTGGGGTGTCATTTTATATATACCCATGCTGGGTGAGAGAAATATCTTGGCAAAAGACAACTTTTCCCATTTTTTTATACAAAGTTGTCATTTGACCAAGATATTTATCTCACCCAGCATGGGTATATGTAAAAAGACACCCCAAAACACATTCCTCAACTTCTCCTGAGTACGGGGATACCAGATGTGTGACACTTTTTTGCAGCCTAGGTGGGCAAAGGGGCCCATATTCCAAAGAGCACCTTTCGGATTTCACTCCTCATTTTTTCCTGAATTTGATTTCAAACTCCTTACCACACATTTGGGCCCCTAGAATACCAGGGCAGTATAACTACCCCACAAGTGACCCCATTTTGGAAAGAAGACACCCCAAGGTATTCCGTGAGGGGCATGGCGAGTTCCTAGAATTTTTTATTTTTTGTCACAAGTTAGTGGAAAATGATGATTTTTTTTTTTTTTTTTTTTTCATACAAAGTCTCATATTCCACAAACTTGTGACAAAAAATAAAAACTTTTATGAACTCACTATGCCCATCAGCGAATACCTTGGGGTCTCTTCTTTCCAAAATGGGGTCACTTGTGGGGTAGTTATACTGCCCTGGCATTCTAGGGGCCCAAATGTGTGGTAAGTAGGTAAATGACCTGTGAAATCCGAAAGGTGCTCTTTGGAATGTGGGCCCCTTTGCCCACCTAGGCTGCAAAAAAGTGTCACACATCTGGTATCTCTGTATTCAGGAGAAGTTGAGGAATGTGTTTTGGGGTGTCTTTTTACATATACCCATGCTGGGTGAGATAAATATCTTGGTCAAATGCCAACTTTGTATAAAAAAATGGGAAAAGTTGTCTTTTGCCAAGATATTTCTCTCACCCAGCATGGGTATATGTAAAATGACACCCCAAAACACATTCCCCAACTTCTCCCGATTACGGAGATACCAGATGTGTGACACTTTTTTGCAGCCGAGGTGGGCAAAGGGGCCCATATTCAAAAGAGCACCTTTCGGATTTCACAGGTCATTTTTTACAGAATTTGATTTCAAACTCCTTACCACACATTTGGGCCCCTAGAATGCCAGGGCAGTATAACTACCCCACAAGTGACCCCATTTTGGAAAGAAGAGACCCCAAGGTATTCGCTGATGGGCATAGTGAGTTCATGGAAGTTTTTATTTTTTGTCACAAGTTAGTGGAATATGAGACTTTGTATGAAAAAAAAAAAAAAAAAAAAATAAGCATTTTCCACTAACTTGTGACAAAAAATAAAAAATTCTAGGAACTCGCCATGCCCCTCACGGAATACCTTGGGGTGTCTTCTTTCCAAAATGGGGTCACTTGTGGGGTAGTTATACTGCCCTGGCATTTTCCAGGGGCCCTAATGTGTGGTAAGTAGGTAAATGACCTGTGAAATCCTAAAGGTGCTCTTTGGAATATGGGCCCCTTTGCCCGCCTAGGCTGCAAAAAAGTGTCACACATGTGGTATCGCCGTATTCAGGAGAAGTTGGGGAATGTGTTTTGGGGTGTCATTTTACATATACCCATGCTGGGTGAGAGAAATATCTTGGCAAAAGACAACTTTTCCCATTTTTTTATACAAAGTTGGCATTTGACCAAGATATTTCTCTCACCCAGCATGGGTATATGTAAAATGACACCCCAAAACACATTCCCCAACTTCTCCTGAGTACGGCGATACCAGATGTGTGACACTTTTTTGCAGCCTAGATGAGCAAAGGTGCCCAAATTCCTTTTAGGAGGGCATTTTTAGACATTTGGATACCAGACTTCTTCTCACGCTTTGGGGCCCCTAGAATGCCAGGGCAGTATAAATACCCCACATGTGACCCCATTTTGGAAAGAAGACACCCCAAGGTATTCAATGAGGGGCATGGCGAGTTCATAGAAATTTTTTTTTTTTGGCACAAGTTAGCGGAAATTGATATTTTTAATTTTTTTCTCACAAAGTCTCCCGTTCCGCTAACTTGGGACAAAAATTTCAATCTTTCATGGACTCAATATGCCCCTCACGGAATACCTGGGGGTGTCTTCTTTCCGAAATGGGGTCACATGTGGGGTATTTATACTGCCCTGGCATTCTAGGGGCCCTAAAGCGTGAGAAGAAGTCTGGAATATAAATGTCTAAAAAATTTTACGCATTTGGATTCCGTGAGGGGTATGGTGAGTTCATGTGAGATTTTATTTTTTGACACAAGTTAGTGGAATATGAGACTTTGTAAGAAAAAAAAAAAAAAATTCCGCTAACTTGGGCCAAAAAAATATCTGAATGGAGCCTTACAGAGGGGTGATCAATGACAGGGGGGTGATCAATGACAGGGGGGTGATCAATGACAGGGGGGTGATCAATGACAGGGGGGGTGATCAATGACAGGGGGGTGATCAGGGAGTCTATATGGGGTGATAACCACAGTCATTGATCACGCCCGTGTAAGGCTTCATTCAGACGTCCGGATGCGTTTTGCGGATCCGATCCATCTATCAGTGCATCCGTAAAAATCATGCGGACATCTGAATGGAGCTTTACAGGGGGGTAATCAATGACAGGGGGGTAATCAATGACAGGGGGGTGATCAGGGAGTCTATATGGGGTGATAACCACAGTCATTGATCACGCCCGTGTAAGGCTTCATTCAGACGTCCGGATGCGTTTTGCGGATCCGATCCATCTATCAGTGCATCCGTAAAAATCATGCGGACATCTGAATGGAGCTTTACAGGGGGGTAATCAATGACAGGGGGGTGATCAGGGAGTCTATATGGGGTGATCACCACAGTCATTGATCATGCCCCTGTAAGGCTTCATTCAGACGTCCGGATGCGTTTTGCGGATCCGATCCATCTATCAGTGCATCCGTAAAAATCATGCGGACATCTGAATGGAGCTTTACAGGGGGGTAATCAATGACAGGGGGGTGATCACCACAGTCATTGATCATGCCCCTGTAAGGCTTCATTCAGACGACCGGATGCGTTTTGCGGATCCGATCCATGTATCAGTGCATCCGTAAAAATCATGCGGACATCTGAATGGAGCTTTACAGGGGGTGATCAGGGAGTCTATATGGGGTGATCACCACAGTCATTGATCATGCCCCTGTAAGGCTTCATTCAGACGTCCGGATGCGTTTTGCGGATCCGATCCATCTATCAGTGCATCCGTAAAAATCATGCGGACATCTGAATGGAGCTTTACAGGGGGGTAATCAATGACAGGGGGGTAATCAATGACAGGGGGGGTGATCAGGGAGTCTATATGGGGTGATCACCACAGTCATTGATCATGCCCCTGTAAGGCTTCATTCAGACGTCCGGATGCGTTTTGCGGATCCGATCCATCTATCAGTGCATCCGTAAAAATCATGCGGACATCTGAATGGAGCTTTACAGGGGGGTAATCAATGACAGGGGGGTGATCACCACAGTCATTGATCATGCCCCTGTAAGGCTTCATTCAGACGACCGGATGCGTTTTGCGGATCCGATCCATGTATCAGTGCATCCGTAAAAATCATGCGGACATCTGAATGGAGCTTTACAGGGGGGTAATCAATGACAGGGGGGTAATCAATGACAGGGGGGTGATCAGGGAGTCTATATGGGGTGATCACCACAGTCATTGATCACGCCCCTGTAAGGCTTCATTCAGACGTCCGGATGCGTTTTGCGGATCCGATCCATCTATCAGTGGATCCGTAAAAATCATGCGGACGTCTGAATGGAGCTTTACAGGGGGTTGATCAATGACAGGGGGGTAATCAATGACAGGGGGGTGATCAGGGAGTCTATATGGGGTGATCAGGGGTGATCAGGGGTGATTAGGGGTGATTAGGGGTGATCAGGGGCTAATAAGGGGTTAATAAGTGACGGGGGGGGGTGTAGTGTAGTGTAGTGGTGCTTGGTGCTACTTTACTGAGCTACTTGTGTCCTCTGGTGGTCGATCCAAACAAAGGGGACCACCAGAGGACCAGGTAGCAGGTATATTAGACGCTGTTATCAAAACAGCGTCTAATATACCTGTTAGGGGTTAAAAAAAACACATCTCCAGCCTGCCAGCGAACGATCGCCGCTGGCAGGCTGGAGATCAACTCTCTTACCTTCCGTTTCTGTGAGCGCGCGCGCCTGTGTGCGCGCGTTCACAGGAAGTCTCGCGTCTCGCGAGATGACGCGTATATGCGTGACTGTGCGCAGCGCTGCCACCTCCGGAACGCGATCCTGCGTTAGACGGTCCGGAGGTGGTTAAGGTGAAAATGAGCCCGGTCCATAAAGGGAACCTGTCATGTGGATATTTGATTATAATCTAACTAATTATATACAATCATTAACTAATAAAAAGTACCTTAGATTCACTTACTGGTGTGACAGATGGTTACCTCATAATATACACACAAAGATGCCACATGCAGCATGCTGGGTCAATTAAAGAAAGTGACCCAGCATTTTGCTAAGAGAATCAGTCACTTATTTATGTTGCCCTTAGTTAGGACACCATAAAACTGGTGACAGTGTACCTTTAAGGAGTTAAACTATATCCACACCTTCTTTTTCTTTGCACCGATTGGCTCTTTAGCCTGGTGTTAGGGGGAGACAGCCCTTATAAGGTTCAGGGGCAACGTCTTTTCTCAAGTCTGTCCGATACCCCTGATGAAGCCAGATTAGCTGGCGAAACATGTTGGGTGACAGTTTAGATTTTTAGTTTCTGATGCCTGTGTCAGGTCTGGCAACAAGTGCAGCACAATACTAATGGAGCCCACACAAGAGTGAATAGTGGTTCCTCACAGTACTATCCAGAGTACACTATATATAGGATGGTGTGATACTGCCCAGTGAATACAGTGTTCAAGTGTGTGCAGGCATGGGGAGTGCGCCCCCGGATGACATTGCAGTTACAGATAACATGCTATAGAACTGACAGAGTTACTGATATAGGAGTCCTTTTATTTGAGTTAGTAAAAGTTACGTTTTAATATTCGGGACAAGTGAGGTCATTAGCCTACAGAGGCTTTATTCTTGGTGATTTATATAAACCCTTCCCGGATAGGGTCGTATCTATTAATTGTAAGAGTCTGAGACAAATGTCACAATTTACCAGTGGAAATGTCGCAAACATGTTTCAAAAGTCGCAAGTGTGTTCTGGGCAGGTGGGGTGGCTGAAATGGCGCATTTCAGTTTTAAAAAGTCACATTTTAGTGCTATTGGTGTTAAAATGTTGCAAATCAAGAGAAATAGGCAGATAATCAAGTTGACATTTTAAAAAGTATCAGTGGTGTGCGCCTTTTGATATATGAGGTGAAACAAATCACCACTTTTGATTTGTAACTTTAGTATTTTTGGGCGTCCCCAATTTCAACAGCATTTATGTTAGAATAAAAAAAAAAAATTATATATATATGTGGTCAAACATGGCTTCCAGTAGAGATCCCACGGCTGCTGTTAAAAGTTATCCTGGATACAGTGGTAAATGAGTCAGTCTGAGAAAAAATGGTCGAGAACCAGTGGGAATTGTAATGGCAGCCATATTGGATGTCAACCAACTTTTCCACAAACACGCAAGACTATGAAAGTGTTAAACAGAATTTATAAAACCCAAGGAACTTTAATATATTATTTCATGCTTTTTAAATGCATTTAATAAGTTATTAGACTTCATGTGTGACATTGGTCATTAATAGATGAATAAATCTATTCTAAATGAATCAAATTCATTTAGAATTTCCCTAAACATCACTTTAAACCAAGACAAAGCTTTTGAGATTCAGTTGGGGCGAAATAGGATCAACCATTATATGAAGACAGAAGACCACATGACCCTGGGTGGGGCCCTGGCTCGTGGGCTTGCCCATAATGCCTTGGAGTTAGCCGCACGGCTAATCAAGAGGGATGATATAGACATGCGTCATAGGTATTATGTAAGGTCCCAATAAAAGACGCAATGTGTAGTCTCAGCTTGTCCACTGATGTGATAGGATGTCTCTGTCAAGTACACAGCAATTTAGACATACAATGCAGCCAGTTTAGAGTCTTATAGGGCCAGTGCTAGAGATTGGAGGATATATGTAGCTAGGTATATTTAATTAAGTTATAGATAGACAGACAGGTCTTAGTACAAGGGAAAGGACAGGGTCAGTTAGTTCACTGTGTGTGTTGCTGAGGACATGGGTTGCTAGATGGCCGCTAGCAGGGGAGCACCCAGGAATTTTGTTTAGGGGGGGTCCGAAAGGCAAAGAAAATGCGGCATGTGTAGTGTGCTGTGCTAATTCAATTTTTCAAAGCCCCCTTTATATTTAAAAATGCAGGGAAAGGGTGTAGTGTGTTGCGCTGATTCTTTTACTTGGCAATTCTAAAAGCCCTGCAGAAAAACAACAATGCGGTGCGCGAAGCGCGCCGCAATTTTTTTGGCCCCCGCCCACTATTAAAAGCCCCTCCTACATATAATAGGCCACTCCCAACAAACACTGTACAGCTGACATTCTATAGTTGCGGCCTGTCTCTACGCATCATACGGAGAGGGGAGGGTCTGTCCTGGCTGCACTGCCTGCTTATACAACAAGCTACAGCCAGGAAGCTCCTCCGCTCTCCTCCCTCCCCTGATCCTGCTCAAGACCTGTGGTTCCCACCCACCATCTGCCACCCGCCCGTGGCCTGCTGCCCCCCTTGACCGTCCTCACCCAGCTCTGAATCCTCCTTCTGCAAATGGCAGGGGGAGGAGCCGGAGCATCTCCTCTCCTACATAGCGCCACATACCTCTTACATCCAGTGATGTCACCTTTGTTGTAGACGTTCTCTTTCCTCATCTTCTCCATTCAGACCAGACCGCCATGATGATTTTTCAGCCATCTCCCATCTCTACTGAGATTAACAAACAGACATTAGTTTCCCACATTTCCATCATCTTCACATCTTCTGAACACCCTTTCCTGCCACCCCCAATATGGTGCCCGCTGTGCCCCCAATACTATACTGCAGAAACAGTCCCCCTGAAAATACTACTACCACACAGATAGTGCCCCCCTCCACAATTATTGGCACACAGTGCTCTAAAAAAATAACTGCGCCCAGACACTAATAGTATAAAGATAATGTCCCCCAAAAATTATTGTGCTAAGCTGATACTGTGGCAGGGTGCCCCCCAAAGTAACAGGGCTCCCCAAAATAGAAATAATTCTCTGCCAGAGCACACTTAGTAGTAATAATGCCCCTATAGTTCCCATACTAGTAATCATGTTCCTCATAGCCCCCCAGTATTAGCAAAGCTCCTAGTACTAATAATTCTCCCTACAATATGACAGTACATGAAATACCCCCGCTTAGTGCCCGCTGTTGAGCTAATGTCCCCATAATGTATGCCAGTATAAAATACCCCTATATAGTGCCCCAGTAAATGCCCTCATAGTGCTCCTCTCTCCCTTCCCCATAGTGTCCCTCATAATATGCCAGTAAAAAATGCCCCTTCTAAGTGCCACCATATGCCCCAATAGTGCTCCTCTCCCCCATAGTGCCGCTCTCCCCTATAGTGCCTACCATAATGTGCCAGTAAAAAAATGCCCCCTTAGTGCCACCAGATGCCATAATGCCCCCATAATGTGCCAATAAGAATAAAGGCCCCTTTAGAGCCCCCACTTCCCAGTGCCCCCAAATAATGCTCCTATAGTGCCACCAGATGCCCCATAGTGCCATTCTCCCCTATAGTGCCCCCATAATATGTCAATAAAAAAAGCCCCTTTAGACCCCCCCAGATGCCCCCATAGTGCTCCTCTCCCCCATGGTGCCGCCCCATAATGTGCCAGTAAAAAATGCCCCTTCAAAGTGCCACCATATGCCCTAATAGTGCTCCACTCCTCCATAGTGCCGCCCTCCCCTATAGTGCCTACCATAATGTGCCAGTAAAAAAATGACCCACCTCTCCCTCCCCTGCCGCAGCACAGCACAGGCATCTGTATTGCTGTCCTAAGGACAGCGATACAGATGGATTAGATATGGAGATGAGCGCTTCCACAATGGAAGCGCTCATCTCCTAGTACTCCCACGGCCCCCACCACCACCGCCGCGGCCGCTGCAATTACATCCAGCGGCGGTGCGGCCCTGAAAGATTAAAAAAAAAAAAAATTCGGCTGGTTGTTCTAGGGGGGGTCCAGACCCGCTGGACCCCCCCTGTAGGTGCGCCACTGGCCGCTAGCACATCCGAAATATCCAGTCCCCATAGTTCTGTGTGATTTTATTGTGTAAAAAAAAACGATTTGATACATATGCAAATTAACCTGAGATGAGTCCTGTAGGTGAGATGAGTAAGGGACAGGACACATCTCAGGTTAATTTGCATATGTATCAAATCGTTTTTTTTTACACAATAAAAGCACACAGAGCTATGGGGACTGGGTATTGCAGATGTGCTAGCGGCCATCTAGCAACCCATGTCCTCAGCTCTATACACAAAATCCCGGTGACAGGTTCCCTTTACAGCTAGAAAACAGCCCACTGGAACTCTCCAGTTCTGGCACTGCCAGATGCAACTGGAATGCCCGCCTGCTCCATTAAGTATAAAGGTGTCTGGCGGAGATCTGGCCACAATCTGACAAAAATGCAGAGAATTGACCAGACAAAAAACTGGAGTCAGCTGGACACAAACTGCTGCACACAATTTTGGATCGCTTGTTCAGAACAATTCATTGCAACTTCTGATACTATCATGTGTGTATAAACATCGGCAGACATGTTCCCCCAATAAAGGACAATTTTTGGACTATTCTTTTAATAAAAAAAATCATAACAAATTCAACATTGCAGTGTGCTATTAATCCCTGGAGAACATTTTTTTATTCACATAGATGTACTGGTAGGAGGACTTGTAGCGGGACAAGTTGCAATTTCTAACGTCACCATTGCATATGACGTAGTGGGAATCAGGCAAAAAAATGCCAAATGGAGTGAAATTAGTAAAAAATTGCAATTCTCCTATAATTTTATGGATTTAATTTTTTTATGGAGTTCCCTATGCAGTAAAACTGACCTATTGCTTTCATTCTCTGGGTCGGTACAATTACAGCAATACTACGTTTATATACTTTTTCTTGTGTTTCGATACTGAAAAAAAATATTACAAATTTTGAAAATATATATTTTTTGTTTGCATTGTCATAGTCTGACCCTCATAACTTTTTATATTTCTATCTACAGAGCTGTATGAGAGCAAATTTTTTTGTGGGGCAATCTGTAGATTTTATTAATAGCATTTTGGAGTGTGTATGATTTTTTGATATGTTTTTTCATTTAGTTTTTTGTGTGGGGGGGGAGTGAAGAGACAAAAAAAATGGCAAATCGGATATTTTGACTTTTTTTTCCCCCTTATGCCATTCACCGTATGGGATAAATACATTTATATTTTAATAGTAGAGTCATTTCAGGTTGTGGCAGTGCATTTTTTATAGTTTATTTTTATTTTTAATATGGGGAAAGGAGAGTGATTTGAATTTTTTTTATTTTTTGTATTTTTTTCAATTTAAATTTCATGCTTTATTTACACATATTTTACCTGAGTGACATCTTCACAGAGACAACATGCGCCGTACATGTACAGAGCATGTTGTAATAGGGGTTAAACTGGCTGTTTATTACCACTAGCCACCATACGTTTACTCATAGCCATACAGTACATGTCACTATCATTTTAAGATTACTTATGCTGTTTTGGCGTTAAAGAGCTTGAAATTGGTTGGATACAGTCCTAGGAGACCTCACAGTCTCATACAGAACTTTTCAGGGAAAGGTGAGCACTTTTGTCACGAGTTGGAGGTCCCAGGAGAGACCACCGCGTCGTCAAGCAATAAACAAACAGAAGAGTTTATTGCACAAACCAAAACCAGTGAAGGCAGCACAGACAAAACAAGAGCTCTATGTACCGTCAGCACAGTGGGAGAAAACCCCCACTGCGCCACTGTCTAGTAATACTCCAGAGGGGCGTGACTAAGCAACTCCTGGTATTCACTAGAGCCCTAGATGGTAGGGTTAGACTTTGCCGCAGGAAGTTGCCAGGGCCCACTCTGGAGCGTGAACTAGACAGTGACAGCAGGAGCGAATGGACAACAGGTACCAGAAGGTACCGATGGCACATAGGCATACATAACAGACAGGCAAATACAAACAGGGCAACTAATAGCACAAGCAGGAGTACATAGCAAGGAAACAGGAGTGACAATGAGCAGAGAAGGACTTGCTCCACCAGTAGTAAACTGCATGGCCTTGCGCATGCCACTCTGCTGCAAAGGCTTGCTGAACACAGACATATGAATACACACAAAGTAACTAAAACATAACTGGCAGAACAGATAACAGAAAGACAGGAAAGAGGACGGGAATGAACAAGTAGGGGAACCCACAGAGCACAGACAGACAGACACGGATCCCATGGGTCAGCAGCATGGGAGAGTGAGTACAAACAGGAGCAGGACAAGACAACACACACCAGGAGAGCTGACCCAGAACTGAGGAAACCTCAGCCTTATATACAGGTTCCATGGGTGCAGCAGAGAAGCCACACCCATGGAGCAGACAGAGGGGATTAACTCCTAATAGGCACACAGGGGAGTTAACCCATAAGGAATCAAAGAACACACAGAAACGGAACCTCAGCGAGGAGCGCCGAACAAGCAAGGACGGAAGGTCACAGCCAGAGATAGCGGCTGTGACAACTTTCAATTCATGCCGAATTTATTCATACTCCAATCTAATCTTAAGACTGATTTGTTAGAATCAGACCTGAAACGAATTTCAAGAAATTCACTCATCTGTATTGATTAATATCAATAGATTTTAAAAATGCTAAATGGTTTCACAGATAAACCAAAGTTAGACTCCCGAATCTATTGAGGAACTATGGATTTTGTGTAGAATAGTGAATGACGTGTATTAGAAACATCATTTTTTTTTTCAGAAAGCCAGTGGTTACCATCTAGACCTCTTCTGGGTTGGCGTTCTTATGGCTGTTTGCTCCTTCATGGGCCTGCCATGGTATGTGGCTGCCACCGTCATCTCTATTGCCCACATTGACAGCTTGAAAATGGAGACAGAGACCAGTGCCCCTGGAGAACAACCACAGTTCTTGGGAGTGAGGTAGGTAGAATTATATATCCTTAAGACCTACATAAACCACTCAGATATAATAGTTATCTCAGTAATGGGCATGGGCCATTCAAAAGCCTCAATTGTGAGAGTATGTGCCACAACAAAGTCTTGCTCTAAGCATGGACATATCTCATGACAACCCTCTGTTCTCAGTCCCCAGAGACTCAAGAAAGGTGACCAGACTCACTCGAGATTTTATAGGTTCCAGAATTTCCAAATACTGAGAATTTTACTTGCACTGTTCTTATGTCAGTTGGATCTTCAGAATTTGATCATTTCCGACACATGTAGTAAGGGTTTTCAGATCTTATTAGTGAACCACAGTGTTAGTACTGGACACGTCTTATTTTGTATTCACCAGGGAGCAGCGAGTCACCGGAATAATAGTATTCGTCCTTACTGGGATCTCCGTCTTCCTCGCTCCAGTTCTCAAGGTAAGTTTTATTCTTTCTCCTTGTACACCATCAACTGCTTAGACATTCAGTAACCAAATTCTACATCAATTTGAAGGGCAGATCTTGAGTAGAGCCATATTCCACGGTTTGGTCCTAGTGTAGAGCCACACATAATTCTCCATAACCCAGTCCCATGATTTTTGATAACATATAATTTTTTTTCTATAAAACAAAATTTAACCTATAATAGAACAAAATTAACCATAGCAATACTCCTAGGTCCTTTATGCGTAGTATGCGAATACATTACATCGCATACACTGTAGTAAGTTGGTTGCACATTTGCCAGAACCATAGGACATCAGGAAGAGGATTGATACTAAAAATAAATAACAATGGGGAAGGGGGCAAATAATGCACCAAAGTACACCATCTCCATAGTAAAAGGAAAAGGTTCACATAAAAGGTTGAAGGAAAACTGTCAATAGAGTCATAATACCCTAACCTTGAGCAGCCTCAAATACTAATGGGCTCACAAATTGTAAAGGACAATGGGCAGAATTTATCAAGCCAGTCTTCTAGCACCAGAAAGTTGCACATTTTGTGCAAGTCCTTTTAGCTTAAATACAACTTTTGGGGGATTCTCTGCCTCTCTCAGTACTTAAAAAAAAAAAGTGTGGGGGGGAGCTTAGTGCAAAGGAGCAGAGACAGATTTATCTGACTTCACGCCAGAAACAAGTTACAGCTCAATAAGCTCATAAATGGTGTAGATTACAGTTTCTGGCGCATGAACAGCCCAAGATGCGCCACATTGATTAAGAAGCCTGCGTCTCTTAGTAAATTTGCCACACCGTATCCTACTGGCCTCTTTACTAAGACTGGTGTATGAAATCTTCCCCTGTGTTTTACTCTGAAATATGAAAAATGAAAAAAGTTTGAATTTTTTTTACACAAAATGGACTTGCGGAAGGAAGTTGTGACTTTTTGATGCCAGAAGACTGGAGCACAAGACTTGACAAATTCCCTCCACAGTTTCAAGCAAAGCTGAGCATGGGAGAGGGATCTGCTGGGTTGCTTCCCTTCAGATTCTCCCTGCCCAGGCAGGTCCTGATTGTCAGGTCTTTCCCTACCAGTGGCTGTTCCTGACCTGATGTCCTTTTCAGCAGGATGCCACACACAATACACATTCCTCCATACTCTGAGGTAAGTATTGGGTGCCCTTAGCATTTATAGGTTACTGATAAAGTATGATCATTACGATTATTATTATTATTATTATTTTCAGCCCTGCACACTATTCAACCAATTTTAAGCATATTTAAAGAGGACCTTTCACCGATTATGACAATGTGAACTAAGTATAAAGATATATAGAGCGGCGCCCGGGGATCTCACTGCACTTACTATTATCCCTGGGCGCCGCTCCGTTCTCCCGCTATGCCCTCCAGTATCTTCGCTCAGTAAGTTATGGTAGGCAGAGATTTCAGTCACTAAGTTATGGTAGGCGGAGTCTGCCCTTGTTCTGCTGTAGCGCTGGCCAATCGCAGCGCAGAGCTCACATCCTGGGAGGTTATTTTCTCCCAGGCTGTGAGCTCTGCAATGCGATTGGCCAGCGCTACAGCAGAACAAGGGAAGACTCCGCCTACCATAACTTAGTGACCGAAGATACCGGAGGGCATAGCGGGAGAACGGAGCGGCACCCAGGGATAATAGTAAGTGCAGTGAGATCCCCGGGCGCCGCTCTACATGTATGTATACTTAGTTCATAGTGTAATATTCGGTGAAAGGTCCTCTTTAACTCATTTAGTTTCTCACTCCCTCCTAACAGGGATGTTTAATATCCACAAAATCATGCCTTACAATGTGAAATATCTCAACACATAAAAAGTTATGTAGTTACGGTAAACTTCTTATTGTCCTTATTAACTGAAGATTATTGTGACCTTGTTTTTAGTACATTCCAATGCCTGTCCTTTATGGAATTTTTCTGTACATGGGGGTTGCTTCGCTCAATGGAATCCAGGTGAGGGTCAGCTGTTTACTATCCTAACCTACCAAAATGTGTGATAAAATATATTAATTCAGTGTATGTTCTCCCTTTTTTTGCCACTTTGGGTTCCATTGTAACACTAACATACCTGTAGAGAGAGTAGCGCTAGCAGACCTTTGAATTTGGGAGATCTATTTTTCATATTTGTTTCATAAATATATTTGTATGTGTATGTTGGCCATACATAAGTCAATGAACTGTCCCCAACTGAACCATCAAGTAACTTCATTTTCGGAAAACTTTTAATATGTCATAGTGACCTATCATAGGTCTGGAAATCATGGCTACAACTACCAAAGCAGCCAGCATATCAGCTGCTATGGTGCAGTTAGAAAAATTTGTGGTTGGTTGACGGGGAGAGTGAAAGAAACTGATGGATAGGATTTCAAGGGAAAGACTAAATTAAACCATTGATTCTGCAGAGACTGATATAATCCTGAGCTTTTAATATCTTACTATATCACTTGCTGTTGAAGGTAGTCATGATATTTTGCTTTGGAGCTAACTGCTGCTTTTTAATGCCTCTGATTGATATTGTGGAACATCTCTGTATTATAAAATCGGGCAATGAAAAGAGAATGATGGTGTTAACCACTAAGGCCAGCAGTGCATAGGAGATATGGAAGCAAGCAGATCCCTCACCAAACCAGCCATTAATATTGGTAAAGATTCTATGTCCTTCAGTATGGCCTCCATAAATTATGTCAGCTTACTATTGAGGTGTCTGTCATTGGATCATTGCTTTGGTTTATGTTTGGGTCCCTCTGTGACCTCCTGTTTACTGCAATTAGTCCATGACAAGGTTTCTGGATGTGTTCTTCACCACATACACTCATTGGCAAAAAAATAAAATAAGACACACAGAAAGAAGGGATGCAAATGAGCTCTTAACAAGCTCTGCCTCTGATGCCACCAGATGTAAGGCAGCTATCCTAGAAGTCAATGTTCGACCCTTTAAATAGGCCTTGAGATATGACTCAGAACAGAGAGTACTGGCTTAGGCTACTTTCACACTAGCGTCGGGGCTCCGCTTGTGAGCTCCGTTTGAAGGGTCTCACAAGCGGCCCCGAACGCATCCGTCCAGCCCCAATGCATTCTGAGTGGATGCGGATCCGCTCAGAATGCATCAGTCTGGCAGCGTTCAGCCTCCGCTCCGCTCAGCAAGCGGACACCTGAACACTGCTTGCAGTGTTCGGGTGTCCGCCTGGCCATGCGGAGGCAAACGGATCCGTCCAGACTTATAATGTAAGTCAATGGGGACAGATCCGTTTGAATTTGACACTATATGGCTCAATTTTCAAACGGATCCATCCCCCATTGACTTTCAATGTAAAGTCTGGACGGATCCGTCTGAAGCTACTTTCACACTTAGAATTTTTTCTACAATATAATGCAGACGGATCCGTTCTGAACGGATCCAAAGTCTGCATTATAAGAGCGGATCCGCTCTGGATGCAAGTGTGAAAGTAGCCTTAACTGGATGAGAGGCCTAAAGTCAGGATTTGGTGGGGTACTATCTCTCCTTGGGGACTGAGCACCTTAATGCCATGAGGAGACATATAGGCCATGCATACATCACCCCAAAACAACTGTCTGCAGATGAGATGCTGGCTTATTTAATATAAGAGTCATGTCTCAAGGCCTATTTAAATGGTCGAACATTGACTTCTAGGATACATCTGCTGGCATTAGAGGCAGAGCTTTCTTCCCAGAATTCCAGAGGAGCATGTATGGCCTATAATTCTCCTCATGCCGATTAAGGCGCTCTCTCCCCAAGGAGAGATTGTACCAAACACCCAAAAAGAAATGTAGAATTGCTGCAAAACTCATGCTTCTCATTAGACTGAGAGAAACAGAATGGTCATTTTGAATTATTGCCTGTCATCTAGGTAGTTCTGACCTAGTTGTTAGGAGGTGTTGGGAGCAATGGTTACGTAAGGGCATGCACACACAGTGAACAGGCTCTGGGCAGCCCAGACAGACCCCCAGTGGAGATGATCATTTGATTGGCCTACAAGTACGAGCAGCTCCCACATTTTCGTTACCCACCACCCAGACACAGGTGGCACCTAAATTACACCCCTGTATCTGCCTGAACCATTTCCAGTCACTTGGCAGAAGGAAATTTGGTGTCACGGCTCCCAGTATATGTCCTGCCATTGACAGACAGCCAACATTGCCTTAGTTTGCAGTGGTGCCGTGAACAAGAAACCTGGACTTAAGACTGGAATTGTATTGTCCTTATCAAAGAATCCAGGTTTTGTATAAGTACAGCCAAGTTATGAGCGCTTCAATTCTGAATTTGCTGTTGGGCAATGCACTGCCCCAAATGCTGGTGTGATGATCTGGGGAGCCATCACATAGGACAGTCGGTCACCCCTAGTAGTGATACAAGGGACATTAACAGCTCAGCGATATGTGCAGGACATCCTGCAGCCACATTTGATGCCTCTCATGGCAAAGCTTCCAGCTGGCATTTTCCAGCAGGACAATGCTTACCTACACAGAACAAGGGTTTCCCAGGAATGTCTCCACCAGATTGCAACACTTCCTTGGCTGCCCACTCATTAGATTTATCATCAATCTAACATTTATGTCACCAGCTGGGGCACCAGCTTCGGCAACCTATGAGTGTGCAGGATCTACAGACCCAGCTGTAGCATCTGTAGGAAGATGTGCTGCAGGATATCATACAGAACCTGTGTGCCTCCATGCCCAACCGTATCTCATCTTGTACCCAAATTAGAGGCCATATCTCATTTTGTATCAAGGCTAGAGTAGACCCAACAGGGTACTAGAGTCTCCTTTCTATTGTACAGTTTCCCTCAGTAAACTTATCATTTCCCTCTAATGTTGTAATAACTTACATTTATCATCATTACATTCACACATACAAAGTTGTTTTTGTCATTGAGTATATTGATCTCAGTAAGACAAAATATCACTTACATATAATGCCTTTTTAGAAAATGGTTAATTGGTTAAGGTCTTGTGGAACGTCTATCATAAGTTGTTCTTAGCAAGGTCTGAGAATATGTTGTCCTGTAATAAACCATAAAACACAATCCCATTGCCTAGCCTTGGTGTAGTTATTGGTAAGCCTGATCCATAATGCGTTTTTAGAAAATGTTTTCTCTTCCATAGACATAAATGGTCCAGTAGGTATCCATTCCACAGCCATCCCTCTCATTATTTCAACCTCGACACTGGAGTGTCATTATGATCTACTAATATTCTGGGGGGAAAAGTGAAACACAATAAAAAAAAAAGGAAAAAATATTCTGTCTCATTCTTACCAGTTCTGGGATCGCTGTAAGCTCTTCATGATGCCTGCAAAGCACCAGCCTGACTATGCATATCTCAGACATGTTCCTCTACGTCGAGTTCATCTCTTCACCGTTGTCCAGATTGTCTGTCTTGCTGTTCTGTGGATTCTGAAGTCTACGGTTGCTGCCATCATTTTCCCAGTCATGGTGAGGAACAGGTTTGGCGTCTATAGATAGCCTCAGTGAAACTATGTGTGCATTCTCATAGGGATTGCTTTGCCTTCCTATAGGTCAGGTGTGTAAAACCTGCAGCCCACAATGCCACTCTGTGTGGCATGAGAGCACCAACATGTTATTCCGTGTCCGCATACTTCTTTCCTGCACTGATCATAGATATCAGAGCAGGACCTGGAAGATACCTGTGAGTGCTCTAGTGGCTGCTGACATATATACAGCTAGAATAGAGACAGTACTATCGGTGCCTTGTGTGGATGGCACTGTAATAGGGGTTATGAGAGGTACAGTGTGGCTGCCACTGTTTTAGGGGCACTAGGTACTAGGGCACAAGAGCCAATTATTCTGTTTCTTTATTCTCCTACAAATGTAGCCCCCACTTATGAGACAACTAAGGCATAAACTATCAAAACATTATAGGTTTTCTTGTGACTGTTGAGACTGGTGCTTTTTGAAAATCTGACCCTTAAGCCTAAAAAGGTTGTGCACTTGTGGCAGAGGATTCCGGCAGGCAGTTCTGATCCGGCAATCCGAACGCAAATGGATGGCATTTGTCAGACGGATACGGATGCGGATCCATCTGATAAATGCATTGAAATACCGGATCCGTCTCTCCGGTGTCATCTGGAAAAACGGATACAGTATTTTTTTTTTTCCCACAGATCTGTGCATGCGCGGACCGGAAGAACGGATCCGTCAATGCAGCAATTTTAACCCCGGATCCAGCACTAATACATTTCAATGGAAATTAATGCCGGATCCGGCATTCCGGAAAGTTTTCAGGATTTTTGGCCGGAGAGAAAACTGCAGCATGCTGGGGTATTTTCTCCAGCCAAAAAACGTAAGAGGGATTGAACTGATGCATCCTGATGCATACGGAACGGAATGCTCTCCATTCAGAATGCATTAGGATAAAACTAGAACGGAACTCAATACCGGAAAAAAAGAAAACCGCTAGTGTGAAAGTACCCTTACCCCACCTTTGTGCTATATGTACAAGGGCAGAGCTGGTTGCACGAGACTTGGTCTCCTGCTGCACATTATGCTGCATTGCATACGGTGCACACATCCCATGGATTTGCAGATTCGTACACTGTTGTATGTGACCCAGAGGGGGGTATGCAGAATAACAGAGGTCATGCAAGGCCACCTCTTCAAGTACACAAGACATGTAATGTGTGGTCTAAAATAAAGTCAAACCCTGCTTCTGAAGCTGCAATGATTTAGTAGATTGGTCACTCCTGAATCACTCCATGCCCCTGATACACTCCTTCATGTATAAATCCTAACATGGGCTATGTTTCTGGTTTCTTCTCAGATCCTTGGCCTGATGATGGTGAGAAAGATGCTGGACTGGGTGTTCAGCCAACATGACCTTGCCTGGTTGGATGACATATTACCAGAAAAAGAAAAGAAAAAGCAGGAAGACAAGAACAAAAAGAAGAAAGGGAAAGACGAGGTGGATAGTGATGAGGTAAGTGTGGATAAATGTGAAGATGACAGTGGTGATTATACAGTAGATAGCTATGGAAGCTATGTTGACCATGAGGTGTCTATAGCATTAGATATTTGCATTCATAACCAGCCTGTTTTAGTGAGATCTTCTGAGAGGGATGGGTAGAAGATCATAAGAGCACTAGAGGATCTCTTGGTTGGCCCAGACTCCAACACAGTAATGGGCCCCAAAGGTCCAGCAGAAGATAACCCTGCTTGGAGCTGAATTCAGAGCTAAAAGCTTGTCACTATGGTCTATTTCTTATGAGATAATTCACAGATAACCTATTAGACCTTGTTGATGATATGTCCATGTATAGATGGAGGGAGAATAATGTTTTGTGGTGGCCCCGAGGAACCACAGTACACTGACATAGATTAATGATCCCAACAACATTGACAAAATCTCCCAACACATACCTGATGTCTACAACTGTATTTGCAACCAATGCATCTTTTATTTAAGTTATTTAATTCTGCAACATTTCAGCTCATTCATGATCAGGGTTTCTCAGCATAAAATCCTTTCTGACACACTATCAAATTTTTTCCATAAAAAGCTACTGAGTAGAACGTATTTGTCCTTTCCAGCTAATGGACACCAGATGGCGCTTTTCTCACCCACATAAATATATTGTACTTATTGCCAGTTACTGCAGAAGCGATTCAATTAATGCACCTCTAGAGGGCAGCATCACACCATGGGTCTACAGTACAGCTGTGCCGTTCTGGTTCGGGTGAAAAACTGCTAACTTTGCATATATATGTTTTTTTTATAGGAGAGAACTGGCCATTCAGAGGCTCTGCATTCAGATTCCTCTGCAAACGGATCTGATATAGATCGCAGGTGGGTGCAAATTGATATCTACACAGTAGTTTTCCAGTCATTGTCCGGAATTTAATTGACTTCTTCCTGCTCTGCACCGTACATGTCTGCCGCATTAATGGCTATAGATAGGTGATAAATGTTAATGGTCGGAAAACCCTTTAAAAGGGTTTTCTGAGATCTTTTTACTGATGACCTTTCCTCTCGATAGGTCATTGGTAATTGATTGGTGGGGGTCCGAGACCAATCAACTAAGCGGTGCTCGCCGCAGGGCCACTGTCTTCTCTGTGTACACCAAGCACAGCGCCGTACATTGTATAGTGGCTGTACTTGGTATCGCAGCCCAGCCCCATTCACGTCAATGGGGCTGCGCTGTGCCTAGGCCATGTGACCGATGAACGTGATGTCACTCGGCCTAGAGAAAGCTGTGAAAAGCCCATGGCACTACTGCGAGTGCCAATGCCTTCTCAAACAGCTGATCGGTGGGAGTCCCAGGTGTCGGACCCCCAATGATAAGATACTGATGTTGGAAAAACCCTTTAACCACAAATAATAATGTTGCCGGTGATGTTCCTTATTACAGCATTACTCTGCACCTGAAGATCTCCTGCCCTCCATCTCCAGCTATCGGCTATCCTAGAAGTGTAGCCGGTGCTGTCCCGCAAGTGAAGATCGAGATGGACTCAGAGTATGATGACTCTGACATGGAGAAGAATCCTCGGGGCAGTGAAACCACTTTATAGCAGTCCTCCTAACAGATCCTATCTGGCTACAAAGTCCTGGGCGTCCTGGACCTGTGTTGGGATGTGGCACCAGGGCATCTGAGTCTCATTCCAAAATGCTGTTATCACCAGGCCCTGTGTACAAAGGGTACAAAAAGTGTACAAACTTTTGTGATTTAAGTTTCTATTAAGGACAAAACTGCAATAATTTACATGGAAACAAATCTTCCATCCGCCGTTGGTTACTTGGGGTCCTTCCAGTATCATTCAATCAGGGCTGGTCTTGCTGTATAGGTAATATAGGCACCTGCCTAGGGCAGCACTGTTCATGGGTGTCATAGAAATTCTGTTATGGTCACTTATTTATTTTATCCCTTACAGCCATCAGTTCTCACTCACTCTCTATTTTCAGTAAGATAGTAGAAGAGCGTTTACTGTATGGGGGATGAACCGGGGGGTGTTGATGGGCAGGCTATTTTGGAAGTATTAACTCACAGTGCCCATGGCAGTCAGCCATTAGCACAGTCCTGCAGACAAGTGATAGGACACGGAAAGTGATAGTGTTTTACAGTGCATAAAGCTAGAGTTCCTATTAGTTCACTTGCTATGATGATGATTGACGATCAGAACAAATGTATTTACGATCTAAATGATTTTCTCTGCTCGGTATTGTCACATCCGTAGTGATTTTCTTTGATATGATTTGTTTTGAAAGAGTGAAATATAGCGGCTCACTTGTTCAGATTTTCTGGACTGTGGTGCTCTATCCTAGGGTTACCCCCCGCCTGATATACTGATATACTTGGAATAAATCTGGATGGCACACACTATATCTGGAGCATCGTAAAAAAAGATATATATATATATTTATCAAAAATAAGTAATTAAAATATGAATAAAAAATAATATAAAATACAGTCCTACAAATGAAATAACTCCTTTAATGATTCTAGGTAGCAGGAAAAATAGTACCACTGGTGTGGGATAAACTGTAAATGCCAATCTAGACAAATATAAAAATGGATCTGTGGTGGCCACATCAAATGAGATTTACACATATAGGATAGCCCTTAATATCTGCAGCACGATGACCGTCTCTGCACAGTAAGGCTACGTCTACACAACGACATTTTGTTGCAGTAATGTTGCGCGACAATTTTTATAATGGCAGTCTATGGTGTCGCACTGCAACATGCAACGTGCTGCGACGCAACAGTCACAGAAAATCCATTCAAGATGGATTTTTCTGCGACTGTTGCGTCGCAGTCGCAGCACGTTGCATGTTGCAGTGCGAAACCATAAACTGCCATTATAAAAATTGTCGTGCAACATTAGTGCAACAAAATGTTGCGCTACAAATGTTGCAGTGTAGTTGTGCCCTATCTGTCGCGCGACAAATGTCGTCGTGTAGACGTAGCCTAACAGTTCAGTCACTCTGAATGGATGAAACAAAGCACAATAGCATAGGGATGCTGCTTGATTATTGAACTTGTTGCGGTGCAGTATAAGGCCTCATGCACACGACCGTTGTTGGGTTCCGTGTCCGTTGTTCCGTTTTCCGTGATTTTCTGCAGGTCCATTGACTTTCAATGGGTCCGTTGAAAACACGGAAAAATGCACCGTTTGTCATCCGCGTCCGTGATCCGTGTTTCCAGTCCGTCAAAAAAATAAGACCTGTCCTATTTTTTTCACGGACAACGGTTCGCGGACCCATTCAAGTCAATGGGTCCGTGAAAAAACACGGAGGCACACAAGATTGTCATCCGCGTCCGTGATCCGTGTCCGTTTTTTTCCTATCATTTTTAAGGCAAACTTGACTTAGATATTTTTTTCACTTTTCATGTCTGGTGATCCTCCAAAAATCAAGGAACACACACGGGAAGAAAAACGGATTACGGATCACGGAACAACGGAACCCCGTTTTGCAGACCGTGAAAAAATACTGTCGTGTGCATGAGGCCTAAATCAGAGTTCCTCTGGTTAGAACAATAAATATAAATCACAGTTCCTCAGGTTAAAGCAGTATCATCTCTTATTGATATGATTTATTTTGAGTCGGTCATGACTGTGGCCACTTGCTGCTAATATTACCAATATCGTTATTTAAAAGGGTTTTCCAATTTTTATAAAAAAAAATTATGATGACCTATCCTCTGGATAGGTCATCAGTAGCTGATCAGTAGGGGTCCGACCCCCGGGACCCCTACCGATCAGCTGTTTTGAGAAGGAAGCGGTGCACCCGTGAGAGCGCTGCTGCCTTCTCGCAGCTTACCAAGCACAGCGCTTGAATGGAGATGATCCTCTCGGCCTAGGAAAGGCAGAGAAAAGGCCATGACGCTACTGCGAGCACTGCTGCCTTCTCAAACAGCTGACACCCGGGACCCCCGCCGATCAGATACTGATGACCAATCCAGAGGAGCAAGAGATTTGCCATGCCATAGGATCCTTCATGTATGTGTGGTCTATAGTTTATAAGACTGGGCATATATAGGGCACACGGGTCTATACCTTCCCCAATCAACAGGCGTGCGCCATCCAAGGTAAGAACTAAACCAGAGGCTGCAGCTTTTCCTAACTGCAAGGGGCAGCAGTTTGGCAAATAAAAAGTCTATGCGTGCATTTTCGAAATTGGGCATAGGCATTGGCAAACTTATAGCGGGTCTGGGTACTAATTCAGAAGAAAACATTGGAGCAGATTTATTAGTACTGAGTTATATTTATCCAGCTTAGGCTACTTTCACACTTGCGGCAGAGTGATCCAGCAAGCAGTTCCGTCGCCGGATCAGGCAATCTGCATGCAAATGGGCAGCAGTTGTAGACGGATCCCGATCCGTCTCACAAATGCATTGCAAAAAAACGCATCCGTCTCTCTGTTTGTCATACGGACAAACGGATCAGTTTCTATTTTTTTTCACATTTTTTAATTTTTACCGGTCTGCACATGCGCAGATCGGAAGGACGGTATTTTTAATCCGGCATTCCGGCAACTGATCCGTAATTTTGGACGGAGATAATACCGCAGCATGCTGCGGTATTTCCTCCGCCCAAAACGCCGTTCAGTGACTGAACTGAAAACATCCTGATGCATCCTGAACGGATTACTCTCCATTCAGAATGCATGGGGATAAAACTGATCAGTTCTTTTCCGGAATTGAGCCCCTAGGACGGAACTCAGTGCCGGAAAAAAATAACGCTAGTGTGAAAGTACCCTAAGACTAGATTTGTTAAATGTATCACAGTGGATCATGCTGTATTATATACTTGGTGCATCTTTTAGACACTTTTGTGTGACTTTATGCTACCTCTTGCTTGGCTAACTTTTCATTCAATTTTCACCCTATTTGTCACATTTTAAGACATGTCTCTCGTCTAGCAAAGTACAAAAGTGTCTAAAACACATAATAAATGTGGTGCATGGCATATCCATTGAACCAGAATTTTCATTATTTGAACATATTTTTACAATATATTAAATATTTGCCACCACTAGGGGGAGTTCACTGTATACTGCATTATTATTATTGAGTTTAAAACCCCAATCCAGTGAGCAGTGAGACCTTGTTTTATCATTTAAAGAGAAACTGTCTCCTCTTCTAACATGTCTGTTTTAGTAACTACTTGCATTCCACATGTAATAAAATGTCTAAGGGTACTTTCACACTAGCGTTTTTCTTTCCCGGCATAGAGTTCCGTCCTAGGGGCTCAATACCGGAAAAGAACTGATCAGTTTTATCCCCATGCATTCTGAATGGAGAGCAATCCATTCAGGATGTATCAGGATGTCCTCAGTTCAGTCTTTTTGCCATTTCAGGATGGAGATAATACCGCAACATGCTGCAGTTTTATCTCCGTCCAAAATTCCGGAACACTTGCCAGAATGCTGGATCCGGCATTTTTTCTTATTGAAATGCATTAATGCCAGATCCGGCCCCGAGTGTTCTGGCAAAACGGATCCGTTTTTCCGGATGACACCGGAGAGACGGATCCGGCATTTCAATACATTTCAATACATTTGTCATATGGATCCTGATCCTGATCCGTCTAACAAATGCCATCAGTTTGCATATGTTTTAACGGATCTGGCAGGCAGTTCCAGCAACGGAATCCTCTGCCGCAAGTGTGAAAGTACCCTAAATCATCTATTCTTACGTCTCTATGTGTGCCATTATTCCTGCTAGATGTTTATGAATGGATTGCTAGCAATGAAGAATCAGATGGGTGTTACCAGTTGGAGGTGTGTCCCTGCACTGTCTAAATTATCCAATCAGTGCTGCCAGTGGCAGACTGTGCAGTGAAGACTGGTAAGACCCAGCTGGACCTTCATTGTAAACTGGTAGCAATTCATTCATAAACTTCCAGAAGGAATAATAAAGGAAGGCACAACATAGAGTCATAAGAATAGATGCTTCAGAAATGTTATTAAATAGGGAATGGAAGTAGTTGCTAAAACACACATTTCAGCAGAGGTTCAGGGCCACATTTGCTGATAGGCACTGGAGGTCCAGTGTCTAGGGTAGTGCCAACTGACAGAGAAGATTTTTTTTTTCATCCTCCCCCGTGGCCTACTGCCAGCTTGCTGGTAAAACTGGTAGGTTGGAGAGAGCATGGGCTGCACTGCAGACAGAGAGGGAGGAGACAAGGAAGGCGTCTTGCTCTCATCTCCAGTGCAAGTGCTTATTGGTGGCGCAGCGGTCAACAGAGGGTTTTTTTACTATTTCACTTTTAGGCAGCAAAACCAGACATCCTCTTAAAAAAATAATAATAATAATTTGAACAGACAAGCAAATTAATCATCAGTCCAGAAATATTTTGCTTGTATATATAACCAGTTGAGTATACCTCTCTACAGATCCTAACCCTCTACATATACATTTCTCCTGACCAGTAACTAACAGCTAACAGAAGCCGTCTGTACAGACAGTAAAATGGTGGCAGAATTCTAGAAAATGGCTAATCACAAACCTTTTAATTCTGTATTGTCCTACAGTATGTAAAATAAATAAAAATAATAAATGTTAAAGTACTTAACAGTATGGATATCTTTATGTTTCTCCTTAAAGGAGTTTTCCTGGATTACTCCTGTAATCTCAGCCTACAGTACCGGATGTAATGTCATTGTGGTGTACAGCAAAATGCGGCGAGACAAAAGGGACAATGACGTCAGATCCTCCACTTGAAGGGGGGGGCAGCCCTTCTGAGGAAAGCGGAGAGTATCAGGATAAGGGTGCAGACTATTAACACTCAACAATAGGCTGACATCTGCGACACACACGGGCAACGGCCATGGGTCCCTTAAAGCAAATGTTTTTCGTGACGCCAGTTGCAGTGAAGCAACAAGGGCACAGGGCCCCTTTTAGTGATGTAGTAGATGGTACCCAGGTGTAGGAATGCCGGAGTGGTGTAGGGTGGCCTAAATGTCCCTTAATGTTGGTGCACGTGTCACGGTGCTCCTACCTGGATACGCTGGAAGCCAGGCGTTGTCATCAGAAGCAGAGCAAATAGGAGGAATAATCGAGGGATTTGAAGAAATAAATTGAGTTCAGACCTTGTGATGAAGTTCAATAACAGCTTTACTTGAATAAACGTTTCTCCAACAGTTTCAGGCTTTGTCTTGGTTCCCAGCAGGCATTAGCATTAACTCTGGCAGGCAAACAAACTCAACTCTGCTACATCTGTTGCTCTCTGGCTCTACTGTGCTGAAAAGCTTACTGTATAACTTTGCTTCTTTCTTTATGCTGCAACTTCTCTCTGTAGTCTGTCTCTAGATTAATACCAGGGAATCTATACCTCCTGGCTTCAGAGGCTTCAGGCTATGGCCTCTGTGTCCAGCAGAGCTGAAGGTGCTCTAGCTGGCTTAGGCAGGACATGTCCAGCAGGGACGTGGACCTGCTTCCTTCCCCAAGCAGGGGGTACTCTCCTCTGACCTCTAACTATAACCCTCCCCTTCTTAGAGGGAGAATTAGAATGGAAAGAAGGTTCCATCCTCTGCAAATGTAGCTCTGCCATGCTTTCTGCCACCTTCTGGTGAACCAGGTACATTACATGAACATTAACAGTTGCATAAAAAAAACAATGCACATTGTAGCTGAGTGAAATAAATGCATAGGATGACACTGTGTTAGCCCATAGAAGACAGTAGCGGTGGGCGGAGTGGTAATGGCACTCTGGGTCATTACATTCACCCTTACTTAAGAAGCAAGCCGCCATTGGCTTGTGCTTAGGGTATATGCTCTAAGGCAGGCATGCTCAACCTGCGGCCATCCAGCTGTTGCAAAACTACAACTCCCATCATTCTCTGACAGCCTACAGCTATCATCCTACAGAAGGGCATTGTGGGAGTTTCTCTCTCGCAGTGAAACAAACAAATACATACTGCACAAAGCGCTCAAATACTCCACAACGTGGCCATAGTCATATATGGAGCATGGGGGTGTCATGTACTGTAATCCCTCCACGATGCTATGATACGCGCGCAAAGTGAAGGGTGGCTTCATCCTGTATTCCCTTCCAAGCACCAAGGTCTATAAATAGCTTTTCGCTTCGTCACCTTGATGTCTGAACAGGTAGCTACAAAATTTTCCTTGGCTTGGCAATGCACAAGACCTAAGGACATACACAACCTTGGCAAAGCACAAGGCCCTAAAACACATACAAATTAGGATCAAGAGGCAGTGCTCTCCAATCTCTCCCGGAGGACTAATCCCTTCAAACAGATATTAGCAGCGGGTTACCCTTGACATTGTTAGATCTGCTTGTGACTTACCACTTGCCTCTCCTTGTGCAGCAAAAATACAATTCAATTTATACCTAGGTTATCTAAACTGACACAAGGTACAATAAGCACCATTAGTATTAAACGTCCTCAGAGGCAGTCCATATGAGCAAAGACGATGTCAGACCTGCTTGTGACGTACCAGACGTCCTCAGAGGCAGTCCATATTGAACTGTAAAAGTAAGGTGCTGACTATCTGGCTAACTAAATAATTATACCAAAGTCCATCTAAAGTGCATGATGTCACATTGCGGCACTTATAAAAAAAAAAATACACACAATGGACATAATATACTTAAACGTTGCTAAAAACTTAAAAGGTTAGTGCAGAAATAGTGCAAATATATAAGGTAAATACGCAATGCAATTAAATAGTGCAATAAATTCACTTTTGAGTCCTTTTCTTCAATGCTTGTAGATAAAGTGCACCGAACTGGAACGTTAAGTGCAACAAAGTCCTTTGTAATCCACGGGAAACAGTAACGTCACTATTTGTAATCCAAATAAGGTAATGAAGTCATTTGTAATTCACATGGGTAGCAATATAAAACAGCAGCACAGGTCATGAGAACCTTTTTAGCAAAAAGAACCTTTTTAGTCGAGGCACCCAAATAACCTGAAAAGGGGGAAAAAAGGGATATTATGCGTAACCGTACACAACATGGATCTTTGGTAGCTGTGGGGAATCCTTACTAAATATGATCATCCGGGTGAGGACTAAAAACAAGGGCAACCTGAAACATAAAAACAATGCCAACAGGCCCTCACCCTTCAGGAGTAGTCCACACCGTGACTCCCAGTTGTCCTTGGTATTTCTTTAAAGGGGTTCTGCAGTTTGTTTAAACTGATGATCTATCCTCTGGATAGATCATCAGCATCTGATCGGCGGGAGTCCGACACCCGGGACCCCCTGACGATCAGCTGTTTGAGAAGGCAGCGGCGCTCCAGCAGCTTCTCACTGTTTACCGCTTGCCCAGTGGCGTCACGACTAGTATCAACTTGCCTGGGCGCGGCTAAGCTCTGTTCACTTGAATGGAGCTTAGTCCCACCCAGGCCAGTTGATACAAGTCATCCTGTCACTGGGCCTGCGGTAAACAGTGAGAAGGCCGCGTCACTGCTGGAGCGCCGCTGCCTTCTCAAACAGCTGATCGGCGGGGGTCCCGGGTGTCGGACCCCCGCCGATCAGATGCTGATGATCTATCCAGAGGATAGATCATCAGTTTAAACAAACTGCAGAACCCCTTTAAATTAAGATGCTGAATGGCTCTTCAGAGGAAGTACTTCAAATCCTCTTGCTACTGCTGCTGGTAAAGGACATTAGTGGTCTGTCCTCCTGTCTGTAGTCCACTCTTGCAGCTGTGGTGGAGCGCCACTGCCCTCCTGTGGTGGAACTTGGAATTGACAGGGTGGTCACACTTTTCACCTGGGCCACAATCTTTTGCTTCATAGGAGTGGTTGCTCCTCCCATCATACAAGGGCCTAATACCTCCGGCTGCATAGAGGCTGGAAGGTAATTTTCTTCGCTGGCTTTGTCTTGGTTATCAGCAGGCGTTAGCATTAACTCTGGCAGGCAAACAAACTCAACTTTGCTACATCTGTTGCTCTCTGGTTTTGCTGTGCTGACAAGCTTACTGTACAGGGAGTGCAGAATTATTAGGCAAATGAGTATTTTGACCACATCATCCTCTTTATGCATGTTGTCTTACTCCAAGCTGTATAGGCTCGAAAGCCTACTACCAATTAAGCATATTAGGTGATGTGCATCTCTGTAATGAGAAGGGGTGTGGTCTAATGACATCAACACCCTATATTAGGTGTGCATAATTATTAGGCAACTTCCTTTCCTTTGGCAAAATGGGTCAAAAGAAGGACTTGACAGGCTCAGAAAAGTCAAAAATAGTGAGATATCTTGCAGAGGGATGCAACACTCTTAAAATTGCAAAGCTTCTGAAGCGTGATCATCGAACAATCAAGCGTTTCATTCAAAATAGTCAACAGGGTCGCAAGAAGCGTGTGGAAAAACCAAGGCGCAAAATAACTGCCCATGAACTGAGAAAAGTCAAGCGTGCAGCTGCCAAGATGCCACTTGCCACCAGTTTGGCCATATTTCAGAGCTGCAACATCACTGGAGTGCCCAAAAGCACAAGGTGTGCAATACTCAGAGACATGGCCAAGGTAAGAAAGGCTGAAAGACGACCACCACTGAACAAGACACACAAGCTGAAACGTCAAGACTGGGCCAAGAAATATCTCAAGACTGATTTTTCTAAGGTTTTATGGACTGATGAAATGAGAGTGAGTCTTGATGGGCCAGATGGATGGGCCCGTGGCTGGATTGGTAAAGGGCAGAGAGCTCCAGTCCGACTCAGACGCCAGCAAGGTGGAGGTGGAGTACTGGTTTGGGCTGGTATCATCAAAGATGAGCTTGTGGGTTGAGGATGGAGTCAAGCTCAACTCCCAGTCCTACTGCCAGTTTCTGGAAGACACCTTCTTCAAGCAGTGGTACAGGAAGAAGTCTGCATCCTTCAAGAAAAACATGATTTTCATGCAGGACAATGCTCCATCACACGCGTCCAAGTACTCCACAGCGTGGCTGGCAAGAAAGGGTATAAAAGAAGAAAATCTAATGACATGGCCTCCTTGTTCACCTGATCTGAACCCCATTGAGAACCTGTGGTCCATCATCAAATGTGAAATTTACAAGGAGGGAAAACAGTACACCTCTCTGAACAGTGTCTGGGAGGCTGTGGTTGCTGCTGCACGCAATGTTGATGGTGAACAGATCAAAACACTGACAGAATCAATGGATGGTAGGCTTTTGAGTGTCCTTGCAAAGAAAGGTGGCTATATTGGTCACTGATTTGTTTTTTGTTTTGTTTTTGAATGTCAGAAATGTATATTTGTGAATGTTGAGATGTTATATTGGTTTCACTGGTAAAAATAAATAATTGAAATGGGTATATATTTGTTTTTTGTTAAGTTGCCTAATAATTATGCACAGTAATAGTCACCTGCACACACAGATATCCCCCTAAAATAGCTAAAACTAAAAACAAACTAAAAACTACTTCCAAAAATATTCAGCTTTGATATTAATGAGTTTTTTGGGTTCATTGAGAACATGGTTGTTGTTCAATAATAAAATTAATCCTCAAAAATACAACTTGCCTAATAATTCTGCACTCCCTGTATAACTTTGCTTTTTTCTTAATGCTGCAACTTCTCTCTGCAGTCTGTCTCTAGATTAATACCAGGGAATCTATACCTCCTGGCTTCAGAGGCTTCAGGCTTTGGCCTCTGTGTCCAGCATAGCTGAAGGTGCTCTAGCTGGCTTAGGCAGGACACGTCCAGCAGGAACGTGGACCTGCTTCTTTCCCAAAGCAGGGGGTACTCTCCACTGACCTCTAACTAGAACCCTCCCCTTCTTAGAGGGAGAATTAGAATGGAAAGAAGGTTGTAGCTCTGCCATGCTTGCTGCCACCTTCTGGTGAACCCGTTACATTACACGAACATTAACAGTTGCATAGAAATAGCAATGCAAATTGTAGTGAACTGAAATAAATGCATAAGATGAGTGTTACCCCATAGAAGACAGTAGCAGGGTGCGAAGTGTTAATGGCATTCTGGGTCATTACACATCTTTTGGTGCAAACATGACCACAGATGGATAATGTAATCTTTCTTTATTAACAACCTCGGTAACAACACGTTTCGGAGTCTAAAACTGCTTCATCAAGTCTTTAAGTTGAGAATGAAGGGTCGATAGAAACTCAGGAAAAGGCGTCTTGGCTGGGAACGCAGTTATTCCGGAGGCCCTTTCGTGAGCTCATATCGACCCTTCATTCTCACCTTAAAGACTTGATGAAGCAGTTTTAGAAAATAAATATTACATTATCCCCCTGTGGTCGTGTTTGTGCCAAGAGGTGTCAGAACATTGTTGAGTTCTGATATCATCCTGATATTGTGGTGTACACTGATTGATGCCCATGATTGTGTGGGTGTAAGATGGTGGAGGGGGCACCCAACTTCACCTGAGTCATGAGCTCCACTGTACTGCTCTTTCTGCCAGTAGAGAAAGCAGGGAAGATGACAACCTGGTTGTAGTGTCATTGTATGGCCACAAGATGGCACTGCTCCATTACCAATGAAGTACCTGCACAACTCAATGACCCTATTGCTGAGGTGAGTGGTGAAGTGCTGACTGTTCAATGGTCTGAAGAGAGAAATGAGAGGCCTGATAAAAGCCTGTTGGCTATTTGGGCAGCACGTGTGTGGTATATACCTCATGGTATACTCTCCTCTCATGTCTAGGGGTGAGAGAGAAGTGGGCCCTACTGCAGCGGCTTCTGTAGCAGGGGAGAGCAGTTGCAGGACCAAGGCAGAGCCACGCTTCATATGTAGAATCCAACTGGTAAAAGGTAAAAACATCTGAGACGCTTAGTGTTGCACTCCTCAGGCACAAAACCGATGTAGGCATGTAGATCAATCAATCCAATGCGGGCTAAAGCAGCACCATCCTGTTGGGGGAGTTTCATTAGGGTCCTGTACTGTAGAAGGCAATGGAGGGACAAAAATGGCAGATTGAAGGGCGCATCTTGTCGGCACATTAACATTTTTTATTTTAGTCAAAATTGTATAATAAGAAAGGAGGAAATTAACGAGCAAAGAAAAATAGCTTGGGGAACAGATGCCTAAATGGTGGTCACAATCAGCAATGGCCTAAAAAGTTCCATAAATCAATGTAGATGAGTGAGATGAAAGAGTTGTGAATGAGAAGGGGAGGTCGTGAAAGTTGCAGATAGTTTATTCAGGTTTAATAAAACAATGTATCAAAGTAAAAATAAAAATAAAAAACAATGGCTGTCTCTTGTATCATTTAATATTCTTGTTCCCTTCATTCAAACCATCTGAAACTAAGGTTCACAATTTAAAAATCCAGTAGGATTCTTTATATCTGTGTAATTCACATCATAACTTGCGATGGCACTCGCCACACATATTGTCAGACTTTCTGCTTTTCAAAAGTTGGAAGGTACTGATTACTAAGACGTTGAGCACATAGGATAATCGCCCCTGGTCAGGGGAGTACACAGATCTTATAGGGCCCCATAGCAACATGTAGTATGCCCCCCGCCACTCAGTTTCCTATACACATGTTACAGTCTCTTCCATTCAGCACAAAGTGCAATGCCCCTGATATCTGACAAATGTATCTTTTTATTGTATGGAAGAAATTTTTATATAAAGTGGAACAGATACTTCATAAATATAGCAATTATTTTGACCCCCTTAATTCTTTATGTATTCACACCAGATAACTGGCAAAATGCATTGATAAATCTGCTTTCTATCATACAGCTGTCTGCCTGCAGCCACCACTAGAGGGAGCTCAGTCCATAGGAATTTATACAGTTACCATTCAATGGAAGCTGAAATTTTATTTACTTTACACTGAGCTCCCCCTAGTGGCGGCTGCAGTAAAATGCAGCGCTATTACATCAGGAGGAGAAAGAAGTTCAGTGCCGGGCCCTTCCTCCTCCTGGGTCCCATAGCAGTTGCATGATCTGCCTCTATTGGAGGTACTTCACTGCTCTGGGCACAAGGCATCCAGAGGGATTCAATTCTAGATATGATCTGGCTTACTATTATCAATCGTAAATATATGTGCACAACTGGATCTGTTATCTTTTTTCTAGCACTACATTTTTAGATTTTTTTTTAATGTCTTTTAAAAAGATTGTTGCTGTTATGCATGTGCCTCCGTCTGGCTGAGACTGGTTATCGCTAGTTGATCCATATGGAGCAGTATTTAAAGGGTTTCTGTCACCCCACAAAACTCATATTTTTTTTTTGGATAGTTAGATTCCTTATAGTGCGATATAGGAGAATATAATGCTCTTACTTACTTTCATGCGGCCGATTCTTTAGAAAACGAAGTTTTATAATATGTAAATGAGGGCTCTACCAGCAAGTAGGGCGTCTACTTGCTGGTAGCCGCAGCAGAAAACCGCCCCCTCGCCGTGTTGATTGACAGGGCCAGCCGTGATCTCCTCCTCCGGCCGGCCCTGTCAGTAGTTCAAAAATCGCGCGCCTCTGGTCATTCGGCGCAGGCGCTCTGAGATGAGGAGGCTCGTCTCCTCAGCACTCCCTCAGTGCGCCTGCGCCGATGACGTCACCGAAAGAGAAGACGTCATCGGCGCAGGTGCACTGAGGGAGTTCAGAGGAGACGAGCCTCCTCATCTCAGAGCGCCTGCGCCGAATGACCAGAGGCGCGCGATTTTTTAAATACTGACAGGGCCGGCCGGAGGAGGAGATCCCGGCTGGCCCTGTCAATCAACACGGCGAGGGGGCGGATTGCTGCTGCGGCTACCAGCAAGTAGACGCCCTACTTGCTGGTAGAGCCCTCATTTACATATTATAAAACTTTGTTTTATAAAGAATCGGCCGCATGAAAGTAAGTAAGAGCATTATATTCTCCTATATCGCCCTATAAGGAATCTAACTATCCCAAAAAAAAAAAAAAAAAAGTTTTGTGGGGTGACAGAAACCCTTTAAAGGTGTTATACTCTGTGTTTTATAGTATATGCTATGAGTAAAGGGGTTCTCCGGGCTTTTAATATTGATGACCTATCCTCAAAGTAGCTGATGTGTGTATTGTGAGGCTCTGCAGCAGCTGAGTTGGTTATTGTGAGGTTCTGCAGCAGCTGAGGTGTGTATTGGGAGGTTCTGAAGCAGGTGATGTGTGTGTGTTAGGTTCTGCAGCAGCTGAGATGTGTATTATGAGGTTCTGCAGCAACTAAAGTGTGTATTATAAAGTTCGGCGGCAGCTGGAGTGTTTAAGGCGGTTCTGCAGTGGCTGATGTGTGTATTGTGAGGTTCTACAGCAGAGTTCTGCATTGTGAGGTTGTGCAGCAGCTGATGTGTGTGTTAGGAGGTTCTGCAGCAGCTGAGTTGTGTATTGCGAGGTTCTGCAGCAGCTGAGTTGTGTATTGTGAGGTTCTGCAGCAGCTTATGTCAGTGTGTTAGGAGGTTCTGCCGCAGCTGAGTTGTGTATTGTGAGGTTCTGCAGCAGCTGAGTTGTGTATTGTGAGGTTCTGCAGCAGCTGAGGTGTGTATTATGAGGTTCTGCAGCAGCTGAGTTGTGTATTGTGAGGTTCTGCAGCAGCTGAGTTGTGTATTGTGAGGTTCTGCAGCAGCTGAGATGTGTATTATGAGGTTCTGCAGCAACTAAAGTGTGTATTATAAAGTTCGGCGGCAGCTGGAGTGTTTAAGGCGGTTCTGCAGTGGCTGATGTGTGTATTGTGAGGTTCTACAGCAGAGTTCTGCATTGTGAGGTTGTGCAGCAGCTGATGTGTGTGTTAGGAGGTTCTGCAGCAGCTGAGTTGTGTATTGCGAGGTTCTGCAGCAGCTGAGTTGTGTATTGTGAGGTTCTGCAGCAGCTTATGTCAGTGTGTTAGGAGGTTCTGCCGCAGCTGAGTTGTGTATTGTGAGGTTCTGCAGCAGCTGAGTTGTGTATTGTGAGGTTCTGCAGCAGCTGAGGTGTGTATTGTGAGGTTCTGCAGCAGCTGAGTTGTGTATCCCCTTCCCGACATATGTGGGAAGTGACTTCCCACAATTTGACATACTACTAGGTCATGCCCCAGGTGTAGGGGCCCTGCAGTGACTGATAGCCGGACCCCTGCTCTATCACTGTAAAAGCTGATGCCGGCGGATTAACCCTTTCTATTCTGCGGTCAGTACTGACCACGGCATAGAAGGTGTTTGCAGCGGGTAAGGGTTCTGATCGGGTCCCCATGCTGCGGTGACCCGATGAGTGAGAAGGCAGCCTGATGCCTTGCAGAGTCATCGGGACCTGTCTTGTACAGAAACCTAAGAGATCCAGCCCAGATGTATTGTAATGCATTGCAGAGGGGATCAGACCCCCAAAACTTGAAGTCCCAGATTGAGACAAAAAATAAAGTTAAAAAAAAAGTATTTTTAAAAATAAAAAATAAATAAAGTTTCAAGTAAAAAAAAAAAAAAGATAGACATTTTAGGTATTGCCACGTCTACCCCGTCAGATAAACACTGTAAAAAATTAAATAAAATCTGTGCCAAAAAATCTGTGCACAAAAAGTGCAATACCAAGCGATCAAAAAGTTGTATGTACCCCAAAATAGTACTAATCAAACAGTCACCTCATTCCGCATAAAATGAGCCCCTACATAATCACCTAAAAAATAAAAAAAAATAGGGCTCTCAGAATATGAAGACACTAAAACTTGTTTCAAAAATGCTTTTATAGTGTAAAACTTAAATAAATAAATAAAAAAAAGTATACATATTAGGTATTGGCAAGTCCATGGTGCTCTATAAAAATATCACATGACCTACCCCCACAGGTGAATGCCTTAAAAAATAAAAATAAAAAATGTGGCAAAACAACCAGTTTTTTGGTCACCTTGCCCTATAAAGGCCTCCTGCACATGAATGTGTGCGCTCCGTGGTCGTGCTGAGGCCTGCAAAATGCGGGCCCAATGCACGAACACAGTCCGTGGGGCAGCCGCAGCAGATCGCGGACACATTCACTTTAATGGGTCTACGATCCGGCCGTTCCGCAAAAAGATAGGACATGTTTCATCTTTTTGCGGAACGGAAGTACGGGACGAAACCCCACAGAAGCACTCCGTAGTGCTCCCGTAAGGTTCCGTTCCGTGCTTCCGTTCCGCATCTCTGGATTTGCAAATCCATTGAAGTGAATAAGTCTGCATCCGTGATGCGGAATGGCCACGGAACGGCGCCTGTGGAACTGGAAGCACACGTTCGTGTGCAGGAGGCCTAATATTGAATGATCAAAAAATCATATGTACCCAAAAATGGTACCAATAAAAAGTCAACTCTTCCTGCAAAAAACGAGACCCTGCACAAGACGATTGGCAGGAAAATTAAAAAAAATATGGCGTTGAGAAAATGGAGACACAAAAACATAATTTTTTTCTCAAAAATGCTTTACAAAAAAAGTAGACATATTTAATATCTTCGCTCGCATTCGTAACAACCTGTTCTATAAAAATAGCACATGATTTAGGCTACATGCACACGACCGTATGTGTTTTGCGGTCCACAGATTGCGGATCCGCAAAAAAAAAAAAAGGATGACATCCGTTTTTTTGTGTGGATCTATTGTAACAATGCCTAAAACGGACAAGAATAGGACATGTTCTATTTTTTTTGCAGGGCTTCAGAACGGACATACTGATGCGCACATCACACGGTGTGCTGCCGCATTTTTTGCAGACCCATTGAAATTAATGGGTCCGCATCCTATCCACAAAAAAAACGGAACGGACACGGAAACCAAATACGTTCGTGTACATGAGGCCTTAACCTGTTAGACAAACATTGTAAAATATAAAAACTGTGTGAGAACAGGCATTTTTTTGGTTACCCTGCCTCACAAAAAGCGTAATATAGAGCGATCAAAAATCATATGTACTCCAAAATAGTATCAATAAAACAGTCACCTTATCCGGTAGCTTCCAAAATGGGGTCACTTTTTTGGTAGTTTCTACTGTAGGGTGCTCCAAATGGGACATGGTGTCTAAAAACCTGTCCAGCAAAACCTAACTTTCAAAAATCATATGGCGCTTCTTTTCTTCTGCACCCTGCTGTGTTCCCTTACATCAGCTTACCACCACATGTGGGGTGTTTCTATAAGGCATTCACATGTCTGTGGAACACGGACCGTGAGATACCGGACTGGCATCCTGCTTAGTGTAGGAGCGCACGGCGTCATTGGTTGCTATGACGCCATGCGCTTCCTGCTGCCGCTGCAGTACAGTAATGCACTTGTATGATCTATACGAGTGTATTACTGTAGTGCAGCGGCGGCATGAAGCGCACAGAGTCATAGCAACCAATGATGCCGTGCGCTCCTGCTGTCAGCAGGATGCCAGGCCGGGATACCACGGAACGCTCACGTCCGTGTTCCACAGCCGTGTGCATTCGGCCTAAACTGCAGGATCAGGGTAATAGACATTGAGTTTTGTATGGCTGTTAACCCTTGATGTGCTACAGGAAAAAAATTTGATTAAAATGGAAAATTTGCCAAAAAAGTGAAATTTAGAAAGTTCATCTCCATTTTCCTTTCATTCTTGTTAAGTTGGTAAATCAGTTTTGAATAACATGAGGGGTGTAGTTTCTAAAATGGGGTCATTAAAGGGTGGTTTCTACTGAACTGAACTGGTCCTTAAAAAGTCAGTTTTGGAAAATTTTAAGTAGACATATAGGGGAATGTTAAGTAATAAATATTTGATGAGGTATCACTTTCTGTTTTAAAAGCAGAGAAATTGAATGTTTGAAAATTGTGAATTTTTCTAAATTCTTGGTAAATTTTGGATTTTTTTATAAATAAAGGTAAAATATATTGACTCAAATTTATGACTGTCATAAAGTACAATGTGTCACGAGAAAACAGTCTCAAAATGGCTTGGATAAGTAAAAGTGTTCCAAAGTTATTACCACATAAAGTGGCTTGTCAGATTAGCAAAAAATGGCCTGGGCAGGAAGGTGAAAACTGGCTCGGTACTGAAGGCATTAATCGGTATGAGGACATCGGCGCCAACATAATGCGTTGCTGGAGCTCCTATCCTAGCTTTTGATGTACAGTTTTTTACTTTTAAGAAAATAGTTGGATTTTAGCTCCCCACAATCTACCTTTCTATTCCTCCATTGCCTACTAAGGCTTCTGATGTGTCACAGTAGCCTGCTACAGAAGAGGACGAGAATGTAGCTCAAGAATGCCAGAAGCAAAAGTACATTCCCTGCTGGTTTTGCGCCAAAGCTAAGGCTGAAGACCAGGCCTCAAAGCACAGGTCACAGACCAGGCCGGAAGAAAGGTACTTGCGTCCTTGAGTCAAATGGCAGCAGTCACCATGGTGGTAGAGACCAGAAGACAATCGCAAGAGATGGAGCCAGAAGGCCTACAGTAGAGTCTTTAGGAGCAGAGAGTTTAGGTCTCCCCAATGGAAAGAATGAGAAGCAGGCCTAAACATCGCCCCTGAGTTAGGGAGGTATCTTTGGGACTATTATGTGATCTACATTGGGTTTAAAGAATGTTACCTCTTCATAATTTCATTACAAGTGTCTTGGCATCTTTGAGTGTTTGCAACTTTTAAGCTCGGAGCCTAATGTGATCGTAACTAGAGATGAGCGAATTTTCGCTTATAAAATTCGTTCACACTTCGTTTGTTGGTTAAAGGTAAATTACGTTATGGATTCCGTTACCACGGACCATAAGGCAATTCTATGATGGAAGGCATAGCAGAATGCCTTTAGAGGCATTCCGTTATTCATTCCGTCATAATAGAAGTCTATGGGCTGCAAAACGGATCCGTCAAGTTTCCCTTATGCAGGCGAGGACTCCCCAACATAACGGAAACGGAACGGATCTGTTTTGCAGCCCATAGACTTCTATTATGACGGAATGAATAACGGAATGCCTTTAGAGGCATGTTATGTATTCCGTCATAGTATTGCGTTATGGTCCGTGGTAACGGAATCCATAACGTAATTCACCTTTAACCAACAAAGTGTGAACGAATTTCAAAATATGAAATTCGCTCATCTCTAATCGTAACCCTTATTTGTTTCACATTAGCAAATGGCAATTATCATGTAGACAAAGTTAATCAGGCGCATACTAAAGTACTGTGATTGTCCATATTACCTCCTTTGCTGGCTTCACAAATTTCTCCATCACATTATATATACACTGCTTATATTCGATTGGAAAAAGCATTGGCCTAGGAACGCTCCCACGGTCCCAGCCACCAGAGAGGTGTGAAAGCACGGCCACTGCTGCTGGATTGCAGGGTGGTCGTAACCCCTGGATATCAGCAGTGTATAATGAGATGGAAAAATCATGGTATATGCACAATCACAATAGATTAGTAAGTGCCTTTTATTAATGTTGTCTACATGATAAATGCCATTTTCCAGTGAGACAACCTCTTAAAAGGTTTTGTGCACCTTCGGGGGCATTTTTTTATAATTGCATTGTACAAATTTTGGGCTAAAAATCATGTATTTCAATTGGTCTTTATTAAAAAAATATTTAGCCATTCTGTCACAAAGGGTTAACTGTTGCTGTGTGAATCCTGCTTTCATTTTTCACTAATAACCCTTATCTCTTGCACACAAACGTTTTTTTTTCCCTTTTCCGTTCCGTTTTTTGCGTTCCGTATACGAAACCATTCATTTCAATGGATCTGCAAAAAAAATATAAAAAATAGGTACTCCGTATGCCTTCCGTTTCCATATTTACGTTCCGTTCAAAGATAGAACATGTCCTATTATTGTCCGCATCATGGACAAGGATAGTACTGTTCTATTAGGGGCCAGCTGTTCCGTTCCGTTCTGTTCCGCAAAATTCGGAATGCACGCGGACGTCATTCGGATATTTTGCGGATCCGTTTATTGTGGACGGCAAAATACCGAAAAAGCCATACAGTCGTGTGCAAGAGGCCTAAGGCTTCTTGCACACGACCGTATGGCTTTGGCCTCTTTCACACGACCGTTTTTTTTTTTCCGTTTACGGGCTGTTTTTTGCGTTCCATATGCGGAACCATTCATTTCAATGGTTCCGTAAAAAAAACAGAATGTACTCCATATGCATTCCGTTTCCGTATTTCCGTTCCGTTGAAAGATAGAACATGTCCTATTATTGCCTGCAAATCGCGTTCCGTGGCTCCATTTAAGTCAATGGGTCCTCAAAAAAAAACAGAACACATACGGAAATGCATCCGTATGTCTTCCGTATCCGTTCCGTTTTTGCGGAACCATCTATTAAAAATTTCATGCCCAGCCCAATTTTTTCTATGTAATTACTGTATACTGTATATGCCATACGGAAAAACGGAACGGACAAACGGAACAGAAAGGGAAACACAATGGAAACAAAAAAAAAACAGAACAACGGATCCGTGAAAAACGGACCGCAAAACACTGAAAAAGCCATACAGTCTTGTGAAAGAGGCCTTTTTCAGTATTTTGCGATCTGCAAAAAACGGATCCGCAAAATAATACGGATGACATCCGTGTGCATTCCGTTTTTTGCGGATACATTTATATCCGTATACGGAACGCAAAAAACGGGAAAAAAAACCTTGTGTGCAAGAGGCCTAAGCCTCGTTCTTATCAGCCATCAGCAGAGCTGAGTGAAAATCAGACAACTTGCTATCAGGGAATTTTAAGGCTGTGCAGGGAAAAGGGCTCAAAAGTTTTAATAAAGACCAATTGTAAACATGATTTTAGCTCAAGATGATTACAAAAAAAATAGCCTTTAAGTGTACGTGCCCTCTGTGTTTTAAATACAATAATTGGTATACATTCTGCCACTTGCTGGAGAAAAAGCAAAGCTTAGTATGTGCAAAAATGTAGGGTCATCAAAACAACCTTACATTACATCTTGTTACATCACTATGGCCATCACATCACACCGTAATCCCTGTCCTGCAGCAGGAAAAGAAAGGGGGAACAAGAGTACTAATAGATGTAATAGATGGAGGGATATATGGGGTCATTTATTAATAACCCTGTGCTGCCGCCCCACTACCCTCCCTTGTTGGCTGGTTCGCCCACTTCCCGTCCATGCCATGCCGCCTTTTTAGAGCTGACATGGAGTGGATGGGGAAGAAGTCGCAGATTCAGCCGCAAATCCCCTTTGCAACCGAATCTGTGACAGATATACGCCAACGATTGGCATATATATCTATTCATAAATGACTCCCATAGTACCTACATCTATTAGCCAGAGCATAAAGCAGCTACAAAGAGCAACTATCACTCGGGTCCTGGGAAGTCTGTACACTACACGGACTAACCAACAAACAGAGGCTGAGGATGACTGATGTGTGCTACATGTGAACGTTGTATAGTTTACTCCAGCAGATATATCAAATTATAAAGTTCACCCACATTATAACAGTGGATTTCCCGCAGACCAGATCTAAGAGTATAAACCAGTTTTGATTGTAGAAATCATTGCCTGCAGGCAGTAACTCTGGTAATTCCCTATGATGATACAAGCACCACCCGGGTAGTTGTGGCCAGATTACATCAGAACATAAAGCTGTATAAATTATTCCAAAGTGTTCAAGTGTATGCCACTACTATACCAAGACCAGTGTAACCCATAATTTTGCAACTATACAAGAAAATAAACGAAATAACAGAAGTAGTCACAGACATACACAACAATTAGATCTAACAACTCTTAGGTGACATCTTCTTTAATCTTTTCTTTTTGTCTTCATCCAATCCTGACCACCATAATATCTGCCAACCACTGCAGAGTTTGCTATCCAGACATCTTTGGTCCCTTGCAACACAAAGTCAGACCTGAAAACAAATCCAGCCCTTCGGCATCTGTTGCCTACAGCAGAGGATCTCAAAACTGGAGGAAAATACTTCAGTTTTGTTCCCTTTCATTGTAATTGGGGACAAAACTGAACAAACCGGAACAGAGTGCACCATAATGCATTCCATTTCAGTTTTTTGCATTCCCATGACGGACACAAAACCACTGCAAGCAGCGTTTTTGTGTGCGGCATGGAAAACTAAACATGCCAGATCAGGCACCAAAAACCATGTAAGTCGATGGTGTCGGATCCGTTTTTTTCAGACACGTAAAAAACCGATCCAGGACCCATTGACTTCCAATGGTTTTAGTGCCTGTTTATTTTCGATATAATACAACCGGATCGGTTCTGAACGGATGCAGCCGGTTGTATCAGTCAAACAGATGTGTTTTGCTCTGGTTTTGAAATCCTATGACAGATCTCAAAACCAGACAGCAAAAATGCTTATGTGAATGTAGCCTTACGAGATGAAAACTAGCAGTGCTTGATTATTCAGCTGTTCTGTTCCTGTGTACGGTGTCTGACTAATGGAGCACTGAGTCATGGGCCTATTAGGTTCTGATCCTGGGACCCGGCACTCTATTTAAACCCCTTCCTGGTCATACACCTGTGCCAGTGATATGGATTGCTATTATTGGTATTGACTTTGGCTTGCCTTTGACCATTCCCTGTCTTGTGTTTTGATACTGTGCTTCCTGTCTAGTTCTGACTTTGGCTTGATTTTGTGACTGTTTTGTCCTTCCGGTTCTGACCCATTCCCGTACGATGTCATCTCTGTATTATTCTGTCTGTTTCTTGCAATGTAGCAGAGTAGGGAACATCGACCAGTTGCGGACTTGCTGCCTAGGGCTTGCAGTGCAAGTAGGCAGGGAAAGCGGGCAGGGTTCCAGTTAGGGCTAACTGTGTGTTCCTGCCTACTGTGGTAACACATACTTACCCTTTTTGTTTCCCTGGTTCTTCAGCTCCAGGCAGTGCCATACACAGGTTCCTAATGCTGGATTTTGCGCACTGCACAACCAAACAATATACCCTAACTAGGGATGAGCGAATCGACTTCAGATTAAATATCCGAAGTCAATTCGCATAAAACTTTGTTTCAAACTTCAGAAATTGATTTACACTGTAAAAAAACATTTCCCGAACTCGGGTTCGGTTCCAAGTGGTACCTTGGAACCGAAGCCGAGTTCAGGAAATGTTTTTTTACAGTGTAAATCAATTTCTGAAGTTATTATGCAAAGTCTCGCGAGACTTCACAAAGTAATAACTTCAGCTCATCGGAGCCAATACATTCTAATACCGTACGGAGCGCTCGCTCCGTACAGTATTGAAACAAAGTTTTATGCAAATCGACTTCAGATGTTTCACCCGAAGAAGATTCGCTTATCCCTAATCCTAACCCAATGTAGCAATGCCCAGAGCTGAAGAGGAAACCAGGGGTGAAGAAGGCATTACTCACCATTGAAGCGTTTTACAGTTGCACCATCTACCCCCTTCCCCAAATTTGCCCTTGGTCACAATGTATAGCAGCTTGCATGTCATTGGCAATGTGCAAACTCCAGCCCTCCCCAGGGAACTTAATTGCATCTATATGAAACAGGAAGCTGCCCGCAGGAGAGTTTGTGACGACAGCAGAACAAACAGAGCTAACAGGATGTGCAGTTGTCACTCGGTGAAATCTTGGATTTTTGCTATCCAGTAATCACATTCTTCCTTATATTTTAGAACACAGAAATCAGCAAGTGACAGCAGTGACTTCATGATTGTCGCTGTAGACGCTGATACTGGGTAATTGTATTGTTTAAAGCAAACCTGTTGTGTTGCACACAGCAGGCCGCCTGTTATAGAGCTGGAGAAACTGAGTAGGACCACCCGTTGGACATCTAACTATAGACAGAGCAGGAATTTAAAGAGTACCTGTCAGCAGGATCATCCCTGTTAAACCAAGCATGCTGCCTGGATCCTGGTGATTAAAATGATACCTGTATTTTTAATTTATTTCTCTTAGATGGGGTTCACATCGGCGTTTTCAATTCTGTTAAAGCTTTCATGCTTATAACGGAAAATAATGGAATTGTGAGACCGAATTCAAAACGGAAACCTTTAGAGGCATTCCATTATGATCCATCATAATAGAGGTCTATAGCCAAAAAATAACGGTTCCGTCTGGTTTCCGTTATCTTTGATGGAAAAAAAAAGTCCAGTGTCACCGCCAGTTCTGTGAGAAGGTCTGGCAGACGTCCTTCTCTACCTCTTGCATGATGTTCTTTGTTTTGGTTTCACTTTGTCATCGCCTTTCCTTCTCCCAGGTGTCACCTATTTAGACTAATTGTCTCCCTTTATATTCCCTCCCATGCTGCCTCACTTTGCGGTTTATACTACTTCCTGGATGAAGTGTTCACTGCTGGAGGCTGCTGCTGCTGTGTACTCAGATAAGTCTTTTCATGTATTGTGTTTCCTTGCTGGCTTGATTCTAGGTGAACCTAACTACGTCCGTATTAAGTGCAGGGAGCCGGTGGTCGTGTTCCCTCACTATTATAGGGTTTTCAGGTGTCACACAGTCTCAGGTATGTGGGCATGCAATTGTCTACCATTGAGACCCTTGCATGGGCATAGCAGTCAGGGAGAGCTCTTAGGATTTTATAGGGCTCACCTATATGCTCCTTAGTTTGGGATCAAGCCAGTCAGACGTTTATTCATATGTTCCAGCTATCTGCAACATCATCTGTGACATTATAAACCGCCGTAACCATCTTAAGCATAGATCCGGTTTCAGCCTTGATTGACCGCATGCAAGGTCTTTCGCTGGAGGTAGCAGATCTCCGTAAAACTGTGTCTCAGTCCTATTCCTCTGGTGATGAGGAGCAGAGGGTGGGGATCATCATATCGCTGCTCAGGGATAACGCTCAGTCTTGGGCCTTTTCGGTGCCGGTGGGGGCACGGCCCCTCCGATCGGTGGATGAATTTTTGGTAGCCGTTGGGGCAGATATATGATGACCCGGATCGTATTGCTGTGGCTGATTCTGAACTGCGTCTTTTATGCCAGGGTAAACAGTCCGCAGAGATATATTGTTCTGAATTTCGGAGATGGGCAGCTGATACTGGTTGGAATGATGCTGCACTCCGAAGTCAATTTTGCCATGGTCTTTCGGAAAGATTGAAAGATGCATTTGCTTTTCATGAGAGACCTGCCTCGTTAGAATCTGCCATGTGTCTAGCTGTTCGTATTGACATGCGTCTTAGAGAGAGAGGAGACTACTCTTTCCTGTCATATTCAGCCCAAGGACAGTGGGGCTGTCTCATTCAGTACGCAGGGGTCTCAGTCTCTCTCAATCCCCTCTGAGGAGGAGGCCATGCAGCTGGGTTTGCTTGCTTCTTATAGTAGAGGATTCAGCTCTCAGAGGAGGGTTTGTTTCTGTTGTGGGGGTATAAATCATTTGGCTAATGTTTGCCCCTCTAGGAGATTCATGGAGTTTCAGGGTAATAAAAAAATAAAAAAAATTAAAAAAAACTTTCCATTTGCTACTATTGGCAAGGTTGATGCGGAAATTGAAGGTTTGCCGTTTGCTTGTAGTTCCCGTTTTCTCCTACCTGCCAGGGTGGCGCAAGACAGCAAGAACATTGTTTGTGAGATTTTTGTAGATAGTGGAGCAGCTGTCAATCTCATTGATAATCAATTTGCAACAACGCATGGTTTCCAGGTATGCACTTTGGAAAAGGATATACCTGTTTTTGCTATCGATTCCGCTCCACTTTCTCAAAGATCGTTAAAGGGCATAGTTCACAATATCCGTTTGACTGTGGGTGATACTCATGTTGAGAATATGTCATGTTTCGTCCTAAGCGGATTACCTACTCCTCTAGTGTTGGGGCTACCTTGGCTCATTAAACATAACCCCACCATTGATTGGCAAGCAAGGCAAATAAATGGTTGGAGTGAGTTTTGCAGAGAGAATTGCCTCATGGCGTCTCTTTCAGAGGTTTCTACCAAGACTGTACCATCTTTTCTCTCTGAATTTTCGGATGTGTTTTCCGAGAGTGGTGTCCAGGTGTTGCCCCCTCACCGGGAGTACGACTGCCCTATTAATCTCATTCCAGGCGTCAAGCTGCCAAAATCACGTTTATACAATCTCTCCCAACCTGAAAGAGTCGCTATGCGTACTTATATCTCTGAGAGCCTGAGAAAGGGACACATCCGACCCTGTTTTTTTTTTTTTTTTTGTTAAGAAAAAAGATGGTTCTTTAAGACCTTGTCTGGGTTTCAGGGAGCTGAACCGTATCACAACTTGTGACCCATATCCGCTTCCTCTGATCCCGGACCTGTTTAACCAGATTGTTGGGGCTAAAGTTTTTTCTAAGTTGGATTTAAAGGGATTCTGTCATGAGATTTGAGCCCTATAAGCTAAACATATGGCCAGCTCTGTACTAATAACATGAATCCTAAACTGCCCTTATTAAACCTGCTTGTGGCTCTATTAGCCCAAAAAACTGGTTTTTATAAGCTGTCACTCACCTACCTAAGGTGCCCAAGGGGCTTTACGTTAACCCAGGGTGCCCGCCCGCACCCCTCGCCGTCTGGTGCCCAGCGCCGCCTTCCTCACCTCAGCCCCGCCTCCGCAGTCCTCCCATCCCTCTGCTAGATCCAGCGCCTGCGCACTAGGCTCAGCCTGATGCGCCGCGGACTCCTGGCAGCGGCTTTGTTGAGCGAAGTGCGCATGCGCCGCCTGATAAATTGTACGCTAAACTGGAAAATAAATTGTACGCTAAACTGGAAAAATGTGTGTTTGCGGTTCCGGAGATTCAACTTCTTGGTTTTCTACTCTCCGCTTCTGGTTTTCGCATGGACCCTGAGAAGGTCCGCGCTGTGCTTGATTGGAAGCTTCCTGAGAATCAGAAGGCGCTGATGCGGTTTTGGGGTTTTGCCAATTATTACAGAAAGTTCATTTTGAATTATTGCTCTGTTATTAAGCCACTCACTGATATGACTAAAAAGGGGGTGGATTTTTCCTCGTGGTCGGTAGATGCGCTTAAAGCCTTTTCTAGTATCAAAGAGAGTTTTGCTTCCGCTCCCATTTTGGTACAACCTGATGTCTCTCTACCTTTTATTGTTGAGGTGGATGCTTCTGAGGTGGGTGTGGGTGCGGTCTTATCTCAGGGTCCCTCTCCTGCCAAATGGCGACCGTGTGCCTTTTTCTCAAGGAAACTCTGGTCTGCAGAGAGAAATTACGAAGTGGGAGATAGGGAGTTGTTGGCCATCAAATTAGCTTTTGAGGAATGGCGCCATTGGTTAGAGGGAGCCAGATACCCTATTACCGTGTTTACCGACCATAAGAATCTGGCCTACTTGGAATTGGCCAAGCGTCTGAACCTGAGACAGGCCAGATGGTCTTTGTTCTTTTCTAGGTTTCATTTTGTTGTCACTTCTGCCCTGGGGTAAAAATGTGAAGGCGGATGCCCTGTCACATTGTTTTCCGGGAGGGGGGAACTTTGAAGACCCGGGTCCCATTTTGGCTGAAGGGGTGGTCGTCTCTGCTCTTTATCCTGATTTGGAGGCAGAGGTTCAGGCAGTCCAGGCAGAGGCTCCTGATCTTTGTCCTCCTGGGAGGTTGTTTGTGACTCTCGCTTTACGACATAAGGTTTTTAAGGAGCACCACGATACTGTCCTTGCTGGGCATCCCAGGAGTAGAGCCACAGTGGATCTCATTGCTCAGAGATTCTGGTGGCCGGCTCTTCGTAAGCTTGTTGAGGGTTTTGTTGCAGCCTGCGAGACCTGCGCTCGTGCCAAGGTCCCTCATTCACGGCCATCGGGTTCTCTCCTCCCGTTACTTATTCCTTCCCGTCCTTGGACGCATCTGTCCATGGACTTCATTACGGACCTGCCTCGTTCCTCGGGGAAGACTGTGATTCTGGTGGTAGTGGACCGTTTTAGCAAAATGGCGCATTTCATTCCCTTTCCTGGGTTACCCAATGCTAAGATGTTGGCGCAAGCGTTTGTTGATCACATTGTTAAATTGCATGGCATTCCTTCAGACATGGTTTCTGATAGGGGCACGCAATTTGTTTCCAGATTCTGGAAGGCCTTCTGTTCTCGCTTGGGGATTTGGTTGTCGTTCTCAGGGCCGGCTCTATAATAAGGCAGACCAAGCGGCTGCTTGAGGGCGCAGAGAAGGAGGGGGGCGGCGCCAGGGCGGAATTATTATAGATTTTTTATTTATTTATTTTAAATACATAACTTGTGGACTTGCCCCGCCGGGCCCGGCCGCCCGCCTGCCCCAGCCTGCAGGTGTGCTGTGCAGCCCCGGTCCTCACTCAGGCTCAGCAGCAGCACGGCATCGGCAACCCAGACAGTCACGGGGTCAGGGGGGTGTGACTGCCGAGTGGCGCTGTGGCGTCCGCGAGCGGCAGGCAGAAGCAACTGGTGTAGACTGGGGAGCAGAGGTCTGGAGACTGGAGGCGGAGCTGTTGGTGGTAACTGTGTGGACAAATGTCTCTGAGTAGTCTGTCTGTGCGTCTTATAGGGAGAAAAATACGGTCCTCAAACCAGCGATTGTCTGAATCAGAGCGAAGATACCAGGACCACACAGAGGAGAAGCCAGCTGATGCAGACGGGACCAGGGCCAGGTGAGCTGCAGGGGAGGGGGGGGCCGGGGGTGCCAAAATGTAGCTTCGCTTGTGTTGGCAAAAATCCTTGCACCGGCCCTGGTCGTTCTCTTCTGCTTTTCACCCGCAGTCGAATGGTCAGATCGTACGCATCAATCAGAATCTGGAGACATAGCTGCGCTGTTTTGTGGCGGAGAATCAGGAGGATTGGTATTCTTTTTTGTCCCTTGCTGAGTTTGCTTTAAATAACCGTCACCAGGAGTCCTCTGATAAGTCACCATTTTTTGGTGCATATGGGTTTCATCCGCAGTTTGGGACATTTTCTGGAGAGGGGTCTTCTGGTTTACCTGATGAGGAGAGATTTTCCTCGTCTTCGTCATTTATTTGGCAAAAGATTCAGAGTAATCTGAAGAGGATGAGTGAGAGATATAAGCGTGTAGCGGATAAGAGACGTGTGCCTGGTCCGGACCTGAATGTGGGTGATCTGGTGTGGTTGTCTACAAAGAATATCAAACTGAGGGTTCCCTCCTGGAAGTTGGGTCCTAAGTTTATTGGGCCTTACAAGATCTTGTCCGTCATCAATCCCGTTGCCTTCCGTCTTGATCTTCCTCAGACTTGGAAGATCCATAATGTTTTTCACAGGTCCCTATTAAAACCTTATGTCCAACCCACTGTACCCTCCTCTTTGCCTCCTCCTCCGATTGTTGTTGATGGTAATCTTGAATTTCAGGTCTCTAGGATTGTGGATTCTCGCATTATCCGCGGTTCTCTCCAGTACCTCGTTCATTGGGAGGGTTATGGTCCTGAGGAGAGGATGTGGGTCCCAGTGGCGGACATTAAGGCCACTCGTCTCATCAGGGCTTTCCATAGGTCTCAGCCTGAGAAGGTGGGCTCTGAGTGTCCGGAGTCCACCCGTAGAGGGAGGGGTACTGTCACCGCCAGTTCTGTGAGAAGGTCTGGCAGACGTCCTTCTCTACCTCTTGCATGATGTTCTTTGTTTTGGTTTCACTTTGTCATCTCCTTTCCTTCTCCCAGGTGTCACCTATTTAGACTAATTGTCTCCCTTTATATTCCCTTCCATTCTGCCTCACTTTGCGGTTTATTCTACTTCCTGGATGAAGTGTTCACTGCTGGAGGCTGCTGCTGCTGTGTACTCAGATAAGTCTTTTCATGTATTGTGTTTCCTTGCTGGCTTGATTCTAGGTGACCCTGACTCCATCCGTATTAAGTGCAGGGAGCCGGTGGTCGTGTCCCCTCAATATTATAGGGTTTTCAGGTGTCACACAGTCTTAGGTACGTGGGCATGCAATCGTCTACCATTGAGACCCATGCATGGGCATAGCAGTCAGGGAGAGCTCTTAGGGTTTTATAGGGCTCACCTATATGCTCCTTAGTTTGGGATCAAGCCAGTCGGACGTTTATTCATATGTTCCAGCTATCTGCAACATCATCCGTGACATCCAGTCGACTTTCTTTTAACTCATTCCCTTTCCTCTCTGATTGGAATAAATAGTCAAGCTAGGGCCACGACAGGAAGTAAAAATGAATGGAGTGGCTTCAAAAAAATCATATCTGGAAAACCATCCATCCAGTTTTTTGTAAAAAAAATAAAATAAAACAAATGATGATAATTATGTAAAATATTCACATATGGTTTTTAATATGTGATAAAGATGTTGATACCGTTGATCCTGCTGACAAGAGCTCTTTAAAAGAATAAAGTACAAGTTTTACTAAATCTTTGAGCTGTTCATCAATCTACTAAGCTCCTCCTGCTCTGTGACATGCTCCCTGCAGCTCAGATAACAAAAATATAGCAGATAGCAAAAACAAAACAAAAAAAATAATAATTAGCATTTTTCCTTATGTTCTAATGCAATTTCTTTTGGAAAATAACTGATATTTCTGTACATATGGCATTATCAAACATTCCACTGTTGATCAAATGACAAATTAAGCTCACCCTGTGTGTTGTATTCCTAGTGCAGGGATCGAACTAGTTAAGTTTCGTGTCCACTGGAAAAGAAAGCGATGGTCCAGCACTTGTGGGAAAGCAGCTCTGACTTTATTGGCAAAATGTGAATCACATACAGTGTACCCCTCTGCACAATGGCACCCCTTGAGTTTACGCGTTTCGGTGATTAAGACCAACTAGTGGTCGAAACGCGTAAACTCAAGGGGTGCCATTGTGCAGAGGGGTACACTGTATGTGATTCACATTTTGCCAATAAAGTCAGAGCTGCTTTCCCACAAGTGCTGGATCATCGCTTTCTTTTCCTGATTCCACTGTTGAATCTACATTGTAAAACTTTATATTTTTGCAATATAAGACATACCAATAGTTCACCCTTTAGCTAAGAGTCAGCTGCTGAAGCCAAGTGCTGATGTATATATTAAATAGGAAAAAAGTGACTATTTAATCACAAATTATGTAATATATATACTCTAACATTCCGGTTACGTAAGCTTCATTTCACATGGATCAGAGATAAAATATTAATCTGCAGGTAGGCTGTGTGCACTGTTTGCATACCAATCCACTATCCAGATCAACCAGTTTCTCAACTTGCATTCTGTTTGTTTCCAAAAGTGTATCTATAATATTTCCTGCCTATGTAACTATTGCATAATCTGTACTATAAATCATGCACCCGGACGTATTCCGGCTCAGTTTTGTATGGAACCATAATACTGCATGCCTGCAATCCTGGATGGAAGGATAGACTTGACAGAGCATGGTACAGGAGCACACAGAGCCCATGCTTCTTTGTAGTATGGAGCTACACAGAACTATATGTCCACCATGTCCACCTTTCAGTCTCCTGCACACATCTCTGCTGTTAACATGAAGCCTTACATGATGGTGTATTACAATTTCACAAGTTTTCTTTTGCACAAATATACACAGGCTGCAACTGCTTTTTCAATTTTCTACCAGGTATTTTGCCCAAAAGATAACCCTAGCTGCTTCTGTAAGAGACAGAGGTGAGGAAGAAGACCACCAGCAAAATCTTAATCTGCTACCTACCTTCCTTTACCACTATGATTAGTAGATCTAAGGCTAACCCTAGGTGTTCACCAAAGCCAGATGGAAGGCAGGTTGTATTTGGCTGCTAGGGACCCAGGTTACATCTGTGGAATCAAGTGCCAGAAAACAGGTAGCAGACCTATCAGATACCAAGGAGTAGCAGGAGAGAGGTACAAGCCAGAGTCGAAGCCTGGAGAATCAGGGGAAGCCAAATTAGTAGATGAGGGGTTAATTCAGAAACAAGGTGAGAAGTCAAAGCCAGGAGAAACAGTAGAAAGCTAAATCAACAGACAAGGGGTTAAACCACAATCTAATGAGTCAAATCCAGGAGAGGCAGTGGGAGACAAATCAGTAGACATGGGTTTAATCCAGAAACAAGCTGAGATAAATACACAGGAAGGTCTAACTGAAATGTAAGACTACTTTCACACTTGCGGCAGTGTGATCCGGCGGGCAGTTCCGTCGTCGGAAGTGCCCGCCGGATCCGCCGATCTGGATGTGACTGAAAGCATTTGTGAGACGCACCCGGATGCGGATCCGTCTCACAAATGCATTGCAAGAACGAATCCGTCTCTCCGCTTGTCATGCCGGATCCGGCACTAATACATTCCTATGGGGAAAAATGCCCATAGGATAATTTTTTTCTTGTACAGACTTTCCTGCCTATCTTAAAGGGGTTGACACCTCGACATATGAAATTTAATGTTGTTTAAAAACTTACCAAAATACTCTCTTTAGCAATAATGCCTCCAGTCTTTAGTTTTGAAAATTTTGCTTGTTTTTTAGACAAAGGCTTATGGCTGCAGTAATGCAGCAGCGGTGGTTGCGCTTGCACATTGAAAGAAAAGCATACCGGCCGATATTATAGGAGCGAGCTGTCGTATGCCCGCATGCACACTCATTAGGGCCTGGCCCACCTCATATTGCCTCTGTCAGTAGCTCCTCTCCCCGGCCACCTTGTATGTCCTCTGGTTTTTAGTATAGAACAGCTCCAGGGCACTCGCTTTTGAGCAGTTCTATACAGCTATGAATATGGCAGCAGAGGATAAAGTATTACAGGTTCAGGGCTTGCAATAATAGCCCTGGACCTGTAAGACAGATAGCCACTGCTAGCCGCCATCTTTGAAAAGATGACATGTAGGAAAGCTTCAGGGCCCACTTCAGAGGAGCATGCTAGCACAGGCAATTATCCCAGCGCGGCTTACCTGTGCCATCAGTCAAATGACGAGGCACCGCCGTCCTATAGCTCCAAATGTCACTGATAACAGGAGGGGAGACAACCCCTTTAAGTTTTCACCTGTTTTGTTACATTAAACTCATGGAGAAACTTGAGTTGTCTGAAATACTGCAGGATACTGTAAAAAGGGGGCCGAATGGCGAAGACTACGTTTTGGGAATATGATAGGCCTGAGTAATAACATGTTCCTGGAGCACTCCTAAAAGTAAGGATGTTCTGAATTCACATGATCGTCTGGGATAGAGAATTCTAGAAAACTGGTGCATCACAGGATCATTGGCAGGAGAGGATGGGTCGGGCGGTAGACAGAGATGGGGAGAAGATGAAGGATGGTGTGATGGTTAGGTCTCCATATACTTGTAGACACATAGGGGAAGAGTTATTAAAACTGGTGCCCGTAGCAACTAATCAGATTGATCCTTTCATTTTCCAAAAGAACTCTAAAATATGAAAGGGGGAATCTGGTCGTCATGGGCAATTCAGGACAGAGTTCACATCACAGTTTATTTTTCCATTCTTCTGATCCATCAGAAGAACAGAAAACAAAACAAAAAAAACGGATCCTGTATTGTAAGCATCCGTTATACTCAGTTATGCACATTTTGCATCCGTTTTAGCCATTTCTGTTATTTTAGATGGAAAAAAACACTTGGTGGAGGATAATTTTTTTCCGTCTAAAATAACAGATCTCAGGCGGAAATGGCTAAAATGGATGCAAAACTCAGCATAACGGATGCTTAAATTATAGGATTTAATTATTTTTGTTTGTTTTCTGTTTTATGATGGATCAGAAGAATGGAAAAAGAAACAGTGATGTGATCCTAGCCTAAGCCATTAGGTCAGTTTTGATAAACCTTCCCGATAGAGTATCAGTAGACAAGGAGTGAGGTGCAGGGTACCAAAGCAACATCTATAACAGGTTCCCCACCTCCCATGGGCCCCTCAGGCAGCAGGGCCCGAGTACAGCTGATACCTGTGCACCTTCTATAGCCACTGACTATGGGTAAATCATTACCTTGGTTTACTGGATCTAACCAGGCGGATATCTCTGCTTAGATAAACTATCATCTGCAGACGCGCGGTGACCAAAACTGCAAATACTGAATCAGGGCTGTGGAACTGAACTCAACCGGCTGAGCGTTATCATGTAGGTGGCTTAGTGATAATATAACTTGACAGGTCAGAGATAGAACATTTAACATTCCTCTATGGTGGACTGGCGTACTAAACATCTGTTATAATAGCTGCTGCCCTCATCAGACGTAATGTGGTAATGGAGCAAGACAATAGCAGGGAATTTACAAGACATTTTACAGTTTTATCTCAATAAAGCATGCTTTGTCAGGATCTCAGGTTGCTGTCAGTGAATGGAAACCCATACAAACGAATATGGTTCTGTATGGAGGTACTTTACAACAGCATATGAAGTACTGTACCTACAACATAGGTGTGTGCAAAGGAGAAGAAAAAATGAAAATGTGAATTTCCATAGAGGGCACATCCTGACTTAACTCAAAGGTTTGTACCATAGGGCAGAAAGTCAAGGATCTCCACATTCCAGGTAAGTAGGGGTAGGTTCACATCAACATTTTGAAATCCAGTCGCCTGATCCGGCAGAGGAACAAACATAGCTGAACACCACCGTTCAACGCCAGATCCGCGTTCAACACACAGATCTTGCAAAATGCCAGCTTTTGGCCAGACAAAAATTTGTACGCGCATGACATTCTGCAAATGAGCCTCTAGGAGCAACGGGGGTGTTACCATTACACCTAGAGACTCGGCTCTTTCTGCAACTACCATGCTCTCTGCGCTTGGATTGACAGGGCCAGGCAGTAAAAAAAGGTAATTACGCCTGGCCCTGTAAATCAAAGTGCAGGGGGAGCGGTAGTTGCAGAGAGAGCTGAGCCTCTAGGGGTAGCAGTAACGCCCCCGTTGCTCCTAGAGGCTCGTTTGCATATGTCAAAAAATCATTTTTCTCAGCGATGCGAGCACATACGAACATGGGACCAACACCGATGTCTTCAGCTGTCAAGCGCACATGTAACAGGTCAGCCAGTGTCATAGGTACAAGTCTGCTGACAGATGCCCTTTAATGTCAACCAAACTGGACCTTTTAGGTGGGTCAGGCTGATTGTCTCCCTTGATGGATGATGTCAGAAGAAAGAAGGGTCAGGCAATGTTAAATGGTTATCCTGGAGAAGATAATGATGACCTATCCTCAGCTGTTTCAGGAAGCCAGGGCGCTAACCTTACCAAGCACTGCGCCGAAAATTGTATAGTGGCTGTTCTTGGTATTGCAGCTTAGCCCCATTGACTTGAATGGGGCTGAGCTGCAACTAAAGTACAGTGACGTCACTAGCCTAGCAAGAGGCCGCAGCACTCACGGAGTGACCAACCTCTTCTAACATCTGATTAGCGGTGGTCCCGGGTGTCAGACCACCGCCGATCTGTTCCCACATAACCCCTTTACAATCAATGCCCGATCCCTTGGTTCTCAGAGGACATAGCCCACTGGCAGATATGTCTGACAACTGCTCGTTCCTCTCTTCCCATTCAGAACAACTGTGTATTGGAAGAGGGTCATTCAGCCAACAGCTATTGAAGCCAGCTTTACCATTACTGCTTACCAAGCTGAGACAGACAATGGCTGGAACGTACAGGATAATCAGGAGAGCAAACTCAGGATCCACTTATGAAATCCTCTTGACAAATAAAGATAAGAGCTTTATGGCACAACGGTGTAAAGACAGGGTGTGGAGATGCAGAAAGAGGTACAGTACAGACCAGAAGTTTGGACACACCTTCTCATTCAAAGAGTTTTCTTTTATTTTCATGACTATGAAAATTGTAGATTCACTCTGAAGGCATCAAAACTATGAATTAACACATGTGGAATTATATACATAACAAACATGTGTGAAACAACTGAAAATATGTCATATTCTATGTTCTTCAAAGTAGCCACCTTTTGCTTTGATTACTGCTTTGCACACTCTTGGCATTCTCTTGATGAGCTTCAAGAGGTAGTCCCCTGAAATGGTTTTCACTTCACAGGTGTGCCCTGTCAGGTTTAATAAGTGGGATTTCTTGCCTTATAAATGGGGTTGGGACCATCAGTTGCGTTGAGGATAAGTCAGGTGGTTACACAGCTGATAGTCCTACTGAATAGACTGTTAGAATTTGTATTATGGCAAGAAAAAAGCAGCTAAGTAAAGAAAAACGAGTGGCCATCATTACTTTAAGAAATGAAGGTCAGCCAGTCAGCCGAAAAATTGGGAAAACTTTGAAAGTAAGGGCTATTTGACCATGAAGGAGAGTGATGGGGTGCTGCGCCAGATGACCTGGCCTCCACAGTCACTGGACCTGAACCCAATCGAGATGGTTTGGGGTGAGCTGGACCGCAGAGTGAAGGCAAAAGGGCCAACAAGTGCTAAGCATCTCTGGGAACTCCTTCAAGACTGTTGGAAGACCATTTTAGGGGACTACCTCTTGAAGCTCATCAAGAGAATGCCAAGAGTGTGCAAAGCAGTAATCAAAGCAAAAGGTGGCTACTTTGAAGAACCTAAAATATGACATATTTTCAGTTGTTTCACACTTGTTTGTTATGTATATAATTCCACATGTGTTAATTCATAGTTTTGATGCCTTCATAGTCATGAAAATAAAGAAAACTCTTTGAATGAGAAGGTGTGTCCAAACTTTTGGTCTGTACTGTACATGCAGGGCCGGTTTTAGACAAAATGTGGCCCTGGCACAATGAAAAGAGGGGGCCCACATCTTGTAATAATGTGCTAAAATCACAGTCCGACACCCCTGCCGATGTTTGAAGAGACGGTGTGTGCTGTTCACTGCTGCTGTCTCATAGACATACAGCAGCAGAGCAGGAAGAGAGATAAAAGACGGCATGTGCGCACGCTGTCTCCTCAAACAGCTGATCGTCGGGAGTGCCGGGTGTCAGACCCCCGCCAATCTAATATTGATGACCTACCCTAAGGATAGGTCATCAATATGAAAAAACCCAGAGAACCTCTTGAAGCTGCTACCCCCAATGTCCACAAACACTATACTATACACCCAGACTGCCCTCATTAGTAATGGTGCCCCCAATAGTGATAATACTCCCCAAGATAGCCCCCATTGATAGCAATGCCTTCCATATTGCATCAAATAATAATAACGCCCCTACAGTACTCTAGTAGTAATAATATAATGTCCCCTTGTAGTGCCCCCCACAAGTTCCAATATATAATGCTCCCCCATAGTGCCAATATATATATATATATATATATATATATATATATACACAGTACAGACCAAAAGTTTGGACACACCTTCTCATTCAAAGAGTTTTCTTTATTTTCATGACTATGAAGGCATCAAATCTATGAATTAACACATGTGGAATTATATACATAACAAACAAGTGTGAAACAACTGAAAATATGTCATATTCTAGGTTCTTCAAAGTAGCCACCTTTTGCTTTGATTACTGCTTTGCACACTTTTGCATTCTCTTGATGAGCTTCAAGAGGTAGTCCCCTGAAATGGTCTTCCAACAGTCTTGAAGGAGTTCCCAGAGATGCTTAGCACTTGTTGGCCCTTTTGCCTTCACTCTGCGGTCCAGCTCACCCCAAACCATCTCGATTGGGTTCAGGTCCAGTGACTGTGGAGGCCAGGTCATCTGGCGCAGCACCCCATCACTCTCCTTCATGGTCAAATAGCCCTTACTTTCAAAGTTTTCCCAATTTTTCGGCTGACTGACTGACCTTCATTTCTTAAAGTAATGATGGCCACTTGTTTTTCTTTACTTAGTTGCTTTTTTCTTGCCATAATACAAATTCTAACAGTCTATTCAGTAGGACTATCAGCTGTGTATCCACCTGACTTCTCCTCAACGCCACTGATGGTCCCAACCCCATTTATAAGGCAAGAAATCCCACTTATTAAACCTGACAGGGCACACCTGTGAAGTGAAAACCATTTCAGGGGACTACCTCTTGAAGCTCATCAAGAGAATGCCAAGAGTGTGCAAAGCAGTAATCAAAGCAAAAGGTGGCTACTTTGAAGAACCTAGAATATGACATATTTTCAGTTGTTTCACACTTGTTTGTTATGTATATAATTCCACATGTGTTAATTCATAGTTTTGATGCCTTCAGTGTGAATCTACAATTTTCATAGTCATGAAAATAAAGAAAACTCTTTGAATGAGAAGATGTGTCCAAACTTTTGGTCTGTACTGTGTATATATATATATATATATATATATATATATATATTATATATATAATGTTCCACCGTATGTATATAATGCTCCTCCATTCCTCCCCAGTAGTGCCAAGTACACAGCGTGCAGAATTATTAGGCAAATGAGTATTTTGACCACATCATCCTCTTAATGCATGTTGTCTTACTCCAAGCTGTATAGGCTCGAAAGCCTACTACCAATTAAGCATATTAGGTGATGTGCATCTCTGTAATGAGAAGGGGTGTGGTCTAATGACATCAACACCCTATATTAGGTGTGCATAATTATTAGGCAACTTCCTTTCCTTTGGCAAAATGGGTCAAAAGAAGGACTTGACAGGCTCAGAAAAGTCAAAAATAGTGAGATATCTTGCAGAGGGATGCAGCACTCTTAAAATTGCAAAGCTTCTGAAGCGTGATCATCGAACAATCAAGCGTTTCATTCAAAATAGTCAACAGGGTCGCAAGAAGCGTGTGGAAAAACCAAGGCGCAAAATAACTGCCCATGAACTGAGAAAAGTCAAGCGTGCAGCTGCCAAGATGCCACTTGCCACCAGTTTGGCCATATTTCAGAGCTGCAATATCACTGGAGTGCCCAAAAGCACAAGGTGTGCAATACTCAGAGACATGGCGACCACCACTGAACAAGACACACAAGCTGAAACGTCAAGACTGGGCCAAGAAATATCTCAAGACTGATTTTTCTAAGATTTTATGGACTGATGAAATGAGAGTGAGTCTTGATGGGCCAGATGGATGGGCCCGTGGCTGGATTGGTAAAGGGCAGAGAGCTCCAGTCCGACTCAGACGCCAGCAAGGTGGAGGTGGAGTACTGGTTTGGGCTGGTATCATCAAAGATGAGCTTGTGGGGCCTTTTCGGGTTGAGGATGGAGTCAAGCTCAACTCCCAGTCCTACTGCCAGTTTCTGGAAGACACCTTCTTCAAGCAGTGGTACAGGAAGAAGTCTGCATCCTTCAAGAAAAACATGATTTTCATGCAGGACAATGCTCCATCACACGCGCCCAAGTACTCCACAGCGTGGCTGGCAAGAAAGGGTATAAAAGAAGAAAATCTAATGACATGGCCTCCTTGTTCACCTGATCTGAACCCCATTGAATACCTGTGGTCCATCATCAAATATGAGATTTACAAGGAAGGAAAACAGTACACCTCTCTGAACAGTGTCTGGGAGGCTGTGGTTGCTGCTGCACGCAATGTTGATGGTGAACAGATCAAAACACTGACAGAATCCATGGATGGCAGGCTTTTGAGTGTCCTTGCAAAGAAAGGTGGCTATATTGGTCACTGATTTGTTTTTGTTTTGTTTTTGAATGTCATAAATGTATATTTGTGAATGTTGAGATGTTATATTGGTTTCACTGGTAAAAATAAATAATTGAAATGGGTATATATTTGTTTTTTGTTAAGTTGCCTAATAATTATGCACAGTAATAGTCACCTGCACACACAGATATCCCCCTAAAATAGCTAAAACTAAAAACAAACTAAAAACTACTTCCAAAAATATTCAGCTTTGATATTAATGAGTTTTTTGGGTTCATTGAGAACATGGTTGTTGTTCAATAATAAAATTAATCCTCAAAAATACAACTTGCCTAATAATTCTGCACTCCCTGTATATATAATGATCTCCTTCCCCCATCCCTGGTGCCCCCAGCAGTGTGGACATTTTGCATAAAATAAAATAAAAACTGCCTCCCTCCCATCCTGTTTTATCTGTGGCTTGTGTTGCTGCATCCTGATGCATGAGGTCCCAATGACATCACCACTTCTGCTCCGGGTCTCACGTGATGACATCATGGCAGTGATGTAATTTCGGCTTCTTGCGCTGTTCTAACGCCTCACAGGCTTGAGGCCTAGTGGCCTGAGGCTTGTGAGGTTGGACGGCCATGAGTGCGCCCCCCTTTATGGGTAGCGAAGTGGTGCCCTAGGCAGATGACTACCCTCCCCTATCCATCGTCCCGGCCCTAATTTAGAGCATATTACTGCAGGAGATATAACAGGAGAGGATTATAACTCCCAACATGTCTATTATTTAATATCAGAGCACATTACAGGGGGACGTATAAGAGGATGGGACTACAACTCCCAGCATGTCCAAGCCGTTATTATGTAATATCAGAGTACATTAAAAGAAGAGGCATACAACTCCCAGCATATCCAGGGTGTTGTAATGTACCCTGATATTATATAATAATGGCCTGGACATGCTGAGAGTTGTAGTCCTCTCCTCTTATAATGTACTCTGATATTACATAATAAGCTGGACATGCTGGGAGTTGTAGTCCTCTCCTCATACCTCCTCTTGTAATGTACTCTGATATTATATAACAGGAGGTATAAGAGGAGATGACTAGGCATCCCTATATGTAGTGCGCATGCGCCAGCACCGGTGTGAAACCTGTGACTAGGGGACGCACCAGAAGCAAATAGGAGGTCTGGAGGCCGACGCATGCGCACTACATATAGCGATGCCGTGCCCACAATGGGCATCACAGTACACATGCCCGCGCAGGCGGTGCACTGCGCACGCGCTGGATATGGGCCGGGGAAGAGTAATGTAAAAAGAAGGCAGAGCAGCCTGGGCTCCTACACACCGAATGCCGCCCCTGGGCACTTGCGAGCCCTCATTTGCATATGGATTAAACTGCATTTTTCCTGCTGGTGAAAGTCAGAAGAAAATTACAAAGGTACCATTTGAATCGTGAATAGGTGTGCTAGAGAGCCATGTAAGTGGTGTATAATGTCATATTTTGGTGATAGACTCCCTTTAACCACCTCAGCCCCCAGTGCTTAAACACCCTGAAAGACCAGGCCACTTTTTACACTTCTGACCTACACTACTTTCACCGTTTATTGCTCGGTCATGCAACTTACCACCCAAATGAATTTTACCTCCTTTTCTTCTCACTAATAGAGCTTTCATTTGGTGGTATTTCATTGCTGCTGACATTTTTACTTTTTTTGTTATTAATCGAAATTTAACGATTTTTTTGCAAAAAAATGACATTTTTCACTTTCAGTTGTAAAATTTTGCAAAAAAAACGAGATCCATATAGAAATTTTGCTCTAAATTTATAGTTCTACATGTCTTTGATAAAAAAAAAATGTTTGGGTAAAAAAAAAATGGTTTGGGTAAAAGTTATAGCGTTTACAAACTATGGTACAAAAATGTGAATTTCCGCTTTTTGAAGCCGCTCTGACTTTCTGAGCACCTGTCATGTTTCCTGAGGTTCTACAATGCCCAGACAGTACAAACACCCCACAAATGACCCCATTTCTGAAAGTACACACCCTAAGGTATTCGCTGATGGGCATAGTGAGTTCATAGAACTTTTTATTTTTTGTCACAAGTTAGCGGAAAATGATGATTTTTTTTTTTTTTTTTTTTTTTCTTACAAAGTCTCATATTCCACTAACTTGTGACAAAAAATAAAAAGTTCTATGAACTCACTATGCCCATCAGCGAATACCTTGGGGTCTCTTCTTTCCAAAATGGGGTCACTTGTGGGGTAGTTATACTGCCCTGGCATTCTAGGGGCCCAAATGTGTGGTAAGGAGTTTGAAATCAAATTCAGTAAAAAATGACCTGTGAAATCCGAAAGGTGCTCTTTGGAATATGGGCCCCTTTGCCCACCTAGGCTGCAAAAAAGTGTCACACATCTGGTATCTCCGTACTCAGGAGAAGGTGGGGAATGTGTTTTGGGGTGTCATTTTATATATACCCATGCTGGGTGAGAGAAATATCTTGGCAAAAGACAACTTTTCCCATTTTTTTATACAAAGTTGTCATTTGACCAAGATATTTATCTCACCCAGCATGGGTATATGTAAAAAGACACCCCAAAACACATTCCTCAACTTCTCCTGAGTACGGGGATACCAGATGTGTGACACTTTTTTGCAGCCTAGGTGGGCAAAGGGGCCCATATTGCAAAGAGCACCTTTAGGATTTCACTCCTCATTTTTTCCTGAATTTGATTTCAAACTCCTTACCACACATTTGGGCCCCTAGAATACCAGGGCAGTATAACTACCCCACAAGTGACCCCATTTTGGAAAGAAGACACCCCAAGGTATTCCGTGAGGGGCATGGCGAGTTCCTAGAATTTTTTATTTTTTGTCACAAGTTAGTGGAAAATGATGATTTTTTTATTTTTTTATTTTTTTCATACAAAGTCTCATATTCCACAAACTTGTGACAAAAAATAAAAAGTTCTATGAACTCACTATGCCCATCAGCGAATACCTTGGGGTCTCTTCTTTCCAAAATGGGGTCACTTGTGGGGTAGTTATACTGCCCTGGCATTCTAGGGGCCCAAATGTGTGGTAAGTAGGTAAATGACCTGTGAAATCCGAAAGGTGCTCTTTGGAATGTGGGCCCCTTTGCCCACCTAGGCTGCAAAAAAGTGTCACACATCTGGTATCTCCGTACTCAGGAGAAGTTGAGGAATGTGTTTTGGGGTGTCTTTTTACATATACCCATGCTGGGTGAGATAAATATCTTGGTCAAATGCCAACTTTGTATAAAAAAATGGGAAAAGTTGTCTTTTGCCAAGATATTTCTCTCACCCAGCATGGGTATATGTAAAATGACACCCCAAAACACATTCCCCAACTTCTCCCGATTACGGAGATACCAGATGTGTGACACTTTTTTGCAGCCTAGGTGGGCAAAGGGGCCCATATTCCAAAGAGCACCTTTCGGATTTCACAGGTCATTTTTTACAGAATTTGATTTCAAACTCCTTACCACACATTTGGGCCCCTAGAATGCCAGGGCAGTATAACTACCCCACAAGTGACCCCATTTTGGAAAGAAGAGACCCCAAGGTATTCGCTGATGGGCATAGTGAGTTCATGGAACTTTTTATTTTTTGTCACAAGTTAGTGGAATATGAGACTTTGTATGAAAAAAAAAAAAAAAAAAAAAAAATAAGCATTTTCCACTAACTTGTGACAAAAAATAAAAAATTCTAGGAACTCGCCATGCCCCTCACGGAATACCTTGGGGTGTCTTCTTTCCAAAATGGGGTCACTTGTGGGGTAGTTATACTGCCCTGGCATTTTCCAGGGGCCCTAATGTGTGGTAAGTAGGTAAATGACCTGTGAAATCCTAAAGGTGCTCTTTGGAATATAGGCCCCTTTGCCCACCTAGGCTGCAAAAAAGTGTCACACATGTGGTATCGCCGTATTCAGGAGAAGTTGGGGAATGTGTTTTGGGGTGTCATTTTACATATACCCTTGCTGGGTGAGAGAAATATCTTGGCAAAAGACAACTTTTCCCATTTTTTTATACAAAGTTGGCATTTGACCAAGATATTTCTCTCACCCAGCATGGGTATATGTAAAATGACACCCCAAAACACATTCCCCAACTTCTCCTGAGTACGGCGATACCAGATGTGTGACACTTTTTTGCAGCCTAGATGCGCAAAGGTGCCCAAATTCCTTTTAGGAGGGCATTTTTAGACATTTGGATACCAGACTTCTTCTCACGCTTTGGGGCCCCTAGAATGCCAGGGCAGTATAAATACCCCACATGTGACCCCATTTTGGAAAGAAGACACCCCAAGGTATTCAATGAGGGGCATGGCGAGTTCATAGAAATTTTTTTTTTTTGGCACAAGTTAGCGGAAATTGATATTTTTTATTTTTTTCTCACAAAGTCTCCCGTTCCGCTAACTTGGGACAAAAATTTCAATCTTTCATGGACTCAATATGCCCCTCACGGAATACCTGGGGGTGTCTTCTTTCCGAAATGGGGTCACATGTGGGGTATTTATACTGCCCTGGCATTCTAGGGGCCCTAAAGCGTGAGAAGAAGTCTGGAATATAAATGTCTAAAAAATTTTACGCATTTGGATTCCGTGAGGGGTATGGGGAGTTCATGTGAGATTTTATTTTTTGACACAAGTTAGTGGAATATGAGACTTTGTAAGAAAAAAAAAAAAAAATTCCGCTAACTTGGGCCCAAAAAATATCTGAATGGAGCCTTACAGAGGGGTGATCAATGACAGGGGGGTGATCAATGACAGGGGGGGTGATCAATGACAGGGGGGTGATCAATGACAGGGGGGTGATCAGGGAGTCTATATGGGGTGATAACCACAGTCATTGATCACGCCCGTGTAAGGCTTCATTCAGACGTCCGGATGCGTTTTGCGGATCCGATCCATCTATCAGTGCATCCGTAAAAATCATGCGGACGTCTGAATGGAGCTTTACAGGGGGGTAATCAATGACAGGGGGGTAATCAATGACAGGGGGGTGATCAGGGAGTCTATATGGGGTGATCACCACAGTCATTGATCATGCCCCTGTAAGGCTTCATTCAGACGACCGGATGCGTTTTGCGGATCCGATCCATGTATCAGTGCATCCGTAAAAATCATGCGGACATCTGAATGGAGCTTTACAGGGGGGTGATCAGGGAGTCTATATGGGGTGATCACCACAGTCATTGATCATGCCCCTGTAAGGCTTCATTCAGACGTCCGGATGCGTTTTGCGGATCCGATCCATCTATCAGTGGATCCGTAAAAATCATGCGGACGTCTGAATGGAGCTTTACAGGGGGGTAATCAATGACAGGGGGGTAATCAATGACAGGGGGGTGATCAGGGAGTCTTTATGGGGTGATCACCACAGTCATTGATCACGCCCCTGTAAGGCTTCATTCAGACGTCCGGATGCGTTTTGCGGATCCGATCCATCTATCAGTGGATCCGTAAAAATCATGCGGACGTCTGAATGGAGCTTTACAGGGGGTTGATCAATGACAGGGGGGTAATCAATGACAGGGGGGTGATCAGGGAGTCTATATGGGGTGATCAGGGGTGATTAGGGGTGATCAGGGGCTAATAAGGGGTTAATAAGTGACGGGGGGGGGGGGGGTGTAGTGTAGTGTAGTGGTGCTTGGTGCTACTTTACTGAGCTACCTGTGTCCTCTGGTGGTCGATCCAAACAAAGGGGACCACCAGAGGACCAGGTAGCAGGTATATTAGACGCTGTTATCAAAACAGCGTCTAATATACCTGTTAGGGGTTAAAAAAAACACATCTCCAGCCTGCCAGCGAACGATCGCCGCTGGCAGGCTGGAGATCAACTCTCTTACCTTCCGTTCCTGTGAGCGCGCGCGCCTGTGTGCGCGCGTTCACAGGAAGTCTCGCGTCTCGCGAGATGACGCGTATATGCGTGACTGTGCGCAGCGCTGCCACCTCCGGAACGCGATCCTGCGTTAGGCGGTCCGGAGGCGGTTAAAGGGGTTGTGTCACTTCAGCAAATGGCATTTATCATGTAGAGAAAGTTAATACAAGGCACTTACTCATGTATTGTTATTATCCATATTGCTTCCTTTACTGGCTGGATTAATTTTTCCATCACATTATACACTGCTCGTATTCAGGGGTTAGGACCACCCTACAATCCAGCAGTGGTGCTTGTGCTTGCACACCTCTCTGGTGGCTGGGACCATGGGAGCTCGCACAGAACTTATAATGTGCAATCACAACCACTGCTGCTGAATTGCTGGGTGGTTGTAACCCCTGGAAACGAGCAGTGTATAATGTGATGGAAAAATAAACCCAGCCAGTAAAGGATGCAATATGGACAATAACACTAGTAAGTGCCTTGTATTAAAGAGGTTGTCCGAGCTATGTAAAAAAAAAAAAGATATAGTACTGTAAATCTGATGGTCAGCGATATATAACTAAGCTAAGCAAGTTTTAGGCAAAAAAATATCTATTTCCTAATTTCCCTGGTTCTCTTCTGGCTCTTTGTTGACTTGCAATAAAAACAATCTCTGCCCCTCCCCCTGCTCTGCTAAGGGAGTGAATACAAGAGCTGCCCTGAGTGACATGTCTGCCTGCTGGGAGACTCTGCAGCATGTTGTATGTGTAGAACTACAAGTCCCAGCTGTATAATGACACTGCTAAGGGAATGACTACAAGTGCGGCCCTGAGTGACATGTCTGCCTGCTGGGAGACTCTGCAGCATGTTGTATGTGTAGGACTACAAGTCCCAGCTGTACAATGACACTGCTAAGGGAGTGAATACAAGTGCTGCCCTGAGTGACATGTCTGCCTGCTGGGAGACTTTGCAGCATGTTGTATGTGTAGGACTACAAGTCCCAGCTGTATAATGACACTGCTAAGGGAGTGAATACAAGTGCTGCCCTGAGTGATATGTCTGCCTGCTGGGAGACTCTGCAGCATGTTGTATGTGTAGAACTACAAGTCCCAGCTGTATAATGACACTGCTAAGGGAGTGAATACAAGTGCTGCCCTGAGTGACATGTCTGCCTGCTGGGAGACTCTGCAGCATGTTGTATGTGTTGAACTACAAGTCCCAGCTGTATAATGACACTGCTAAGGGAGTGAATACAAGTGCTGCCCTGAGTGACATGTCTGCCTGCTGGGAGACTCTGCAGCATGTTGTATGTGTAGAACTACAAGTCCCAGCTGTATAATGACACTGCTGAGGGAGTGAATACAAGTACTGCCCTCAGTGACATGTCTGCCTGCTGGGAGACTCTGCAGCATGTTGTATGTGTAGGACTACAAGTCCCAGCTGTATAATGACACTGCTAAGGGAGTGAATACAAGAGCTGCCCTGAGTGACATGTCTGCCTGCTGGGAGACTCTGCAGCATGTTGTATGTGTAGGACTACAAGTCCCAGCTGTATAATGACACTGCTAAGGGAGTGAATACAAGAGCTGCCCTGAGTGACATGTCTGCCTGCTGGGAGACTCTGCAGTATGTTGTATGTGTAGAACTACAAGTCCCAGCTGTATAATGACACTGCTAAGGGAGTGAATACAAGAGCTGCCCTGAGTGATATGTCTGCCTGCTGGGAGACTCTGCAGCATGTTGTATGTGTAGAACTACAAGTCCCAGCTGTATAATGACACTGCTAAGGGAGTGAATACAAGTGCTGCCCTGAGTGACATGTCTGCCTGCTGGGAGACTCTGCAGCATGTTGTATGTGTAGAACTACAAGTCCCAGCTGTATAATGACACTGCTAAGGGAGTGAATACAAGAGCTGCCCTGAGTGATATGTCTGCCTGCTGGGAGACTCTGCAGCATGTTGTATGTGTAGAACTACAAGTCCCAGCTGTATAATGACACTGCTGAGGGAGTGAATACAAGTACTGCCCTCAGTGACATGTCTGCCTGCTGGGAGACTCTGCAGCATGTTGTATGTGTAGGACTACAAGTCCCAGCTGTATAATGACACTGCTAAGGGAGTGAATACAAGAGCTGCCCTGAGTGACATGTCTGCCTGCTGGGAGACTCTGCAGCATGTTGTATGTGTAGGACTACAAGTCCCAGCTGTATAATGACACTGCTAAGGGAGTGAATACAAGAGCTGCCCTGAGTGATATGTCTGCCTGCTGGGAGACTCTGCAGCATGTTGTATGTGTAGAACTACAAGTCCCAGCTGTATAATGACACTGCTAAGGGAGTGAATACAAGTGCTGCCCTGAGTGACATGTCTGCCTGCTGGGAGACTCTGCAGCATGTTGTATGTGTAGAACTACAAGTCCCAGCTGTATAATGACACTGCTAAGGGAGTGAATACAAGAGCTGCCCTGAGTGATATGTCTGCCTGCTGGGAGACTCTGCAGCATGTTGTATGTGTAGAACTACAAGTCCCAGCTGTATAATGACACTGCTAAGGGAGTGAATACAAGTGCTGCCCTGAGTGACATGTCTGCCTGCTGGGAGACTCTGCAGCATGTTGTATGTGTAGAACTACAAGTCCCAGCTGTATAATGACACTGCTAAGGGAGTGAATACAAGAGCTGCCCTGAGTGATATGTCTGCCTGCTGGGAGACTCTGCAGCATGTTGTATGTGTAGGACTACAAGTCCCAGCTGTATAATGACACTGCTGAGGGAGTGAATAGAAGTGCTGCCCTGAGTGATATGTCTGCCTGCTAGGAGACTGCAGAATGTTGTATGTGTAGGACTACAAGTCCCAGCTGTACAATGACACTGCTAAGGGAGTGGATACAAGTGCTGCCCTGAGTGACATGTCTGCCTGCTGGGAAACTCTGCAGCATGTTGTATGTGTAGGACTACAAGTCCCAGCTGTATAATGACACTGCTGAGGGAGTGGATACAAGTACTGCCCTGACATGTCTGCCTGCTGGGAGACTCAGCAGCATGCCCCCTTGTAATACCCCCTTGTAATGCCCCCAGTTGAGCTAATGTTCCCATAATGTGCCAATATAAAATACCCCTTCTCAGTGCCCCCGTAGATGACCCCATAGTGCTCCCCTCCCCCTTCCCTATAGTACCCACCATAATGTGTCCCAGTATAAAATGCCCCTATACAGAGCCCTTCTTTTTAGCCTCAGTAGATGCCCCTATAGTGCCACACAATAATGTGCCAGTAATAAGTGCCCCAATAAATGCCCCCCAATCATGTGCCAGTAAGATGTGCCCCCATAGATGCCCCCTAATCATGTGCCAGTAAGATGTGCCCCATAGATGCCCCCAATCATGTGCCAGAAATAAGAGCCCCCATAGATGCCCCCCAATCATGTGCCAGTAATAAAAGCCCCCCCCCACCATCATGTGCCAGTAGCCAGAGGGCCCCCCTATCATGTGCCAGTAGCCCCCTTATGTGCCAGTCGCCCCCCCTATCATGTGCCAGTAGCCCCCTTATGTGCCTGTAGCCTCCTATCATCTGCCAGTAGCCTCCTATCATCTGCCAGTAGCCCCCCCTTATGTGCCAGTAGCCCCCCTTATGGGCCAGTAGCCCCCACTTATGTGCCAGTAGTCCCCCTTATGTGCCAGTAGCCCCCCTTATGTGCCAGCAGCCCCCCTTATGTGCCAGTATTGTATTTTGTACATACAGGGAGTGCAGAATTATTAGGCAAGTTGTATTTTTGAGGATTCATTTTATTATTGAACAACAACCATGTTCTCAATGAACCCAAAAAACTCATTAATATCAAAGCTGAATATTTTTGGAAGTAGTTTTTAGTTTGTTTTTAGTTTTAGCTATTTTAGGGGGATATCTGTGTGTGCAGGTGACTATTACTGTGCATAATTATTAGGCAACTTAACAAAAAACAAATATATACCCATTTCAATTATTTATTTTTACCAGCGAAACCAATATAACATCTCAACATTCACAAAGATACATTTCTGACATTCAAAAACAAAACAAAAACAAATCAGTGACCAATATAGCCACCTTTCTTTGCAAGGACACTCAAAAGCCTGCCATCCATGGATTCTGTCAGTGTTTTGATCTGTTCACCATCAACATTGCGTGCAGCAGCAACCACAGCCTCCCAGACACTGTTCAGAGAGGTGTACTGTTTTCCCTCCTTGTAAATCTCACATTTGATGATGGACCACAGGTTCTCAATGGGGTTCAGATCAGGTGAACAAGGAGGCCATGTCATTAGATTTTCTTCTTTTATACCCTTTCTTGCCAGCCATGCTGTGGAGTACTTGGACGCGTGTGATGGAGCATTGTCCTGCATGAAAATCATGTTTTTTCTTGAAGGATGCAGACTTCTTCCTGTACCACTGCTTGAAGAAGGTGTCTTCCAGAAACTGGCAGTAGGACTGGGAGTTGAGCTTGACTCCATCCTCAACCCGAAAAGGCCCCACAAGCTCATCTTTGATGATACCAGCCCAAACCAGTACTCCACCTCCACCTTGCTGGCGTCTGAGTCGGACTGGAGCTCTCTGCCCTTTACCAATCCAGCCACGGGCCCATCCATCTGGCCCATCAAGACTCACTCTCATTTCATCAGTCCATAAAACCTTAGAAAAATCAGTCTTGAGATATTTCTTGGCCCAGTCTTGACGTTTCAGCTTGTGTGTCTTGTTCAGTGGTGGTCGTCTTTCAGCCTTTCTTATCTTGGCCATGTCTCTGAGTATTGCACACCTTGTGCTTTTGGGCACTCCAGTGATGTTGCAGCTCTGAAATATGGCCAAACTGGTGGCAAGTGGCATCTTGGCAGCTGCACGCTTGACTTTTCTCAGTTCATGGGCATTTATTTTGCGCCTTGGTTTTTCCACACGCTTCTTGCGACCCTGTTGACTATTTTGAATGAAACGCTTGATTGTTCGATGATCACGCTTCAGAAGCTTTGCAATTTTAAGAGTGCTGCATCCCTCTGCAAGATATCTCACTATTTTTGACTTTTCTGAGCCTGTCAAGTCCTTCTTTTGACCCATTTTGCCAAAGGAAAGGAAGTTGCCTAATAATTATGCACACCTAATATAGGGTGTTGATGTCATTAGACCACACCCCTTCTCATTACAGAGATGCACATCACCTAATATGCTTAATTGGTAGTAGGCTTTCGAGCCTATACAGCTTGGAGTAAGACAACATGCATAAAGAGGATGATGTGGTCAAAATACTAATTTGCCTAATAATTCTGCACTCCCTGTATATATATTTTAAAAAAACGTATAATTACCTCTTCCGGCCTGTGTCCCTTGCTGGCTCAGGCGGCGCAAAGACGTCATCGCGCCGCCTGCACTGGCCTCAGATAGGGTGCCGGCCTAGTGCTGGCAGCCTATCAGAGGAACAGGGAGGGGACACACCTCTCCCTCCCCTGCCGCAGCACAGACATTTGTATCGCCATCCTGAGGACGGCGATACAGATGACTATGGAGATGAGTGAGCACTTCCACAATGGAAGCGCAGCGCTCATCTCCTGCTGTGCCCTGCCGGCGCCCCCCTTCTGACAGCGGCCCTGTGCAGAAACGGCCCTGTGTAGAACTACAAGTCCCAGCTGTACAATGACACTGCTAAGGGAGTGAATACAAGTGCTGCCCTGAGTGACATGTCTGCCTGCTGGGAGACTCTGCAGCATGTTGTATGTGTAGAACTACAAGTCCCAGCTGTACAATGACACTGCTAAGGGAGTGAATACAAGTGCTGCCCTGAGTGACATGTCTGCCTGCTGCAAATTCCTCTATTACTCCTACTAGCACCACACTTATTTTATTGCAAGTGAGCCAGGATCCAGGAGTCCAGCCGTACCCAGGTAGGAGACACCGTTGACACCATTACTACTACCATACAGAGACATTACACCACTCTGGCATTCCTAAACTGGTGCGTGAGCTACAACACCTTAAAGGGCCCTGTGACTGTTCACTTTGCACGCTGCAATTGGCGTCACAAACAAACTATAGACTAAACCCATATCCTGACCCACTGCATAATATGGCCATACCTTAGTCAAAGGCTCAGAAGGGGAGGTATTAGCGTCTCCATGCACTTCTGGCAATGTGACAGGAGGAGGGCATGATAATACCATAAAACTCCTGGAAGAAACACCTCAGGATGGGAGCAATCCTGAACATATAACAAGCGGGAAGGAGGGAAAAACTCATCTAACCATTCCTGAAGCAGCGGGGTTACCACTTGGTCCTACCTGGGTACCTATGGGTATATAACACCGGGTGTAGGCCATTAGTATTAAGCGTCTGTATAGGCAGTCCGTATAAAGAAGGGAGAGAACAAGAGCTGTAAAGTAAGGCACACTGGAGGAAGTTGCTACATATCAGGTTAAGTGCAATGTTAAGTGCAATTATCACAATAAGTGCATGAGATCACATTGCGGCACCTAGAAGAGAATACACACAATGGGCATGTAATACTTAAATGTTACATAACCTGTAAACCGGTAAAAATAGTGCAAAAACATTACAGTATGAATCACAAAGAGCTCAGGTATACGTTTGAGTCTTTTCTTTGGGTGCAAGCCTTTTACGTTGCAGTAAACATTTTTGGAAAACAGTGCAAATTTATTAGTGCAATAATATGCTCAAATATGGCTTGAGTCCTTTTAGTTTAAGTACTTGATGTAGAATCCTCTGGAAACTGTAAAAGTCAATTGTAATCCACACAAATAATAAAAGTTAATTGTATTCCAATGGGAGATATAAAATGTCATATAAAAAGCACATAAAAGCAGCATAATTTAGGACCGTAGTTCCATAAAGTTAACAAGTAACCTGAGAAAGGAGATAAAACAATGTGAACTTGGATGCAAGGGGTTAAATGATGATGGAGGGAGTCCTTACAGCACATGACCATCAGGGTGAGGACGAAATAGGGAAACCTGTAAAGAAAACATTAAAACAATGCCAACGGGTCCTCACCCGTCAGGAACAGTCCATGACATGGCTCCCATTAGTCCTTTATTTTTTTTTAAAAGGATAGCATTTTTAGAGAAGGACATCCAGGTCCTCCTCGCTGCTTGAGCTACTGAAGCACATTAGGGGGCACTCTTGCTTCTGGTAGCTCAGGGTTACAGCAGTAGTGGTATGCCACTGCTCTCTAGTGGTGTCTTTAGGTGGTGGCTGTGCAGACAGCCTGGTGAATGCAGCTGTGACATGCTGCAAGCTGGGATCCCTAGCCAGTGCAGAGGCGGTTAATACCACCGGCTGAAAGGGGTTCTGGAAGGCAAACAGGGGGTGCCTGGGGCTGTTTCCAAGGTAGAACATATGGCTGCACTCTGGGATTAAAAGTGAGGACTGAATTATCGATTTGGCCCACCCGTAGGGTTGGTGGTGCAGCCAGGTCAGGGATGAGGGGTTCAGGTTCAGGCTGAGGCTGTTCCTTAAAACGCAATCTGCCATCCTGGGTTTCTTGCAAACATCTAACTTTCCCTGCAGAGCCTGGGTCCTCCTGCCAGGACTCGGGTAACTGCAGGTGACAAAGGTTTGGCCAGCAGGGTCACACCGGCAGCAAATGGGCCTTGGATGGAGCGCATAGGGGTATACTCCACTTGATCCCCTGTGTACAGGTTGTGACGGGCCTGTGGTATGTAATGGCGCTTAACAGAGCAGCGGCCCACAAATATTTCAGCACCGGAATGACTGTGTTGGAGGAAGCCCACTCCTCTTTCAACTGAGAACCAGAGTACAGTCCCAGTGCGTCTGGTAAGCTTAGGGTCTCCTGGCTGGGTATCATCTATGACCTACTTCACCCATTCCTCAATGGCCGATTTGTATTCCCAGGCCGTCTGGGCATCAGTAGTGATCTCCCATGGGACTTCTGGGTTAAGGCATCCCGCGCTTGAAGTATTGGCTCTGGGAGGCAGAGTGGAAGTTCTGGCCTCTCCGCCGCACTAACATGTGTGCTTGGCGGAGCAGGCTTGGGCCTATCAAGGGTATCGGGACCCACCGGGAGCGGTGCAGGGGCAGCTTCGGCCCGGGCCTGGGCCTCAGGGAGCGTGTCTGCTCCTACCTGATGTCGTGGCTGGTTCCGATGCATCCTGGTGGTGCCCGGGGGCATCCACGATAGGCGACGTCGTTATGGCTGTCTCTGAAGCTGTAGTCCGCTCTGCAGGAATCTCGGCTTGCTTCTGGGCCGGGACGTCGGTCGCTGGGGCAGCCGGTAAGATGGTTGGTGCAGTCGTCTCCTCCAGTGTCTTGAGAGGGGTGGCATCTGCTTCCGCGGGAGCGGGCTGGAGTGCGGTGGCCATCTTGTCCTCAGCGTTGGCAGCAATCTGGGTTGCGGGCTCGGTAGCCGTGGAGGGATCCACTGCCTCCGGGATCGCGGCAAAGACAGAGGGACCACTTTTCCTCACCAGCTGGGAGACTTGGATCTCTGGCGGGTGGTCCTCATAGACAGGCTCTCCTCCGATAACCATCTGGTTCCACTTCGGTGAAGGGAGCGCCATCTTCCTTGGCTCCTCTATTGGGATGCGTTCAGGAAGTGAGGGTGGAGCCCAGAGGGAGGAGTCTGCACTCCCTTGGCTCGCATTGCAAAGTTCTTGGTGGGCAGGCTTGAGGGTTCCCGCTTCTAGGGGGGCGTATTCGGCATCTTTGCGCTCTTGAGATGGCGTTCTTGAGTTTTCCCGCTTCTGAAAGGCATGAAGAAGCGGCGCCATTTTGCGAATATGGCAAATTAACTCTTTGAGTGCTGGGGTGCACGTTTAGCGCTTTCTGGCACAGCAACAAAGCAATAAAGTCAATTTCCAGGGTTTTGGCACAATCCTCAGATCTTGCAGTACTGTGAAACATGCAATTTGATCCAGTTAAGGCACACAATTGGATCCGGTTCTGCTGGCACACAGTTGGATCCGGATGGCAGGGATAGGCACACAATTCAATCTGATCCTGTTGTAGCAGGGATAGGCACACAATGCGATTCGTATCCTGTTCGTGACGCCAAAATGCAATTGAGCCGGACCGTGGTACGGTTACACGGATGCCATATTATGCAGTGGATCAGGATATGGGTTTAATAGTCTATAGTTTGTTTGTGACGCCAATTGCGGCGTGCGAAGTGAACAGTCACAGGGCCCTTTAAGGTGTTGTAGCTCACGCACCAGTTTAGGAATGCCAGAGTGGTGTAATGTCTCTGTATGGTAGTAGTAATGGTGTCAACGGTGTCTCCTACCTGGGTACGGCTGGACTCCTGGATCCTGGCTCACTTGCAATAAAATAAGTGTGGTGCTAGTAGGAGTAATAGAGGAATTTGCAGCAGTAATTGAGATCCAGACCTTTGGTAAAGTTCAAACTTGTCTTTACTGGTTGTAGCTTTCATCCAAGCAAGGTACAGCATTAGTCTTTGGTCCCAGCAGGTATTGGCAATGTATGGCAGGAATATATCTTCTGCTCTATCATGTACCTGGAGCTTTGCAGGAAAGGACGTCTGCTTGTTAGCTCTAAACTGTGGCAGGAATTTGGCTTCTGCGCTTTCTATCTTCTGCTGTCTAGGGACTGACTAGCTGAGGAGGAATATGGCTTCTCCTGGGTCTCTGGACTGTACTCACAGTTAGCTTCACAGGGTATGGTTCTTCCTGGAACTGGAGTGGTCTGCTTGCTTCTTCCAGCTGAGGCTGAAGGACTCAGGCTGGGGATGATGATCAATGTCTCAGCCGAGACAAGATCCTGGCTTTGGATCCCTATATCTGGGAGCTCCTACACGCACAGCCTTCCCCTATATGGGGTGGCTGGCACACTAACTTAACTTCCTTCTCCACCCATGAGGCAGGATGTGGGCACAGCCCACTTCTGCTCACAGAGGGGGAGCTAAACTGGAATGCACTATTCCAGTCTAGAAACACTAAACTGGCTCTAACTCCTTGCTGCCACCTGCTGGTGAACATAGAAATTACAGCAATATACATGTAACAAGGCTTTCAATGCACATTTGTGAGGATGTGATGTAAAATTACATTAGATGACAATGTAAATGCTCTTAAGAGATTGTAGCGGGGTAAAAGAGTTTCGTAACACAACTCTGGGCTTTTACAAAAGTGCTGCCCTGAGTGACATGTCTGCCTGCAAAATAGATCCCAATAATAAATCAGACAACTCAGAAATAATAAATAATAATACTTTTATTAAATACTAATATATATTGGAAATATAAAGGCCACAGTGTTTTATGTAATCCGGTTAAATTAATCAAACTCTATCATCATAATTTACCAACCAATTATATTAAACCATCACTATCATATAATTAACGGCACCCCCATTGAAATGCCTATTCTTGTCCGCAAGCTGCGGACAAGAATAGGACATGCTCTATCTTTTTGCGGAGCTGCGGACCCAAAATCGGGGCCGTGCTCCGCAATTGCGGCTGCAGACAGCACACTGTGTGCTGTCCGCATCCATTCCGTCCTGATAGAGAATGAATGGGTCCGCACCCATTCCGCAAAATTGCGGAAAGGATGCGGACCCATTTTGCGGACGTGTGAATGGAGCCTTATAGGTACCTCGAGCAGGACTGTTAGAGTGATCTCCAATCAAAATCTTCTTCACCTGCATGAGGACCCTACAGAATGCACCAACAAGCATCTGTTATTCAGGTAAGTAAATAAATTTATACCTATATTGCGCATGCAAGATTAGGGTTCATGACACCATGTTCCCCCCTTCTTGCATCCGCAACAAGGTTTGATCAAACTGGTGTAAAGTAGAACTGGATTTCCAAAAGAGCTGTCAAATATGAAAAGTGGAATCTGATTGGTTGCTATGGACAACTAAGCCAGTTCTACCTTACATCAGTTTGATAAATTAGCCCAAATGTCCCTATAGTGTCCACAGCAGCTATAATGTCCCCTAGAGTGCCCCAGTAATAATAATGACAACCCCCTATATTGTGCTCCCGGTAATAATCCCTGTATAGTGTCCCCAGAAATAATAGAATTGCCCCTACAGTGCCTCCCCAATAGCAAGGCCCCCACGCTGCTCCCCCATAGTAATTTTTCCCCCCCACACAGTAATTTCCCCCACATAGTAATTTGTCCCACACAGTAGTTTACCCCACACTGCCCCCACACAGTAGTTTACCCCACACAGTAATTTCCCCCACACTGCCCCCCCACACAGTAATTTCCCCCACACTGCCCCCTCACAGTAGTTTCCCCCCCACAGTAATTTCCCCCACACTGCCCCCCACACAGTAGTTTTCCCCACAATGCCCCCCACACAGTAATTGCCCCACACAGTAGTTTCCCAGACACTGCCCCCACACACTAGTTTACCCCACACAGTAGCTTACCCCACACTGCCCCCCACACAGTAATTTCCCCCACACTGCCCCCCACACAGTAATTTCCCCCACACTGCCCCCACACAGTAGTTTCCACCACATTGCCCCATATAGTAATTTTTCCCCCACATAGTGATCCCTCCCATAATAATTTGCCCCCACACAGTAATCCCACCATAATATTTTTCTCCTACATAGTAATTTTCCCCCATACTGCAATTTCCCTCCGATGTACTGTCTCTTCACATGTCCCCCAAAGTTGGCACATAAAATAAAAAATAAAAGCTAAATACTCACCTATAGCAGGCGCGCACACTTCACTGTGCTGCATCACGCACGCCTGCTCCAGGATTTCACTACCGCATAGGCCTCAGGTCTACTAGGCCTGAAGCCTATGGCGGTGATCGGCGACAGGGCGAGGTAACTATGCGTTCCCGTGCCCGCTGCAGTATGTGGGCGTTCGGGTCGGCCCTGCAGAGGAACTAGAGTCTCACAGTAGGGGATTGTTCTTCCATTGGTTTTAGGGTAGTTAGCACCCCTCCTTGGCACCATCATGGATTGGGACCCCTCATGCGTTAGCAATATGTCCCCCTGAAATGTTGGCCTAAGCAATATATGCATGCATAAGCACTTATGTCCTTAACCTGGTCTCTTAACAGAAATAGGAGAGGGTCAGTGAGAACAGCGGCCTTGGACATCTGATGTAAGGTGACCAGAAGGGACCACAAGCACAGCCCGAGGGCGGCCTGGCTTTCACCAAGGCAGTGTGTAGTACCCTAGACCTGGGGGTACTACAAATTGTTTGTTGCAATGTTATGTATTTTACAGTTTGCTTCTGGCCATAGCTACCAGAAAGGAGAGGTTGTCAAAGGTTGGCAGGAACAGGGTTAACCACCCTGTTCGTCCCCTCTTGGTAGTAGTAGGCTAGGAGTTCCTGTCTGGACACAGAGTGGAGAGGAAGCAAGTGCTCTTGCTTTTGTTACAAATTTCTCCAGAGAGAATGACAGCTAAGTGACCTGCTACATCTGCAACTACAGACACTGCTGTAAGGTGAGGGGCTATCGCCAAGCCATCCATCACCAAACAACTACTAGGCCAGTATCACCTAAGTTATGAATTGCCACCATCCAACCTGCCTCCAGATTCCTTGCTGGTGCCAGAGAAAAATTGCACTAAAGCCTGCTGCTGCTGCTGTATGCATTTCAAATTCTAGGCTGCACTTAGGCTACTTTCACACTTGCAGCAGTGTGATCCAGCAAGCAGTTCCGATCTGGATGTGACTGAAAGCATTTGTGAGACACATCCGGATGCGCGGATCCGTCTCACAAATGCATTGCAAGAACGGATCCGTCTCTCCGCTTGTCATGCGGACAGACGGATCCGTGTTGTGTCTTTTTTCATATTTTTACGGAGGAACGGATCTGGCACTAATACATTCCTATTGGGAAAAATGCCGAATCCGGCATTCAGGCATGTCTTCAGTTTTTTTCGCCCGAGATAAAACCGTAGCCTGCTACGGTTTTCTCTTTTGCCTGATCAGTCAAAATGACTGAACTGAAGACCTCCTGATGCATCCTGAACGGATTACTCTCCATTCAGAATGCATGGGGATATGCCTGATCAGTTCTTTTCCGGTATAGAGCCCCTAGGACGGAACTCTATGCAGGAAAAGAAAAACGCTAGTGTGAAAGTACCCTTACTAAAAAAAAGACTTTGTTACATTTAACTCTGGCCTCCTTCTTCAGTACTATTATTCCACTACACCGATCCCCAGGAAGCAACGGCCTGAGGGAGTATACCATGACACAACACTTCATCAGGGCCACTACCACTCCTATCCTCTACACCAGCTCCTCAGGGAGAAGCTGCACTTTGAAGAGAAATTTTGCCCATTTCCCTCATTATCATGCAGGTTTAAATGAGAATAGTTCTTTCTATGGACCCAGGGAGTTGTCTACTATAAACTTTATAAGGGAGTCTTTACACGCGGAAGATTTGGTTGCAGAAGATTTCTGCGGCTGAAAATCAGCTTCCGAAATGCAACAATGCACTGTCGCTGAACAACTCATAGGAGAATAGTAAGTTTTCAAATGTTTGGAATCGATGGGGAAAAGTTTGTCTACTTGCAGCAATCAGGCTCACCAACACGGTCGCATATGGAAGGTATAAAAGGTGCCAATATTCTGCTCCCCGGGCCCTCGTGCTTCAGCTCTCCTCACAAGTGCACAGTCAGTGGCATAGCTACCATGGGAGCAACTGCAATGGGGCCCAAACTCAGAAAGGGGTCCAGGAGAATAAATGGATTTATATTCAGGGCCCAGGGAGCGGTGAGTATGGTGCTCCTAGTCCTAGCACTGCTATGACTCACCGCTCCCTGGTCTTCTTCTCTGGACACCTGCATTGCACTAAGTCCTGGTAGTGCACAGCTTCAGGTTGGGACACAGCGTGCATAGGAGCGCGCTATGACCTGATGCCGTGCGACGGTATGTCACAGTGTAGTGCGTGGCTAGACACAGTGCTGGATGAAGAGCGGAGGCACCTGTAGGGAGGAGAAGAGAGGTGACTGGGTATTTTTTTTTTTGGTCTGGTCTGCATTAAGGAGGCAGTGGGGGGGGGGGGGGCCTGGTCAACAATTCACTGTGGGGCCCAGTCACTTCTAGTTACCCCACTGCACACAGTCCCTATTTATTCTAATCAAACTACTACTTCTCTTCTCAGTTATGAACTGCACAGTTTGCCTGAAAAAATTCAAGTAACATTTGAATGCATTCAATGTCTCCATATCAACCACATTTCCTGCTATGGTTTTCTGAACTCTCATGCCCTTGAGAATCACATCACATTCCAATGACACAATTTCCGACAGGTCCCTCAATGCAGTAATTAGTGGTGGGTGGTGACTTTATTAAAAGCATGTCACATGCAGAAAGCAAATGGATATACAATTTGAACAATCTAACACCTTGGGGACTCAACCATGAAATAGAACCTTTTGTTTTTTTAAGGGACTGTGTCGTTTTTGAGCTGTGGCGATAGTTAGATAGGCCAAGTTCAAAGAGTTGTGGTTGCCATGATGTAGTGATGTATGCATTTGGTGAAGAAAAAGGTGACCAAAATCCTGCACACAATGGTCTTACACACAACATGACCAGGAAGACCGCTGGATGTTAGGAGCGGTGGTGGTATCTGGAGCAGGAGGTGCGTTGATTTTTTATTTTATTTTTTGTCTGCTCTGAGCATGGTGGTCTGAATTGAGGTTTAAATGGGGGTTGTTCACATTGGCGGTCTGATCTGAGGTCTGAATAGGGGTCATTCACATTGGCGGTCTGATCTTAGGTCTGAATGTGGGTCTTTTTCACATTGGGGGTCTGAGATGAGGTCTGATTGGGGAAGTTATCAACATTGAGGGTCTGATTGCGGCTCTGAGCTGAGGTCTAATGAAAAATATTTTTTCATTTTCCTCCTGTAAAACCTATAGTGCGAAAAATATGGTACCGATTTCCCTGACAAAGGAATGTGTGAATTTTAAAATCCGTTGGAAAAAAGTTTGAGCTTCACAGGTGCAGTAGTGGAGTATGGAGTAGAGTAGGGGGTATCTGCAAACTTTAGAGACTAACAGATCTCAATGTGTATTATTGCAAGATCTACAGCAAGAGAAGAGTAAGAAAGAAAGGAGAACTTGGAATCTGCATGGCTAAGCGAACAGAGTCAGTCAGTAAGGTATCCGCTGTTGAGGGGAATACAGACTTTATTGCCATGGAGGGATTACTGTTAAGACACCCTACACATTAAAAGAGGTTGTCCTTTAAGTTGTCATCAATATCAGATTGGTGGGGTGGCTGACTCCTAGCACCCCTGCCGATCAGCTGTTTGAAGAGATTATAATTACGAGCAAGTGTAATTACAACTCTGTCAGCTCTGTAGTATTCACTTGAACAGGGAGGCGTCATCCTATTAAAATGAATGGGGGGTTGCTGCGATATAATTACACCTGCTCACTGCTACAGTTGAGACGGCAGCAGGTAAACAGTGAAGAGATGGCTGTACCGCAACCTCTTCAAACAGCTGTTGTCGGACCCCACCAATGAGGATAAGTCATCAATGTTAAAAAAAAAAAAAAAAACTTTAAAGAATTCCCCGGACAGTCAAATCATTCAACCTGTACGCAGCAGTGCGCCTTAAAACACTAGTTCATTAGGTGAAATGATCAGTATGCAGCAGCTCCCGTCCTGACCTCACAGCCCTCCTGGGGTCGCATTGTGTTATATTGATTTTTTATGTTATGTAATCCATGCAGTTCTAGAATGTATTGGATAACACTAACAGCTTTATAATCCAATACTTTAGAACGTTAAGGGTTCCATTGTATCATAAATCAATATAATGCTATGCGACCCTGCCACTGCTGGGAGGTCAGGACGGTAACAGCTGCATAGTCCAGAGAGTGGAACTCGTTCGTGTGAAAGGGGCCTAAATCATTGTTTCTGGGCAGCAGATTGTGAATCTGTATTGGGATGAGAGATTGCAGATAAGTGTGCCAAAATTTTGGCCAAGTTGGCACATTCTACAAGTCATGCTCACTTGGCGGGCGAGGAGCAGTGGATTATTTTGGATTATTTTGGGTTTATTTTCTTCATGTCTAAAATAATACACATTCCGGTTCACATTCTATCAGCATTTCAGGTGCAGACACAAATAGTAAAAAGGGGCCATTGTGTGTCCCCTTCATTTCTGTACTAGTTGGGGTTGAGGCAAGAGTCCATTGCAGAACGCAGAAGGAATCATGTTTGCTGTGCTGCCTTCAAGAAACAAGACACGATCCGGCAGATTCCTTATGACCACTAACACAGTGATTGTTGCAGTGGTCACAGCTTTTTATGCCTCTTGAATGGCTTGCATTGTAAGTAAAATGCCTGGTTATTCCACATTCCAGTCTTTATGACTGGCCATTATAGTTTTGCCATTCCATATGAATGGCGCCACTGGTTCTCTCCAGAGTGGGCATTATTGGTAATTGTGCTACAGGAAATGGCCTGTAGAGGGAGCCCCTAAATAAGAAATTTGCTGGTAGCAGCCTCAGGGAGAGAACGGTTACTTCTCATTTCCTAGAGCTCCTAAGGTGCAGTTTACTGAGTGCAACTGTGCAAACAATACAGTCATAGCAAGTACATGAGAGAATACATCAGATCTACAGTGAGTCAGCCAGCCATGGTGTGTATTTCCGTTCCACAGATGCTAAAAACCCCAGATACGTGACTGCAATTGCTACAACAGAGCATGTATAGTCTTTATAGGAAGTAGTAGGAGGCAACGTCTTTCCTGTAATCCTTACATGTAGAATGCCCGTAAGAAGGTGACAAAATATCCATTACTTCATCACATACCAGCTGGCTTTAATGAATCTGGTTATTAAGTCCATGCCAGTATAGGGGAATATAGTCTAAAGCTTTCTTTATTCTTTATCCAAGCACTGAGCCTCCAAATGAATCTGTGGGGGTCAGAGGAGCCCGTTTTCTATTCCCTTCCTAAATCCCATCAAGCACTACCCACTCACTGTGTTGTCCCAGCGCTACTGCATAGGGCTGTGAAGTACGCGCCCTATTCATTGGCACAAAACTGACCCCTTTGCTAGAATATCTAAGGGCCCTTCTGCAAAAACATGGCCCAGAGCAGGCAATGCTATAATGTAAAAAGTAATCGGGTAAGTTCCCATACCATGCAGATTTTCTACTGCAGACCTGCAAGCAGAAAATAAAAAATTACTCTTACCGGTAATAGTTTTTTTCCAATAGCCTCCACAACGGAGGGTGTCCCCGCCCCCAGGACAGGAAACAACGCAGAAGCACAAGATAAGATTTAAAAGGCCTCCTTCCCTTACCTATTCAGTCAATAAGAGAGGACACGGAAGTGATGCAAGAAAAAACATATGTATTAACCAAAACAATTTACATCATTATACAACAACAAGAAAATAAAAGGGTGGGAAAATCCCAGTGCCGTTGTGGAGGCCATTGGAAAAAACCAATTACCGGTAAAAGTAATTTTTTCTTTTCCCTGGCGCCTCCACAACGGCACTTACAGGAGGAATAGAGTAATCAACTCTAGGAAGGGGACCGCAGCTAAAAGAATTCTGTGACAAAAAGACAAGTCCTGGTTTTTATGGATGTCAAATTTGTAGTGATTGAAGAAGGTCATAGGGCTGGCCCATGTAGCCGCCCTGCAAATTTGGTCCAATGAGAAGGATGCAGACTCCACCCAAGAGAAAGACATTTCTCTAGTAGAGTGAGCTCGTATACCAGCTGGAGGATGAAGATTTTTCTGAACATAGGCCAAGCTAATCATATTTCTTATCCATCTTGCTATGGAGGATTTGCTGGCCGCTTGTCCCTTATTAGGACCCTGGTATTGGAGGAAGAGTTGATCCGATCGCCTGAAGCTACTGGTAGTGTGAAGGCAGGATAAAACACTCCTCACATCCAGATTATGGTACTTCCTTTCCTTTTCCAAGGATGGAGATGAGCAGAAGGAAGGTAACGAAACCTCTGGTTCGCAATGGAATCTGGAAACCACCTTTGGAAGAAAGGAAGGGCAATGTCTGAGGACAATGCGGTCGTCTAGAATTACAAGGTACGGAGGTTTGCAGAAGAAAGCCTGTATTTCACCAACTTTCCTAGCGGTTGGTATTGCTATGAGAAAACCAGTTTTGAAGGTGAGAAGTTTAAGAGAAATTTTTTCGATTGGCTCAAACGGAGGTTCCATCAGGAGTCAGGACCGAAAGAACCAGGTTGAGATTCCAGGGTGGAACAATAGAATGGGAGGCGTGTATACTTTTCATAGCCCCTTTCAGAAAAAGTTTAATTAGGGGAGAATGTGCTAGCTTAAAGTCCAAAAATGCACTTAAGGCTGATACTTGTACCTTAAGCGTTGCAGGTCAAAGGTCTTTATCCAGCCCTGTTTGCAAAAATTTTAAAATTAGTGGAATATCTGGGGAAAACACATTCCTGAAAAGGATAAAAAACGTTCCAGGTTCTCAGGTAGATCTTAGAGGTTATGGGCTTTCGACTTAACATTAATGTAGGGATCACAGCATCTGATAAGCCCTTCCTCCTCAAGGTGAGGCGTTCAGTCTCCAGGCCGTCAAATTGAGTTGGCTTATCTTGGGATGATGTACTGGGCCCTGGTGGAGAAGGTCCGGTGTTGACAGGAGAGTCCAGAATATTCCTGCAGACAGCCTGAGTAGGAGGGGGAACCAAGATCTTCTTGGCCAGAAGGTAGCAATAAATATTATCTGGGCTCCTTCTTCCTCTACCTTCATAAGCGCTTTTGGGATCAAACTGAAGGGAGGAAAGGCATAAAGAAGGGATTTGGGCCATGGTTGGGAAAGTGCATCCACCCATAATGGCTGATCCTGTTGGGAGAGGGAGAAAAACTTCATGGTCTGCCTGTTGTTTTTCGTGGCAAATAGGTCTAAATCTGGAACCCCCCTTTTTTGCAGATTTGATTAAATATTTGAAGATTCAGAGACCATTCTCCTTCCTTTATTGTTTGGCGACTGAGGAAGTCGGCTATTGCATTGTTTTCTCCCCTGACATGTACTGCTGTCAGTGATGTAAGATTTTTCTCTGCCCAAAGAAAAACGTCTCTTGCCACTGCTCCTAAGGATCAGCTTCTGGTTCCCCCTTGCTTGTTTAAGTAGGCGACTGCCGTGGTATTGTCTAAAAATACTTTTATATTTTTTGGAGATGAGGGTGTATGAAGGGAGACAATGATGTTGTAGATGGCTGTAAGTTATTTTAGGTTGGAGGAAGCATCTTTCATATCTTTTCCCCATGTACCCTGAATTATTCTCCCGTCTGAGTGACCACCCCAACCTGTATCCTCCACCACATCAATGCCTACTTTACTGACCTGGGAATGAGAACTCGCTTTTCAATCATGGAGCTAGTACCGTCCCAGGAGGATAGAAGGAAAGACTGAAGGATCCTCGTGTGGCTCTGGGCCCATCTGACCGACAGGATTGAGGCTGTCAGGAGACCTAGAATGGTCATGATATTCCTTATGGAGGAGACTTTCTGGCTGCAGAACTGAGAAATTTTTTGAAGACAGTTCTGTTTTTCTAGAGGAAGAAAAGAAATTAGATGATGAGAATCTAGAAGCACTCATAGGAAGAGCTTTCTCTAATCTGGAACCAGGTTTGATATTTTGAAAATCATCACCCATCCCAAGGTGATGAAACATCTTTGGACTTGGGAAAGATGAGACCATAGGATCTCTTCTGATGGAGAAGCAATCAGGAAGTCGTCCAAATATGGAATAATTTAAATTCCCTGTAAGTGAAGATACTTCGTGACTTGGGACATGATTTTTGAGAATACTCTCGGTGCCGAGGAGAGTTTGAATGGGAGGACTGTGAATTGAAAATGGCATAACTGATTCCCTATGAAGACAGCAATTCTCAGAAATTTCTGATGGTTGTGGTATATTGGGACGTAGTAGCACGCGTCTTGAAGGTCTATAGTCGCCATAAAACAGTCCTGAGGGAGTATGTTTATAGTAGATTTTATCATCTCCATTTTGAACTTTGATGTTGGATCTGTTTAGGGTTTTTAGATTTAATATTAGACGGAAGGATCCGTTAGCCTTTGTCTCGTTGATTTTCTGGGACCGGATGGATTACTTTTTTGTGTACTAAGGATAAAATTTCTGATTCTAAACAAATTTGTTATTCCTTCTGGGGCAGCTTTTTGTTTATAAAGAAAGTCTGGGGGATAAGACAAAAACTCCAGTTTTAGGCCTCCTTTTAAGGTAATTAAAACCCATGAGGAGGCTCCTATGCCTTTCCAGATGGGAGCGAAATGCTTTAGTCTGCCCCCCACCCAGTGTATGACGTCATTGTCTGGAACGGGAGGAATTTTCAGGGTTGAAAAGGAAACCTCTTCCTCTGCCCCTGGACTGCTGCCACTTCTATGATCCCTCTTTTTTCTTCTGGTCCGATCTCAATCTTTCTGGTTTTAAAAGGAACGCCTCTGAAAGTAACGGTTTTCAAGCTGAAAACCTTTTTTCTGATCGGAAGCTTTATCAAGAATATCATCCAAGGTTGAGCCAAATAATGTCTCCTTCACATGGGATTGAGCACAGGCGGTTCTTAGAACTTGCATCCCCAGACCATGTACGAAGCCAGATAGCTCTTCTGGTTGCATTAGAGAAGGCGGCAGACCTAGTCGTGCTAGAAAGTTGGATGCTTTCTTTAAAGGATAACTGTCACACTTAGACCCCAATTAAAATTTTCATATATGTAGTTACTAATAACATGATATTCCAGAATCAGTTACTATTAGACTGACTTACCCCATATTTAATAAGATTCAGCCCTTAGCAACCAGTCTGCATAAAACTGCAATCTCACTATTCAGTTAAGATGGCCGCCACTGCCCTCACCCTGAGGCTAATCCCGCCTGCCCTCACTAGCCAGTAACAATAGCCCCCCAAAAGTATCAGTAACCAGAGCCCTCCCCCCCCTAAAGGGTTAATCTGCTGCAGCACAAAGGGGTCCTCTTACCACATGTTGCTTTCATTTATACACTGAGCAGATGGAAGATCTCCTTTCCTGGTCTTCTCCAGCTCTGCTGAGTGAGGGAGCATCTGCCAAGCGCAGGGACAGGGAGAAGTGCACACAGCCCAGGCACTGTTATCAGCTGCTGGGGAGGACCTGGCTTTAATCATTTACTTACAGTCCCTGGCTGTCAGTAATGTGACCTTGCAGGCAGCCTGCTTGTGTCCTCCTATATAAGCACAGGTAAAACTAGGCAGTACAGGGAACAAAAATGTGGAATTAAGGGGTAATTGGATACACAGTGAAAAGTTGAAATAGGGCCACCAAGGAGATATTAATCACCACAATCCAATACTCCAAAAAAATATATATATATGACAGTTATACTTTAAAGGAGGCTAAGATTTCCTCCCTAGAGGTACCTGCTGCCAGGTGTTCTAATTGATTTAGCCAGACGGATAAGTTCTGGCTGTGCAGGTAGATGCAATGCTGGGACGTAACATGGCTGTATTGGTTTCCTATTTCTTTAGTAAGTTTTCAAATTTTTTGTCCATGCTATCTCTCAAGAGACCCATGTCTTCAAATGGGAGGGAGTTTTTTATTTTTTTAAGAAATCCGAGCAACTGGCGCATCTACTTTTGGTGTTTGATCCCACAAATTAGATCTAAAAAGGGGTATTTTCGTTTAAAGGTATTTGTTACGGCCGACCTTTTTTCTAGATCTCTCCATTCCCTGGATATTATGGTTTTAATATGGTTATGCATGGGAAAGGATCTTTTCTTTCCTTCACCCAGCCCCTGAAACATTTGGTCCTGGATGGAGTGGGTTTCCTTAACTTCTTCTATATTCATAGTGGCTCTTATAGTTTTTAGAAGTCTGTCTTGTTTCTTCCGGAAGAAACAAAGGTTTTCCAGAACAGTCATCAGAGGAAGAGGAGTCTGGATCAGACAGTATTTCACCATCATCTAGATCAAATGCTATATCAGAAGCAAGAGATCTATGAGACGTGGATGGGCCAGGGGATTGTGGCATAATCTTACCTGCAGAAGTGCCGCATGATCGCAAGATTCTCTTGCCCAAGGAGAATCCCGCCTGGTGACGTCACAGTGTTGAATCCCGCGCGAGTTCTCCTTACCTGGGACTCTTTGCGCACGCGTCAGGGGAGGCCTGCATGCAGGGCTAATTCCAATGAACAAGTAAGGGAGGCCATGCGTCCCCGGGGTACTCATTCCCTGCTCCAGCCCTCCCACGTCGTAGGGAATAATGCGCCACCGCTATATTCATAGTGGCTCTGAGGAATAAGGCTGGGCGATAAGATGATGTTCCTGGCACTCCAGGAGAGGCTTCCGCGCATGCCCGAGGACAGGAAACAATTGAATAGGTAAAGGCGGCCTTTTAAATCTTGTGCTTCTGCGTTGTAACCTGTCCTAGAGGCAAGGCACCCTCCTCTTGTAAGTGGAGTTGTGGCGACGTCGGGGAAAACCCAGTTTACCAGCAGCATCAAAGTAGATGCCATTTTATTAAATCTCATCCACAGAACGACACAAATTCATCTGTGGCGCAGATTTAAAATCCAGTGTCGTTTTGTGGCTATTGTTGAGTGAAGTGAGCTCCGGATTCTTCATCCGAAGTCGCTTCGTTCAAAACTTCGGATTAATGCTGTACGGAGATCCATCTGGGCTCCGATGAGCAGAAGTTAGCTATTTGCGAAGTCGCGTGTGACTTCGTTAAATAACCTCCGTAGTTGACTTAAAACTGGAAACCGAACTCTGCTTTGGTTTCAAGTTTTAAAGTAGTTTTCCACTTTAAAAATCCACTACTGAAGTTATTCAACAAAGTCACGTGCGACTTCATGAATAACTTACTTCAGCTCATCAGAGCCGGATCTCCGTACAATATTATCCCGAAGTTTTGAACGAAGAGACTTTGGATGAAGCATCCTAAGCTCGCTTCGCTCAACACTAGTTGTGGTTGTCACACTTTACAATGTATAGGATGAAAACCAAGGGAAATCCACATGTGATTCATTCTCATCTTTCCCACAGAAATTACATCCCATGGGAATATTCCCATATTGACCTGTTCAATCCGCTGCTCCTGCAGTGATGACATCACAATCATTACGTACATGACGTCCCCATTGCAGGACTGAACAGGTATAATAGGCCTCTTTCACACCATTGATGCAAAACGCGTCTGACAAACTGATGTCTTCCCCTCAGGGTTAAGTCTGGATTCTGACCGTTGTAAAAATCAATTGCATCTGGGCAGGAACATCTCCCGTGAGAAATTAGCCTTGGCTGCGTTTTTGAAAATCCCAGACAACGCCACTAATGCCATAGGTATATTTTTGGCTTGCTTACCAGACACTTGTGATTCTCCACTCATGGCAGTTAGATGTGTATTAACTTTTTTTATGCTATTACAGTGAATTTTGCTTCTTGTTGCAGCAATTTTAGCTTTTAGTGTTTGTAAAAAATATATTTAAAATTATTTTGATCAGGTAGGAATTTAGATATATATTTTATTAATATATTTGCGTCTGTTATTTTGATTGGGTGTTTGTTGTTGATTTTATACTACACATTACCGCTATAGCATCACCAGTTCCAGGGGAAGACAACAAAGTATATAGGACAACTGTTCCAATCTGGGCTATGCTAAGATCCATGGCACCAATAGAAACTACAGAACCTGTGGCACTGCTGCCGCCTCTTCTGTAGGCATAGGGCAGTGTATAGGCAGATTAATAAAAAAAAAAAAAATCTGGAAAAAGTTTGGGGCCTTTTCTACTGAGTGCCCTTTAATCTGATAGCCAGGCCCTCTACCTGTAGCGGCATGACAATGTGCAGGGGCTATTCTGTAGGGCCATGTTTGAAGCACCTTCATGGAGAACCATTCCCTTTAAGGGCATATTAACAGTTATCACTTTGGCGGTTTGTCACCGCAGTGAAGTAGCATTCCATACATTTTAAGGTCAATTCACACAGGATGAAATTGATGCAGTTTTACACCGGTAAAATGTGCATTATAATATATACAGTACTGGGCAAGTGGATGAGATTTTACTAAATTTTGTGGAAAGTGTTCATGCACATTTTAAAATCCACCTCATGTCACATTTGTTGCAGACTTTCCCAAAATTCAATGGGGGGTTTGGATTAAAGACACAAGGATTGGGAATTCAGAATTTTAATTCATGTCACAATAGCACCTACATTTCACTCACATGGTGGTAAAATTATATAGCAGGTACATATTCTGCATGAGGCCGCCTGCGCATGATGAATTAGCGATGATCCGCATCACACACAGGCAGCCTAACACAAATTACAATTCCCATCTAAATCTGTATTCAATTCCCAATTGCTACCTCCACTGCGTTCATGTATCAGCTGCAGACTGGCCTAACACGCTCCATTCATAATCACAGTCAATCCATAAAGACTTGTAAAAAGATGTATGAGCGGATGTTTTTTTTTTTTAAATAAAACCTTACAGCCCGCTATAGTGTACAGCTGGGTACCTGGGGGTATACAGACCAAAGTCAAGTCTTGCTTGCGCCGATTAGCCAATTCACCCAAATCCGGTCGTCAAGCTGAGGCCTGACTGACGTGCTATGAGCTTAAACCCCATCCACATGTACCCAAACTGGACACTACACCATCCACGGCTTAAATAAGCGGAAACTACCAGAAAAACTGTCAATTAAAAAAAAATTATCATTAAATATTAAAAGGATAATAAGGATGACTTGTCAAGAGCGATAAAAAAAATAAAAATAAAAAAAAAATCTTGTTCAATAACAAAAGTATCCTCCATGGACGCTACTGACTAAAGGGAGACTGGTCAGTAGTGGCAGGCTGTGCTATGGCCTCCCAGCACTGGAGATCTCAGTGTCCGACCCTGCCTTCTAACATCCTAGATGGACGGCAGGGTCTGTACCTTTGGCTTTAGCATGCACTTGTAACAGTAACTAGTAACAGCCACCTGTAACAGCACACATGAGAAGTCTGCATTTATTGCGGAGAACGGTCCCCCGGGAGCCGCCGCTCTCTTTGCTCTGCAGGAGCAAGAACTCCGCTTCCAATAAATAACTTCTCTATAATAAAATACAAATATTGCATTTGATCATCGGCCTGTTCATGGGTGTGGGTTTGGAATGTAAAGACAGTTCTTGGACAGAGCATGTGTTACATGGCGACCGCCTGCAGCTGTTCTGTGGGTTTCAGCATCTTCTTTGCAGCAATAATGGTGTTCTTCATCAGCATAGCAACAGTCATGGGACCGACTCCTCCAGGGACGGGAGTGATGTAACTTGCCTTCTTTCTGACTTCTAGGAAGAGAAAATAAATAAATAAAATTTATATATTATATATATACACACACATACACACACATACACCGTCAACCCAAGGTCACCGTGATGAATGCTCAGCGTATGCTTCAGAAACACTGCCCTACGCAAATGAAACTGGACAGGTAAACACTCCAGGGCATGCTAGCTGGACACAGGTAGTTGCTTGAAATGCTTGCTCAGCCAATCAGTGAATGAGGTGGGTCACTGCTGGGGTCAGCGATTGGCTCACTGGGTATTCCAAGCCACTTCCTGTGTCAAGCTAGGACCTGGAAGTGAAGAGCAGCAGGGACCTAAGCAGCGTCTGTCGGAACAGCAGCAGATCGGTGAGGGTAATTTTTTTATGTTTAGCCCTTTCTGGATGTTTTTTTTTTTTAATAACTCCCCCCCCCCCCCCCCCCCCCCAGAAACCACCTTTAATGTTTAATGGTGTTTCAGTCTAAGTGACCAGACACTTTTTAGTAATTTTGCACATGTCCTGGTTTATTGCCCCAAACAAAGCAGACCATCGGGGAAGTAAATATATACTAACCAGTTTGTGCACATCCCATATTATTCAGCTTTATAGATAACCATATGGTGACTGGAATTTACCTTCAAAGTCCACGTCTCCCACAAGTTTTGCTTTCCCGGTGACAGGGTCCTCCACTCTGTTGATTCCAACATCTATGACAGCAGCTCCTTCTTTAATCATGTCAGCTGTAATGAGATTGGGGATTCCTAGACAGAAAAAGGAGGAAGGTTGTCATTTATTATAACCATAATCACATCCGCTTGCAAGGCAGTAGGATCCACATTACATGCCGCAGAATCCACTCACCTGCAGCCGCAACTACAATATCAGCAATCTTCGTGTGCATCTTCAGTTGTTCCTTGGGGGTGTAGCGGTGGGAGATGGTAACTGTGGCATCACCTGCAACATAAGAAACCATTATTCTCCCTCTGGGAAACATATTCTAAGCATTGACAATGTTACTACCCTATTAAAAACCTGGGCATTAAAGGGGTATTCCGGTTGTAACAAGTTACAGTGGCCCCTCAAGATGGGACAACCATTGTAACTTGAGACCATAAACTCTACGGAATAACTGTAATTGTTTCCAAAGACCTAAAATGTCATACTAAAATAAGAAAATTGAGATTAAAGAAAAGTAGCAAACTACTAAAGATAAAGCAAGTCCTGACATAAGTCAGTAAGATCTTCTGGAAGCTTTCAATGTAGCGGACAGGAGCTTCTTCAGGGGTCTGTACAGTACATAGAGCACCAGAAAAATAATATGTAGGTGCCCTCCCCTCGTGTCCAAAAGAGTAGCTCATCCTGGCACAGGTGAAGAGCAGTACAGAACATGCAATACCACCACTGTACTGTAGAGAGGCGCTATTATGCAGCCAATACAGGTGATTTACCAGTAAAATGGCCATGTTGATTGGTTGGATCTTCCAGTCCATCATAAAAACCAGAGATCATCAGTGTCTGAGGCATTGTAAGTCCAGTCTGGTTTCAAGTTACGATGACCCAGGAATGACCACTGTATGCTGAAAATATTGTATCCTGAGGCCATTGTAACTCAAGGTACCACTGTATTCCCAGACCAGATGATAAGGGATAACCATTTCATTGGTGGGAGTCCATCTGCTTGCACATGCCTGACCTACAACTCCATTCATTGCAGGGGTTCTGTGACCAACCGACGGGTTCCGACTGCTTGGATGCCCACCGATCTAACAGTTATCCCCTATCTTATTCATAGGGGATAACGTATTACACCCGCAATACCCCTTTAAACCTTGCACGGGACACTGTTGGCAAGCAATGGAGAAGCACTGACCTCCAGGGCGCTCGTGCCTGCCATCTGTGTGCAGCAGCATAGCAATGGGCATTCCTACATTCTTGGATCTTCCGGCCACCACTACGTTTTTGCCCAGGGTGGGGATTCCTGTAGAGACAAATAAGACCAGTCAGACGGACGCATTCTAGGATCACAGCTGACTGAAGGAAATTAGCATGTCTCTGGGAAGGGAACTTGCCTGTTCTCTTGATGATCTCCCATACACCCCAGGGTGTGGCTGGTAACATGGAGTACTGGTCAAGGCACATTCTTCCGACATTCACCACATGGAAGCCATCAACGTCTTTATCTGGGATAACTGCGTTGCACACTTCCCGCTCATCAATGTGTTCTGTTATTAAAAAAATTGGTCACACATTCCAGTATACCAGTCTGAAACGGTTTTTTATGTTCACACGGGGCAAGATACCCTGTGCAGTTTCCAACTGGACAGTAGACTACAGTACCAGCAAAGTAGATATGATTTATAACACCTTGTCCAAATGCCGTGGAAATATACCAGAAATTGACCTGCAGTACGGATCTTACATCTACAGCATGGCAACAACTCCACCAAGGATGTCACACTAGACAACGCAGAGGGTAAAATCCACAGCAAAACCAATGACAAATCCACATGTAACGCATGCAGATTTTGCTACAGATTGCGCCTTTTTTGCGAAAATTTGCAGAAAAACAATCTCCCTCCAGGAGGAGGGTGGAGTAGGAATACTGGAGCAGCTTTTCTAGACAAGTGTTAGGTTTAAGGAAGAGACAAATTTAGCAAACATGAGCCATCTGATAAATGTGACAAAGTACGGCAACGCAGGCTGAAGCAAAACGGACTTGAAATATTCCCCTCGTGATAAATTCCCCCCACTGCGTTTTTGTGTGTATGTATATATATATGTATATACACACACACACATCCAATATCTCCATGTGTGAGTCTCTCGGGCGTGCCCTCTAAAAGCTACCGTAATCTAATATGACAAGCCACTTTCCAAACTAGCTGCCAATATCTGCAAGGTCACTCACACGCCCCTCCCGGGGTGCACTGTGACATAGCAATGATATAATACAGCTTACACATTACATACAACTTGGCAGCGAAAGGACTCAGCCAGAGAGTCTTCTCACATTACATAACTGGAATACAAGCCAATCTGTATTGTATTTTAAGGCTCTGTTCACATAAGGTCCATCAGGCATTTTTATTGTACTAGACAGAATAGAGCAGAATGCTATGCTGTTCTTATAGTCAAATAGCAATGGAAACCTAATGTAAAAGAAAACCTGTGTGAAAAGAGCTCAATTAAGAGACAAATCACATCTATGCTATACTGTGGGCACAAAACAAGACCCTATCTGCTCTATTAGATGAATTCCCCCCAGTGACAGCTGCCGTACATAAATATTCCTCTTAAACAGGACCTCTAACCTCTCCTGACAGGTCTCTTAGAAACTACTTGCATAACAAGTCTGGAGCATCTATTCCTATGACTCTAGGCTGTGCTATACCCTTTATTATTCCTTCTAAAAGGGATTGCATTGACCACAGTTTGCAATAAAGGTCCAGATAGGTGTTACCAGTTTGTGTGTCCCTGCACAGTCTGTCACTATCAAATAAGTGCTGCTAGTATCAGACTGTGCGGGCACACACCCACAGCTGGTAACACCCATCTGGACCTTCATTGCAAACTGCTAGCAATTCATTCATAACTTCTAGCAGGAAGAAAAAAGGAACAGCACAGTATATAGTCATAAGAATAGATGCTCCAGACCTGTTAGTGCAGCAGGGTGCACGTGGTTGGCATGTCAGGAGAGGTTAAAAGTACTCTTTTAAAAGGGGTTCTCCAGGAGTTAAGAATCTGAAAATACTTAAAGGGGTTCTGCAGTTTGTTTTAACTGATGATCTATCCTCTGGATAGATCAGCCTCTGGCCGGCGGGGGTCCTGGGTGTCAAGTGAACGGAGCTTAGCCGCGCCCAGGCCAGTTGATACTGGTCGTGACGTCACTGGGCCAGCGGTAAACAGTGAGAAAGCCGCGGCGCTGCTAAAGCGCCACTGCCTTCTCAAACAGCTGATTGGCGGGGGTCCCAGGTGTCGGACCCCCACCGGTCAGATGCGGATGATCTATCCAGAGGATAGATCAGTTAAAAAACTGTAGAACCTTTTTAAATATTACTTCAGTATAAATATATTCCCAAATACATTTCATTAGCTATAATGGTTCATTTTGTCTAGGGAGCAATCAGAGGAAAAAAAATGGCCACCGTCCTATTAGTACACAGAAAACCTGTCCTAATAACACAGGACAGGAGGACAAGGTACTTTACAACACTGAGGTAAATAGCTGCATCATCCTCCTCGCTGCTCTACTTGTCAGGGATTATGATCCTTAATACAAATAAGATCTTCAGCTGAATCTCTGTAGGAATTGAGTCCATGAGGAGACATGAAATAGAGAGGACGGACAGGACTGGTAATGTGGGGCTGTAGTAAAGGAGACTGCATAAAAGAGCTGCTGCTCATTATCTACACCCCCGCTATCCTCTCTGTACTTCATGTCTCCCAATGAACTCTATTCCTACAGAAATTCATCTGAAGATCATATTAAACTGTATTCAGGATCATAATCCCTGACAAGTAAGAGAGGAAGATGGCGCAGCTCTTTAACTTGTCCTCCTGTGTAATTAGGACAGGTTTTGTGTGGACTAGTAGAATGGCGGACATTTTATTTCTCCTAATGATTGCTCCTCGGACAAAACAAGCCATTATAACTAATGAAAGGTATTTGGGAATATATTTATAATGAAGTAATATTTAAGTATTTTCATTTTCTTAATTCCCGGAGAACCCCTTTAAATGCCGGCTTAGAGTCTGCACTTGATGCAGGGGCTTGTCAGGTGATTATTTCTTACATAGCACTAGAAAAAAATCATGGGGCTTTAGTTATAGCCCATCAACTACTAAAGTGTCCCTGATCTGAGCAGTGACTCCTATGATGGTAAAAGCTTGTCACCCCATTAAGGAGATGAGAAGGACTTTGTTGAGTCCAAATGAGCGTGTGTGAGCAGCACGTACCTGGCAGAGGAAGCTGCACCAGAAGACCATCCACATTGTGGTCGTTGTTCAGTTTGCCGATCAAATCCAATAGTTCGTCCTGCGAGATGGATGAGGGCTTGAGAATGGTCTCACTGCTGATTCCTAAGAAGAGAAATATTCAGAACTGTAAGTTAAAAATATATAAAAGTAATACTAAAAAGAAAACCTTTAAAAAACTGCTGTCCAGCTGGGTAAGAAAAGACTTAGGCTGGGTTCAGACCTGAGCGTATTTGATATGCGCGTTTAACGCGCGTTTTTGACAATAGTAAACGCGCGTTTGACGCGCGTTTGTGTGATTGACTGCAGTGTCCTATGGCCACAAACGCGCGTCAGAACGCCCCAAAGAATCTCAAGAACTTGTTTGAGCGTAGGGCGTTTTTCAGCGCGTTCAAACGCGCTGTAAAACGCTCAAGTGAGAACCAGGGCCATAGGCAAGCATTGGTTTTCATGTGTTGAGCGTTTTACAGCGCGTTTGAACGCGCTGTAAAACGCTCAAGTGTGAACCCAGCCTTAGGGCTCTTTTACATGGACAATGATAGGGAACAAACCATTAGTCCCTGATGACTGCCCAATCAGTCCAGTGCAGGAGAGCCGCATTTACACATAGCAATCGTCCCCTCTGGGGACAAACGATCACTACTGCAATCATTCATTTCCATACGTATTAATTGTTTGCAGGCAGAACATTCCTCTTTGCAAAGGGCAACCAATGGGCTACTGGCAGACAATGCTTTTGGGTCTGAAGTTGCGATCACCCATCAAACATGTATTTTCTCATTTTTTCAGCGATTGGCGACACCTTTACACAGGACAATTATTGGGAACGAATGTTTGGATGAACGTTTGTGCCTGATAATTATTCTAATTACATATCCAGGGTGCCAGCGCCCAAGCAATCCTGCCAGTTTTAAGCTGGCAAGATTTGACATGTCAATGTGCCCTACTGCCCTCATATGACTTGTGTTCAGTGTCAGTGTTCTCATCCTTAAAACAACGCATGGTAGGGATCGACCGATATTGATTTTTTAGGGCCGATACCGATAATTTGTGAACTTTCAGGCCGATAGCCGATAATTTATACCGATATTCTGGGAATTTTCATTTTTGAGAAAAAAAAAATTTCCTACACAAATCTGCTGAAAATTAATGTTTATTGTTAATGTGTATTTTTTTGTTTATTGTTAATGTGTATTTTTTCATAAATCTTTTTCATTTATACTTAATATTTTTGTGGGGTTTTTTTACTAACTTTTAGCCCCCTTAGGGACTAGAACCCTTGTCCTATTCACCCTGATAGAGATCTATCAGGGTGAATAGGATCTCACACTGTCCCTGCTGCTCTGTGCACACAGCAGCAGGGAGCTGAACATGGCAGCCAGGGCTTCAATAGCGTCCTGGCTGCCATGGTAACCGATCGGAGCCCCAGGCTTACACTGCTGGGGCTCCGATCGGAGGAGCAGGGGAGAGGGGATCCTGTGGCCACTGCCACCAATGAGTAATACTGGGTGGGGGGGGGGGGGGGGGGGCGCACTGCGCCACCAATGTTTTTACTATTGGCCGGGATTGGGGTGGGGGCGCACTGCGCCACCAATGATTAATACTGGGGGGCTTGGGGGGGGGGGCGCACTGCGCCACCAATGAAGATAAGTCTCTCAATCATTCATATACAGGAGGCGGGAGCTGGCTGCAGAATCACATAGCCGGCTCCCGACCTCTATGAACTGTAGCTGCGATCCGCAGCACCTGAGGAGTTAACTACCGCGGACCGCAGCTGCCGTTCATAGAGGTCGGGAGCCGGCTATGTGATTCTGCAGCCAGCTCCCACCTCCTGTATGTGAATGAATGAAAGACTCCTCTTCATTGGTGGCGCAGCTGCCACAGCCCCTCCCCTCCTCTTGTCTTCTCTCCTGTCATTGGCGGCAGCGGCAGCACAGGGGGAGGAGACACTGCTTCCTTCTCCCCTGTGCTGCGGAGGGAACACAGAACGCGCTGAGAGCAGCGCGATCTGTGTTCCCAATACGTTATCGGTATATCGGCAAAATAGATGCAGATACCGATAACGTTCAAAATCCTCAATATCGGCCGATAATATCGGCCAAACCGATAATCGGTCGATCCCTAACGCATGGCACAGTATATTGACCTGGCTGATGGTGTCCAGCGGCTGAGACCCCTCCCCCACACTAATCACTGGAACCAAAGGGCAGAAGTGATCAGATGAGTGCAGTAACCCATTGTTTGGCTCTTCTGGGACAGGTGGGGACAGAAACTTCCTACCAGCCTATACACTGTGCTATGAGCTGAGCCTAAAAGGCACAGCACTCCGCTAGGCGCGACCGCCCCTTCATTCGCTCCGCTAGGCGCGACCACCCCTTCATTCGCTCCGCTAGGCGCGTCCGCCCCTTCATTCGCTCCGCTAGGCGCGTCCGCCCCTTCATTCGCTCCGCTAGGCGCGTCCGCCCCTTCATTCGCTCCGCTAGGCGCGTCCGCCCCTTCATTCCAGTGACTAGCGGGGTCTCAAATCAATGGAGGTGGCTTCATTCTCATAAACGACAGAGGTCCCTGCGGCATACAATTCTGCGCTAATCATTGCAGGATGAAATTCGAGATTTAGGTTGTGCATCAGTAAGAATTATACATACCAACATCAGCGGCCGCTCTGGTCTTGTTCAGCACATACGAATGACTGGCAGGGTTATTCCCAACCAGGAGCACGCTGAGATGTGGCCTTTTGTTACCAGAGGCCACCCACTGCTCCACCTCCTGCCGGGCCTCCTGGCGGATCTGTCTGGCTAGCTTCCTCCCGGATATCACCACAGCCTCATTCCTTAAAAAGAAAAAGCAGAAAACCAAGTCAAAAAGCGATACAGAGCGAAGGACAAAGTATGCAAAAGTAATTTATCGCTAACATCTCCAAAAGACTGAACGCCTTTAACACTGACTGGTAATGTCTGCACATGGTACCCTATGGGCACTCGGTAGTCACACAGCACCCATTAATTGTGTTACACCCCCCCCCCCCCCCCCCAAAAAAATTAAAAATAAAATCTTAGTAGAATTTAATAACCTCACACAAAAGGGTAAAACATGAAATCTAGTTCCAGCTCACAACCAGAGACAATGCCACCTGTCACCTCTCTGGTTTTGTTACTAACAGGATCCATCCTGGTTTAGCCTTTCATGACCATTTGTATCTCTAATGGACAGCAGCTGAAAAGACGTGGCTCCATAGCTGCCTTCCCAGGGACAGAGACTATGCGTTCTCTAGGACCGATTTATAACAGGTGTAACAGTCACAAGTAGCTAAAGGAGGTGTAAAAATAAAGGGGCACTCATCCACCAGGTCACAGGGGTTTGCCGCAGTCACTCTTGACCACAGCAACCAAATGTGCATCTGGCCATTAGAGAAGGATTAAGGCTTCCAGACCACCAAACAGGATGACAGCCGTGTAGGACATATGCTGCAGTGTCATAAAAACAGGTTACTATAAAACAAGAAGCTCTAACCGCACCCATAAAAAGAAGAGCATTGGTGGTCAATAAGGGGTTAAGAAGACACAAGGACAATGGCGAGGATCTGTTCATTTAAAGTAAAGCATCCCCTGTGAATAACGCAGAAATTCCACCCCCTCATGTTAGCATATCTGCCCCCTTTAGCTGTAGACGCAATTGGTTACGTCAGGTTGTCTGCGGAACGGCAGGCTGCTCTACAGACTACAGCCGTTATGGAGAGCCTGCGGCTGCCCGATCCGCTCATCACTATGTGCCCGGAGGGATCCATGTTAATGTGTGTGACTGATACTTCTGGGACCTGCACTTGTATGCAGAATAGAGGTCCCCGGCTGCCAGTCTCGCCTGGTGAGGTGGCATGCTCAGCTAATGACATGACTCCCATGGAAGCAAGTTGCACACATGCTGCCACTTCTCTGTTCATTCTCCACTTGGACATGGTAGTCAGGATGGCAGGGGGCAGTGTCACAAGGTCCGATCTAACAGTACAAAAGGGACCTAGGACCCTGTTAGACCAACCCCCAATTACGTCAGGACTTGCGGCTGCATTTAGTGGCCGTCTGAACTAGGCCTAAATCGGTATAAATTTAACATGGTCCCAGAAGGACAAGCGGAGGATTGTTCTGGTTTTCTGTTTTAGTCAGGCTAGAATGGAGTTTGGTGGATGGGATCCATCTGAGCCGGGGCAGTGTCCGTCATATGCCGGATAAAGCCCCTCTGATATTCTGTTCCTAGAATCAGTCTGCAGATTTAGGACCTATTTAGGAGCACCGTTCACATTCAGTTATCAAGTGTCACCTCCCCAATTCTTCACCAGCCCTTTCTAGACACCAAACTAAATTTAGAAGGAAGTGATAAGGTTACAGCTGCGGGAGGGCCGGATGAATCACACGTGTGCTCTCCGCACATACATGTACCGGGTGCACCGCTCGCTATACCAGCTTCTGTCTCAGATCAAAAAAGTGATGGGAAATACAAGTTGTTAACAGAGCCTTATGGAGGACCTGTAAGCTCTCCTCCCGGGTCAAGAGGTAACAGGTCCTCTTTAAAGGGAATGTGCCACTGATCGAGTACAATATGTGAGCGGAGATACCGGAGGGCATATCAGGAGAACGGAGCGGCGCCCGGGGATAATAGTAAGTGCAGTGAGATCCCCGGGCGCCGCTCTACATGTCTGTATAGTTAGTTCATAGGGTAAGAATCGGTGAAAGGTCCTCTTTAACTTGCCATGTCACATTTGAAGACCCCCTGTTGCACCCCTAGAGTAGAAACTACAAAAAGGTGACCCCATTTTGGAAACTACGGGATAAGGTGGCAGTTTTGTTGGTACTATTTTAGGGCACAGATGTTTTTTGGTTGCTCTATATTACACTTTGTGAGGCAAGGTAACAAAAAAAAAAATTGCTGTTTTGGCACTGTTTATTTTTTGTTATTTACAACATTCATCTGACAGGTTAGATCATGAGCTATTTTTATAGAGCAGGTTGTTACGGACGCGAAAATACAAAATATGACTACTTTTTTGGTTGTTTGTTTTAGTTTAACATAATAAAGCATTAAAAAAAAAAAAAAGGATTTATTAGTATCTCCATATTCTGAAAGCCATAGTTTTTTTTTTTTTTGGGCGAGTGTCTTAGGTAGGGTCTCATTTTTTTCAGTATGAGATGACGGTTTGATTGGTACTATTGTGGGGTATGACTGATCGCTTGCTATTACACTTTGTGATGTAAGGGACAAAATTGCTTTTTTGCAGTGTTCACCTGAGGGGTTAAATCATGTGATATTTTTATAGAGAAGGTTGATACGGACGCGGTGATACCGAATATGTATACTTTATTTATTTACGTTTTATACACGAATATCATTTTTGAAACAAAAAATAAATAAATAATGTTTTAGTGTCACCATAGTCCGAGTCATATTTTTTTTATTTTTTGGGACGGGGTGGATCATGTGGTATATTTATAGAGCCTGTCGTTAGACGTGGCAATACCTAATATATGCGGGGGGGGGGTTTCTATTCTATTTTTTACAATAAAATCAGGGGAAAGGGACGTTTTTTGTTTTTTTTTACTTGAAACTTTATTTTTTTATTCAAAACACTTAACTTTTTTTTTTAAACTTTATTTCTGTCACACTCTGGGACTTCAACTTTTGGGGGTATGATCCCCTCTGCAATGCATTACAACACATCTACAGTGAGTAGTACACGAACAGGTTGCCTAGGAGACCGGGCCCGAGGCTGGATCTCCTTGGCAACCGTAGAAGGCAGGTCCGATGCCGTGCAGGGCATTGGGCAGCCTCTGCACGGCATCGGGCTGCCTGGTCACGCATCGGGTCCCCGCCACAGCAGCGCGGGACTCTAGGCGCTGCTCCACCCGCCACAAACCACTTCTATGCCACAGTAAACAGCAGGGGCCCGGCTATCAGGGACTGCCGGACCCCTGCAGTGATCGGGCGCGCACCGCTCCGGTGCCCGCCTGATCATCCTGCCGTGCATTTACGGCGGAATGCATTCTGGCAATGCATCCCCCGCCGTACATGCACGGCGTTCTGCGTTAAGGGGTTAACTAGTATCTAAAACAACCCCCCCACGTGCCGGGCCCCCTGTGGGAATATACTTACCCTGCTCCCTGCAGCTCTCACACCGCCGCTGCTGCTTCTTCCTGTACACGGATGAAAACATCCGTTGTCGGAGGGGAAAAGCAGCCAATGGCAGGCAGGGACGTGCCTCCCTAGCACTGTGGGTGGTGACACTAGGGAGGCTCGTCCCCGCCTGCCATTGGCTGCTCCCGCCCGACACCGGATGTTTTCATCCGTGTATAGGGAGAAGCAGTAGCAGCGGTGTGAGGACCAGGAGAGCCGGAGGGAACGGGGTAAGTAAATTCCCATAGAGGGGCCCGGCACATGGGGGGGGGGGGGGTTGTTGTAGATGCCGGATAACCCGTTTAACAGCATTTAGAGATGTGTTACATTAACTTCTAGGGCAGCGTTTTAGAGGTATGCTCTGTGTCCTGTGCAGAGGTCAGGAGGGAGAAGTTAAGCTTTGACCATCACCTATTATGACTGGAGGATCCTGTGTTATCTACATACATGGGTGATATCTGTCATGCTAATGCTGTCAGTAATGATTAGAGAAGTGATCTGTACAAACCAAGAAGTGGGGCTTATTACTAGGGTGGTTGCCAGTGCGAAAACTGCAGCATTTTATGGAATTTGTTTAAATAGCTACTGACAATTTTTTTTTTAAATATCACCAAAAATTCTTTACATTTTTTTTAAAGTAAAACGTGATTTGAACAAAGGGTCATTTTCTGATGAGATTCACTTTAAATCCTCCACAGTCCACAAACATTAGACTGGAGGCAGCAATGTAAATATTGACCAGCAGCCAGGCCTACAACAGAAGCCATAGTGACAGGGAGCAGCAGGAAGGGCGTTCCCGAACCCCTGCTCACTGCACAGTGCCCAGCAATGATGAATGGTATGGAGGGTAGAACCTACACGTGCTGCATGTCAGAGACAATATGGGAATTACTACTGGAGACGCCTGCGCTGGGAGCCAGATGTTCACATAAATGAAGGTCCCTTTACAAGGGATGATTATCGGGATCGAACATTCATATTAACACTTGTTCCTGATAACTGCCCTGTGTAAAGGTGCCTCCGATGAAGGGGCAAACACCGGTTCATAGGGTGAAATATTACTCCAAAATTATTGCTTCTCAGCCACAGATCGTCCTGTGTAAGTGTGCCACCCAGTAAAAAGGAATCTGTATGGAGACGAGTGATGGCCGTTATGATCCTTCATCCCCATGCGGCGGAGGCGATTGCTGTGGGTAAATGCAGCTCTCGCTTCCTGTAGTGAGGAGTCAACTATCAGGAACATACACCCTATAGTGAATGATATGAAATCACCTGAAAAAAAACACCACAAGCTCCAGCATGCTGCATTTTAGAAAAGCCAGGAAAAAAAAAATGCTACCTAACAAAACCACCCATATTAAAAAAAAAAAAAGTCTCCTGAATTTCATATTTACCACAGACTTTGAGCTAACATCTGGAGCTGCAAAAAAAAAGCACCAAAACTACTAGTGCAAATAAACTGCATTAAAAACGAAAAAGTAAAAAAAAAAAAAAAGTAATTACCTATGTGTGACAGCTTTATATGCAAATCCCATAAAATCCTCTGGACAGGTCATCAGTATGAGATTGGTGAAGATCCGACACCCGCACCGATGAGGACAGGTCATCAGTATGAGATTGGTGAAGATCCGACACCCCCACCGATGAGGACAGGTCATCAGTATGAGATTGGTGAAGATCCGACACCCGCACCGATGAGGACAGGTCATCAGTATGAGATTGGTGAAGATCCGACACCCCCACCGATGAGGACAGGTCATCAGTATGAGATTGGTGAAGATCCGACACCCCCACCGATGAGGACAGGTCATCAGTATGAGATTGGTGAAGATCCGACACCCCCACCGATGAGGACAGGTCATCAGTATGAGATTGGTGAAGATCCGACACCCCCACCGATGAGGACAGGTCATCAGTATGAGATTGGTGAAGATCCGACACCCCCACCGATGAGGACAGGTCATCAGTATGAGATTGGTGAAGATCCGACACCCCCACCGATGAGGACAGGTCATCAGTATGAGATTGGTGAAGATCCGACACCCCCACCGATGAGGACAGGTCATCAGTATGAGATTGGTGAAGATCCGACAACCCCACCGATGAGGACAGGTCATCAGTATGAGATTGGTGAAGATCCGACACCCCCACCGATGAGGACAGGTCATCAGTATGAGATTGGTGAAGATCCGACACCTCTACCAATCAACTGTTTTGGGCTGCTGTGGCACCAGACACTATAAGGCCTCATGCATACGACCGTGAAGTTTTTTGCAGCCCGCAAACCGCGGATCCGCAAAAAACGGAAGCCGCCCATGTTGCTTTCCGCAATTTGCGGAACGGGCGCCGGCAATATAAATGCCTATTCTTGTCTGCAAAGCGCGGACAAGAAAAGGACATGTTATATTTTTTTTGCGGGGCCGCGGAACAGAGCCACGGATGCGGACAGCACACGGAGTGCTGTCCGCATCTTTTGCGGCCCCATTGAAGTGAATGGGTCCACATCCGAGCTGCCAAAACAACGGATCGGATGTGGACCAAAACAACGGTCGTGTGCATGAGGCCTAAGGTGTATGAGGCCTTCCGCTTCCGCTCCATACACAGTTAGGCTCCAGCACCACGGCAGCCTGAAACAGCTGGGGGGTGGCGGGAGTAAGACCCCCACCAATCTACCCTGGGGCAAGGTCAACAATATCTGTAGCCTGAATAATCCCTTTATGCAAAATATCACCAAATTCAGTCAGGTCTGAGGCCTGGGATGAGATGTGGCACCTCGATGTCACAAAGCCTGTGAGGACCTTCTGGTTAGGCCTCATGCACACGACAGTGTTTTTTCACTGTCAGTGATTTGGCTTCAGTGGTCCGTGTCCGATTTTGCTTCAGTTGTGTTTCCTTGTGTCTTCCTTTTTTTTTTGTCCGACGGGAAAAAAGAGGAAGGTTAATGAAAATTGTGTAATTTTATTGCACCAAGGTCTTGTAGAAAAAAAACGGACACGGACGACATACCAGTTGCGCATCATTTTTTTTTGGCGGACCCATTGACTTGAATGGGTCCGTCCTCCGTTTTCCACTGACAAGAATAGGACAGGTTATATTTGACGAACTGGAATCATGGAACACGGACGCGGAGAAAAAACTAAGGACTATCAGTTTTTTTTCACAGCTCCATAGAAATGAATGGGACCTCCGCTAAACTGTGAAAAATGACGGAACGGACGCGGATGCACACAACGGTCGTGTGCATGAGGCCGAAGGCTACATGCACACGACCGTATGTGTTTTGCGGTCCGCAAATTGCGAATCCGCAAAAAAAAAACGGATGATGTTATGGCATCCGTTTTTTTTTTGCGGATCCATTGTAATAATGCCTATCCTTGTCCGCAAACTAGAAAAAAATTGGACATGCACTATTTTTTTTGCGGACCGTTCCGGACATACTGATGCGGACAGCACACGATGAGCTGTCCGCATTTTTTGCGGACCCATTGAAATGAATGGGTCCGCATCATATCCGCAAAAAAAACGGAACGGACATGGAAACAAAATACGGTTGTGTGCATGAGGCCTAAGTGTGAGGTGTAAACTGGAGATGTCCACAGCAGGCATGACTATTCAGCCTTTCCTCACACCCCCTACATAGACCGGCTGCACAGATTACCGTATATAGCGCTTAGACAACCTCTCCCGACCCCCGCCCCAATACAAATGCCCACTTGGCAGACCATACACGTGGCCCGAAGGGGGGGGAAAGAGGCAATGGCTGCCAGACTCCTGTGAGGGCAGCTCATCTCTGAGAAGGACTGTGCATCCTCGTCACCCACTGTCAGAGGGCCTCCATACACCCTGGATGGTCCGGCAGACATTTCTCTCATGTGTACGGCCAGCAGCATTACTATATGGCTCCCGCAGCACCGAGCCTTGTGTGTGCAGGTCTCTGGTGTAATCATTAACCCATCCTCCTCATCCCTCGCCAGGATGTCGGCAGCGGGCATTGTTCATCTTCTCCTTGTCCAGAAAGGAGATCTGTACAGACCACACCTGGAAGACTAAACACCATATAGCCATATAACTGAGGTTACACAACCAATACTCCCCTCGGGGCGTGAAAAACCCTGCGCAGCTCTTCTGTCCCTCAGCTGCCGTACAAAGAGGACACAGACGAGCGGCTGACAGGAGTCGGATCATTCCAGCTACAGTCGGATTGTATGCCAGGGCTTTATGTACAGTGCCACTGCAATGACTAAGCATACACTGACGACATACAACACAGCAGACTGTCGGCAGTACACGGGGCGTGACCATCGATAAAGGACTGCATTACACACAAGTCCCATGAGAAAGGAGCACACGCGACTAACGTGTAGTAGCAGGTGAATACAGCTGTAGTTCTGTCGCTCTGAGGGGTTCAGGAGGGTAGATATAGGGGGTGCAGAGGTAGCAGTCGCTACCGGGCCCAGGAGCCTGAGGGGGCCCAAAGACCCTTGTGCCACATAAGACACTGGCATTATAGAAAGTGCAGGCTGGTCAAGTTACACCTCCGGCTGGAGGGAAGGGGTTAGGTTAAGAATTTGGCATGAGGGGGGCCCTTTCAATGTTTGCCTCAGGCAGCAGGAAGGATATGTGCTCCCCTGCCCCTTGCCAACAAGCACTGAGGGACGGGGGCCCAAGCTGAACTCTTGCACCAGGGCCCATAAGCTTTTAGCTACGCCCCTGGAGGGGTTGGCTATGTTCACACAGAGTTTTTCCCTTCATGGATTTTGGCGCACACTCCACGCCTAAGGTGCGCACAGAAAGCGCAGGCAGTCCACCTCCGTAATGCACACAGCAAGTGGAATTCTGAAGAGCAGATAAAACTCCATGTGAACACTCCCCTAGGTCATGTGAGGTACGGAGCAGGGGGCTGAGAAACGGTGGCCATGGTCTGAACAGAAGCCATGACACCGGGGCTACGTGAACCTGCCTATGGGGTATGACTCTCATCATGGTGTCAGTGGCTATGACAGCAGGAGCAGCCTGCATGGCTCTTCCCATATAAGGAGTCTGCCACGTGTGAACACCCCCCTAGGTCATGTGAGGTACACCCCCACCACAGCGGTAATATCATGTATATAGCGGAGCCGCTACCATGGTGTGTGTATACTTTGTATCCACCTGTGTCTATATACAGATCTATCAAGGGGTGTGCAAGAAACACCACATCAGGGATCAGCAACCTCCGGCACTCCAGCTGTTGTGACACTACAACTCCCAGAAGTTCTGAGAAAAGCTGAGCAAGTGTGCATGCTGGGAGTTGTAGTGTCACAACAGCTGGAGTGCCGGAGGTTGCTGATCCCTGAACTATATATACCTAATGGAGAAGGCTGATGCATTTCAGGATATCAGTATATATTTACACACACACACAATTACTACATATATATCCTGCATAGATGTATATTATAGATCTATGTAGCCTAGATACAAATATATACTATATAGATCCACACTATACATTATATATACACACACGTAGATCTATTATACGTGTATGGATGTTATATACAGCATACATTTCTGTAATATTCGTAAGGAGGTTACGGAGTTAAATAGCTGCATACTATATATGAGCATGTATATTCTGTATCCTACATCTACTATATACACATATAGAACTATACACCCTACATACAATACACACTATGAGCATGTATATTCTGTATCCTACACTACTATATACACACACAGAACTATACACCCTACATATGAGCATGTATATTCTATATCCTACATCTATCTACTACATACACAAATAGAACTATACACCCTACATACAATACACACTATATAGGAGCATGTATATTCTGTATCCTACATCTACTATATACACACATAGAACTATACACCCTACATACAATACACTATATATGAGCATGTATATTCTGTATCCTACACTACTATATACACACATAGAACTATACACCCTACATACAATACACACTATATATGAGCATGTATATTCTATATCCTACATCTATCTACTACATACACACATAGAACTATACACCCTACATACAATACACACTATGAGCATGTATATTCTGTATCCTACACTACTATATACACACATAGAACTATACACCCTACATACAATACACACTATATATGAGCATGTATATTCTGTATCCTACACTACTATATACACACATAGAACTATACACCCTACATACAATACACACTATATATGAGCATGTATATTCTGTATCCTACACTACTATATACACACATAGAACTATACACCCTACATACAATACACACTATATATGAGCATGTATATTCTGTATCCTACACTACTATATACACACATAGAACTATACACCCTACATACAATACACACTATATATGAGCATGTATATTCTGTATCCTACACTACTATATACACACACAGAACTATACACCCTACATATGAGCATGTATATTCTGTATCCTACACTACTATATACACACAGAACTATACACCCTACATATGAGCATGTATATTCTATATCCTACATCTATCTACTACATATACACATAGAACTATACACCCTACATACAAGACACACTATATATGAGCATGTATATTCTGTATCCTACACTACTACATACACACATAGAACTATACACCCTACATACAATACACACTATATATGAGCATGTATATTCTGTATCCTACACTACTATATACACATATAGAACTATACACCCTACATACAATACACACTATATATGAGCATGTATATTCTGTATCCTACACTACTATATACACACAGAACTATACACCCTACATACAATACACACTATATATGAGCATGTATATTCTGTATCCTACATCTATCTACTACATATACACATAGAACTATACACCCTACATACAAGACACACTATATATGAGCATGTATATTCTGTATCCTACACTACTACATACACACATAGAACTATACACCCTACATACAATACACACTATATATGAGCATGTATATTCTGTATCCTACACTACTATATACACACATAGAACTATACACCCTACATACAATACACACTATATATGAGCATGTATATTCTGTATCCTACACTACTATATACACATATAGAACTATACACCCTACATACAATACACACTATATATGAGCATGTATATTCTGTATCCTACACTACTATATACACACAGAACTATACACCCTACATACAATACACACTATATATGAGCATGTATATTCTGTATCCTACACTACTATATATACACCCTACATACAATACACACTATAGAACTTTCATACACTGAAGCACAGTCAGCAGGCAGCGCGGGCACAAGGAGGGGGCGGGGCCAAACTGCCAGATGCAACAGTAGAGGAGATTTCATCAGCCGCCGTGCACTTCCTGCATCCTCCGCTGCACGCTCCGTGTCCTCAGCCTGTCCGGTGCCCGGTGACAGCGCCCGCAGCACCAGTGTACGTGGACAGCCGAAGTCACTGACAGCTATGACTGGCACTGCTTGACAGCTCCACACATTACATATACTATGTGCACAGGAAGGTGCCCTCTCCATCACTGACCATCTTCCTACAGGCACATGAAGGTGCCCTCTCCATCCTATACACCAGTGTCTGCAGACACCCACACAAGCCTCCGGTACTTACCGGGAGGGAGTGCAGTGAAAAGCCCGGACCTGGGCTCTGGCTGCGCAGCAGAGGGACCTCAGGGAGCTGAGGGTTGTCATGGTGACCTGAGCGGAAAGACCTTGAGTCCGCAGAATGAACAGCTACTAAGCTAAATGGGGAAGAACCGCGGTCACGCCGCCTTGATATAGACTTGCCGACGTCACGGAATGTTCGCGAGGTTCACGCCCACGATTACAGCTAGGGGCGCGGCCCATTGCTGGGCGATAACGTTTGGGTGAGGTGATTGGCTAGGCGGCTTGTCATTCTCGGGCGGAGGGGCGTGTGTACAGCAGTCTAAATACAGTTTCCATAGAGCACTGTAAATACACATGTGTATGGGGGAACTGGACGCACGTGCAAGCCCCGCCTTTCAGTCTTATGACCACGCCCACCTTGTTTGGGGGAGCCCTTGCGCAAAGCCTGTCATGCCCAATGACTGCCCCTCCGACACAATAGCGCCCTCCGAGGGGCCCTCAAACACTATACGTGATCGCCTACCTCCACCAGCTGTATGATACAGGCGGAGTGAGTGCGTTAGACTGAGTTACCTTGTGCACAGGGGCTGATTTGGCATTTTGCCCCCAAGGAAAATGATGTATAAGGCCCCCTATCAGCCTGTAATGTCTCCACCCCCTGTAGTGCTCCAGTCTGTAATATCTCCACCCCCTGTAGTGCTCCAGTCTGTAATGTCTCCACCCCCTGTAGTGCTCCACCCTGTAATATCTCCACCCCCTGTAGTGCTCCAGTCTGTAATATCTCCACCCCCTGTAGTGCTCCACCCTGTAATACCTCCACCCTGTAATATCTCCACCCCCTGTAGTGCTCCAGTCTGTAATGTCTCCACCCCCTGTAGTGCTCCACCCTGTAATACCTCCACCCTCTGTAGTGCTCCAGTCTGTAATGTCTCCACCCCCTGTAGTGCTCCAGTCTGTAATGTCTCCACCCCCTGTAGTGCTCCAGTCTGTAATAGCTCCACCCCCTGTAGTGCTCCAGTCTGTAATAGCTCCACCCCTGTAGTGTTCCAGTCTGTAATGTCTCCACCCCCTGTAGTGCTCCACCCTGTAATATCTCCACCCCCTGTAGTGCTCCACCCTGTAATATCTCCACCCCCTGTAGTGCTCCACCCTGTAATGTCTCCACCCCCTGTAGTGCTCCAGTCTGTAATATCTCCACCCCCTGTAGTGCTCCACCCTGTAATATCTCCACCCCCTGTAGTGCTCCAGTCTGTAATATCTCCACCCCCTGTAGTGCTCCAGTCTGTAATATCTCCACCCCCTGTAGTGGTCCACCCTGTAATATCTCCACCCCCTGTAGTGCTCCAGTCTGTAATGTCTCCACCCCCTGTAGTGCTCCAGTCTGTAATACCTTCACCCCCTGTAGTGCTCCACCCTGTAACATCTCCATCCCCTGTAGTGCTCCAGCCTGTAATATCTCCACCCCCTGTAGTGCTCCACCCTGTAATATCTCCACCCCCTGTAGTGCTCCAGTCTGTTATATCTCCACCCCCTGTAGTGCTCCAGTCTGTAATACCTTCACCCCCTGTAGTGCTCCAGCCTGTAATATCTCCACCCCCTGTAGTGCTCCAGTCTGTAATATCTCCATCCCCTGTAGTGCTCCAGCCTGTAATATCTCCACCCCCTGTAGTGCTCCAGTCTGTAATATCTCCACCCCCTGTAGTGCTCCAGTCTGTAATATCTCCACCCCCTGTAGTGCTCCAGTCTGTAATACCTTCACCCCCTGTAGTGCTCCACCCTGTAACATCTCCATCCCCTGTAGTGCTCCAGCCTGTAATATCTCCACCCCCTGTAGTGCTCCACCCTGTAATATCTCCACCCCCTGTAGTGCTCCAGTCTGTTATATCTCCACCCCCTGTAGTGCTCCAGTCTGTAATGTCTCCACCCCCTGTAGTGCTCCAGTCTGTAATATCTCCACCCCCTGTAGTGCTCCAGTCTGTAATGTCTCCACCCCCTGTAGTGCTCCAGTCTGTAATGTCTCCACCCCCTGTAGTGCTCCAGTCTGTAATGTCTCTACCCCCTGTAGTGCTCCAGTCTGTAATGTCTCCACCCCCTGTAGTGCTCCAGTCTGTAATATCTCCACCCCCTGTAGTGCTCCACCCTGTAATATCTCCACCCCCTGTAGTGCTCCAGTCTGTAATATCTCCACCCCCTGTAGTGCTCCAGTCTGTAATGTCTCCACCCCCTGTAGTGCTCCACCCTGTAATATCTCCACCCCCTGTAGTGCTCCAGTCTGTAATGTCTCCACCCCCTGTAGTGCTCCAGTCTGTAATGTCTCCACCCCCTGTAGTGCTCCACCCTGTAATATCTCCACCCCTGTAGTGTTCCACCCTGTAATATCTCCACCCCTGTAGTGCTCCAGTCTGTAATGTCTCCACCCCCTGTAGTGCTCCAGTCTGTAATGTCTCCACCCCCTGTAGTGCTCCAGTCTGTAATGTCTCCACCCCCTGTAGTGCTCCAGTCTGTAATAGCTTCACCCCCTGTAGTGCTCCACCCTGTAATATCTCCACCCCTGTAGTGTTCCAGTCTGTAATGTCTCCACCCCCTGTAGTGCTCCAGTCTGTAATATCTCCACCCCCTGTAGTGCTCCACCCTGTAATATCTCCACCCCCTGTAGTGCTCCAGTCTGTAATGTCTCCACCCCCTGTAGTGCTCCAGTCTGTAATGTCTCCACCCCCTGTAGTGCTCCAGTCTGTAATAGCTCCACCCCCTGTAGTGCTCCACCCTGTAATATGTCCACCCCTGTAGTGTTCCAGTCTGTAATGTCTCCACCCCCTGTAGTGCTCCACCCTGTAATATCTCCACCCCCTGTAGTGCTCCACCCTGTAATATCTCCACCCCCTGTAGTGCTCCAGTCTGTAATGTCTACACCCCCTGTAGTGCTCCAGTCTGTAATGTCTCCACCCCCTGTAGTTCTCCAGACTGTAATAGCTCCACCCCCTGTAGTGCTCCACCCTGTAATATCTCCACCCCTGTAGTGCTCCACCCTGTAATGTCTCCACCCCCTGTAGTGCTCCACCCTGTAATATCTCCACCCCCTGTAGTGCTCCACCCTGTAATATCTCCACCCCCTGTAGTGCTCCAGTCTGTAATGTCTCCACCCCCTGTAGTGCTCCAGTCTGTAATGTCTCCACCCCCTGTAGTGCTCCAGTCTGTAATAGCTCCACCCCCTGTAGTGCTCCACCCTGTAATATCTCCACCCCTGTAGTGTTCCAGTCTGTAATGTCTCCACCCCCTGTAGTGCTCCAGTCTGTAATAGCTCCACCCCCTGTAGTGCTCCAGTCTGTAATAGCTCCACCCCCTGTAGTGCTCCACCCTGTAATATCTCCACCCCTGTAGTGTTCCAGTCTGTAATGTCTCCACCCCCTGTAGTGCTCCAGTCTGTAATAGCTCCACCCCCTGTAGTGCTCCACCCTGTAATATCTCCACCCCTGTAGTGTTCCACCCTGTAATATCTCCACCCCCTGTAGTGCTCCAGTCTGTAATGTCTCCACCCCCTGTAGTGCTCCAGCCTGTAATGTCTCCCCCGTGTAGTGCTCCAGTCAGTAATGCCATCCCCCCATGTAGTGCTCCACCCTGTAATGCCACCCCTTTATAGTGTTCTGGCATGGAACTCCAACCCCCTGTAGTGAAATTACATCACCGCAACCTCCTGTGCTGTTTCTGAGGTGGCACAAGGACATAATCAGGAATGCCTGCATCCTGACACCAGAGTTCGTGACCATGTCATTGGATCGTCTGACCTGCAGCAGGAGGCGGCGTTGATGTCACTGCGTGTATGGATGTCATTGTGACCTCCAGTGCCATGTCCACTCCGTAAACTTCTACACACACACACACACATAGACAGGTCAGCTGTCTCCTGAGGTGAGATGCTCATCTGGCCTCATGGCAGATGTGGCCCAGCATGTGAACCCAGTTCTTGCCGGAAGTTTACATGAAAGAACTGAAGCACAATGCAGACCGCGGTGGACCGAGGGAGCTGGAACCGAGTGATAGGAAGCAGGTAAGAATGCTTCCCTCCACAGGTTTCGCTGGGTGAGCAGGTGATTTAAAAGTTGGACAACCCCTATAAATCCACACCATGTCATTTTCTGTCATGTATTGGTCATGGATTGGTTGCAGACATTTACTTTTGTGTATTTTGCTGTGGATAACCTGTGTCTCCACATAACAAACCAACAAAATTTTGTCTCACGGGCGTTTAAATTTGTAAAGCGGGGTTTCAACATTTTTAATGGCAAAAAAGGGTGCAGCACCTGTCGTAAATGACCCCCAGTTTTTGAGCTGTGCTCGACACATTTAGGCTTTTTGCACACGAACGTATTTTCATTCCGTTTCCGTTCCGTGTTTTTTTTTCGGCCGAATACAAAACCATTCCTTTCAATTGGTCCGCCAAAAAAACAGAAGTTACTCCATGTACATTCCATTTCCGTATTTCCGTTCCGCGAAGAAATAGAACATGTCCTATGTAAGAAGGTACCTGGAATCATTGTGGATGGAAGGTATGTGTCCCTGGCCTCGGTGAAGTAAGAGCCGGTATTTTATGTGTCAGCAGCAGCTATTGCTAATTGACACCTTGAGATTTAGCATGGCTGTCATAGCTGATCCGGGACGGCTCTTACTGGGAGTAGTCAAAGTGCTGGGGGGTGACTACTCCTAGGCATAAAAACCAGCCAGCACTGCCAGGTGTGGTGGATTTACCTCCCTCTGACAGTGGAGCTCAGGAGTCTGTGTGCTGTGAACGGACGGCTGTGCTGGGGTTTGAGGTTTGAGCCGGGCTGGAGGACTCGGGCGCCTCTAAAGGCGAACAGGCCGCCTATGGAATTGATGAGGCAGAACTGCTAACCGGGTGTGAATTAACACCCAGGAGAAAAGGTGACTTTTATTGTTTATGGACTTTCCTTGTGTGTGAACAAACACCAAGCAACCTGCGTTTTGTGATACACCTTATCTGCATTTTGTTATACACCAATGTGTGAATAAACACCGCTGTTTGATTCAAGAACTGTGTACTTTGCCTCTATACCATGGGCGTAGGAAGCGGGGGGGACGGATCCCCCCCAGGAAATAATGCGGGGGGGACAGGTATGGTCAAATCCCCCCCCAGTGGCGGCGGGGCAGGCACTGAGATGAGCCAGGGCTCCAGATGGCGACCAAAATGGTCGCCAATGCGACTGCCGTTGAATACAGCAGCGGGCACAGGAGATGATAGTTCTCTGCCTCGCCGCCGATGTTCTATTCAGCAGCGCAGTGGAGGAGGAGGAGTCTCTCCCTCCCCCCTGTGCTGCTGCCCCCGCCGCTGCCAATAGGAAGAGAGACAGGAGGAGGAGGGGAGGGGCTGTGGCCACTGCGCCACCAATGAAGATAACTGACCTGTAATACAAATACAGGAGGCGGGTGCTGGAATCAAATAGCCGGCACCCGACCTCTGTGACAGGGAGCTGCGATCAGCTGCAGTTGAGTTAACCCTTCAGGTGCGGTACCTGAGGGGTTAACTGCCGCTGATCGCAGCTCCCTGTCACAAAGGTCGGGTGCCGGCTATTTGATTCCAGCACCCGCCTCCTGTATTTGTATAAGAAACATTGGTGGCACAGTGCGCCCCCCCCAACACCCCAGTATAAGAAACATTGGTGGCTCAGTGGGAAGTGCCAATGAGGGTTAAAAAATAATATAAAAAAATTAACTCACCTCCTTCAGTTGATCGCGTAGCTGCCGGTCTCCTGTTCTTTCTTCAGGACCTGTGGTGACGTCACTGAGCTCATCACATGGTCCATTACCATGGTGATGTATCATGTGATGAGCACAGTGATGTCACCACAGGTCCTTTGACAGGTCCTGAAGAAAGAACAGGAGACGATCAATTGGAGGAGGTGAGTTAATTATTTTTTAACCCTCATTGGCACTGCCCACTGCGCCACCATTGTTTATTATATTGAGGGGGGGCGCACTGCACCACCAATGTTTATTATATTGAGGGGGGGCGCACTGCATCACCAATGTTTATTATATTGAGGGGGGGCGCACTGCATCACCAATGTTTATTATACTGGGGTGTTGGGGGGGCGCACTGCGCCACCAATGTTTATCATACTGGGGTGTTGGGAGGGGGGCGCACTGCGCCAACAATGTTTATTATATTGACCTTCTACCAAGCCTTCTGTATTAAAGAATGCTATTATTTTCCCTTATAACCATGTTATAAGGGAAAATAATACAGTGAATAGACTTTCATCCTAGCAACCATGCGTGAAAATCGCACCGCATCCGCACTTGCTTGCGATTTTCACGCAGCCCCATTAACTTCTATGGGGCCTGCGTTGCGTGAAAAACGCACAACATAGAGCATGCTGCGATTTTCACGCAACGCACAAGTGATGCGTGAAAATCACCGCTCATGTGCACAGCCCCATAGAAGTGAATGGGTCCGGATTTAGTGTGGGTGCATTCCGGTATTTTGAATGCCAGATCCGGCACTAATACATTCCTATGGGGGAAAATGCTGGATCCGGCATTCAGGCAAATCTTCAGTTTTTTTCGCCGGAGATAAAACTGTAGCATGCTGCGGTTTTATCTTTTGCCTGATCAGTCAAAATAACTGAACTGAAGACATCCTGATGCATACTGAACGGATTTCTCTCCATTCAGAATGCATGGGGATATGCCTGATCAGTTATTTTCTGGTATTGAGCCCCTAGGACGGAACTCTATGCCGGAAAAGAAAAACGCTAGTGGGAAAGTACCCTAAAATATTAAGTTTAAATCCCCCCTTTCCCAATTTTACATATAAAATATATAAACAATATATAAACATATTACATAGCGCTGTCCAAACTATTAAATTATAAAAAAATATCTCCTATGCGGTGAGCATTCGCCATTTTTTAGTCACCTTGTCACCACAAAAAATAGGATAGGACTGTTCTATTATGGGCCGAACGTTTCATAAAATGCAAAATGCACGCGGCTTTTTTTGGTGTTTTTTTTGCGTGGTATTGAGTATCGCAATACTTTTTTATGGTGACGAAAGCGAATCAAAATTTTGGTATCAAAACAACCCTACGCCGATCTGATCGGCGTAGCGTTGTCACGATACCCAAATTTTGATTCGGTTTCGATTTGGCGACTAAAAATTTTATTTGGCTCCTAAATTTTTCAGTTCAGGAGCGAATGGCTACTAGGTATTTTTTTTTAGTCTGGAGCACTGTGAGCGCTTCCATTGTGGAAGCGAAGCGCTCATCTCCATAGTGATCTGTTTGTATCGCCGTCCTCAGGACAGAGATACAAACAGAAGGCTGCGGAGGAGCAGGGCAGGGAGGTGTGTCCCTTTCCTGTTCCTCTTATAGGCTGCCGGCACTACTAGGCCGGCAGCCTATCAGAGGCCGGCGTAGGCGGCGCGATCTGCCTGAGCCGTACAGCGCTGGAGTCGGGACACAGTGACAGGCCGGAAGAGGCCTGCATCGCATCGCTCTAAAGAGGTAAGTATAAGTGTTAATAATTTTTTTTTTTATATATACAATACTTTGTTTTACTGGCACACGATTGGGGGGGGGCTATTACTGGTACTTGATTGGGGGGCTATTACTGGCACATGATTGGGGGGGCTATTACTGGCACATGATTTCGGGGGCTATTACTGGCACATGATTGGGGGGATTATTACTGGCACATGATTGGGGGGGCTATTACTGGCACATGATTGGGGGGGGTATTACTGGCACATGATTGGGGGGGTATTACTGGCACATGATTGGGGGGGCTATTACTGGCACATAATTGGGGGGGCTGTTATTACTGGCACATGATTGGGGGGGCTATTATTACTGGCGCATGATTGGGGGGGGCTATTATTACTGGCACATGATTGGGGGGCTGTTATTACTGGCACATGATTGGGGGGGCTGTTATTACTGGCTGATGAGAGGCACTGGGGGGGCTGATGAGAGGCACTGGGGGGCTGATGAGAGGCACTGGGGCTCTTATCTGAGGTCTGATTGGGGGACATTCATATTGGGCTCTGAGCTGAGGTGTGATCTGAGGTCTTATTAACATTGGGGATCTTATTGGGGCTGTTAGCTGAGGTCTGATTAACATTGGGGGTCTGATTGGTGGTCTGACCTGAGGTGTAATGAAATTTTTTTTTTTCTTATTGTGCCCACTTCCAGCCCGGAGCCCAGCTGCCCAGAGCACTGATCCGGAGCAGCTTGGAGAAAAAGGCCTCACAGTCTCCCACACTCCTTCTGCCCGGCCAAGCCAGCCAGCACCCCTGAGTCTTCAGAACTGTAAGTGTGGGGGGGTTCACACACACACACACACAAAATTTAACGATATAAACAACTCGCAGTTTACTGAATAAGAATATACCTGGCGAGCAAAAATGCTGTCCCCCCCAGATTTTTGGGGGTTCCTACACCCATGCTCTATACTGCATCCGCTAGTCCTGACTACCAGAGCAAATCCCCACACCTATTATTGTCCGCATTACGGACAAGGATGGTACTGTTCTATTAGGGGCCAGCTGTTCCGTTCTGTAAAATACGGAATGCACACGGATATCATCCGTATTTTTTGCGGACCGCAAAATACATACGGCCGTGTGCAAAAGGGCTTACTACTGGTCTTTGTAAATCACCCCCATTGGCTTTGTTATTTTTTTGTTTCTACAGGAAAATCAACAACGGCAAATTATTTGCAGCAAAACTTAGCCGTGTGGATTTATACTTGTTATATTAGGGTATGTTCACATGTAACTGATACTTTGCAGATTTTCTGCAGTGGCATCAAAGAAAATGAGATTTTAAAGGGAACCTGTCACCTCAAAATCTCATATAAAACCGCCAGCATTACCTTATAGTAGCCCCCAGTCTGTTTATTAATGATGTATTTGATCCGGTAATTTGATGCTCCATACATGAGCATCAAATTGAAATTCTACAGTGCAGCCTGGGATTGCGCGGTGCGCTTCTTGTTACTGCGCAATCCCGGCTCCCACAGTTAGCCGGGTTTCTTCAGCACACCGTGCATGCGCGAGACTAACGCGATCCCAGGCCGCACTGTAGAATGTCAACCACACAGAAGAGGGGAAGGTTAGGGGGCGTGCTCATCTTGACTTGAAGCAAGGAGGCCGCTGCCGCCTTGACTTCAGACTGACCAGTGAAATAGCGCTGATGGCGATTAAAACATTGTTTTTGTCATGTATGGAGCATCAAATTACCGGATCAACAGGGGAGGTCTGGCAGCCTTAGTCCTGGGAAGCAAATCTGCAGCGTCCCACTACATGTGTGTGGGCACTGCTTAAAAGCACTTTTTACCCTAAAAATTGTATTCTGCTGTATTATGCAATTTTGTACTAACTTATCTTCAAAATCCCTGTTACCAGGCAGATTAGGTGTAATTTATACATTCCACCAGATAAAACTTGGGTTCTATATATACCTAGGTCAGGCCTAGGTATACGTGGAGGGAACGTGGAGAGGACCGCGGCCCTGAATCTGCAGAGAGCAGTGCAGGCGAGCATGCAGTAGCGATGCCGCGACACCAGCCACCGAAAGTTGCCGAAAGGTCCGGTCTGGCTTTCCCTAAAATGAGCCCTAGATAGTGAACGGGCCGGTGGGATCGCTAGTCCGCACCACTGTCACTAAGAGGGAAACACCAGGGAGAGGACAGACAAAACAGACAAACACATACACCCAGGTGGGCGACCACAATAGACCACAAAGGTCCAACAGGGATCCGGAGGGTAGCGTTCTGGACCAACTACCAGAGAACGCAGCAACACAGCTCCAGAGGGTCAGAATAGATGTCCAGGCAGGAAGCTCTATATCTGGCAACCAGAGAAGTGTGAGAGAGGAATATAAGGAGGTTAGGAGTGCTGGACAAGGAACAGCTGAGGAGAAGGAGCTACGGATCCCTGAGTGAGCCAAAAGGGTTTGCAAAGCAAACCCAGAAAGCTACAATAAGGAAACAGCCCTATCTTACATAGAGCGTGCAGCCAACCGCTGCGACTTCCTGACCCCGGGTATAACGGAGTCAGACGTGGTTCTTGACACCCTCGTGACAGTACCCCCCTCTCTACGAGGGGCCTCCGGACACTCAGGACTAGGTCTCTCAGGATGAGAGGCATGAAAAAACCCGAACTAGCCTGTCGGCGTTTACCTCAGACGCAGGAACCCACATTCTTTCCTCGGGACCGTAACCTCTCCAATGCACCAGATATTGAAGAGAGCGGCGGACCCGACGAGAATTAACAATTTTGGATATCTGAAATTCTAGATTACCATCCACGACAACAGGAGGGGGTGGCAGCGGTGACGGTTCTAGAGGTGGAACATATTTTTTGAGTAACGACTTATGAAAAACATTATGGATTTTAAAAGTCTGAGGTAACTCCAGGCGAAAAGCCACGGGGTTGATGATGGCTACAATTTTGTAAGGGCCAATAAACCTAGGACCCAGTTTCCAAGAGGGAACCTTCAATTTAATATTCCTAGTAGACAACCACACATAGTCATTCACTCCTAGGTCCGGACCTGGCGACCGTCTCTTATCAGCCATGCATTTGTATTTACCTCCCATATTTTTCAAGTTAGCTTGCACCTTCTGCCATACCGATGAAAGAGATGACGAAAACCGTTCCTCTTCGGGAACCCCAGAAGACCCCCCCTCTTTGAAAGTACAGAATTGGGGATGAAAACCATATGCACCAAGAAATGGTGACTTGCCAGTGGATTCCTGACGACGATTATTTATGGCAAACTTGGCTAACGGTAAATATGATGACCACAACTCTTGGTTTTCAGACACAAAACATCTTAGATATGTCTCCAGGTTTTGGTTGGTGCGCTCAGTCTGTCCATTCGACTGAGGATGGAAAGCTGAGGAAAAGGACAAGTGTATCCCCAAACGGGAACAAAAAGCTTTCCAAAATTTAGAAATAAACTGGGTACCCCGATCCAAAACAACATCGGAGGGGACCCCGTGAAGCTTCACGATTTCACTGACGAATACCTGAGCAAGAGTCTTAGCATTAGGTAGTGCGGGTAACGCAATGAAGTGTACCATTTTGCTAAACCTGTCGACTACTACCAAAATAACTGTTTTACCCGCAGACAAAGGTAAGTCAGTGATAAAATCCATTGACAGATGTGTCCATGGTCTATTGGGAATGACAAGTGGTAATAGAGACCCTGCAGGACGTGTATGTGAAACTTTTGCGCGCGCACAGGTAGAACAAGAAGACACAAAATCCAATACATCCTGACGCAACCTTGGCCACCAAAAACGACGAGACAATAGCTCCAAGGTTGCTTTACTAACCGGGTGCCCAGCAAGTGCCGAATTATGATGTTCCTTTAATAATTCGAAACGTAGGTTCAACGGTACAAACAATTTCTCTGAGGGGCAAGAGACCGGGGTGTCCCCCTGGGCCTCTAACACCTTCCCCTCCAGAACAGAGTGTACCGCAGAGACAACCACTCCTCTTTGAAGAATGGGCACCGGATCACTCACATTACCCCCTCCAGGGAAACAACGAGATAGTGCATCAGCCTTGGTATTCTTTGCCCCAGGACGATAGGTAATCACAAAGTTAAACCTGGTAAAAAAAATAGCGACCACCTAGCCTGTCTAGGGGTGAGACGCTTAGCTGATTCGAGGTACAGAAGATTTTTGTGGTCCGTAATCACAGTGACGGGGTGGACTGCCCCCTCTAAAAAGTGACGCCACTCCTCAAACGCAAGTTTAATAGCTAATAGTTCCCTATTGCCAATATCGTAGTTCTTTTCTGCTGCAGATAGTTTTTTAGAAAAGAAAGCACAAGGACGCCATTTGCCAGGAGACGGACCCTGAGACAGCACCGCCCCCACTCCCACCTCTGACGCATCGACCTCAACAATAAAAGGCTGAGAGACATCAGGTTGGACTAGTACAGGTGCTGAGGTAAACCTCTCTTTTAGAGAGGAAAAACCAACTTTAGCGGCGTCAGACCATTTAGAAAAATCTGTCCCCTTCCTAGTCATGTCAGTAAGGGGTTTTATAATAAGTGAATAATTTTTAATGAATTTCCTATAGAAATTCGCGAAGCCCAAGAACCGTTGTAGTGCTTTGAGGTTCTCAGGAAGATCCCAATCTAAAATTGCCTGGACCTTCCTAGGATCCATACGGAAACCTGAAGCAGATAAAAAATAACCTAGGAATTGTATCTCCTGAACGGCGAAGACACATTTTTCAATTTTAGCATATAATTTATTCGTCCGTAGGACCTGCAGTACTTGTCTGACATGCACCTCATGTGTTCTCAGATCAGACGAATAAATTAAAATATTATCTAGGTATATTACCACAAACCTGCCGATTAGATGACTAAAAATGTCATTAACGAAATGTTGAAAGACGGCAGGAGCATTGGTCAGACCGAAAGGCATAACTAGATTTTCATAATGCCCCTCAGGGGTGTTAAAAGCTGTCTTCCACTCATCCCCCTCCTTAATACGAATCAGATTGTAGGCCCCCCTAAAATCAAGTTTGGAGAACCACCTAGCACCCGCAATCTGGTTAAACGGGTCAGGAATGAGAGGAAGAGGGTATGGGTCTCGGATGGTTATCCGATTTAATTCGCGAAAATCTAGGCAAGGACGCAGGCCCCCATCTTTCTTTTTAACGAAGAAAAACCCTGCAGCCACGGGTGAAGAAGAGGGTCTGATGTGTCCCTTAGCCAAGCTCTCTGAGATATAATCTTTCATGGCTTGTCTCTCTGGACCCGAAAGATTATCTAACCTGGTCTTGGGTAATTTTGCGCTGGGAATAAGGTTAACCGGGCAATCATAAGGACGATAAGGTGGTAACTTCTGACAACCCTTTTCAGAAAAAACATCCTCAAAATCCGAAATAAATGTAGGTAGGGTAGTTATGGAGGCGACTAAGCAATTGCTATTTAAGCAATTTTCTCTGCACTGCTCACTCCACTCCAATATCTCCTTGGCCTGCCAATCCACCACTGGATTGTGCGCTACCAACCAGGGAAGACCCAGCACTACCGGAGTGGGAAGCCCCTCCAGAACATAACATGAAAGCATCTCGTTATGGTGGTCCCCTACCCGAAGGTGTAAATTATGAACAATGTGGGTGAGGTTTCTCTGAGACAGAGGAGCAGAATCAATAGCGAATATGGGAATAGGTCTCTGTAACGTACAGAGAGACAAACCCATAGTGCAGGCAAAATGGGCATCTATCAAATTTACCCCTGCTCCACTGTCTAGAAAGAAAGAAATAGTCTCCGTCTTATCACCAAAAACAATAACCGCTGGCAACACGAATTGCGATGTACGTATGGAGGAAACGTATACCCCCCGGCTGACATCCTCCACACAGCCTGGGGTTAGTAGTTTTCTGGTCTTTTGTTTCTGAGGAAAGAAGGACAGACATTAATGAAATGACCCCTCTCCCCACAAAAAAAACAAACCCCACGCCTACGGCGAGCCTCAGGAGGACGGACCTGACGAGTAGTTCCTCCTAGCTGCATAGGCTCGTCTAAGTTCGTACAGACTAACTGCTGCTTGGGAGGGGTTACCAATTGCTCCGGTTTTTTCAACCTGTCCCTAAGGCGTCTATCTATTCGGATAGAAAGGGACATAACTGCATCAAGGGAAAAGGGGGTCTCATATAATGCAAGCGCATCCTTAACCCTTTCGGATAACCCAGAGCAGAACTGACTCCTGAGAGCCGGGTCGTTCCATTGGGTATCCGTAGCCCACCTACGGAATTCGGAGCAATACTCCTCTACCGGCCGCTCTCCTTGTAAGAGTCTCCGTAATCTTGATTCAGCCAGTGCGACTCGGTCAGGGTCGTCATATATGAGACCCAAGGCCCCTAAAAACTCATCCACTGACCGAAGAGCCTGGGAATCAGTAGGAAAAGAGAACGCCCAGGACTGCGGGTCCCCCTGCAGCAGGGAAATAACAACCCCCACCCGCTGTTCTTCATTACCAGAGGAGTAAGGGCGCAGTTTAAAATATAATTTACAGGCCTCACGGAATGTCAAAAACTTGTCCCTTCCCCCAGAAAATCTGTCAGGGAGAGGGACCTTGGGTTCCGCAACAACCTGGTTACCAGTAGCAACCGCTGGGCTTGCGGTCAGTTGTAATTGCTGCTGTTGCTGGAGGACCGACGCCTTCAATCCTGCCACCTCCAAAGACAGGCCATGAAATTGTTTGGACAGAGCAGCAATTTGATCCATACTGGATTCTAAGTAGGTAAAAAATTATTATTATTTTTTTTTTTTTTACCTACACAAAATAAGGGCCAGATATAATGTAATGACCGGCGTCACGCACAGGGAGGAAAAAGGTGGTGACCCCTAACTCACTTTGCGGCTGGCACCTGACTGCCCTGACGTCCCTAGACGGGTTCCTCACCCGTGCGGCGATCACGTGCCTAAACCCTGGCTTTCCCTAAAATGAGCCCTAGATAGTGAACGGGCCGGTGGGATCGCTAGCCTGCATCACTGTCACTAAGAGGGAAACACCAGGGAGAGGACAGACAAAACAGACAAACACATACACCCAGGTGGGCGACCACAATAGACCACAAAGGTCCAACAGGGATCTGGAGGGTAGCGTTCTGGACCAACTACCAGAGAACGCAGCAACACAGCTCCAGAGGGTCAGAATAGATGTCCAGGCAGGAAGCTCTATATCTGGCAACCAGAGAAGTGTGAGAGGGGAATATAAGGAGGTTGGGAGTGCTGGACAAGGAACAGCTGAGGAGAAAGAGCTACGGATCCCTGAGTGAGCCAAAAGGGTTTGCAAAGCAAACCCAGAAAGCTACCATAAGGAAACAGCCCTCTTACATAGAGCGTGCAGCCAACCGCTGCGACTTCCTGACCCCGGGTATAACGGAGTCAGGCGTGGTTCTTGACACCCTCGTGACAATACCCCTGCTTAGTGCCCGCAGTTGAGTTAATGTCCCCATAATGTATGCCAGTATAAAATACCCCTACATAGTGCCCCAGTAAATGCCCTCATAGTGCTCCTCTCCCCCTTCCCCATAGTGTCCCCGATAATATGCCAGTAAAAAAATGCCCCTTCTTAGTGCCCCCAGCAGATGCCCCTATAGTGCTCCTCTTCCCCATAATGTGCCAGTAAAAAATGCCCCTTCTTAGTGCCACCAGATGCCCCAATAGTGCTCCACTCCCCCATAGTGCCCCCAAATAATGCCCATAGTGCTGCTTTCCCCTATAATGCCTCCCATAATGTGCCAGTAAAAAATGCCCCCTTAGTGCCACCAGATGCCATAGTGCCCCCATAATGTGCCAATAAAAAAGGCCCCTTTAGAGCCCCCACTTGCCCATAGTGCCCCAAAATAATGCCCCTATGGTGCCGCTCTCCCCTATAGTGCCCCCCTTAATGTGCCAATAATAAAAAAGCCCCTTTAGAGCCCCCAGATGCCCCCATAGTGCCCCCCCAAAATGGGCAAGAAATAAATTCCCCCAGAATGCCACCCCAAAAAAAATGGGGCTGTAAGAAATGCCAGCTCCCCCCGCAAATCAAAAAAAACAAACCACTAATACTTACCTCCATCAGCAGCGATGTGATGCAGGCGTCTTCCAGCCTGTGTCCCTTCTGGGTTCTGCCCGGCTCAGGCGTCGCGATGATAATGATGTCATCGCGCCGCCTGAGCCGGCCTCTGATAGGCATTAGTGCCTGCGGCCTATCAGAAGAACAGGGAAGGGAGACACCTCTCCCTCCCCTGCCCCACAGCACAGGCATCTGTATCGCTGTCCTGAGGAAGCGCTCATCTCCTACTGCCCTCTGCCACCACAGTTGCCGCAATTGCATCCAGGGCCGCGCCGCGGTGTGGCCCGGAGGAATTATAAAAAAAAATATTGTTTGTTAAAGACGGCCCGGCCGTTTTTTTAGAGCGGCATGGGGGGCAATTGCCTCCCTGCCCCACGTCCCAGCCCACCCCTGCGGATCAAACACATAATTAACAACAGACTGGGGGCTACTATAAGGTAATGCTGGCGGTTTTATATGCGATTTTGAGGTGACAGGTTCCATTAAGAAATATTATCCAACGCTTAAAAAAAATAAATCTGATTCGCCCCAAAGCCGAATTTCATACTCCTCTCATCCATTTGAGCGCGAAGAGGCCACCAAGGCGATCTTGCTTGAAGATCCTGAGCAAAATCTCGTGCGTGGTGATGTATGACGTCACCACGCCAGCTAGGTGAGTATATATATATTTTTTCACAGATTAACCACTGATAGTCGTAATTTTTTATCTCAGATGTCGTGATCAGCAATGAACGCAGAATCTGAGGGGTTTAATGACAGGGGGCGGATCACTTGCCGTTCCCTGTTTTTGCGCCCGCTACTCACAAAGAAATGTGATTTGTGACAAAATAATTCTTCACACAGTGAATTTCTTTGTGAAATTCAGCGAAGCAGCCGAATTAAAGTTTTCTTAACTTCACTCCTCTCTACTTGTAATGTCATACTTTGGAAATCACTAGTAAAGCTGGTTGTGCTGACATCTAGTGGCCAATTTGAAAACTGCAATATTTCAATATTCACTTCTACATAGAATTTAAAAGGGTTTTCAATGACTTAGGTATTGATGGTTTATCCTTAGGACAGGTCAAAAATATTAGATCAGTGGGGGTCTGGCTCATGGCAACCCCACTGATCAGCTGTTTCAGGCAGCAGGCAGCACCATAAGCCATGCACTCCATTCACTGTGCAGTTTCCGACATACTGCGTCTCAGCTCCCGCTCACTTGAATGGGAGATGGGCTGCAGGACCCTGGCACACTACTACACAGGAGTGGGGGCCTTCTGATTCAGGCTCTATCCAAAGCCTAATCAAACCAGCTTTTCAGTGGGGATGCCAGGTACTGATGACCAATTTGGAGGAAAGGCTATCAATATCATGCAAGTTTTTATAAACTAGAGAGACATATCAAAGTTTTTGATTGAGTGAGACCCCCACAGACTGATAAAACGAGGATAAAGTAACTCTTGCAGAAGAGGAAGCGCGTCTCAGTTGAAAGCCTATGAGCCCATCTCGCTTTCATCCTCAGCTGACAAGATGTAGGAGGGCTTCCCTCTCCTGGTTCTTGGGATTGGTGGAGGTCTCAACACTAAGACCCACACTGATCAAACACTTGATAAGTCTCTGACATTCCAAAAGTTTTATGAAAACTCAGTCGCCTATTAACCTCTTCAGTACCAAGTCACTTTTCACCTTAAATCCCAGGCCGATTTTTGCAAATCTGACATGTCACTTTTTGTGGTAATAGCTTTGGAACGCTTTTCCTTATCCAAGCCATTCTGAGACTGTTTTCTCGTGACACATTGTACTTCCTGACAATCATAAATTTGAGTCAATATATTTCACCTTCATTTATGAAAAAATCCTAAATTTACAAAAAAATTTGGAAAAATTCGCAATTTTCAAAATTTCCATTTCTCTGCTTTTAAAACAGAAAGTGATACCTCAAATATTTATTGATTAACATTCCGCATATGTCTACTTTATGTTGGCATCATTTTGTAAATGTAGATTTTTTTTTTTTTTTAGGATGTTAGAAGGCTTAGAAGTTTGGAAGCAATTTTTAAAATTTTCAACAAAATTTCCAAAACCATTTTTTTGAGCACCAATTCAGCTATAAAGTGATTTTGAGGGGCGTACGTAATGGAAATCACCCTTAAATGACCCCATTTTAGAAACTACAGTCGTGGCCAAAAGTTTTGAGAATGACACAAATATTAGTTTTCACAAAGTTTGCTGCTAAACTGCTTTTAGATCTTTGTTTCAGTTGTTTGTGATGTAGTGAAATATAATTACACGCACTTCATACGTTTCAAAGGCTTTTATCGACAATTACATGACATTTATGCAAAGAGTCAGTATTTGCAGTGTTGGACCTTCTTTTTCAGGACCTCTGCAATTCGACTGGGCATGCTCTCAATCAACTTCTGGGCCAATTCCTGACTGATAGCAACCCATTCTTTCATAATCACTTCTTGGAGTTTGTCAGAATTAGTGGGTTTTTGTTTGTCCACCCGCCTCTTGAGGATTGACCACAAGTTCTCAATGGGATTAAGATCTGGGGAGTTTCCAGGCCATGGACCCAAAATGTCAACGTTTTGGTCCCCGAGCCACTTAGTTATCACTTTTGCCTTATGGCACGGTGCTCCATCGTGCTGGAAAATGCATTGTTCTTCACCAAACTGTTGTTGGATTGTTGGAAGAAGTTGCTGTTGGAGGGTGTTTTGGTACCATTCTTTATTCATGGCTGTGTTTTTGGGCAAAATTGTGAGTGAGCCCACTCCCTTGGATGAGAAGCAACCCCACACATGAATGGTCTCAGGATGCTTTACTGTTGGCATGACACAGGACTGATGGTAGCGCTCACCTTTTCTTCTCCGCACAAGCCTTTTTCCAGATGCCCCAAACAAACGGAAAGTGGCTTCATCGGAGAATATGACTTTGCCCCAGTCCTCAGCAGTCCATTCACTATACTTTCTGCTTCTGGTTTTTTTTGGAGAGAAGTGGCTTCTTTGCTGCCCTTCTTGACACCAGGCCATCTTCCAAAAGTCTTCGCCTCACTGTGCGTGCAGATGGGCTCACACCTGCCTGCTGCCATTCCTGAGCAAGCTCTGCACTGGTGGCACTCCGATCCCGCAGCTGAATCCTCTTTAGGAGACGATCCTGGCGCTTGCTGGACTTTCTTGGACGCCCTGAAGCCTTCTTAACAAGAATTGAACCTCTTTCCTTGAAGTTCTTGATGACCCTATAAATTGTTGATTGAGGTGCAATCTTAGTAGCCACAATATCCTTGCCTGTGAAGCCATTTTTATGCAACGCAATGATGGCTGCACGCATTTCTTTGCAGGTCACCATGGTTAACAATGGAAGAACAATGATTTCAAGCATCACCCTCCTTTTAACATGTCAATTCTGCCATTTTAACCCAATCAGCCTGACATAATGATCTCCAGCCTTGTGCTCGTCAACATTCTCACCTGAGTTAACAAGACGATTACTGAAATGATCTCAGCAGGTACTTTAATGACAGCAATGAAATGCAGTGGAAAGGTTTTTTGGGATTAAGTTAATTTTCATGGCAAAGAAGGACTATGCAATTCATCTGATCACTCTTCATAACATTCTGGAGTATATGCAAATTGCTATTATAAAAACTTATACAGCAACTTTTCCAATTTCCAATATTTATGTAATTCTCAAAACTTTTGGCCACGACTGTACACCCCTCTAATGATTCAAAACTGATGTTTCAAACTTTGTTAAGCCTTGAGGTGTTCCACAAGAATTAACGGAAAATAGAGTTGAAATTTCAAATTTGCACTTTTTTGTAAATAAATTCTTTATTTAGGTTTTTCATTGTTTTTCTATAGTAAAACACAAGTATCATGTATGGGACACAGCCCAACAACAATATTAGGTATATTGCATAAGTGAACAACTGGACTCAAAAGATAAACAAAAAAGCACAGAAAAAAAAATGGCTATTGCTCAAAATGTAAGATTAAGTTATTAATCGAACACATAAAGTATTGGTTGGTGAATATGTAGTCTAAGGAGAGGTGGGGTAGGCAGAAAGATGAAAAAAGGAGTGCTGCGGACTTTCTTTGCTATATATATATATATATATATATATATATATAGCTGAAAAGTAGAGCAGCCCTTTTTTTACCGCAATCTCGGAGTGCTGCTCTACTTTTCAGCTATACGATTTGGGTAAGCCTCTCATTTGGAGCTAGCACCCATTCCCAATATTGGTTGGTGCTGCCATATTTAGACTTTTTATATAATATAATATATATATATATATATATATATATACACACACACACTGAAGAAACTCCACGGCAGATCCAAGGCGTAAAAATAAGTAGAAGACTTTATTCACCAGACATGCAACGTTTCGATCCGCTTCCTGGGATCTTTCTCAAGCAGTGACAACATATGGAAGTGCAATGTGCATATTTATACAGCTTCACATAATCAATCGATGATTGTCTTAATTAATCCAATCAATTAAAAAACATCTCAAAATATCATAAAAAACATCATGTGTCAACATTACATAATATACATAACAAAATCATGACTCCGATGAATACAGTGCAGTGATTTGGGCATTATTACCAAGCAAATAGCAATCATAAATTCATATATTCCTAAATTATCCACATGATTATAATCAAATACATCTGTGACAAACATAATATTCAAATACCTTAGTGCAGGTGTATATTAAAAGTAATCATGAAGAGGAAGTTCCTAGAGAGAGGGGGATGCGGTCCACATGGATGACAGTGTGTAGGTTTCTCTAATGCGCATGTCAAAGGACCTTTTGAAACTTCGCTATTATGTGATCGTATGTCCGATCATGTGATGGAGACTCTGTTGTCAGGTGGCTTCACTGTTCTCGCGAGAGTCTACACAAATACTAAGGTATTTGAATATTATGTTTGTCACAGATGTATTTGATTATAATCATGTGGATAATTTAGGAATATATGAATTTATGATTGCTATTTGCTTGGTAATAATGCCCAAATCACTGCACTGTATTCATCGGAGTCATGATTTTGTTATGTATATTATGTAATGTTGACACATGATGTTTTTTATGATATTTTGAGATGTTTTTTAATTGATTGGATTAATTAACCACCTCAGCCCCCAGTGCTTAAACACCCTTAATGACCAGGCCACTTTTTACACTTCTGACCTACCCTATTTTCACCGTTTATTGCTCGGTCATGCAACTTACCACCCAAATGAATTTTACCTCCTTTTCTTCTCACTAATAGAGCTTTCATTTGGTGGTATTTCATTGCTGCTGACATTTTAACTTTTTTTGTTATTAATCGAAATTTAACGATTTTTTTGCAAAAAAATGACATTTTTCACTTTCAGTTGTAAAATTTTGCAAAAAAAAAACGACATCCATATATAAATTTTTCTCTAAATTTATTGTTCTACATGTCTTTGATAAAAAAAAAATGTTTGGGTAAAAAAAAATGGTTTGGGTAAAAGTTATAGCGTTTACAAACTATGCTACAAAAATGTGAATTTCCGCTTTTTGAAGCAGCTATGACTTTCTGAGCACCTGTCATGTTTCCTGAGGTTCTACAATGACCAGACAGTACAAACACCCCACAAATGACCCCATTTTGGAAAGTAGACACCCTAAGGTATTCGCTGATGGGCATAGTGAGTTCATAGAACTTTTTATTTTTTGTCACAAGTTAGCGGAAAATGATGATTTTTTTTTTTCTTACAAAGTCTCATATTCCACTAACTTATGACAAAAAATAAAAACTTCTATGAACTCACTATGCCCATCAGCGAATACCTTGGGGTGTCTTCTTTCCAAAATGGGGTCACTTGTGGGGTAGTTATACTGCCCTGGGATTCTAGGGGCCCTAATGTGTGGTAAGTAGTTTGAAATCAAAATCTGTAAAAAATGGCCGGTGAAATCCGAAAGGTGCTCTTTGGAATGTGGGCCCCTTTGCCCACCTAGGCTGCAAAAAAGTGTCACACATGAGGTATCTCCGTACTCAGGAGAAGTTGGGCAATGTGTTTTGGGGTGTCATTTTACATATACCCATGCTGGGTGAGAGAAATATCTCGGCAAAAGACAATTTTTCCCATTTTTTTATACAAAGTTGGTATTTGACCAAGATATTTATCTCACCCAGCATGGGTATATGTAAAATGACACCCCAAAACACATTCCCCAACTTCTCCTGAGTACGGCGACTTTTTTGAAGCCTAGATGCGCAAAGGTGCCCAAATTCCTTTTAGGAGGGCATTTTTAGACATTTGGATCCCAGACTTCTTCTCACGCTTTAGGGCCCCTAAAAAGCCAGGGCAGTATAAATACCCTACATGTGACCCCATTTTGAAAAGAAGACACCCCAAGGTATTCAATGAGGGGCATGGCAAGTTCATATAAAAAAAAAATTTGGCACAAGTTAGCAGAAATTGATTTTTTGGGTTTTTTTCTCACAAAGTCTCCCTTTCCGCTAACTTGAGACAAAAATTTCAATCTTTCATGGACTCAATATGCCCCTCAGCGAATACCTTGGGGTGTCTTCTTTCCAAAATGGTGTTATTTGTGGGGTGTTTGTACTGCCCTGGCATTTGAGGGTCTCCGCAATCATTACATGTATGGCCAGCATTAGGAGTTTCTGCTATTCTCCTTATATTGAGCATACGGGTAATGAGTTTTTTTTTCCGTTCAGCCTCTGGGCTGAAAGAAAAAATGAACGGCACAGATTTCTTCATTCGCATCGATCAATGTGGATGAAAAAATCTCTGCCAAAAAAAAAGGAGGAGGAAAGGCGTCTGCCAGGACATAGGAGCTCCGCCCAACATCCATACCCACTTAGCTCGTATGCCCTGGCAAACCAGATTTCTCCATTCACATCAATCGATGTGAATGAATAAATCATTGCCGGGATTTTTTATTTTTTTTATATATACAAAGTGTTTGCCAAAGCATATGAACACCGCCGCCTCCTCAGCTCATATGCCTCGGCAAACGTATCTTTTACTGCAGAGGAGAAATCTCGTCTTGCAGCGCCGCATACACCGACTTGTGTGTAATCTGACAGCAGCACAATCAGTGCTGCAGCTAGTCGATCGGTTGGTCCACCTGGAAGGTAAAAAAAAAAAAAAAAAAAAGAAAAAACCAGGCCGCAACGCAATAAATTTTATTAACTTTATAATAACTTTTGAACAGAACATATAAACTTTTTTTTAACTTTTTTACCTTTATAGGACAAACCTCTCCTTCCCCATGGGACAATGTGCAAAGCGCAAATCGCCCAAAGATGTGGCGAACTACATTATGCACTTTATCCCAGGTGAAAGGAGAGGTTTGCAGTAGCTGTGAGTGTAAGGGCCCTAATAGCCCTGTGTACCTGTCCTGTGAGATGCAATCCCTATGCTAAGTGTACCTGTGTGTGGTACTTCCGGAAACACTCTCCAAAGCATAGGGCAGGGTGGTCAGGACAGTCAGGACAGAAATAGCGGGTGTCACGCCTTATTCCACTCCTGCTACAGACACAACATCTTTTTCGGGGTGACGGTTGGGTTGAGGTACCAGGAACGACACTGGGGAAATGTCGCTCATCTAGACGGCTACACTGGTGGATGGGGCCACGGAACCTCCTGGATACAGGAGGTTCGTGATGATCTCTTCCTGAAATTTGAGGAAGGATCCAGTTCTCCCAGCCTTACTGTAGAGAACAAAACTATTGTACATCGCCAATTGAATCAAATATACAGACACCTTCTTATACCAGCGTCTGGTGCGTCGGGAAACTAAATAGGGAGCCAACATCTGGTCATTGAAGTCCACCGCTCCCATTAGCGCATTATAGTCGTGGACTGAGAGGGGCTTTTCAATGACACGGGTTGCCCTTTCAATTTGTATTGTTGTGTCTGCATGAATGGAGGAGAGCATGTAAACGTCACGCTTGTCTCTCCATTTCACCGCGAGCAGTTCTTCGTTACACAAGGCAGCCCTCTCCCCCCTTGCAAGACGAGTGGTAACGAGCCGTTGGGGGAAGCCCACGCGACTAGGTCGCACAGTGCCACAGCAGCCAATCTGTTCTAGGAACAAATGCCTGAAGAGGGGCACACTTGTGTAAAAATTGTCCACATAAAGATGGTACCCCTTGCCAAATAAGGGTGACACCAAGTCTCAGACTGTCTTCCCACTGCTCCCCAGGTAGTCAGGGCAACCGACCGGCTCCAGGGTCTGATCTTTTCCCTCATAGATCCGAAATTTGTGGGTATAGCCTGTGGCCCTTTCACAGAGCTTATACAATTTACCCATACCGGGCGCGCTTGCTTGGGATGTATTGTTTGAAGCCAAGGCGCCCGGTAAAATGTATAAGGGACTCGACTACGCAGATGTTTTGCTCAGGGGTATACAAATCTGCAAATTTGGTGTTGAAGTGGTCTATGATGGGCCGAATTTTGTGGAGTTGGTCAAAAGCTGGGTGGCCTCTGGGACGAGAGGTGCTGTTGTTGCTAAAGTGCAGGAAACGCAGGATGGTCCCAAATCGTGTCCTGGACATGGCAGCAGAGAACATGGGCATGTGATGAATTGGGTTCGTGGACCAATATGACCGCAATTCATGCTTTTTGGGTAAGCCCATGTTGAGGAGAAGGCCCAGAAAAATTTTAAATTCGGAAACTTGGACGGGTTTCCACCAGAAAGACTGGGCATAATAGCTTCCCGGGTTGGAGGCTATAAATTGAGTGGCATATCGGTTTGTTTCTGCCACAACTAAGTCCAAGAGCTCCGCAGTCAAGAACAGCTCAAAAAACCCCAGTGCCAAACCGATCTGAGCTGTCTCAACCCGAACTCCAGACTGGGCGGTGAAAGGGGGAACTACAGGTGCGGCTGAAGTTGGGGGCTGCCAATCAGGGTTTGCCAGCACCTCAGGGACTCTAGGGGCTCTACGGGCCTGTCTGTGCGGTGGCTGCGACGGGGGAACTAATGCACGTGCCACCGTACCAGCTTCAACTGCCCTTCTGGTGCTCGCCACTTCACCATGTTGTACGGCAGTGCTGGTACTAGGTCCAGGATGGGCTGCGCTGCTGGTGTATGCCTCACCACGTAATCCGACAGCGCCAGCCCCACTCTGCTGCCCTTGAAGCGGATCCTGCGCAACCTGTGGTGTAGCAACACGGGGCCGGGTACGCCTGGTGGTATCAGGGACCTCAACCTCCTCGTCCAAACTTTGGGTCAGACTGCCACTGCTTTCTACAGGTTCATATTCTGACCCGCTGGATTCGTCAGATGAGGGTTCCCATTCCTCATCCGACTGGGTCAGAAGCCTGTAGGTCTCTTCAGAAGAATACCCCTTGTTTGCCATTTGGTCAACTAAATTTAGGGGGTATTCCCTGAGACTACCCAAGAAAAAAAGCAAGCCTGTCTTACAAATGGGAGGCTAGCGAAGTACCGGAGGCCGCTGCGATTGATAAAAAATGTTGTCACTGCGGCGTGGCGGGCGTGGGTGAACGCACGTGTGGGCGACCGATCAGGCCTGATCGGGCAAACACTGCGTTTTGGGTGGACGGCGAACTAAGGTGACACTAATACTAATATAGATCTGACTGATCAGTTCTGATCACTTACAGATACTATAAAAGTACAAAGCGATACGCTAATCAGCGAATCAGTGACTGCGGTGCGGTGGGCTGGGCGCTAAACGATCGCTAACTACCTAACAAAGGGGCCTAAACTATCCTAAAACCTAACAGTCAATACCAGTGGGAAAAAAAAAGTGACAGTTTACACTGATCACTTTTTTCCCTTTCACTAGGTGATTGACAGGGGCGATCAAGGGGTTAATTGGGGTGATGGAGGGTGATCTGGGGGCTAAGTGTAGTGTTGGGTGTACTCACAGTGATGTGTGCTCCTCTGCTGGTACCAACCGACGAAGAGGACCAGCAGAGGAACAGAGAAGCCATTTAACACATTATATTTATAAATATAATGTGTTAACTGGCTTCTGATTCGTTTTTTTGAAAATCATCAGAGGGGCATTAGAGGGGCAAAGGTTTAAAAGTAATATCAGGAAGTATTACTTTACTGAGAGAGTAGTGGATGCATGGAATAGCCTTCCTGCAGAAGTGGTAGCTGCAAATACAGCGAAGGAGTTTAAGCATGCATGGGATAGGCATAAGGCCATCCTTCATATAAGATAGGGCCAGGGGCTATCCATAGTACTCAGTATATTGGGCAGACTAGATGGGCCAAATGGTTCTTATCTGCTGACACATTCTATCAGCCTGCCAGCGACGATCATTGGCTGGCAGGCTGATGACGAAATACTCCTTTAACTTTTGCCGGCCCGCGATGCGCATGCACGGGCCGGCTTTGCCCGAAATCTCACGTCTCGCGAGATGATGCGCAGGCGCGTCCACTCGGAATAACAGGGCCGCCGCAAAGACGCAATCCTGCGTACGGCGGTCCTGTAGTGGTTAAAGGGCTTCTGTCACCCCACTAAACTCTTTTTTTTTTGTGTACTTATAATCCCTATCCTGCCATATTGCCATACATTATGTTATTAATAATTTTCGTTCAGTAGATTTAGCAGAAAACTTAATTTTATGATATGCTAATTACCTTTCTACCAGCAAGTAGGGCGTCTACTTGCTGGTAGCAGCCGCAGAAAACCACCCCCTCCTTCTGTTGATTGACAGGGCCAGCCGCGATCTCCTCCTCCGGCCAGCCCTGTCAGCATTTCAAAAATCGCGCGCCTGTGTTGATTCGGCAGGATAGGGATTATAAGTACACAAAAAAAAAAAAAAAAGAGTTTAGTGGGGTGACAGAAATTAAGGTAGCTTGCGCATTTCATCATATGATTGCATTGGTCTATTTTATCACCTTCAGCAAGCTGGTTCTGAACTAGCTTTCTTATTGCTTCTGGGTCTCTATGTGCAAGACATCTGTGCCATACGTGAACACAGTCCTTGTGCTGTTCTTGTTCGGCAGTACACACACTTTCTTTGCATTTTAGGCTACTTTCACACTTGCGTTTAGAGCGGGTCCGTCTGGTGTCTGCACAGACGGATCCGCTCCTATAATGCAGACGTTTGGATCCGTTCAGAACGGATCCGTCTGCATTATAGTTTAGAAAAGTGTGAAAGTTGTTCAGACGGATCTGTCCAGACTTTACATTCAAAGTCAATGGGGGACGGATCCATTTGAAAATTGAGCCATATTGTGTCAACTTCAAACGGATCCGTCCCCATTGACTTACATTGTAAGTCTGGACGGATCCGTTTGCCTCCGGACGGCCAGACACAGAGGCTGAACGCTGGCAGACTGATGCATTCTGAGCGGATCCGCATCCACTCAGAATGCATTGGGGCAGTACGGATCTGTTCGGGCAGCTTGTGAGAGCCTTCAAATGGAGCTCACAAGCGGAGCCCCGAACGCTACTGTGAAAGTAGCCTTAGTTGATATAGTTCATCTGTAATTTTTGTTATTTGGAAATTTTGTTTTGAGATGATGCAGATGTCATTCTTAAATGTGACTTCATTTCCCTGTCCCGTGAGTTTCTTGCAGGAGAAGAAAGAAGGGGGGGGGGGGGCACAAAAGAGACCCGCGCCCGAAAAAAAGAGTGTTAATCACAGACTTTCAAAGAAAGAGTCTTTGAAAAACTACCAGGCGCCAACAAAGGGAGATGCATAAGGACAGAATGGGGACTAGGGTAGTGAGAGGCTGCCTGAGAGTGGCTGGAACTGCAGTGGAAGACCACTGCTAGCAGAAATAGCGTATACTTGGAAAAAGAGAAAAAAAAAATGAAAAAAAAGTGGGCCCAGCCAGACTCGAGGGTGCCAACCCTGTAACGTAGTATATGAATAAGACTAAATAGGAGAGTATAGTGATGTCTAATAAGAATCCAAATACATAGTGGGTATCAGATAACACCTTAAAACATATCAAAAGATAAAAACAAGGTAAAACCAAGAAAATCTGTGTTATGACTCACTTCACGAGGGGAGATAGTCTATGGGATAAACTCAAGACACCCATAGGCTTAAATCCCCTGCCAGGATCGCATGTAGAATCACAGGAAGATGCCACAGTCACCAAGTGGGTACGTCAGGAAACTTCCCTTTTATTGGAATCGAGGCTCAATGCATTTCGGGGGCTATGCAGCGCACCCTCTTCTTCAGGAGCAATAACATAGGACAAACATAAAGGGTATACACTGCGTGCAGAATTATTAGGCAAATTAGTATTTTGACCACATCATCCTCTTTATGCATGTTGTCTTACTCCATGCTGTATAGGCTCGAAAGCCTACTACCAATTAAGCATATTAGGTGATGTGCATCTCTGTAATGAGAAGGGGTGTGGTCTAATGACATCAACACCCTATATTAGGTGTGCATAATTATTAGGCAACTTCCTTTCCTTTGGCAAAATGGGTCAAAAGAAGGACTTGACAGGCTCAGAAAAGTCAAAAATAGTGAGATATCTTGCAGAGGGATGCAGCACTCTTAAAATTGCAAAGCTTCTGAAGCGTGATTATCGAACAATCAAGCGTTTCATTCAAAATAGTCAACAGGGTCGCAAGAAGCATGTGGAAAAACCAAGGCGCAAAATAACTGCCCATGAACTGAGAAAAGTCAAGCGTGCAGCTGCCAAGATGCCACTTGCCACCAGTTTGGCCATATTTCAGAGCTGCAACATCACTGGAGTGCCCAAAAGCACAAGGTGTGCAATACTCAGAGACATGGCCAAGGTAAGAAAGGCTGAAAGACGACCACCACTGAACAAGACACACAAGCTGAAACGTCAAGACTGGGCCAAGAAATATCTCAAGACTGATTTTTCTAAGGTTTTATGGACTGATGAAATGAGAGTGAGTCTTGATGGGCCAGATGGATGGGCCCGTGGCTGGATTGGTAAAGGGAAGAGAGCTCCAGTCCGACTCAGACGCCAGCAAGGTGGAGGTGGAGTACTGGTTTGGGCTGGTATCATCAAAGATGAGCTTGTGGGGCCTTTTCGGGTTGAGGATGGAGTCAAGCTCAACTCCCAGTCCTACTGCCAGTTTCTGGAAGACACCTTCTTCAAGCAGTGGTACAGTAAGAAGTCTGCATCCTTCAAGAAAAACATGATTTTCATGCAGGACAATGCTCCATCACAAGCGTCCAAGTACTCCACAGCGTGGCTGGCAAGAAAGGGTATAAAAGAAGAAAATCTAATGACATGGCCTCCTTGTTCACCTGATCTGAACCCTATTTAGAACCTGTGGTCCATCATCAAATGTGAGATTTACAAGGAGGGAAAACAGTACACCTCTCTGAACAGTGTCTGGGAGGCTGTGGTTGCTGCTGCACGCAATGTTGGTGGTGAACAGATCAAAACACTGACAAAATCCATGGATGGCAGGCTTTTGAGTGTCCTTGCAAAGAAAGGTGGCTATATTGGTCACTGATTTGTTTTTGTTTTGTTTTTGAATGTCAGAAATGTATATTTGTGAATGTTGAGATGTTATATTGGTTTCACTGGTAAAAATAAATAATTGAAATGGGTATATATTTGTTTTTTGTTAAGTTGCCTAATAATTATGCACAGTAATAGTCACCTGCACACACAGATATCCCCCTAAAATAGCTAAAACTAAAAACAAACTAAAAACTACTTCCAAAAATATTCAGCTTTGATATTAATGAGTTTTTTGGGTTCATTGAGAACATGGTTGTTGTTCAATAATAAAATTAATCCTCAAAAATACAACTTGCCTAATAATTCTGCACTCCCTGTACATACATGCAGGTATTTATAGTAGTCCATGGTTTGAGTGTTGCACAGTGTGGGGAGGAACTGAATGGTGATGTCACTTCCTGTGGGTGTTCACCAAAAATGTCCAAAGATGATCAAAATATGGAGGAATATAATTATAAACAATGTATATTAAATACAGGTTGAGGTTATGGTCAATAATATCTAAAATAAAGTTTCTATGATCTTCAAAATAGACATGTTGCCGTCCACTTCCTGTAAGTGGAACGCACATGGAGTGCAAAGGTCAAGGGTACTACTTCCATTCCGGTTTTGATCAAGATCGTCGATAGTAGAAATGAAATAGAAAGCCCTGATATAGCTGGCTGGATAGTGTATTGGTTAAGGGCTCTGCCTTTGACATGGGAGACCCAGGTTCGAATCCTGGCTAGGGTCAGTACCTGTTCAGTAGGAAGTCCTTGAGCAAGTGCAGGGTGGCTCCTTGAGTGACCCCTTAGTGGCTGCAGCTCTTGAGCTTCCTGTACATTCCACTGTCATACTGGAGGTGGAAGGGACTATGAAAAAGATAAAATCATACAAGTGCAATAGACCAAATAAACACTAAAACACGTGTGTGTATATATAAAAACTATTGTGTGTGGATATATAAAAGGACATTTCTTCATAAACCTATTGGTAAAACCAAATAAGAGAAATATAAAATGTATAAAAGACCAAAATGTATCATATATCTCACATGCAATAAAAACATATAAAAAAAAAACTATTTAATATAATGTTATTATGGACAGAGTATAAAAAGGAAAAAAAAAAACAAACTTTTTTTGGTATCAATCGGGTGGGTATCTATTAGTACAGTTATGTAGGGCAGTGGTACATATAGTATGGAAAAACAAAAAAGAGAGAAAAAATATATATTATAAAAATAATATTATAAAAAATAAATATATATAAAAAAATATACACTGCTCAAAAAAATAAAGGGAACACTTAATAAACAACACAATGCAACTCCAAGTGAATCACACTTCTGTGAAATCAAACTGTCCACTTAGGAAGCAACACTGAGTGACAATCAATTTTGCATGCTGTTGTGCAAATGGGATAGACAACAGGTGGAAATTATAGGCAATTAGCAAGACACCCCCAATAAAGGAGTGGTTCTGCAGGTGGTGACCACAGACCACTTCTCAGTTCCTATGCTTCCTGGCTGATGTTTTGGTCACTTTTGAATGCTGGCGGTGCTTTCACTCTAGTGGTAGCATGAGACGGAGTCTACAACCCACACAAGTGGCTCAGGTAGTGCAGCTTATCCAGGATGGCACATCAATGCGAGCTGTGGCAAGAAGGTTTGCTGTGTCTGTCAGCGTAGTGTCCAGAGCATGGAGGCGCTACCAGGAGACAGGCCAGTACATCAGGAGACGTGGAGGAGGCCGTAGGAGGGCAACAACCCAGCAGCAGGACCGCTACCTCCGCCTTTGTGAAAGGAGGAACAGGAGGAGCACTGCCAGAGCCCTGCAAAATGACCTCCAGCAGGCCACAAATGTGCATGTGTCTGCTCAAACAGTCAGAAACAGACTCCATGAGGGTGATATGAGGGCCCGACGTCCACAGGTGGGGGTTGTGCTTACAGCCCAACACCGTGCAGGACGTTTGGCATTTGTCAGAGAACACCAAGATTGGCAAATTCGCCACTGGCGCCCTGTGCTCTTCACAGATGAAAGCAGGTTCACACTGAGCACATGTGACAGACGTGACAGAGTCTGGAGACGCCGTGGAGAACGTTCTGCTGCCTGCAACATCCTCCAGAATGACCGGTTTGGCATTGGGTCAGTAATGGTGTGGGGTGGCATTTCTTTGGAGGGCCGCACAGCCCTCCATGTGCTCGCCAGAGGTAGCCTGACTGCTATTAGGTACCGAGATGAGATCCTCAGACCCCTTGTGAGACCATATGCTGGTGCGGTTGGCCCTGGGTTCCTCCTAATGCAAGACAATGCCAGACCTCATGTGGCTGGAGTGTGTCAGCAGCTCCTGCAAGACGAAGGCATTGATGCTATGGACTGCCCCGCCCGTTCCCCAGACCTGAATCCAATTGAGCACATCTGGGACATCATGTCTCGTTCTATCCACCAACGTCACGTTGCACCACAGACTGTCCAGGAGTTGGCAGATGCTTTAGTCCAGGTCTGGGAGGAGATCAGGAGACCGTCCGCCACCTCATCAGGAGCATGCATAGGCGTTGTAGGGAGGTCATACAGGCACATGGAGGCCACACACACTACTGAGCCTCATTTTGACTTGTTTTAAGGACATTACATCAAAGTTGGATCAGCCTGCAGTGTGTTTTTCCACTTTAATTTTGAGTGTGACTCCAAATCCAGACCTCCATGGGTTGAAAAATTTGATTTCCATTTTTTTATTTTTGTGTGATTTTGTTTTCAGCACATTCCACTATGTAAAGAACAAAGTATTTCAGAAGAATATTTAATTAACTCAGATCTAGGATGTGTTATTTTTGTGTTCCCTTTGTTTTTTTGAGCAGTGTATATATATATATATAATAAATCTAAATGAAGCTGGATGGAGGAATCTGATTATATGGATATTTTAATGGGTAAAGAGAGGAGGGAGTAAAAAAAAAGAAAAGAAAAAAAAGATATTAGATTATTAGTTAGTGTATTCTAAGCATTCATTTAGCCCAAAAGGAAATAGGGTATTGAGACGGTAAATCCAAAGCATCTTTCTGCAAAGAGATTGATAGGAGTTTTGGACACATTCAAGGGGGGTCACGCTAAGTAAAGATGAGTCACTGTTATGGTAGATGGAAAAATGTTTGGAAACGCTGTGGATAAAGTCCTTCCTATCAGAAGAGGACAAAGCCAAACTACATGAGAACATTATCGGAACAAAATTCCAACTTGGAGAGATTGGGAACCGTCCACCCTTGGAAAAACCAGATAAGATTCTAGATACTATAAATTTTTTTGTATCAAATGAGATCGACTGGTATTTTATGACAATATATCTTGAACTAGGTCTCATACCAAGAGGCCTGAGACTTTCTCAAGAACCTACTTTCTCTAAGGATCCCACCTTTTCAGCCAGTTGGCTGAAACACAGTGATAATTGTTCTATTATGTTTATGAAATTGTTAATCGCAAAGAGACAACAGATATGTAATGATTTATCCAGCAGGTTAAAAGAATGTATTATATGTAACACTATCATAACACGACCATACACAGGTCGGGAAATGTTGAGGAAATTTGAATACGGGGAAGTACGTAAGAAATGTAAAAAACTAGTCTGAGACCTGACGGACTATCACGCTAATGTTATTAGACCTTGGGAAAAGAAATTGCACCTCAAGCAAAATTATTCCAATACACCTTCAGTCCAACAACTTACTGATGCATGTACTTCTGAGGTTCATCACATCTCTGGTAAAACCTTTTACTATAGCAGGATGAGAGTTTTTAACAGAACACCACATAAACCATTCTTGTCTGAAACCCCAATTACAGCCTCTACCATCACAACCCTAGGACTATCTATCCTGACATCGGTACCTCAACCATTCACCCGCCCTCTTCTAGTAAGGTCAGGTCTCCTGTATCGACTGGTAGATGCTCCTCTAGGTTCCCTTCTGGGATCATCCGTACCTACTATTCACCCGTACACCGGGGCCCTTACTCCCTCCTCTCTAGAGGCTGACACAACACCCTGCGATATTAGCAGTATGGCCATTAGACCACTCCATTCTCCCCTTTCCCCCATCTCCTCTCCCCCTTCTGTCAACCATACATCATCTGTTAACAATATTCATCCCGCCTCCACTCATCTGTTTCCTCCTCTCAATATTCCATCCACCCCAATTCCCCCCTGGACATTTCCACCCATTCCACTTCCACCAATAACTCAGATATTTTTTTAGCCTTACCCTCCAATCTAGCCGACAGTCCTTTTTTTAGGGAAAATCTCGCCTTCAATCCACCAATCAGGAAAACCATCACCTGCACTCAGACACTGAGCCCATTCTTTACTCCAACAGGTCCGTTACCCTTAAAATCCCCCCAGACCAAATGGAATCTCAAGATCACCCATTTCTTCACCCCCCTATCCACTACCCGCAAAAGACCAAAAGATGCTTGAGAGGATGCGGAGGAGGAAAATCCAGACTTTTCCAAAAGAAAAAGAACAAAACAGAAACTACCAAGCCCCCACATCCAGAACCCTCTGAGCCAGAATCACTGACACAGACGTTAGTCCAAAAGGAGAGAGAAAAAGGGATATTTAACCTCACCAAACATAAACTCTCTGACATTGAAATAAAACTTCTTAGGAAGGGCCTATCCTTTTATCCCACCAATGAACCCAATCTATTTGAGCTCTTTATCGACCTAAACCAGTTTATACGTAAACTCACACTTCAAGATAAAATAACATATCACACCGAAACAAACCCCTAACACCGATAATCCAATAACCACTCCCACCTCCATGGGTCCACCAAATGACAATCACCCCAACCCCAATACCCTCTCATCTGAAAAACAAATCTACCTTTGGAGAGTCGTGGCCCCCACTTAAAAAGTTTTAATAACATGGTGCTGGACGACCTTGAAACCACGTTCTCAACTAAAGATAGAAAATCTGCATACACCACCACTGATAACCTCACTGCTAAAGAAAGGCGCTCATTAAGCTAAAACAGAACAAGGATATAGTTATTAAAAGCGCAGAAAAAGGCGGAGGAATAGTGATTATGGATCGGGAATATTACCTGCTCGAATCGAATAAGATCCTATCAGACCAAGATTATTACTATCAGAAGACCCAACAAATTTATTTAAAAAAGCACTCACCTTTCTAATCGAGTCTGGTTATGAGGAAGGGGTCCTGGACAAAAAAGAAAATAAATTTCTTCTCACCCCACATCCATCTATCTCTCGCTTTTACTTTCTCCCAAAAATACATAAGACCCTTGAGTCACCACTAGGAGGACCCATTATCTCGGGGATAGGATCAGATTCCTTCAGAAATATGTTCTTCTACTACCATCCTATTTGAGAGACAGCAGCCATTAAACAATTTCCAATGGAAAGAGGGCTATTTGTGGGTCACTTTAGACGTTTCAGCTCTTTACAGTAACATCCAGCATGACATCCAGGTATTCTAGCAGTAAACCACTTCCTACAAACCGACTCCGCTATGCCCCCATCACAGAAAGGCTTCATTCTCCAGGCGATCTAGTTCATTCTACGACACAACTACTTTCCGTTTAATAATAAATTCTACATACAGGAAAAAGGGACTGCGATGGGGACGAAATTTGACCCATCGTATGCCAACCTTTTAATGGGTCTATTTGAAGATAAATTCAATCTCCTAGCCCACCCCAATATACAACTATATCATAGATATATTGACGATATCATTTTCATCTGGAACAATGACATCGACACAAAACTTTTATAGATTCCCTTAATGGTAATGACTGGGGCCTTATATTCACACTGGAATACAGCCCCACTGAGGCTGTTTTCCTAAACATTCATCTTAGCTCCTCGAAATAATGAAATCACTACAAAGACTCATTTTTAAAAGGTTGATTCAAAAACAGCTATTTAGATTTCAAGAGCTGTCATCACCAAAATGGCTAAAAAACATACCCTACAGGCAGATGAAAAGGGTCAGGAGAAATTGCTCTGAAGAGTCCACTTGCAAACAACAACTGATGACTCTCTCAGCCCGCTTTCGTGAGAAAGGCTATCCCAAAAAGCTGATCAAAGACTCCCGTGAGAAAGCCCTTAGCGTTAATCAAAAAGAGTCCCTAAAAAAGAGTTCGACTGACACACCACTTGACAACAGTACAGCCCAGTTCAGAACAAACCTAATCACCAGATATAATTCCAGACACATGGATATCAGACAGATACTGACCAAACATTGGGGTGTGTTACTAAAAGATCCAGTACTCAAAAACGAACTCCCTCGTCTTCCGATGGTCACCTATCGGCGCGCCAAAACTCTTAAGAATATGATTGCGCCATCTTGTCCCCTCCTTTCTTCTAAAACCGTAACCATCTAATTTCCTCCAACTAAATTCAGGGACAAGGACGAAGTAGGGTCCTTTAAATGCAATGTGAAGAGGTGTATCAACTCACATAGGGTGAAAAACTTTCAGAGTACCCAACGAAACGTTTTCTCTTAAACACAAAATGAATTGTGGATCCAGCAATGTCATATATCTCCTATATTGTCCATGTGACCTGCAATATGTGGGTAGAAGCACCCCATCCCTCCAAGAACGTCTAAATGAACACCAATCAAATATTAAACGTAAGATCCTTAACCACAGCGTTTCCAAACATTTTTCCATCTACCATAACGGTGACTCATCTTTACTTAGCGTGACCCCCCTTGAATGTGTCCAAAACTCCTATCAATCTCTTTGCAGAAAGGAGATGTTTTGGATTTACCGTCTCAATACCCTATCTCCTTTTGGGCTAAATGAATGCTTAGAATACACTAACTATTAAAGACAATATCTCTTTTTTTTTTTACTCCCTCCTCTCTCTACCCATTAAAATATCCATATAATCAGATTCCTCCATCCAGCTTCATTTTGATTTATTTATCATATATATATTTTTATAGATATATATATTTATATATATTTTTTATATATTTATTGTATGTATTTTTTATAATATTATTTTTATAATATATATTTTTTCTCGATAATTTTTTTTATTTTACATACTATACGTACCACTGCCCTACATAACTATACTAATAGATACCCACCCGATTGATACCACTTTGGTCTCTCTCAATATTTAGAACCCACCATTCTTTTTTAGTATATAAAAAAGTTATTATTATTTTTTCCTTGGTATACTCTGTCCATAATAACATTATATTAAATTATATACTTCTATCCAGCTTATATCTAGATACATAGTTTTTTTAATATGTTTTATTGCTTATGAGATATATGTTACATTTTATATGTGTATACATTTAATATTTCTCTTATTTGGTGTTACCAATTTGGTTTTACCTTTATGGTAGGTTATGTCCTTTTATATATCCACACACAATAGTTTTTTATATATCCACACACAATAGTTTTTATATATACACACACACGTGTTTTAGTGTTTATTTGGTCTATTGCACTTGTATGATTTTATCTTTTTCATAGTCCCTTCCACCTCCAGTATGACAGTGGAATGCACAGGAAGATCAAGAGCTGCAGCCACTAAGGGGTCGCTCAAGGGGCCACCCTGCACTTGCCCAAGGACTTCCTACTGAATAGGTACTGACCCTAGCCAGGATTCAAACCCTGGTCTCCCATGTCAAAGGCAGAGCCCTTAACCAGTACACTCCAGCCAGCTATATCAGGGCTTTCTATTTCATTTTCACTATTGACGATCTTGATCAAAACTGAACCGGAAGTAGTACCCTTGACCTTTGCACTCCATGTGCGTTCCACTTAGAGGAAGTGGACGGCAACATGTCTATTTTGAAGATCATAGAAACTTTATTTTCGATATTATTGACCATAACCTCAACCTGTATTTAATATACATTGTTTATAATGATATTCCTCCATATTTTGATCATCTTTGGACATTTTTGGTGAACACCCACAGGAAGTGACATCACCATTTAGATCCTCCCACCATGTGCAAGACCCAAACCATGGACTACTATAAATACCTGCATGTATGTATACCCTTTATGTTTGTCCTATGTTATTGCTCCTGAAGAAGGAGCCCCCGAAATGCGTTGAGCCTCGATTCCAATAAAAGGGAAATTTCCTGACTTACCCACTTGGTGACTGCGGCATCTTTCTGTGATTCTACATGCGATCCTGGCGGGGGAGTTAAGCCTATGGGTGTCTTGAGTTTATCCCATAGACTATCTCCCCTCGTGAAGTGAGTCATAACACAGATTTTCTTGGTTTTACCTTGTTTTTATCTTTTGATATTGTTACGGTTACTCCCAGGCTAGCTGGAAGCTGGACCGCTTGGATAGTCTGGATCTCTGTTTAGGGAGAGAGAGAGGAGCCACTTCGTCTCGATATCCAGAAGGATCCTGTAAATGTAGAACAATCCCACTAGCTATTTTACAGCCAGGATAATCTTTCCCCCACAAAACGAGTCGAGGCTGCGATTTGATGGTCAAGCTAGAACTGACTGTCCTGGGGCATACAGCCTCTTTTATTTACAATCCACAAACATACTACTGCCCACAGGGGTTTGAAATACAACCAATCAATCCGTACAATACACACAGACACTCCCACACAAAATCCTCCTCTCTGCCTGTGATAAGATTACTGAACACAATGGCGAATATAATTATCACAGGCAGAGAAATACAGTTTTATAAAACATATCACAGAAACCCCAAAACATGCAATAACCCCATAACAAGTATATCATCGGAACCAGGGGATCTGGGTGAACCACATATCCAAAATTCACCCAGATCCGATTAGTAGTTTGGAAGATACAGTTTAATGCAGATTCCGCAGAACATATACAGGCTATATAAAAAATAATTATTGTATAATGTGTCCCCTGCTGTATAGTTTAAAACTACTGCCCGATGTCTTTGTGCACCAAATACCGGCGAGATGGCACCCTGTAGAAAAGTCCAAGCAGTGTCTGTGAGTTAAAATGGCCGCCATCCATTGTTCTCACCATGTGCTTCATCCATTGTTCTCACCATGTTTCTCTGATACATGAAATGGTGGCCATCCAGTAACTCCACAGCATGTCCCCAGATGGTTCTTAAAGGGCCGTAATCCAGAGGCAGGAGGCGGGCAAGCAGTCCTCTACAGGCACAAGTGGCGGAGCTGGTTCCGCCACATTTCTCCCCTTTACCAATCAGACTAACAGGGTAAATAACAGTTTTGTAACAGATATGTTTTAAGGTGTTATCTGATACCCACTATGTATTTGGATTCTTATTAGACATTACTATACTCTCCTATTTAGTTTTATTCATATACTACGTTACAGGGTTGGCGCCCTCGAGTCTGGCCGTGAGTTTCTTCACAGACAACAAATTGCTTTTAAGACTAGAGACATACAGCACATCCTTCTGCTTTGTGTTGGAGAGACCAGACAATACAGTTGCAAGAAAAAGTATGTGAACCCTTTGGAATTATATGGATTTCTGCACAAATTGGTCATAAAATGTGATCTGATCTTCATCTAAGTCACAACAATAGACAATCACAGTCTGCTTAAACTAATAACACACAAAGAATTAAATGTTACCATGTTTTTATTGAACACACCATGTAAACATTCACAGTGCATGTGGAAAAAGTATGTGAACCCTTGGATTTAATAACTGGTTGAACCTCCTTTGGCAGCAATAACTTTAACCAAACGTTTCCTGTAGTTGCAGATCAGACGTGCACAACGGTCAGGAGTAATTCTTGACCATTCCTCTTTACAGAACTGTTTCAGTTCAGCAATATTCTGGGGATGTCTGCTGTGAATCGCTTTCTTGAGGTCATGCCAAAGCATCTCAATCGGGTTGAGGTCAGGACTCTGACTGGGCCACTCCAGAAGGCGTATTTTCTTTTGTTTAAGCCATTCTGTTGTTGATTTACTTCTATGCTTTGGGTCGTTGTCCTGTTGCAACACCCATCTTCTGTTGAGCTTCAGCTGGTGGACAAATGGCCTTAGGTTCTCCTGCAAAATGTCTTGATAAACTTGGGAATAAATTTTTCCTTCGATGATAGCAATCCGTCCAGGCCCTGACGCAGCAAAGCAGCCCCAAACCATGATGCCCCCACCACCATACTTCACAGTTAGGATGAGGTTTTGATGTTGATGTGCTGTGCCTCTTTTTCTCCACACATAGTGTTGTGTGTTTCTTCCAAACAACTCAACTTTGGTTTCATCTGTCCACAGAATATTTTGCCAGTACTGCTGTGGAACATCCAGGTGCTCTTGTGCAAACTGTAAACGTGCAGCAATGTTTTTGTTGGACAGCAGTGACTTCCTCTGTGGTATCCTCCCATGAAATCCATTCTTGTTTAGTGTTTTACATATCATAGATTCGCTAACAGGGATGTTAGCATATGCCAGAGACTTTTGTAAGTCTTTAGCTGACACGCTAGGATTCTTCTTCACCTGATTGAGCAGTCTGCGCTGTGCTCTTGCAGTCATCTTTACAGGACGGCCACTCCTAGGGAGAGTAGCAGCAGCAACTGAACTTTCTCCATTTATAGACAATTTGTCTTACCGTGGACTGATGAACAGTAAGGCTTTTGGAGATACTTTTATAACCCTTTCCAGCTTTATGCAAGTCAACAATTCTTAATCGTAGGTCTTCTGAGAGCTCTTTTGTGCGAGGTATCATTCACATCAGGCAATGCTTCTTGTGAAGATCAAACCCAAAACTGGTGTGTGTTTTTTATAGGGCAGGGCAGCTGTAACCAACACCTCCAATCTCATCTCATTGATTGGACTCCAGTTGGCTAACACCTCACTCCAATTAGCTCTTGGAGATGTCATTAGTCTAGGGGTTCAAATACTTTTTCCACATGCACTGTGAATGTTTACATGGTGTGTTCAATAAAAACATGGTAACATTTAATTCTTTGTGTATTATTAGTTTAAGCAGACTGTGATTGTCTATTGTTGTGACTTAGATAAAGATCAGATCACATTTTATGACCAATTTGTGCAGAAATTCATATCATTTCAAAGGGTTCACATACCTTTTCTTGCAACTGTATATGTAACTATCTTCTACTCCTTCTGAAGTTATATTAGCTAATATCACTTTCTCTGTCTTATTTTGGTCAAGGTTAGAAAATAAGTTTCTGTCATTTGTCATATGACTAGTTGCTCCAGAGTCTATGTGTGAGATTGTGGAACAGCTCTGCCTGTATAATGTTTATGCCTAAATTGTATTAAAACTGTCATTTGGCATTCCGGGCACTAGAGGCCACTGTTTTGCAGCTACAACCAGCACACTCTGGGATTTGCATATGCAAAGCAGATGATGACTCTTGCTGGCTGCTTTTGAGTGAACCAGGAAGTCTGACTTGATCTGACATAATGGAAGGATTGTGCTGTGAGAGACTGAATCCGATTCCATCCTGGCTTGCGGATGTCCGGCAGTGAATGGACACACAGAGGAAGAAGAGTAGCTGTTGTCCCCTTACTGGATCCAGCTCTTTGAAAGAGAGATTGTCCCAGGAAGACCATCTTCAGTGTGTGGACAAGAAGCCTTATTATCAAGCAAGGCCACACGGTTGCTGAGAGGTTGGTGGCCATCCCGGGTAAGCGGCATCCTCAGGCCCAGAACAGACGCAGATCAGTACACCTGATTACCAATTGTACTATACTGTGTGGCACCTGAAATAACTGAGACTAGCCTAGGTCTTGTATTAGCTAGATAGTTAGGGTTATATCTTTTGTTAGGCCTTACTGTATTGGACTGCAGCGCAGTAATAGACTTGCAGGCTCTGCTGCGTCTGCCACCGGTTAGGTGTGTCCTCTGTAATGGCACAGCACAACTTTCAGGCTCTGCTGTGTGCGCCAACGGGCTAGGCCTGTCCCTCGGACAGGGACGGTGACTGTGGGCTTGGGGTATTACTGATTCTGTTTATACTTGTGTTATTACTATTGTCAAAGCAAAGTTTCCTTGCATATAAAGCTGGTGTCAGTGTCGCTTTTCTTGTCTGTGACTTTGCTGTATCCTGGGGAGCCCACCCGGGTATACGGCTTACATATGCACCATGTATGGGTTGATGTACTTGAATTAATAATAAATGCAGCTTCAGTACTTGGAGTGTTACTTTCTTCACTGACAGCACGTTTTAACTCTTTGTTGATCACTCTGCCTTTTTAGCTGATTTATTCAAACTTTCCTAACTCTTTTCTTGCACACAAAATACTGACGTGTCTCCAGGGGCGTTGCTAGGGTCTGAAAACATCCGGGGCACAAGCCCATTGTATCACGCCCACACCCCATAAAGCCACACCCCCATGGGCCTTCACTGTAGTTATTAACCCCTTTCAGCAGTCCCCCCTTCACAGTAGTTATTAACCCCTTTCAGTGAATGGAGGACTGCTGAAAGGGGTTAATAACTACTGTGAAGGGCCTAGCCGTCTGGGCAACCCCACAGATCATCCCCTCAGTAATCCGTATCCTGCAGTAACTGAACTTTAAATCAGCGCTCATCTCATTACTATCTTGACTTACACACTCAGCTCCAGTAACAGGCAGTGAGGGCGGCGCTCACTTACTGATGTCATGCGCCTGCGCCGCCTAGTGGCAGGAGCGTGACGTCAGTGAGTTAGCGCCACCTGCACTGCATGTTTCCGGAGCTGAGTGTGTAAGATAGTAATGAGATCATGAGCGCTGTTTTAAAGTTCAGTTACTGCAGGATACGGATTAGGATGGCGGGGCTGTGCAGCGCAGGAGAGTCAGAGCGGCTGGCCCTGCCAGCCAGGGGCATAGCTAGAACTGACTGGGCCCCACAGCAAAATTTGGTATGGGCCCCCCCCCCTCCATGACTATGCTGGCATCCTATATGTGCATATGTAAGGGAGAGTTCACATCACATTTTTGCCATCCGTTTGATGTTTACGTTGGAAAATGGGATACAAAAGCGCAGCACATGCATCCTGCAAAGTCTGTTAAAAAAACACGTATACATTAACGTATCATTTTTTTTTTATGGTGTCAGTCTGAGTCACCTGTTAACATATACATTTTATGTATACATTACCAGGGGTCAGAAACCTTCGGCACTCCAGCTGTTGTGAAACCACAATTCCCAGCATGTTCCATTCATTTCTATGGGAGTTATGAGAAGAGCAGAGCAATAATGCATGCTGGGAGTTGTAGTTTCACAACAGCTGGAGTGCCGTAGGTTGCTTACTCCTGCATTAGACAAATGGCAAAACGTGATGTGAAACCGGCCTTAGTGTGCCATGATAGTGCCAAGTGGCAAGCACTAGAGACAGAGAAGGGAGGCTGCAATGTACAGGGCACAGTATAGTATAGGGGGTACAGTACAGGGCAAGGGGGGACGCTCAGTGCAGCATAGGGGGCACAATACAGGGCAGGGGGCACACACAGTGCAGCATAGGGGGAACAGTACATTATAGGGGGTACAGTACAAGGCAGGGGGCACACACAGTGCAGCATAGGGGGCACAGTGCATTATAGGGGGTACAGTACAGGGCAGGAGGCACACACAGTGCAGCATAGGGGGCACAGGTCAGGAGCCACACACACAGTGCAGCATAGGGCAGGGGGCAGAATACAGCATGGGGGGCACAGGGCAGGGGGCAAAATACAGCATAGGGGGTACAGTACAGGGCAGAGGGTATACACAGTGCAGCATGGGGGGTACAGGGCAGGAGGCACACACAGTGCAGTATAGGGGGTACAGTACAGGGCAGGGGGCAGAATACAGCCAAAACATGCACCTAGAAATGCTCCATTCACATGTCCTACCTCAGGAGATGATAGTTCCTATTGGGCAAAAGGACCTTTCATGTTGTCAGGAGCACATGATCAGTCACATGAGTGGGCGGAGTCAGGCTCCGGGCTGTGCAGGAGATTGTGTGGAAATGACTGCCCTGGCATGAAAAACTGTATTAGATAATCAAGACACTTGGTGTCAGGCTGTCGGGCGCCGGGCCCCTTGTCAGCCCGGGCCCCGAAGCAGCCGCTTCCCTGGTAGTTACGCCACTGCTGCCAGCATAACATTCGGGGCACTGGTCAAAACATCCTGGGCTCAAGCCCCGAATGTTTTGACCTAACGACGCCCCTGCGTGTCTCTGTTAAATGAGTTTTGCTAGATCCAGTGTCTTTAATGCAGATTCTGCTCCTTGACTGTTATTTTTATTTTCTGATCTTCTCTTGAACTCATCTACAAGCTGGCCTTTAACATACTCCAGAGTGAGCTCATTGTCTGGATGTGGATCTAGTGCGGTCACAAGTGTGTCATAACTTTCTGGAAGACGGCAGAGTAACAGTGCGGCCACATGGAGAAATCTTTTATTTCTTCTACAATACCTCGCAGGCGCTCTACAACTTCTGAGGTATTTCTTATGTAGTCCTGCATGTCCTGGACCTTGCGTAGCTTAGACGGTACAGTTTTCTCATTAAATGGAGCTTGTTGCCGAGATTCATCCTTTTGTGCACTTTCCATAGCTGCTCCCACATCTCTTTTGCAGTTTTTTTCATAAATCTCTCTTTTTATTGAAAGAATTGTCTACAGAATGCAATTGAGAATTTCAACAACAAATGGAGCGCACGCAGGCGGCCTATGAACCATAGACTATAAAACCTTTTTTCTCTGATTGTTGCAATAAGCCCACGGATGCATCATCATTACTTAGAGATAAAAGTGCTCTCAATAGATTCAAAATAAAATAATTAATGACATGAAAATAACACTAAAATAATAATGACATACAAATAATATTGAGCCGGAGCCCCCGGGGAGGACGAGGTAACACCACCGATACACTTCGGTTCAGGAGTGCTGTGACTTGTTTAATGATGATTTGGTACTATGCATAATAAATGCTGTTGTAGAGATATACAGAGAAGGTACATTTAGAAAAACAACATATTAACACAATAGTTAATCACATTTTACGGAAGATCATCCAGGGCCTCCATATCCGTAAAAATTGTTTGTGTCTGCAGTCGATCCAAGAGGTAAGTTCCTCAAGCCTACAAAGCTGATCTCTTTTGCAGTTTGACATTTACCCAGATAGCAAGGATAACTTGCCACAAACTTGTGGCAGGGTTAAATTATAAGTTTTGTTAACTTGCTGCACACATTCTCTGGCAAGTTGTACACTTGCCGAGCACTTGCAGCACAAATTCTAGTTGACACTTTTTCAACTTGCAGCAAATTTGCTTGGAAAGTCTCTAGCAAGAGCATAATAACTTAACGAGAACTTGCATCAAGTTTGCAAAAGCTGGAGACTTGCAAAGCAGTCTTAATGCAAGTTTGCAACATACTTGTGAAGCTTGGCAAGTCTGCAATAGCTTAGCAAGTCATTTTCAAAATTGCAGCACAATTACTTGCTATCTGGGTACACATGTGCACAATCTGATCATCATCTATACTGAGGGAGATAGTGCTCTGGGCTTTCTGATCCTTCTCCAGCCAATCCTCTGGCAGTGGGTTTACATTGTTCTGTATATTTCCACATACCTTCTCTAATTAGAAGCATCTTCACTTTGAATTTCCAGGATTGGTAGTCCTGGTCAGTCAGGACTGACACTGTGAATGGCACTGAGCTGATGCTGGTGCCATTTTTGCTTTTCTTTGCTCACTGTTGTCCTTCTACATGCTGTGTGCTTCTGGGCCCATAACCTGTTGGCAGCAGATTTATCAGGTCTCCATCAGGCGTAGAACGAGAAACAACAGGGTTTATTCAGAAATAACAGCACAGCATATGAATATAACTTTCAGTAAGATCAGAATCTCAGCACATCTGCTTCAGGCAATCACGTAATGTAGTTCTTGCAATACACAGAATAATAAGCACGATTCCAACACTCTTTTTTTTAACCGCTTTACGTCGGCCCATAGGATATAAACGTCCTATGGGTGGACGTTGTTAGGAAAATTTACTCTCTTGCCTAACGGTGTGTCCCTGACACATGATTTAGGTGATCAGCTTGAATTAAGTCTTATCCGGTACCGGGAGAATGAATTAGATTGACCACATGAACACATGTCTATTTCCAATCCATTCTGGTTTATTTCACAGTTGGCAAACAGTTATAATAGAGGGGGTTGAGCTTCCTTGACATCCAATCATATGTTAGCATTAGTATTTGACCAATAGTATGGTCACACATAAGCTCTGCATTAACATAATAGATGACTCCTAGTAACAGCATTTGACCAATCAGGTATATACACATGGGCTAGCATACAGTTGAGCCAGATGGCCTTATATGGTAGGAGTGTTCAGACTTACAGACTAAGGAATGTATGGATATCCTTGAAACAGCTAAGAGAGTTTCACACATTCCATAAGGGGGGTAGGGAGGTATTGGAAGTGCACTGACCAAATGTAATACACGTTGCTGAATAAGACAAAATGGAGTCACATATATCCCTTCAAATCCCTTCTTAGAACCTTTTATATATATATATATATATATATATATATATATATACTATATGGTTCTTTCTCTGCTCTTCCTTTGTTTGCTTGTAAGCCTTTAGGTATTCCATATACCCTTCAGGAGTATAATCCTAAGGCTTTGTTGAGGTTGGGTTTACCTCTTCTACCTCTACCGGTGTATAGAGGGATGTTGAGTGTACCCCTCTTTCGGCCACCTTTTGACATATGACAAGAAGGGAGGGCACACACTGTAGACAACAGCAGAGACACACTATTGCAGCGACCACGGCGAATACCACTCCTAAAACATATCTTATTTGACCAAAGTCAGGTATTCAGCCAAAAAGCCAGTCCCCCCAACCTTGGTCAACATCTTGTTTTATATGGTTTCTCATCTCTTCTAATTGGCCTATTTTATCTTTTATTCCACGGGAGTGATCTGATAAATTGAAACAACACATCCCTGCGAACGCTGAGCCTCCTACACCATGTTGGAGCAATAAATAGTCAATAGTTGCCCTATTCTACAAGATAGCCTTTTTATACGATTGTATATCCAGCAGCATATCTTGCAGAACTGTACTAGTGACATTTATCTGTTTTACCATAAAACAGGCAAGTTTTGATATTGTCCTGTGGTTATATATGGCCAAACCTGGTACTCCTATCAAAGATACCCCTAAACTCATATATTCTGATCTAGAGAGGAGATTCACATTATAATCACAATTTTCTGGTAACTGCAGGGAAGTGTCTCTCGTGTGTCGTGTCTGCATTGCTGGAAATAGTGGTATCATTGTTAATGTCAACCTAGCTATTGTACAGGGTCCCTCTGTAATATTGGCCGGTATATATGTGTGACTAGTATTTCCACAGGCAAATACCCATCCTGTTGGTAGAGGTACATGTTTGTCTAGGGATGGTACTGTTTTTGTAATATTACATTGCATATTCTTTCCTGATATTATCTTTTTACAACTACCTAAATCTCTATCACAAATATTTGGCTTAGTCTTGTTCTGCATTTTTGCTTGTATGCAGGGAGGCAATAGTGTCTCATCACAGGTGAAGTTATAACATATTCCTGCTGCTGTGACAAGACCTGTAATTATTTCTATCATATTACTTTGCAGAGTCTCATATGTAGGACAGTCATAACAAGCATGATAAGGATTTACATATCCATATTTAACATCATGATCCTCCATATCTGCGTCATTCCATTGGGAACGTAGGAGCTCCGTCCATACATCTAGTGGGGTGGGGACCGCTACCAGACATGTCTCCAAAATGTTAGATGCCGATAAAGTGGTTTGGAGACAAAAGTCAGTTAAGTTCAGAGTTTTGGCCAGGTACAGCCATAAGTTCTCCTTTGTCTTGCATAGACTGTCTTCCCCTCAGCATTCTGTTTTCAAGTATATCTGTCTGTTCCACAGCCATGGGACAGTAAGTAGGAGACACAAAACTGCAATTATTAAGGCACTGCATCTCAGCCATCTCGAGGAATTTCCCGACTGCGTCATCTCGTTGGGGGTCAAGGCTGTCTGCCTCCGTTAATACCCCTTCTGTATCTTCTTCGAGGTCAAGGCTGTCTGCCTCCGTTAGTACCTCTGGGCCTCGTTGGAGGTCAGGGCTGTCTGCCCCCGTTAGTACCTCTCTTTTCTTCACCAACTTAATCCTTGTGGCGTGGATCCACGTGGGCGACTGTTCAGTGAGGACTGCTGTTCTGGTGATCACGACTACCTCGGTAGGTTGTCCGTAGGTGAAGCTTCCTGATTCCTTTCCCTTCTTTAAGATCTTGATCATCACCTGGTCGCCTATCCGGAATGGATGGGTTCGTTCCTGTGAAAGAGAAAGAGACTTACAAGCAACTTATTTTTTCAGTTTTACTGAGGACCTTGATCAGATTATTACTCCTCTCTGATCAGGTCCAAGTCCCCTTCCTGCACTACCAGGGGGCGTCTTGCCCATGGTGTGGGGAAAGGCCTACCCATGAGTATCTCAATGCTGTTTATGTCCTACTCTGTGGAAATGTGCTATTTAAGATGGAAGCACTGTGTTGGGGAATACATAACTTCCCCTCTTCGCAGACTAATCCTATCTCAGGATTTTTCTGCAATACTGAATAACACCAGTCTTGCTGTTCCTGCTCAGTGGCATACCACTGAAGATCAATAAGCATTTGCAACATCTCAGGGTTTGGAGGTGCCAAACATGGCATCTCCCAATGGTTATACAAACCTGTGAGGTTGCATTTGGCCACTCATTTCGCCACCTTAACTGCCAGCGCATTGCCCTGTGAGACATGATCCTTACCATCTGCTGCCGTAAATCCTCTCCTCTGCCAGATCATACCATGGTCCCACACTACCCCATGTGTGTACCTACTATCAGTATAGATGGTGACAGGTCTATCAGCATGTAGAATACATGTCCTAGTGAGTGCAATGAGCTCAGCTGCCTGCTGTGTTGAGTGCGGATGTCCTTGAGTAGGCCTACAACATCATGAGTGGTGTGCAAAATGGTGTAATGTCACATTGTGAAAGAATTTGTCAACTCTACCATCATAGCACAGGCTGCAAGGGAACACAGACATGCCGGCATCCCCTGAACAGGGGTGGGCATTACCTTTGAGAAAAATACACAAGGACGCAACTTGCCTCCGTTTTCTTATGTCAGTACACCCGCCATGGTTTTACAATTTTGGCGTGCAAACATGTGGAAGGGCATATTATAGTCAGGGAGGCCCAGCCCTGGACTCGACATGAGCAAACATTTCAGATAATCAAATGCATTGTACATTTCAGAAAACCATTTAATCAAATCTGGATTTCCGTCCAGAGTGGCTTGCCTCAAAACATTGTCAATAGTGGGATCAATCAGGAATCCATTGTCTACCGTTTATCATACCAAGGAAAGATAACATTTCCTTCTTGGTGTGCGGGGCGACCAAACCCGCAATAGACTGGACTCTTTCTGCGCTGATTCTCCGTTCACCTTTTGTGAGGACAAAGCCCAAGTATTCAACCTGCATTTTACACCATTGCATTTTCTTAAGTGTCACTTTGTGACCACATCCTGACAACCATTTTAACAGTGATAAACCCTCCTGTATGCTGACCTCCGCTGACATGCTACACAGTAACAAATCATCGACATATTGCAGCAGCACAGAACCTTGGGGGAGTGTACCATGATTCTAACATCGCTTGGAGGACTATGCTGTACACTACAGGTGAATCAGCATATCCCTGGGGCATTTCTGCACCAGGTCAGTTTGACGTCTGTCAAAGGAAAAAACAAAAAGTAGTCTGGTTATCTTATCAACTGGGATAGAAAAGAATGCATTTTTCAGATCTATCACACTGAACCAAACAGCGTCTGCTGGAATGGCAGATAATAATTAAGTGACATCAGGTACAACAAGGGCTATAGGCACAATGATGTTGTTGATGGCCCTTATATCCTGTACAAAGCGGGTAGTACCATCTGCCTTTGTCACTGGATTCACGGACGTGCTGTAGGGTGAAATCACCTCTTCCAGGATTCCCTTTTGTAGGAATTCCTTTATCATTGGCCTAAGTCCATCAAGTTTCTCTTTTTACAGCAGGTATTGTTTCTGGAACACTGAGATGACACCTGGTTTCACAGTAGCTTTGTAAGGTGTGCAATCTATGAATCCTGTGTCATAATCATTTGAAGACCATAATGCAGGGTTAATGTTGTTAAGTTATAGGTGGTCCTGTATGTTTGCAAGAATCAGTGGCACTGGTGTAGAGACTGGAATGAGATCTGAGTGTACTCTTATGCCCTGAGTCTTTGCTGATACCTGCAAATCAAGCTTAATGAACAAATCTCTCCCTAATAGGCTGACTGGGCAATCTAGTATAATGCTGAAGACATGATCTGTGATGTATTTGTGATGTATTCCCTGTCAATGGTTTCTACTGGTAAGGAATCTGTTCTGTATGTCCTTGTCAGTACCCCATTTATTCCCATAGAGGGCTCACATTTCCTTCCTCCCATTCTGAGTCACCTAAGTCCACCCCTTTTAGTCGGACGCTTTGGTCCGTCCTCTGTTCTGCCATTAGTATCCTAGCTGTCCATACGAGCAGAGCTCTGATGTTAAGCACAACACTTAACATGTAACATGTAACTGCAAACATTGAAACAAACAGATTTGACAATACAGACATGAACACACAAAGGGCCCATAAAAACTTTTCATTGAAATAAAAATGTACAGCTTGATCAATGCTGTTGGTACCAATAAAAAAAAAAAAAAAACTTCCAAGAAAATAAAATAAAATTCTCAATGCGCATATTTAAAAACAAATACCGTACTCCATACGCATTTATATACATTTTTCCATGTACTCTTTTTTCATTAACAGCTCATAACCACGCCCTTACACATAGAATATTGTAACGGACCGTTTCAGCAGACAAGGGGTTAAAATCCGTTTAGGCGATAAGCCCCTTTCTGAGAGACAGGCACAGCTACTGCAGGATACACAAAACTCCAGAACTGGATACAAAGTAGCACTCCAAACTGGAACCTCACGAATAGCTGCTAGCAGACGAACAGGGATCAGCATACAGTGAATCCCCCCAATAACGAGACAAGGCTCCGTGTTGAGGGTCAAGCAGTGGTCTGACTGTACTTCACGTACAGCCTCTTTTATTCATAAACCACAAACATAGTACTGCCCACAAGGGTTTGAAATACAACCAATCAGTAATTAACAACACATACAATGTAACTACAGCAACCAATCATTCACACCCCCAGAGGACCAGAATGAAGACTGTGACATAGGACAAATATGCAGCACTGTAGGATACACAGAGACAATACATCCCCACAATGCATCATGGTCTCCTCCTCTCTGTCCCGGAGACAACCGAGGCGTAATCCAATTATCTCTCAAGACAAAGAGAAGTCACCAATACACATGCGCAGACAACAGGACAGACATCACCCTTTAAACACACAATGGGACAATGGCACAATAGAAACACACCCAGCATTTCCTCCCAAGCTGACAAGTTACACTTATTATAAATTGTTACAACTTTGTGAGTTTACATTGGCCATACATATAACTTACATCAATTTAAACAGTATAACTTGGGGACAAACCTATCCAAAATTCACTTGAATCGGTTCAGGGGTTTAAAAGTTTGTATATGGCCCATAATCCTGGGGCAAGAGGCCAGCAGCCAGTCCTCTCCAAAACCCAGTGGCGAGGTCGGTTTCGCCACAAATATGAATTGCACACACAGCTCTGCTACGTACATACAACTCAGAGCCACACCCATTCACATTCCACTGAATCATGTATCTTTCACCCAATCACACAATCTCTTTGTTACATTTCAAAATTTGCAGCACAGACAAACACAGCTTTCCGGGAAACAGATATCCACACCACACCCAGAATTGCTGATGGTCTGTCACTGTAAAACAATATACATGTTAATCATACAGTCATTTTGTTAAAATTAACAAATCATCTTATATGCCATGTAGTTTTTGGTTTAGTGTTATACACATCGCCCCTTATTCTATATAACTACCCCTTCCATTTCCTTTGCCTTGCGTCTCTTATTTCAGGAGTGTTCAAACAGGGGAAATAAAGCAATACATCAAGACGTTCAGCTGTCCTAAATGTTCCTCAAACTTTTACTCATATCTGAATAAGGACTTAGAATGGGTGCAACCTTAGATTGATAGGATTGGACACTTCCAATTAGCATCATCACTGCAGGCACATTTTAAACCATCGGAACATACAATTTGGAAAGATCCAATCCAATACTGGAGCCCTGTCTGGAATATCTTATAGATAACACAGGTTAGTATCTTCACATTCTGCTCATGCATTACCAATTAGCAGCCCCCCTCCCCACCTCAACCCCCATATGAAATTGCTGAGCAGAGGAGGGGGGTATGAGATGGGAGGGAGTTCTCTCTGAGAGCACACTTCAGAGAAGACAGGAAAAGTTCTTGTAGGACTACAAATGACATTTTGGAATGTGGTGGGGGAAGGGATGCCACATGGCAACCTTTTCCTGTTCTTTTGTTCCCTACCACACCCAAATCCTCCATCTTGTAATAAGAAATGCTACTCATTTCATTTCTCTAACTTCAATTTCTCTCAGTCACTTCCATATACACTTTTCCACCATAACTCAGCTTGCACCAGCCTATTATTATCCTTCAACTTCTCTTTTCAATTATCGATACACTTATGCATTAACTGTCCATCTTTTAGTGCTGTAATCTCTAATTCCAGGGCTATAAATCGTCACTATTTAAACACACACAGATCATTAGGGCAATAAAACTTAACCAGTTCATTTCTGAACGTTTAACACAAGCCCTTTCTAATTGCAAACACTGAAACACTTTTTCCCTTGCCATGAATTAACTTCCTGACACTGCTGTGCTTTCTCACTCACAATAGCCCCCCTTCACAATCACAGGAGCTCTGATGTACACTGTCTGTAAGCTTCTAACAGATTTTTACAGCTTTTCATCCCTGTTGCCAGCCGGGCATAACATTCTGTTTCACATTTTAACTGTCAATTCTCACATCCTGCCCAATTGTCTATCCATGTGTTAACTAGGAAATAATTTGTGGGACTAGACCGTGCAACAAAGTTTACATGTTGGCAGTGATAGAAACAGAATGATTTCAAAGCCGGATGCGACCGTAAACTTACCACCCGGCCAACATTTCACACAGACAGATAATCTTAATACTTCTAAAATACTTATACTATATATACATAAGAGTTAATTCAAGCTTGTATCCTTCTGTTCCCGGAACAGATTTCTATTCATATAGTGCACTATCTAACGATACGGACTCAATGAGCCTCTTAAAATCAACAAGCTCCCAGAGCTTTTGCGTGTCCCAGACATCGCAATCCACCGAAATCATAAATAGATGGTTCGACTTACTTGAATGGGATTTTTGGTCATTGCTCCCAGGTCCAAGGAGGACAAGAATTGATGTCTTTCACTGTAGACCTGAAGAGTTGACCCTCCCAATCTCGGACCGAGCCCCCATGCTGTTAGGAAAATTTACTCTCTTGCCTAACGGTGTGTCCCTGACACATGATTTAGGTGATCAGCTTGAATTAAGTCTTATCCGGTACCGGGAGAATGAATTAGATTGACCACATGAACACATGTCTATTTCCAATCCATTCTGGTTTATTTCACAGTTGGCAAACAGTTATAATAGAGGGGGTTGAGCTTCCTTGACATCCAATCATATGTTAGCATTAGTATTTGACCTATAGTATGGTCACACATAAGCTCTGCATTAACATAATAGATGACTCCTAGTAACAGCATTTGACCAATCAGGTATATACACATGGGCTAGCATACAGTTGAGCCAGATGGCCTTATATGGTAGGAGTGTTCATACTTACAGACCAAGGAATGTATGGATATCCTTGAAACAGCTGAGGGAGTTTCACACATTCCATAAGGGGGGTAGGGAGGTATTGGAAGTGCACTGACCAAATGTAATACACGTTGCTGAATAAGACAAAATGGAGTCACATATATCCCTTCAGACGTCTATTTCTGAACGGACGTTCCAGAACGTCTTTTCAGAAAGTGCAGCTGCACGCTAATCGTGCAGCTGCTGATCAGGTTGCCCGCTGTCAGTGACAGCAGGGCAACCCTAAGACAAGGCAGGGACAGTTCCCAGGTGTCCCTGCCTTCTAGATCGCTGCAGACACAGCGCTCACCGAGCGCTGTGTCTGCAGAGAAGGAAGCGCTGTGCGCTTCCTGTTCCGGCCCGGCGGTCATGTGACCGCCGTGACCGCCGTGACCGGAGTGTGTAGGAGCTGTGTGAGGTCTCTCAGAGACCTCGATCAGCCCTGCTCTGAGGCTGTACAGCGCTGGATTGCTGCTGTACAGCCTCTCTAGGGGTGCATTTGTCCTGTAACTGGGGCTACTATGTCAGCCCCAGTTACAGGAGAAATCAACAGTGAAAAAAAAAAAAGTGAAGCAAATGTCCCCCAGAGGTCTTGTATGACCTTATGGGAGATGAAAAGTGTAAAATAAAAAAAATAAAAATAAAAGGTTGAAAATAAAAAAATAAAAAAAAGTTTCACATGTAAAAAAAAAAGTAAGGAATGAAAAAAAAAAGTTAAAAATAGAAAAAATAAAAAAAAGTATACATATTAGGTATTGCCGCGTCCGTAAAAAACAGCTCTATAAAAATATCACATGACCTAACCCCTCGGGTGAAGACCGTAAAAAAAAAAAAAAAAAACTGTGTCAAAACAAGCAATTTTTGTCACCTTGCATGACAAAAGGTGCAACACCAAGTGATCAAAAACGCGGATGTCCCACAAAATAGTACCAATAAAACCGTCACCTCATCCCGTAAAAAATGAGCCCCTACATAAGAAAATCTCTCAAAAAATAAAAAAACTATAGCTCTTAGAACATGGAGACACTAAAACATCATTTTTTTGGTTTCAAAAATGCTATTATTGTGTTAAAGTGAAACAAATAAAAAAAAGTATACATATTAGGTATTGCCGCGTCCGTAAAAACCAGCTCTATAAAAATATCACATGACCTAACCCCTCAGGTGAACACCGTAAAAAAAAATAAAGAAAAACTGTGTCAAAACAAGCAATTTTTGTCACCTTGCATCACAAAAGGTGCAACACCAAGTGATCAAAAATGCGTATGTCCCACAAAATAGTACCAATAAAACCGTCACCTCATCCCGCAAAAAATGAGCCCCTACATAAGAAAATCTCTCAAAAAATAAAAAAAACTATAGCTCTCAGAACATGGACACATTAAAACATAATTTTTTTGTTTCAAAAATGCTATTATTGTGTAAAACTTTAATAAATGAGAAAAAGTATACATATTAGGTATCGCCACGTCCGTAACAATCTTCTCTATAAAAATGTCACTTGACTGAACACCTCAGGTGAACGCTGTAAAAATAAATAAATAGAAACTGTGTTAAAACAACCAATTTTTTGGTCACCTTGCCCCATAAAGTGTTATAATGAATGATCAAAAAATCATATGTACCCAAAAATAGTACTAATAAAACTGGCACCTTATCCCCTAGTTTCCAAAATGGGGTCACTTCTTGGGAGTTTCTACTGTAAGGGTGCATCAGGGGGCTTCAAATGGGACATGGCATCTAAAAACCATGTGGAGTTCCTTTTCTTCTGCGCCCTGCCGTGTGCCCATACAGCAGTTTATGACCACACGTGGGGTGTTTCTGTAAACCGCAGAATCTGGGTAATAAATATTGAGTTTTGTTTGGCTGTTAACCATCGATGTGTTAAAGAAAAAAATTGATTAAAATGGAAAATCTGCCAAAAAAGTGAAATTTAAAAATTTGATCTCCATTTTCCTTTAATTCTTGTGGAACGCCTAAAGGGTTAACAAAGTTTGTAAAATTGGTTTTGAATACCTTGAGGGGTGTAGTTTCTACAATGGGGTCATTTATGGGGGTATCCACTATGTAGGCCCCACAAAGTGACTTCAGACCTGAACTGGTCCTTAAAAAGTGGGTTTTGGCAATTTTCTTAAAAATTTGAAGAATTGCTTCTAAACTTCTAAGCCTTCTAACGTCCTAAAAAAATAAAATGACATTTCCAAAATGATGCCAACATAAAGTAGACATATGGGGAATGTTAAATAATAAATATTTTATGAGGTATCACTTTCTGTTTTAAAAGCAGAGAAATTGAAATTTAGAAAATTGCGAATTGTTCAGATTTTTGGGTAAATTTGGGATTTTTTCATAAATAAAGGTGAAATATTTTGACTCAAATTTATGACTATCATGAAGTACAATGTGTCACGAGAAAACAATCTCTGAATGACTTGGATAAATAAAGGCGTTCCAAAGTTATTACCACATAAAGTGAGATATGTCAGTTTTGCAAAATTTGGCCTGGTCAGGAAGGGGGCAAATGGCCCAGATGGCAGGTGGTTAATAATTGTGGTTTTATTTTAAAAAAAAATTCGTACAGTGAGAAAAAAGTACCACAAACATGAGTGGATTAATCTCGCATGTCAAATCATAAAGAAAATGCAGAACAAGAACGAACAGCATCATAGAGAAATGGATTTTATCATTAGTTTCCAAATAATGCCATTCCTCGTGCCACATCCTATTATTATAATAACATTAGTCATCTGAAATGAAATCATTGACAGAAAGGACACCTATGAGAACATTTGTGGGAGATCACTTTATTCTTCCTGAAGAATGCGTTTTCTTAGTAGTATACCACAACAATCTACCATAGCCATGAAAAGGCAAATAAAGGATAAAGAGCACAAAAGACCAAAACAAAAATGCCAACGACAAACAGAGACAAGAACAATAGGGAGTGGTAAGGACAGAAAGGGGAGAACCATATCTGTGTAAGGTCAGAGTCACACATATGGTGTGAAAGAGGTCCACTTTATCCTGCAATAGTGCTGTCAGGTACTCCATAGTCCTGACCTCAAATACCCTGGCATACAGATAAGATCTGCGGTGGGTCATGTTGTTTCCAATACTTGGCAATAAGATAGTGTGCTGCCGTCAACACCAGCAGGAACAACTGGGGCGTAGGTGTAATCTTCAACAGGTAGGAGAGGGGATCCTGGGGGACACCACATCCTAAGAGGTCACATAGGAGCAATTGAACATCATACCAAAAAGGACGGATGAGCTTGCATTCCCAAAAAATATGAGGAAGTGCTCCCTTAGATTTACCACATCTCCAACACAACCCTGAAACTGCTGGATTCATACTACTGAGGAGATTGGGGGTATGATACCAAAACATTATATAGGTTTTCTTTAGCTAAAACGGAGAAGGATGACTTTTCTCTGCTACATATGAGGCAACAGGTGCTGTCGGGCAGAGTCCTCCCCAAGTATTCCTCCCAGCAAACCATATAAGAGTGGCGGGGTATCCGGTCCTGAAAAGGTACTAAAAGTATAGCATATATTTCCGAAATCCTCCCCTTCAGAGAGGGTCCTCTTCTGCAAAGGCACTTGAACGCTGTCGGAAGAAAGACCAACAATGCAGAAAAAACTGTCTGGACAAAATGCCGAACCTGGGTATAAAAAAGAAAATGAGCTGCCAAAGGGAGATCAAATTTAGTTTGAAGTGCTGAAAAAGCTAACAATTCCCTTGTGAACAGGTCAACCACATCTGCAAAATGAAAAATCCCTTGTTGAAACCATGGTCTGGTAACAGGCCCAGAAAGACTATCGGGGAGGAGGGGATGGTACAAGAAAGATGTCATGGATGTGGTGAAGCTAGTGGAAACTTTCTGCTACAGGTTTGCCATATGGATCTAGTGAGCGCCGTAGGACCAAGGAGTACCCCGGCAGTGGAAGGGCCATAAGGGCTCGACCATAAGAGAGAAATGGGGTGGGCAGGAGCCAACCACAATCTCTCAATTTTCATCCAAATAGAGTAAGTCGTTAAAGAAGCCCAGGCTGTCACAAAGCGTAATTGAGCCGCCCAGTAATATTTAGTTAGGTCAGGGACTCCTAGACCACCCCGGGACCTGTTGCCCAGTAGTACCAGTATCCTATGCCGCTTATCCGTCCATATAAATCATAAGATCTGTGATTGCAACATTTTAAAATCTCATAAGGGCCCTTGAATAGGTAAAGTCTCAAATAAGTACAGGATCTTTGGAAGAATCATCATTTACCACCGCTATTCAACCCAATAAGGATAGTATCTTTCACTTGGCTAGAAGTTCCCTAATTTCCCTGTAGATGGGGTGGGAGGAGTTAAGTTTATACAAGATATTTAAGGGACTCCTGCTTCCAGTTAAAGAGGAAATTCGTCTGAAGTGTGCATAGGGAGGGCTGAGTAATATTAAGAGGTAAAGCCTCTGTCTTACGAGTATTAACTTTATGTCCCGAAATCATCCCAAATGTATGCAGGGCAGATTGGAGATTGGGAAGGAAAATATGAAACCTGGTCAAGGTGAGCAGGATGTCATGCCTGACAGTATTCCCCGTATATCCGGATGCAACCTAATAGTCACCACCAAGAGTTCTATGCAGAGTGCAAACAATAGTGGGGACAGAGGACATCCCTGTCGAGTGCCATTTTTAATGGAGATCGGACGGGACACAGCATGTGGAAGTTTGACTGTCGCCATGGGAGAGGAATACAGGACGCAAATAACCTGAAGAAAAGGGCCAGCGAAGCTAAAGCCCTGCAAGGTGGCGAACATAAACGGCCAGCTTAAATGATCAAATGCCTTCTCTGCATCCAAACTAAGCAGCAAGGCCTCCTCCCCTGAACGCTTAACCACCTCCAACAAATGTTCCGACAGGTGTTACCTCCACCCTGTCGGCAAGGGGCAAAACCAACTTGGTACTTGTGTATCAGGGAGGGAAGATAGACGTTTAGCTGTGAGGCCAGAATTTTAGTGAAGATTTTAATGTCTGAATTTAATAGGGTCATTGGTCTATAGTTCTTGCATTCCAGGGGATCATTACCGGGTTTCAAGATCATTGTCAGATAAGAATGAGACATTGAAATGGGAACTACACCTCCCGCTAGAAACGAGTTAAAAAAAGACATTATACAGGGTAATAGCTCTGATTTAAAGGTTTTATAGTAGCAGTATGGAAGACCGTCTGGCCCTGAGGACTTGGCATCCGGAAGGTGATCAATAACTTCCTCAACCTCCTTTGCCGTTATGGGTCCATTAAGTGCAGTAAGAACTTCAGAAGACAAAGTGGGCAGGTGACAAGAAGCATGTCTATAGGAGGTTCTACCTAGACTCAACATCAGCAGGGAGACCACTAGGCAAGCTATATAAGTCAGAATAATATGATGCAAACAGCATGGCTCGGGATAATAAATCATATCCCCTTATCATATATCATATGCTCCCCTTTAATGACCTGAGGGTTAGCTTGGGCAGGTCGGTCTCGTAGTTGCTTAGGGCCCATGTCGTAGCTGCGGCGTCCCTCTTGAGTCTAGTTCCCAATGCAATACAGTGTCCCCTCATCACAGCTTTATGGGCCTCCCAAAGACACCCAACGTCACTCACTGATCCCTCATTAAGCTCAAAGTAAGTCTTCAAATGAGCACACAGTTCACCCCGAAGCAACGGCCTTTTGAAGAGGGTATTAATAAGGCACCAGTGACAGTTGTGAGTGTGGGCATTACCTCCACCGGAGCATAGTCAGACCATGTGATTGGTCCCAACATGGCCCCTTTCTAGATCCTCAAGGTAGAAATCATCCCCAAAAAGTAGTCTATTTTGGCATGTGTACTATGATGGGTAGAGTAGAAGGAAAAGGACCCATCAGTGGGGTTGTTAACTCGCCACAGATCATAGAGTAACGTCTGATCAGTTGCCGAAAATCCCTAGAGGTCCACGGCTGGCCCCGATGTGACGGTCGACCAGGTAAGGTGAGTCTATCCATAGTCTGAGAAAGTAACATTAACATCTCCTCCCATCAGGATCAGCAGGTCAGAGTCCTGAAAGACCTTGCGGAACACCATATTCAAAAAGTGGATTTGGGACTTATTGGATGCATACAAATTACAAAGGGTAATCGGGTGGTTTCCCAGGGAACCTCGGAGAATGATATATCACTCCCTTGAGAATCTAAGAGGGAGGACTCTAACCTAATGGGGCATGTAGCTGAAAGCAGTATCGCTACCCCGGCTTTCCAACGTAGTAGCAGAGTGCGTAGCAGAGTAGACCGTAGGGTAGTAGCGTGTGGCAAATCTAAAAGAACCAGTGTCATCAAAGTGGGAACATCTTGAGGGGATCCATAAGTCACGACATACGGGGGAAACACAAGGAAGGGTGAACAAGACACAGCAAAACCAGACAAAAGGACCACAAGTAAATTCAAAGATTGTTATTCCCAGGGAGAGAATTCCCTGCTTGAGGCAGAGTGTAGAACAACTATAAGATGCAATAAGCGCTGACAACGGCAAAGTAGAACAGACTAAACACCCTGTGAGCTAGCACAGGGGAAAAGAGAACAAAGCCTTGATAGGGAAAGAATGACAGGAGACACTCAGACAGGCAACAAGAACCAAACTACATAGAGAGGCCTGCGAGGAACCAGGCCCACACCTAAAAAACAAGATTAGAAATAACAATGTAGTGACAGAAAGGCACCTAAAATATAGAATTATGAAGGCCAGTTGAAGAAAATAACCCCCCAGGGGTTGAAGTAAAAAGTTTAATCACAAGGACAGCGGAGGATGGGGGGATGAGGAGGATCCTGATGGCAGGCTGGCTTTCCTCTTCTGTTGAACCAGAGTCCAGATCCTGGATGGCGGTGCAGGGGGAGAACTCATCTTCCAATTGGACAGATCTGTTAGTTGAATCTCCAAGGTTTCACAGAAAGTCTGTTTATCAGTTGAAGGTGATGCCTCTTTTGAAGCATGATCCAGGAAAGGTCAGGGGAAAGCATTATGGCGGCTCCATCAAATTCCGCAACTCCTGACATGCCTGTTTTAATAGCTACATGCATTCTTCATGTAATAAGAATTCTGGAATATCTATTCTTATGACTCTGTGTTGTGCTATTCCTTTATTATTTCAATCAGAAGTTATAAATGAATTGCTAGCAGTCTGCAGTAAGGGTACAGAGGGGAGGTAACCAGTTGGGGGGGGGGTGTACCTGCACAGACTTACTCTATCCAATAAGTGCTGTCATTTTCAGACTGTGCAGGTACACCCCCCCCCCCCCCACTTGTTACCAACCCTCTGTACCCTTACTGCAGACTGCTAGCAAGTTACTTCTAGTAAAAATATTACAGGAATGGCTCAACATACATAGGGGATGCATGAAGCTATTAAAACAGGCATGTCAGGAGTGGTGACAGGTCCTCTTTAAGTGTGAAGTCATAAACGCAGCATATGACATCCTGAGGACAATCAGCAGTCCCTTTCAACTTCAGAGTCCTATGGGCCCTGTCCAGCTTGATCTTATGAGTCGAGGGTTTTCCCAGAATAAGATTGAAGATTGCCTCTAGTGTAGTAAATAAATCCTCATCCCCATATGTTTTGGTAGCCCCTGTTGTCCAAGTCCTCCAAGTGACGGCCCATGTCCCAGAGAGCCATGGACTGAGTGGCTATCGCTGAGTGGAGATGGGAAACATATTTTCTGGTATCATTATGGGCATCCTTCAAGGAGTCTATCCTCGTCCCCAGGAGTTTAATATCAGATCAGATGGATGCAATTTCAGCCCTGCAGGCTACTTTAATCGACTTTCCAGGGTAGTGAATAGAGATGGCCTTGCGGTTCGCCCGGCGGTCGTTTCGCTGCGAACTTTGCGCGTTTGCGATTCGCCAAACATGCAAACATATGGCGATGTTCGCATGCGCCATATTCTTTTGCATTACGCCGAACTTTGACCCATGACACATCCATCAGGACAGCCGATTGAGACGAACTTTGACCCATGACACATCCATCAGGACAGCCAATTGAGACGAACTTTGACCCATGACACATCCAACAGGACAGCCAATTGAGACGTTTCAGCACATGGACACACCCCCACCCTATCACAGAACCCGATCTGGCAGCCATTTTACATTCTGTGTTTTGCCATTTGCCAGTGTAGGGAGAGGTTGCTTTGTGGAACAGGGGCAGGCTGTTAGGGACACCAAACGCTAGCTAATAGGGCCACAAAAGTCCTTTTAAGGACTGGTGTATAGGTGCTATCGATAGGTGTGATATACTGAGGGGTGTGATATACTTATAATATACTTTCTAACATAGAAAATACACTGCTCAAAAAAATAAAGGGAACACTTAAACAACACAATGTAACTCCAAGTCAATCACACTTCTGTGAAATAAAACTGTCCACTTAGGAAGCAACACTGAGTGACAATCAATTTCACATGCTGTTGTGCAAATGGGATAGACAACAGGTGGAAATTATAGGCAATTAGCAAGACACCCCCAATAAAGGAGTGGTTCTGCAGGTGGTGACCACAGACTACTTCTCAGTTGCTATGCTTCCTGGCTGATGTTTTGGTCACTTTTGAATGCTGGCGGTGCTTTCACTCTAGTGGTAGCATGAGACGGAGTCTAAAACCCACACAAGTGGCTCAGGTAATGCAGCTTATCCAGGATGGCAAATTAATGCGAGCTGTGGCAAGAAGGTTTGCTGTGTCTGTCAGCGTAGTGTCCAGAGCATGGAGGCGCTACCAGGAGACAGGCCAGTACATCAGGAGACGTGGAGGAGGCCGTAGGAGGGCAACAACCCAGCAGCAGGACCGCTACCTCCGCCTTTGTGCAAGGAGGAACAGGAGGAGCACTGCCAGAGCCCTGCAAAATGACCTCCAGCAGGCCACAAATGTGCATGTGCCTGCTCAAACGGTCAGAAACAGACTCCATGAGGGTGATATGAGGGCCCGACATCCACAGGTGGGGGTTGTGCTTACAGCCCAACACCATGCAGGACGTTTGGCATTTGCCAGAGAACACCAAGATTGGCAAATTCGCCACTGGCGCCCTGTGCTCTTCACAGATGAAAGCAGGTTCACACTGAGCACATGTGACAGACGTGACAGAGTCTGGAGACGCAGTGGAGAACGTTCTGCTGCCTGCAACATCCTCCAGCATGACCGGTTTGGCATTGGGTCATTAATGGTGTGGGGTGGCATTTCTTTGGAGGGCCGCACAGCCCTCCATGTGCTCGCCAGAGGTAGCCTGACTGCCATTAGGTACCGAGATGAGATCCTCAGACCCTTTGCGAGACCATATGCTGGTGCGGTTAGCCCTGGGTTCCTCCTAATGCAAGACAATGCTAGACCTCATGTGGCTGGAGTGTGTCAGCAGTTCCTGCAAGACAAAGGCATTGATGCTATGGACTGCCCCGCCCGTTCCCCAGACCTGAATCCAATTGAGCACATCTGAGATATCATGTCTCGCTCTATCCACCAACGTCATGTTGCACCACAGACTGTCCAGGAGTTGGCAGATGCTTTAGTCCAGGTCTGGGAGGAGATCCCTCAGGAGACCGTCTGCCACCTCATCAGGAGCATACACAGGCATTGTAGGGAGGTCATACAGGCACGTGGAGGCCACACACACTACTGAGCCTCATTTTGACTTGTTTTAAGGACATTACATCAAAGTTGGATCAGCCTGTAGTGTGTTTTTCCACTTTAATTTTGAGTGTGACTCCAAATCCAGACCTCCATGGGTTGAAAAATTTGATTTCCATTTTTTTATTTTTGTGTGATTTTGTTGTCAGCACATTCAACTATGTAAAGAACAAAGTATTTCAGAAGAATATTTAATTAACTCAGATCTAGGATGTGTTATTTTTGTGTTCCCTTTATTTTTTGAGCAGTGTATATTATAGTACATTTGTATTGTGCAGCAGTTGTGTGTGGTTCTGCTGCGATACCGCAGCTATATAGAGGGACAAGCACTATTTGAACAACTATTTGCAACGGGTGTGATATACCTGTTGCCCCAAAAAAAACTGATTGAGGGGTGTGATATACCTTCTTCCACAAAATACTGATTGAGGGCTGCGATATACCTGTTGCCCCAAATAAACAGGGTGGTGTGATATAACTGTTTTGGCAAAAAAAATAATTGAGGGGTGTGATATACCTGCTTCCACAAAATACTGATTAAAGGGTTCGATATACCTGCTTCCACCAAATATTGATTGAGGGGTGCGATATACCTGCTTCCACAAAATACTGATTAAGGGGTTTGATATACCTGCTCCCACAAAATACTGATTGAGGGCTGCGATATACCTGTTGCCACAAATAAACAGGGTGGTGTGATATAACTGTTTTGGCAAAAAAAATAATTGAGGGGTGTGATATACCTGCTTCCACAAAATACTGATTAAAGGGTTCGATATACCTGCTTCCACCAAATATTGATTGAGGGGTGCGATATACCTGCTTCCACAAAATTCTGATTAAGGGGTTTGATATACCTGCTTCCACAAAATACTGATTGAGGTCTGCGATATACCTGCTTCCACAAAATACTGATTAACCCCTTAACGACCCAGGACGAGAATGCTCGTCCTCAATCGCCGGCACTTAGCGCTAGAGGACGAGCGTTCTCATCCTGCAGTCGTTCCTCCCCCCTGATTAGCAGCAGAGATCTGGCGGTTACTGACAGCCGGATCCCTGCTGCATCCACCAGCATTGGCGATAACGCCGATGCCGGTGGATTAACCCCTCATATGCCGCGGTCAGCGCTGACCGCGGCATATGGGAGGTTTGCGCTCCCTCACCTGATACATCGGGTCCCTGCGCTGCTGTGGCAGAGAATCGATGGTTGCCATGGCAGCCCCAACCCATTCCAAGGCTTGGGGCCTGTCATGTACGGAAGCCTAAGAGGCCCAGCCCCCAGGCTGAGTCTCCTAGGCAACTGTTAGCGTCTTACAGTGTAAGGCCTCTTTCACACGACCGTATGGCTTTTTCAGTGTTTTGCGGTCCGTTTTAATCGGATCCGTTGTTCCGTTTTTTGTTTCCCGTTTCCGTTCTGTTTTTCCGTTTTGTTTTTCCGTATGGCATATACAGTATACAGTAATTACATAAAAAAAATTGGGCTGGGCATAACATTTTCAATAGATGGCTCCGCAAAAAACGGAACAGATACGGAAGACATACAGATGCAAAACTGTGCTAAATAAACTATTTTTTTGTCACCTTACGTCACAAAAAGTACAACAGCAAGCGATCAAAAAGGCGTATGCCCACCAAAATAGTACCAATCTAACCATCACCTCATCCCGCAAAAAATGAGCCCCTAACTGAGACAATCGTCCAAAAAATAAAAAAACTATGGCTCAGAATATGGAGACACTAAAACATCATTTTTTTTTGTTTTAAAAAAGCTGTTATTGTGTAAAACTTACATAAATAAAAAAAAGTATACATATTAGGTATCGCCGCGTCCATATCGACCGGCTCTATAAAAATATCACATGACCAAACCCCTCAGATGAACACCGTAAAAAATGAAAAATAAAAACTATGCTAAATAAACAATTTTTTGTCACCCTGCATCACAAAACAGCTATTTCTTGTTACCTTGCCCCACAAAAAGTGTAATATAGAGCAACCAAAAATCATATGTACCCTAAACTAGTACCAACAAAACTTCCACCCTATCCCGTAGTTTCTAAAATGGGGTCACTTTTTTGGAGTTTCTACTCTAGGGGTGCATCAGGGGGGCTTCAAATGGGACATAGTGTCAAAAAAAACTGTCTAGCAAAATCTGCCTTCCAAAACCCGTATGGCATTCCTTTCCTTCTGCGCCCTGCCGTGTGCCCGTACAGCAGTTTGCGACCACATATGGGGTGTTTCTGTAAACTACAGAATTAGGGCCATAAATGAGTTTTGTTTCGCTGTTAACCCTTGCTTTGTAACTGGAGAAAAATATTAAAATGGAAAATCTGCCAAAAAAAGTGAAATTTTGAAATTGTATCTCTATTTTCCATTAATTCTTGTGGAACACCTAAAGGTTTAACGACGTTTGTAAAATCAGTTTTGAATACCTTGAGGGGTGTAGTTTCTTAGATGGGGTAACTTTTTTTGGAGTTTCTACTATAGGGGTGCATCAGGGGGGGCTTTAAATGGGACATGGTGTCAAAAAATCCAGTCTAGCAAAATCTGCCTTCCAAAAACCATATGCCATTCCTTTCCTTCTGCGCCCTGCCGTGTACCCGTACAGCAGTTTACGACCACATATGGGGTGTTTCTGTAAACTACAGAATCAGGGCCATAAATAATGAGTTTTGTTTGGCTGTTAACCCTTGCTTTGTAACTGGAAAAAAAATATTAAAATAGAAAATCTGCCAAAAAAGTGAAATTTTGAAATTGTATCTCTATTTTCCATTAATTCTTGCGGAACACCTAAAGGGTTAACAACGTTTGTAAAATCAGTTTTGAATACCTTGAGGGGTGTAGTTTCTTGAATGGGGTCATTTTTGGGTGGTTTCTATCATGTAAGCTTCACAAAGTGACTTCAGACCTGAACTGGTCCTTAAAAAGTAGGTTTTTGAAATTTCAAGATTTACTTCTAAACTTCTAAGCCTTGTAACGTCCCCCAAAAATAAAATTTCATTCCCAAAATGATCCTAACATGAAGAAGACATATTGAAAATGTAAAGTAATAACTATTTTTGTAGGTATTAATATGTATTATAGAAGTAGACAAATTGAAACTTGGAAATTGTAAAATTTTTCAAATTTTTTTGCAAATTTGGTATTTTTTTTATAAAAAAATGATTTTTTTTTACTCCATTTTAGCAGTGTCATGAAGTACAATATGTGACGAAAAAACAATCTCAGAATGGCCTGGATAAGTCAAAGCATTTTAAAGTTATCACCACATAAAGTGACACTGGTCAGATTTGCAAAAAATGGCCTGGTCCTGAAGGTGAAAATGAGCCCGGTCCTTAAGGGGTTAAGGGGATTGATATATCTGCTTCCACCATATCGATTGAGGCCTGCGAGATACCTGCTTCCACAAAATACTGATTAAGAGGTTTGATATACCTGCTTCCACAAAATACTGATTAAGGGGATTGATATACCTGCTTCCCAAAAATACTGATTAAGGGGATTAATATACCTTCTTCCACAAAATATTGATTGAGGCCTGCGAGAAACCTCCTTCCACAAAATACTGATTAAGGGGTTTGATATATCTGCTTCCACAAAATATTGATTGAGGCCTGCTATATACCTGCATCAACAAAATACTGATTAAGGCCTCTTTTACACGGCCGTTTTTTTTTTCCGTTTTGCGGGCCGTTTTTTGCGGTCCGTATACGGTCCGTATACGGAACCATTCATTTCAATGGTTCCGCAAAAAAAACGGAATGTGTTCCGTATGCATTCCGTTTCCGTATTTCCGTTTTTCCGTTCCGTTTAAAGATAGAACATGTCCTATATTTGGCCGCAAATCACGTTCCGTTGCTCCATTAAAGTCTATGGGTCCGCAAAAAAACGGAATGCATACGGAAATGCATCCGTATGTCTTCCGTATCCGTTCCGTTTTTTGCGGAACCATCTATTGAAAATGTTATGCCCAGCCCAATTTTTTATATGAAATTACTGTACACTGTATATGCCATACGGAAAAACGGAACGGAAAAACGGAACGGAAACGGAAACACAACGGAAACAAAAAACGGAACAACGGATCCGTTTAAAACGGACCGCAAAACACTGAAAAAGACATACTGTCGTGTGAAAGAGGCCTAAGGGGTTGGATATACCTGTTTCCACCAAATATTGATTGAGGCCTGCGATATACCTGCTTCCACAAATACTGCTCTTCACTAGGGAATAGGCACAGGGTCATTTTGAAAGTGACATGCAGAGGAAGAGGCACGCCGTTCCGCAGGGGTGGTAGGGGTCGGGCAGGTGCACCAGGCCGGAGCCTAAGTGGGAAGTTGGAGAAGGCGCATGCGATTACTTTAACCACCACCGGACCGCCTAACGCAGGATCGCGTTCCGGAGGTGGCAGCGCTGCGCAGAGTCACGCATATACGCGTCATCTCGCGAGACGCGAGATTTCGCTCAAAGCCGGCCCGCGCATGCGCATCGCGGGCCGGCAAAAGTTAGAGGACAAGTTCGTAACCAGCCTGCCAGCAACGATCATTGGCTGGCAGGCTGGCGATTTTCAAAAAAACGAATCACAAGCCATATAACAGATCATATTAGTAAATATGATCTGTTATATGGCTTGGCTGCTCCTCTGCTGGTCCTTTTCGTCGGTTGGATCCAACAGAGGAGCAGGCTTCACAGTGAGTAGCACCAACACTACACTTTAGCCCCAGATCACCCCCTGCACCCCAATTAACCCTTTGATCACCCCTTTGATCGCCCCTGTCAATCACTTAGTGAAAGACAAAAAGTGATCAGTGTAAACTGTCACTTTTTTTTCCACTAGTATTGGCTGTTAGGTTTTAGGATAGTTTAGGCCCCTTGGTTAGGTAGTTAGCGATCGGTTAGCGCCCAGCCCACCGCACCGCCGTCACTGATTCGCTGATTAGCGTATCGCTAATCAGCATTTGTACTTTTATAGTATCTGTAAGTGATCAAAACTGAACACGGTCACCTTAGCTCGCCATCCACCTAAAACGCAGTGGTGTTTGCCCGATCAGGCCTGATCGGTCGCCCACACGTGCGTTCACCCACGCTCGCCCCACCGCAGTGACAAAAAATATTATATTTTTTGATCACTGCACAATCACTTTACACGCACTGCGGCGATAAAAAAATCAGTTTTGATATTTTTTATCAACCGCAGCGGCCTCCGGTACTTCGCTAGCCTCCCCTTTGTAAGACAGGCTTGCTTTTTTTCTTGGGTAGTCTCAGGGAATACCCCTAAATTTAGTAGTCCAAATGTCAAACAGGGGGTATTCTTCTGAAGAGGCCTACAGGATTCTGACCCAGTCGGATGAGGAATGGGAACCCTCATCTGACGAATCTAGCGGGTCAGAATATGAACCTGTAGAGAGCAGTGGCAGTCTGACCCAAAGTTCGGACGAGGAGGTTGAGGTCCCTGATAGCACCAGGCGTACCAGGCCCCGTGTCGCTAGACCACAGGTTGTGCAGGATCCGTTTCAAGGGCAGCAGAGTGGGGCTGGCGCTGTCGGATCACGTGGTGAGGCATACACCAGCAGCGCAGCCCTCCCTGGACCTAGTACCAGCATTGCCGTACAACATGGTGAAGTGGCGAGCACCAGAAGGGCAGTTGAAGCTGGTACGGTGGCACGTGCAATAGTTACCCCGTCGCAGCCACCGCAAAGACAGGCCCGTAGAGCCCCTAGAGTCCCTGAGGTGCTGGCAAACCCCGATTGGCAGTCACCAACTTCAGCCGCACCTGTAGTTCCCTCTTTCACCGCCCAGTCTGGAGTTCGGGTTGAGACAGCTCAGATCGGTTTGGCCCTGGGATTTTTTGAGCTGTTCTTGACTGCGGAGCTCTTGGACTTAGTCGTGGCAGAGACAAACCGGTATGCCACACAATTTATATGCGCCAACCCGGGAAGCTATTATGCCCAGCCTTTCCCGTGGAAACCAGTCCAAGTTTCCGAACTTAAAATTTTTCTGGGCCTTCTCCTCAACATGGGTCTAACTAAAAAGCATGAATTGCGGTCATATTGGTCCACGAACCCGATTCATCACATGCCCATGTTCTCTGCTGCTATGTCCAGGGCACGTTTTGAGACCATCCTGCGTTTCCTGCACTTTAGTGACAACAGCACCTCTCGTCCCAGATGCCACCCAGCTTTTGACCGGCTCCACAAAATTCGGCCCCTCATAGACCACTTCAACCAGAAATTTGCAGATTTGTATACCCCCGAGCAAAACATCTGCGTAGACGAGTCCCTAATACATTTTACCGGGCGCCTTGGCTTCAAACAATACATCCCAAGCAAGCGTGCCCGGTATGGGGTCAAATTGTATAAGCTTTGTGAAAGGGCCACAGGCTATACCCACAAATTTCGGATCTATGAGGGAAAAGATCAGACCCTGGAGCCGGTCGGTTGCCCTGACTACCTGGGGAGCAGTGGGAAGATAGTCTGGGACTTGGTGTCACCCTTATTTGGCAAGGGGTACCATCTTTATGTGGACAATTTTTACACAAGTGTGCCCCTCTTCAGGCATTTGTTTCTAGAACAGATTGGCGCCTGTGGCACCGCGCGAACTAGTCGCGTGGGCTTCCCCCAACGGCTCGTTACCACCCGTCTTGCAAGGGGGGAGAGGGCTGCCTTCTGTAACGAAGAACTGCTCGCGGTGAAATGGAGAAACAAGCGTGACGTTTACATGCTTTCCTCCATTCACGCAGACACGACCATACAAATTGAAAGGGCAACCCGTGTCATTGAAAAGCCCCTCTCAGTCCACGACTATAATGCGCTCATGGGAGGGGTGGACTTCAATGACCAGATGTTGGCTCCCTATTTAGTTTCCCGACGCACCAGACGCTGGTATAAGAAGGTGTCTGTATATTTGATTCAATTGGCTGCCTATAATAGTTTTGTTCTCTACAGTAAGGCTGGGAGAACAGGATCCTTCCTCAAATTTCAGGAAGAGATCATCGAGAACCTCCTGTATCCAGGAGGTTCCGTGGCCCCATCCACCAGTGTAGTTAGCCGTCTACACGAGCGACATTTCCCCAGTGTCGTTCCGGGTACCTCAACCCAACCGTCACCCCAAAAAAGATGTCGTGTCTGTAGCAGGAGTGGAATAAGGCGTGACACCCGCTATTTCTGTCCTGACTGTCCTGACCACCCTGCCCTATGCTTTGGAGAGTGTTTCCGGAAGTACCACACCAAGGTACACTTAGCATAGGGATTGCATCTCACAGGACAGGCACACAGGGCTATTAGGGCCCTTTTACTCACAGCTGCTGCAAACCTCTCCTTTCACCTGGGATAAAGTGCATAATGTACTTCACCACATCTTTGGGCGATTTGCGCTTTGCACATTGTCCCATGGGGAAGGAGAGGTTTGTTCTATAAAGGTAAAAAAATAAAATAAAATAAAAATTACCAGTAAGTAAAAAAGTTAACGTTCAGTTAAAAAAGTTAAAAAAAAGTTTATATGTTCTGTTCAAAAGTTATTATAAAGTTAATAAATTTATTGCGTTGCGGCCTAGTTTTTTCTTTTTTGTTTTGTTTTTTTTACCTTCCAGGTGGACCAACCGATTGACTAGCTGCAGCACTGATGTGCATTCTGACAGAAGCATTGCGCTGCTGTCAGATTACACAAAAGTCAGTGTATGCGGCGCTGCAAGACGAGATTTCTCCTCTGCAGTAAAAGATACGTTTGCCGAGGCATATGAGCTGAGGAGGTGGCGGTGTTCATATACTTTGGCAAACACTTTGTATATATATAAAAAAAAAAAATCCCGGCAATGATTTATTCATTCACATCTATTGATGTGAATGGAGAAATCTGGTTTGCCAGGGCATACGAGCTAAGTGGGTATGGCCGTATGCTCAATATAAGGAGAATAGCAGAAACTCCTAATGCTGGCCATACATGTAATGATTGCGGAGACCCTCAAATGCCAGGGCAGTACAAACACCCCACAAATGACCCTATTTTGGAAAGAAGACACCCCAAGGTATTCACTGAGGGGCATATTGAGTCCATAAAAGATTGAAATTTTTGTCCCAAGTTAGCGGAAAGGGAGACTTTGTGAGAAAAAACCCCAAAAAATCAATTTCCGCTAACTTCTGGCAAAAAAAAAAAATTTCGATGAACTCGCCATGCCCCGAATTGAATACCTTGGGGTGTCTTCTTTCCAAAATGGGGTCACATGTGGGGTATTTATACTGCCCTGGCTTTTTAGGGGCCCTAAAGCGTGAGAAGAAGTCTGGGATCCAAATGTCTAAAAATGCCCCCCTAAAAGGAATGTGGGCCCCTTTGCGCATCTAGGCTGCAAAAAAGTGTCACACATGTGGTATCTCCGTACTCAGGAGAAGTTGGGCAATGTGTTTTGGGGTGTCATTTTACATATACCCATGCTGGGTGAGAGAAATATCTTGGTCAAATGCCAACTTTGTATAAAAAAATGGGAAAAGTTGTCTTTTGCCAAGATATTTCTCTCACCCAGCATGGGTATATGTAAAATGACACCCCAAAACACATTGCCCAACTTCTCCTGAGTACAGAGATACCACATGTGTGACACTTTTTTGCAGCCTAGGTGGGCAAAGGGGCCCACATTCCAAAGAGCACCTTTCGGATTTCACAGGCCATTTTTTACAGATTTTGATTTCAAACTCCTTACCACACATTTGGGCCCCTAGAATGCCAGGGCAGTATAACTACCCCACAAGTGACCCCATTTTGGAAAGAAGACACCCCAAGGTATTCCGTGAGGGGCATGGCGAGTTCCTAGAATTTATTATTTTTTGGCACAAGTTAGCGGAAAATGATGATTTTTATTATTTTATTTTTTTCTTACAAAGTCTCATATTCCACTAACTTGTGACAAAAAAAAAAAACTTCCATGAACTCATTATGCCCATCAGCGAATACCTTGGGGTGTCTTCTTTCCAAAATGGGGTCACTTGTGGGGTAGTTATACTGTCCTGGCATTCTAGGGGCCCAAATGTGTGGTAAGGAGTTTGAAATCAAAATCTGTAAAAAATGGCCGGTGAAATCCGAAAGGTGCTCTTTGGAATGTGGGCCCCTTTGCCCACCTAGGCTGCAAAAAAGTGTCACACATGTGGTATCTCCGTACTCAGGAGAAGTTGGGCAATGTGTTTTGGGGTGTCATTTTACATATGCCCATGCTGGGTGAGAGAAATATCTTGGCAAAAGACAACTTTTCCCATTTTTTTATACAAAGTTGGCATTTGACCAAGATATTTATCTCACCCAGCATGGGTATATGTAAAATGACACCCCAAAACACATTGCCCAACTTCTCCTGAGTACGGAGATACCACATGTGTGACACTTTTAAATTTCGATTAATAACAAAAAAAAGTTAAAATGTCAGCAGCAATGAAATACCACCAAATGAAAGCTCTATTAGTGAGAAGAAAAGGAGGTAAAATTCATTTGGGTGGTAAGTTGCATGACCGAGCAATAAACGGTGAAAGTAGTATAGGTCAGAAGTGTAAAAAGTGGCCTGGTCATTAAGGGTGTTTAAGCTATGGGGGCTGAAGTGGTTAAAGGATGCACCAGAGTTGGTTGAGGGGCTCATTCAGCCTTCCACTTCTGCACCCTCCTCATCCTCTGTATCTGCACCCTCCTCACTCTCTGCTGTGTGCACCCCTAAAGACACCACCACCACCACCATAGCCCCTCCACTTGAGTCAGAGGAATTATTTTCCCATCCATTCCCAGACCTTACCGATGCGCAGCCATTCTTGACATCGGATGAGGAGGTAGCAACAGTCGCTACCCAGCGGTCTGACGACAGTACCCAGATCAGCCCAAGGAGAGAGGTCCCCGCTGTTGCTTCCTACTCCGAGATCTCAAATGTCAGTGGTGGTGAAGGTGACGATGATGACATGTCGATGGACGTCACGTGGATGCCCACAAGAGAGGAAGAGGAGGGGAGTTCTGAGGGAGAGACGGAGCAGCACAGAGGGAGGAGAAGCAGGCAGAGCTCACAGGGCACAGGAGGCAAAAAGCAGACTGTAAATGTATCTGTAGCGAGCCATCCACCATGCACGGTCACTTCTGGTGCTCCCAGGACGCCAGCACATGGCTCCAAAGTGTGGGCTTTTTTTAACATGTCAGCTACTGACAATAGTTGCCATATGCTGTCAACGCATAAGTCGCGGTAAGCCCAACACTCACCTAGGGACGACCGCCTTAAGAAGGCACCTGGCCTCCCATCACAGAGCCCAGTGGGAGCGATGCCGTCAGAACCCACAAAGCCACACTCCCGGAGCTCCACGTCCTGCCACTTCTCCTTTTCCTTCCTCCTCCCATTTGTACTCCACCTTCCACCGTGCCGTCGTCGCGTTCATCTGGCAAAAGGCAGGCTTCCGAGGCCCAAATGTTTGAGCGTAAAAAGTTGATGACGCTAGATAACCCTCTTGCTCAACAGCTGACCGCTGGCTTGTCGGAACTGCTAGCCCGCCAACTACTGCCATATAAACTGGTGGACTCGGAGGCCTTTAGAAAATTTGTGGCCATTGGCACACCACAATGGAAGGTTCCTGGAAGGAAAAATTTCTCCCAGGAGGGCATCCCAGAGCTATATGGCCACGTTCAGCGGCAAGTGAATATATATTTCTGGCACAGTGTCGGTGCCAAGATACAAACCGGATTCCAAAAAAGTTGGGACACTATACAAACCGTTAATAAAAACTGAATGCAATGATGTGGAGGTGCCAACTTCTAATATTTTATTCAGAATAGAACATAAATCACGGAACAAAAGTTTAAACTTAGAAAATGTACCATTTTAAGGGAAAAATATGTTGAATCAGAATTTCATGGTGTCAACAAATCCCCAAAAAGTTGGGACAAGGCCATTTTCACCACTGTGTGGCATCTCCCCTTCTTCTTACAACACTCAACAGTTGTCTGGGGACCGAGGATACCAGTTTCTCAAGTTTAGAAATAGGAATGCTCTCCCATTCTTGTCTAATACAGGCCTCTAACTGTTCAATCGTCTTGGGCCTTCTTTGTTGCACCTTCCTCTTTATGATGCGCCAAATGTTCTCTATAGGTGAAAGATCTGGACTGCAGACTGGCCATTTCAGTACCCGGATCCTTCTCCTACGCAGCCATGATGTTGTGATTGATGCAGAATGTGGTCTGGCATTATCTTGTTGAAAAATGCAGGGTCTTCCCTGAAAGAGATGACGTCTGGATGGGAGCATATGTTGTTCTAGAACCTGAATATATTTTTCTGCATTGATAGTGCCTTTCCAGACATGCAAGCTGCCCATGTCACACGCACTCATGCAACCCCATACCATCAGAGATGCAGGCTTCTGAACTGAGCGTTGATAACAACTTGGGTTGTCCTTGTCCTCTTTGGTCCGGATGACATGGCGTCCCAGATTTCCAAAAAGAACTTCGAATCGTGACTCGTCTGACCACAGAACAGTCTTCCATTTTGCCACACGCCATTTTAAATGATCCCTGGCTGTCATGCCCCACTCTGACGATGTGCGGAGGTCGGCCAGGATTGCAGCACGAGTTTAGTGTTTGTTTTGGAGTCGTGCTGGATCCGCCCCTCATCAGGTGCACTGGGTGGAGTCATTAGTTTAAATAGCTCCTCTGCCCAGTGCCCTGAGCGGATTATATTCATTATTGTGATCTTGGAAGCTAGGAAGGAAGGTTGGCTGTCTGCTCCAGCTCAGGAAGATAAGTGTTGTTTCTAGTTGGTTGTTTTGTGTCATCTTTCCCATCCAGGTTTTGTGCGAGCAGGCTGCTCCTATTTCCCACTTCACCATCTCAGGGAATTCAGGGTTTTGTCAGCCCAGGCACGGGGACATCTCAGATCTACCTTCAAGATCTGTAGATGGGCTGAGCAGTGCAGAGAAAGAGGTCAGGGATTAGCTAGGAGGTGACCCTTCCCTGTCTCTCGCCCAGAGCCTGGTTGGTTCGTTATCTGTCATACTGAGTGCACGCCCGCCGTGACACTGGCCCAGTGAAAACGCCTGAGCTTGTGGATCTTGCTTAGAAATGGCTTCTTCTTTGCACTGTAGAGTTTCAGCTGGCAACGGCGGATGGCACGGTGGATTGTGTTCACTGACAATGGTTTCTGGAAGTATTCCTGAGCCCATTCTGTGATTTCCTTTACAGTAGCATTCCTGTTTGTGGTGCAGTGGCGTTTAAGGGCCCGGAGATCACGGGCATCCAGTATGGTTTTACGGCCTTGACCCTTACGCACAGAGATTGTTCCAGATTCTCTGAATCTTCGGATGATGTTATGCACAGTTGATGATGATAGATGCAAAGTCTTTGCAATTTTTCGCTGGGTAACACGTTTCTGATATTGCTCCACTATCTTTCTGCGCAACATTGTGGGAATTGGTGATCCTCTACCCATCTTGGCTTCTGAGAGACACTGCCACTCTGAGAAGCTCTTTTTATACCCAATCATGTTGCAAATTGACCTAATTAGTGTTAATTGGTCTTCCAGCTCTTCGTTATGCTCAAATTTACTTTTTCCAGCCTCTTATTGCTACTTGTCCCAACTTTTGTGGGATTTGTTGACACCGTGAAAATTGGAATCAACGTATTTTTCCTTTAAAATAATACATTTACTCGGATTAAATGTTTGATCAGTCATCTACGTTCTATCACAAATAAAATATTGACATTTGCCATCTCCACATCATTGCATTCAGTTTTTATTCACAATTTGTTTAGTGTCCCAACTTTTTTTCACTGGGTGAACCTTCTGACGGCCGTCAAGCATGTAACCCGTGGCTCCCGTGTGGATTTGGTATTACCCCCACGGATTGCTTGCATGCCTGCCTCTTCTTCTCCTCCTCCATCCTCCTTCTCTTCCTCAGATGACTCCTCCTTTTCCACTGCTACCGCCTCTTCCGATGCACCACCAAGCTCCCCAGAACCTATTAGACGTCCCAGGTGAGACGTTGCCATGCTGTGCTGCGGCTGTTGTGCCTGGAAGCCAAGAGCTACACCGGTCCTGCACTGCTTTCAGCTCTGCGGTCACAGGCCAATCAGTGGCTAACCCTGCTCAATTTGACAGTTGGTAAAGTGGTGTGCGACAACGGTGCCAATCTGCTGAGCGTGCTGAAACAGGGCAAAATGAACTTAGTCGTGCAGCAATTCGTTGCCAAATACCCTGGGGTCCAGGATGTCTTGCAGCAGGCCAGGAAAATCTCTGGCCATTTTAGAAGATCTTACACGGCCATGGCTCGCCTTGCTGACGTTCGGCGGCGACACCACCTGCCCGTCAGATGTCTGATTTGTGACAGCCCGACGCGCTGGAACTCCACCTTGTATATTCTTGCTAGGCTGCTCCAGCAGCAACGTGCCATTAACGACTACCTGTACAAACTCTGCAGCAGGACAGGTTCTGGGGAGCTTGGTTTCTTTTCACCGCAGCAGTGGCTGCTCATGCGCGACGCATGCAGACTTCTGCGGCCATTTAATGAGATCACCAAACTGGTCAGTCGCAGCCAGGGTGCCATCAGTGACATTGTACCTTACACCTTCTTTCAGGAGAGTGCATTGCGTTGTGTCATTGATCAAGCCGTCGAGGAGCAGGAGCTGGAAGATGAAGAAGTCGCAATGCTAAATGAATTCCCAGGGGGGGCTACTCCATCTGAGACAAGTCAGCAGGAGTCTGAAGAGGAGTCAGAGGAGGATGGTGGCTGGGAGGAGGAGGAGCAAGAAGAGCAGGCTTTGAGGGGGACTTTAAACTTTTCGGGGATCGCCTGGTGTTGTCCGTGCCTGGGGGGAGAAGACTGAGGATGACATTCTCCTGGGCGATGAGCAGGAGCCAGGGCGTTCCACCGCTTCCAATTTAGTGCAAATGGGAGCCTTCATGCTCCAATGTTTGAAGAGGGACCCCTGTATAAAAAGCATAAAGGGCAAGGACCAGTACTGGGTGGCAACATACATAGACCCCCGATACAAACCCAAAATGGCAGACATGTTACCAGCATCACAGAGGGCTGGCAGAATGCAGCATTTCTAGGCCTTGATGCGAGAGATGCTGAATTCTTCTGTTGTGGGTGCTGGCAAAGGAATTTCCACCCACAGCGAAACAGGTCCAGGTACCAATCCTACTGCGCCTGCAAGAAGAGGGCGGTTTGAAGATGTGTTGGTCACTTCGGATATGAGATCATTCTTTCAGCCAACCCATCGACAGCCGCCCTCCGGCTCCAGCCTCAGGGAACGCCTAGACCAACAGGTGTCCGACTACATCGGGTTAACGGCCAATGTGGATGCTCTGAGAAGCGAGGAACACCTGGACTACTGGGTGTGCAGACTTGACCTGTGGCCAGAGCTGACACAATTTGCCATGGAACTCTTGGATTGCCCCTCGTCGATTGTCCTGTCCGAAAGGACGTTCAGCGCAGCAGGAAGGATCGTGACCGATAAGCGCACTCGCCTAGCTCACGACAGTGTGGACTACCTCACATTTCTAAAAATGAATGAGGCACGGATCTCTGAGGAATTCAACACCTGTCACGACCACGTGTAATTGAATTTCCTCATGCCAGCCCACACATATCCGCCACCACTCAGAACAAAGAATGGTCCTTGTCTTATGTATATACAGCAGCATAAAAGACCTTTTCTGTAAGGTGTATGCCTATTTTTTGGGGCCTGTACAGGCCTACAGTAAAATTTGTATCCACTGACCGCCTAATGTACCTCCAAGCCACATCATCACAAGTTCTTTTCTGTCAGGTGAATGCCTAATTTTTGGGGCCTGTACTGGCCGACAGTAAAATTTGTATCCAGTGACTGCCTAATGTATTTCCAGCCACTTTATCACAAGTTCTTTTCTGTCAGGTGAATGTCTAATTTTTGGGGCCTGTACTGGCGTACAGTAAAATTTTTAGCCAGTGACTGCCTAATGTACCTCCAGCCACATCATCACAAGTTATTTTATGTCAGGTGAATGCCTAATTTCTGGGGCCTGTACTGGCCGACCGTAAAATTTGTATCCTAAAATAACATTTTTCTAGGCTCCAGCAGGGCACATTTTTGAGAGTTTCCCTTTAAGACATATAAAAATGGCCCCTGATTAAAATACATATTTTTTGTGGGAATTATTTGGTAGCTGCGAATATGACCTGAAGGTTTTTCAGGTTCACCTGCCATTAAAGTCAATGAGGCCCACCGCGAACGCGCGTTCGCGAAACGTCCCGGCCAATGTTCTTCCATCACTAGTGGTGAAGTTCCCTGTAATGCAGGTCAAGAGCTTGAGGGGGAAGAGGAGAGGCTAGAGGAGCAAGCTCACATATTTGTGGATTGGGGAGGATCACCCCCATCATCCCAAAAAACAGAAGGTATTCCCTCTAGCACTTCTGGTCCCTAAGAAGGATGGGAGTCCTTGTGGGGTATATGTCTAGGAGGTCTGGGTAATGGAGCCTCATGGAAAGTAGGCGCCATACCATCCACGTTGAGGGGGTCCCTCATCTGTGGTTGCTGATCTCCATGTCTTCCAGCACAGCAAAGGGTGGACCATCCACCAGATGAAAGGCTGCAGCCTCTGGAGAGAGTCTAGGACCATGGCTTGAGGACAGGGAGCAGGACTGAGCACCAGGGGTATCGGGTGGGTCCCCCTCCATCACACAGGCAGGAGCTGACGAAACAATGCTAGAGGTTTCTCGAGCTGAGGCGAGAAGCAGGAGGCCGGAAGGCACGCTCTGTCTGCACGTGTGCTCGGGAGGTGCGCATCCATCAGGCGTCCAAGGTCCTTGACGGAGAGGGCCGCTTCTGGGGAGAGCCAGGATGCTTTGAGAGGATTTTCTTCCCCATGAGGAGGTCGGTGCCAAAGTTAATCGTTGTCAAGGTTGGTGTCAAAGTTATACTTACCCCGCTCCCCGCGCCGCTCCTGGTCCCCACACCGCCACTGCTGCTTCTCCCTGTACACGGATGAAAACATCTGGTGTCGGGGGGAGAGCAGCCAATGGCAGGCGGGGATGGGGACGCGTCTCTCTAGCGTCACTCGCGGTGCTAGGATGGCTCGTCCCCTTCCCCGCCTGCCATTAGCTGCTCCCCCCCCCCCCCCCCCGGCACCAGATGTTTTCATCCGTGTACAGGGAGAAGCAGCAGCAGCGGTGCCGGGAGCAGGGTAACTATATTCCAATGGAGGGGCCTGGCACATGGGGGGGCTGTTGTAGATACTGGACAACCCCTTTAAGAACGTATTTGTACAAGGGAGAAGTCGTGGGTTCTTCAATGACAGTATATTGTCTAGGTCCAAAGGAAACAAAGCCCTCTATGATCATCACACGACCACTATATGATGTCCCTGCAGTGGGATGTGAACATGATAGCACTGTGTTACCTAAAGCTATACTTTTGACTCTTCTGTCCCAATAATAGGTCTGAATCAGGGTTTGTGGTAGTGTAAACCATGGGCTAGTCCAATTTAGATTTTTACCAAGTGACGTCTTTTGTGCTGAAACCCAAACTGCTCAACCATTGCTCAATCTGTTATTTCACGTAGCTCCAGCCTATTTCTAAAGCCCAGTGTAGGATACAATGGCCCTTACCCCACTCAAACTACTATCCCACTTGCAGATGAGTGACAGTGTCCTAAACTAGGCTTCCAAGCAAGTATACCGCCACCTCCAGAAGGAGCACGCCTACCGTCTAACCTCCTGAATTAGTTTTGATCATATTTTAGGAGTTGTGTTCAAATTGTAACAAAGCGTACAATGCTTCCATTCATACAAATGCAGCATATGGGAAGCAGCAGCAGCGGTGAAAAGAAAACGAGGTAATGACTGATTATGATTAATGGAGTACTGCGCCTATCTCTTTCCTGATAAGAACCTCTGTGCATACTGCTCCTTTTTGATAAAGGCAATGTTAGACCAGCTAGTTCTGCATTTTTGCTGACTCAGCCAAACTCTGCATTTGCAGCACTCAGCTAAACCCTTGTTGACCACTAGAGGTCAGCACTGTGATGCACTTGCTTTTCCAAAGGTTCTACATATACTGTAAACCCCCCAGCCTCACAGCACAATATATGAAACCAATATATTTTTGAAAAATTTTAAACCCTGATTTATCCAAAATACTATCTTCAAAAACGTTTAGCAGTGTTTTGAATCTACTGCATGGAAGAAAGGATGCAGGATGTTTTGCAGGTATTGGTAAGTGTCCTCATCCAGCAATCCATAATTAATGAGGGCCCACTCAGGACCCTCCTCAGTTCTAGCAGCTCACATTCTGGTGGGCTCGAACCATCTTTGTATGACAGCCCTGAATTTGTTGGGATTATAACAAATTTTGACAGACAATCCTGGCAAATTGTGCCAGATCTAAAGTGGGCTATATATATAGCGACGTATCAAAGGTTTTGTTTGGTGGGGTCCGAGTCCTGAGAATCCGACCATTCGTTACAACAAGGAAAGAAAAATGCTCTGTCTCCTCACTGCTGGAGATGGAATTGAGAAACAGTCATAGACTGTCCTGACTGGAATGTGAGTGCTCCTCTATCCTCGTTCTAGCAATCATGGGGGTCTCAGTACTCAGACCCCACTGAACAAAACCTGTGACATGTCAAAAGTTTTTTTAAAGTTCAGTGACACTTAAAGGGGTATTCCGGTAGGTAAAAGTTATCCCCTATCAGATCGGTGGGGGTCCTACCACAGGAACCCCCATCGATTATGAGAACGGGGTCCCCGTAACCCCTGCAGGCCCCCTGCTGCTCCCCTGAAATGACCGGACTGGCCGGTCGCACATCTGCGCGGCTGCTCCATTCATTTCTATGGGAGTTCCGTGAATACTCCCACCGATCTGATAGTTATCCCCTATCCATAGGACACAGGAAAAACACTTTAAAACTTGAAACTGAACTGAGCTTTGGTTCCGAGGTACTAGTCGGAATCGAAGCCGAGTTCGGTTTCAAGTTTTAAATTGGTTTTCCGCTTTAAAAATCAATTACCGAAGTTATTCAACAAAGTTCATGCGCGACTACATGAATAACTAACTTCAGCTCATGGGAGCCCATACATTCTAACAATGTACGGAGACGAATCTCCGTACAGTATTATTCTGAAGTTTTGTAACGAAGTGACTTCAGATGAAGCTTCCGAAGCTCACGTCGCTCAACACTAAATATGACTATAAGGCACTTACTATTGTAGCGTTTGCTGAAATTGTGTGCCATTTTCTGTATTTCATATGATATGCCTCTTCTTTGCGAAATCTTTTGTCCTGTCCACACAGAGGTCTTGTCCATAAAATGGCTGCTGATAGGGGGTCATGTGACCAGGCAAATCACCTCCATGTGATGTCACCCTCACCTGCCATCTGTTTTGAGTTTTTGTCTGGTCATGTGCATCATGTCCATCAGCTGCCTTCTTATGGACAGGACCTCTATGGGGAAAAAAACCTCCCAGGCTGTGAGCTCTGCGCTGCGATTGGCCAGCGCTACAGCCTGGGAGAAGGAGACGCCCAGGAGAACAAGGGCAGTCTCCTCCTACTATAACCAAGTTTAAGTCTCTGCCTACTATAACCCAGTGACCGAACATACTGGAGGGAATAGCGGGAGAACGGAGCGGCGCCCAGGAATAATAGTAAGTGCAGTGAGATCCCTGGGTGCCGCTGTACAGATCATGACACTTAGTTTACAATTTTTTTGCCAGATGAAAGGTCCTCTTTAACCACTTCAGCCCCCAGTGCTTAAACACCCTGAAAGACCAGGCCACTTTTTACACTTCTGACCTACACTACTTTCACCGTTTATTGCTCGGTCATGCAACTTACCACCCAAATGAATTTTACCTCCTTTTCTTCTCACTAATAGAGCTTTCATTTGGTGGTATTTCATTGCTGCTGACATTTTTACTTTTTTTGTTATTAATCGAAATTTAACGATTTTTTTGCAAAAAAATGACATTTTTCACTTTCAGTTGTAAAATTTTGCAAAAAAAACGACATCCATATAGAAATTTTGCTCTAAATTTATAGTTCTACATGTCTTTGATAAAAAAAAATGTTTGGGTAAAAAAAAAATGGTTTGGGTAAAAGTTATAGCGTTTACAAACTATGGTACAAAAATGTGAATTTCCGCTTTTTGAAGCAGCTCTGACTTTCTGAGCACCTGTCATGTTTCCTGAGGTTCTACAATGCCCAGACAGTACAAACACCCCACAAATGACCCCATTTCTGAAAGTACACACCCTAAGGTATTCGCTGATGGGCATAGTGAGTTCATAGAACTTTTTATTTTTTGTCACAAGTTAGCGGAAAATTATGATTTTTTTTTTTTTCTTACAAAGTCTCATATTCCACTAACTTGTGACAAAAAATAAAAAGTTCTATGAACTCACTATGCCCATCAGCGAATACCTTGGGGTCTCTTCTTTCCAAAATGGGGTCACTTGTGGGGTAGTTATACTGCCCTGGCATTCTAGGGGCCCAAATGTGTGGTAAGGAGTTTGAAATCAAATTCTGTAAAAAATGACCAGTGAAATCCGAAAGGTGCTCTTTGGAATATGGGCCCCTTTGCCCACCTAGGCTGCAAAAAAGTGTCACACATCTGGTATCTCCGTACTCAGGAGAAGGTGGGGAATGTGTTTTGGGGTGTCATTTTATATATACCCATGCTGGGTGAGAGAAATATCTTGGCAAAAGACAACTTTTCCCATTTTTTTATACAAAGTTGTCATTTGACCAAGATATTTATCTCACCCAGCATGGGTATATGTAAAAAGACACCCCAAAACACATTCCTCAACTTCTCCTGAGTACGGGGATACCAGATGTGTGACACTTTTTTGCAGCCTAGGTGGGCAAAGGGGCCCATATTCCAAAGAGCACCTTTCGGATTTCACTCCTCATTTTTTCCTGAATTTGATTTCAAACTCCTTACCACACATTTGGGCCCCTAGAATACCAGGGCAGTATAACTACCCCACAAGTGACCCCATTTTGGAAAGAAGACACCCCAAGGTATTCCGTGAGGGGCATGGCGAGTTCCTAGAATTTTTTATTTTTTGTCACAAGTTAGTGGAAAATGATGATTTTTTTTTTTTTTTTTTTTTTCATACAAAGTCTCATATTCCACAAACTTGTGACAAAAAATAAAAACTTCCATGAACTCACTATGCCCATCAGCGAATACCTTGGGGTCTCTTCTTTCCAAAATGGGGTCACTTGTGGGGTAGTTATACTGCCCTGGCATTCTAGGGGCCCAAATGTGTGGTAAGTAGGTAAATGACCTGTGAAATCCGAAAGGTGCTCTTTGGAATGTGGGCCCCTTTGCCCACCTAGGCTGCAAAAAAGTGTCACACATCTGGTATCTCTGTATTCAGGAGAAGTTGAGGAATGTGTTTTGGGGTGTCTTTTTACATATACCCATGCTGGGTGAGATAAATATCTTGGTCAAATGCCAACTTTGTATAAAAAAATGGGAAAAGTTGTCTTTTGCCAAGATATTTCTCTCACCCAGCATGGGTATATGTAAAATGACACCCCAAAACACATTCCCCAACTTCTCCCGATTACGGAGATACCAGATGTGTGACACTTTTTTGCAGCCTAGGTGGGCAAAGGGGCCCATATTCAAAAGAGCACCTTTCGGATTTCACAGGTCATTTTTTACAGAATTTGATTTCAAACTCCTTACCACACATTTGGGCCCCTAGAATGCCAGGGCAGTATAACTACCCCACAAGTGACCCCATTTTGGAAAGAAGAGACCCCAAGGTATTCGCTGATGGGCATAGTGAGTTCATGGAACTTTTTATTTTTTGTCACAAGTTAGTGGAATATGAGACTTTGTATGAAAAAATAAATAAAAAAAAAATCATCATTTTCCACTAACTTGTGACAAAAAATAAAAAATTCTAGGAACTCGCCATGCCCCTCACGGAATACCTTGGGGTGTCTTCTTTCCAAAATGGGGTCACTTGTGGGGTAGTTATACTGCCCTGGCATTTTCCAGGGGCCCTAATGTGTGGTAAGTAGGTAAATGACCTGTGAAATCCTAAAGGTGCTCTTTGGAATATGGGCCCCTTTGCCCACCTAGGCTGCAAAAAAGTGTCACACATGTGGTATCGCCGTATTCAGGAGAAGTTGGGGAATGTGTTTTGGGGTGTCATTTTACATATACCCATGCTGGGTGAGAGAAATATCTTGGCAAAAGACAACTTTTCCCATTTTTTTATACAAAGTTGGCATTTGACCAAGATATTTCTCTCACCCAGCATGGGTATATGTAAAATGACACCCCAAAACACATTCCCCAACTTCTCCTGAGTACGGCGATACCAGATGTGTGACACTTTTTTGCAGCCTAGATGCGCAAAGGTGCCCAAATTCCTTTTAGGAGGGCATTTTTAGACATTTGGATACCAGACTTCTTCTCACGCTTTGGGGCCCCTAGAATGCCAGAGCAGTATAAATACCCCACATGTGACCCCATTTTGGAAAGAAGACACCCCAAGGTATTCAATGAGGGGCATGGCGAGTTCATAGAAATTTTTTTTTTTTGGCACAAGTTAGCGGAAATTGATATTTTTAATTTTTTTCTCACAAAGTCTCCCGTTCCGCTAACTTGGGACAAAAATTTCAATCTTTCATGGACTCAATATGCCCCTCACGGAATACCTGGGGGTGTCTTCTTTCCGAAATGGGGTCACATGTGGGGTATTTATACTGCCCTGGCATTCTAGGGGCCCTAAAGCGTGAGAAGAAGTCTGGAATATAAATGTCTAAAAAATTTTACGCATTTGGATTCCGTGAGGGGTAGGGTGAGTTCATGTGAGATTTTATTTTTTGACACAAGTTAGTGGAATATGAGACTTTGTAAGAAAAAAAAAAAAAAATTCTGCTAACTTGGGCCAAAAAAATATCTGAATGGAGCCTTACAGAGGGGTGATCAATGACAGGGGGGTGATCAATGACAGGGGGGTTGATCAATGACAGGGGGGTTGATCAATGACAGGGGGGTTGATCAATGACAGGGGGGTTGATCAATGACAGGGGGGTTGATCAATGACAGGGGGGTTGATCAGGGAGTCTATATGGGGTGATCACCACAGTCATTGATCACGCCCCTGTAAGGCTTCATTCAGACGTCCGGATGCGTTTTGCGGATCCGATCCATCTATCAGTGCATCCGTAAAAATCATGCGGACATCTGAATGGAGCTTTACAGGGGGGTAATCAATGACAGGGGGGTGATCAGGGAGTCTATATGGGGTGATCACCACAGTCATTGATCACTCCCCTGTAAGGCTTCATTCAGACGTCCGGATGCGTTTTGCGGATCCGATCCATCTATCAGTGGATCCGTAAAAATCATGCGGACATCTGAATGGAGCTTTACAGGGGGGTGATCAATGACAGGGGGGTGATCAGGGAGTCTATATGGGGTGATCACCACAGTCATTGATCACTCCCCTGTAAGGCTTCATTCAGACGTCCAGATGCGTTTTGCGGATCCGATCCATCTATCAGTGGATCCGTAAAAATCATGCGGACATCTGAATGGAGCTTTACAGGGGGGTGATCAATGACAGGGGGGTGATCAGGGAGTCTATATGGGGTGATCACCACAGTCATTGATCACGCCCCTGTAAGGCTTCATTCAGACGTCCGGATGCGTTTTGCGGATCGGATCCATCTATCAGTGCATCCGTAAAAATCATGCGGACATCTGAATGGAGCTTTACAGGGGGGTGATCAGGGAGTCTATATGGGGTGATCACCACAGTCATTGATCATGCCCCTGTAAGGCTTCATTCAGACGTCCGGATGCGTTTTGCGGATCGGATCCATCTATCAGTGCATCCGTAAAAATCATGCGGACATCTGAATGGAGCTTTACAGGGGGGTGATCAGGGAGTCTATATGGGGTGATCACCACAGTCATTGATCACGCCCCTGTAAGGCTTCATTCAGACGTCCGGATGCGTTTTGCGGATCCGATCTATCTATCAGTGGATCCGTAAAAATCATGCGGACGTCTGAATGGAGCTTTACAGGGGGTTGATCAATGACAGGGGTGTAATCAATGACAGGGGGGGTGATCAGGGAGTCTATATGGGGTGATAACCACAGTCATTGATCACGCCCCTGTAAGGCTTCATTCAGACGTCCGGATGCGTTTTGCGGATCCGATCCATCTATCAGTGGATCCGTAAAAATCATGCGGACATCTGAATGGAGCTTTACAGGGGGGTAATCAATGACAGGGGGGTGATCAATGACAGGGGGGTGATCAGGGAGTCTATATGGGGTGATCAGGGGTGATCAGGGGCTAATAAGGGGTTAATAAGTGACGGGGGGGGTGTAGTGTAGTGTAGTGGTGCTTGGTGGGACTTTACTGAGCTACCTGTGTCCTCTGGTGGTCGATCCAAACAAAGGGGACCACCAGAGGACCAGGTAGCAGGTATATTAGACGCTGTTATCAAAACAGCGTCTAATATACCTGTTAGGGGTTAAAAAAAACACATCTCCAGCCTGCCAGCGAACGATCGCCGCTGGCAGGCTGGAGATCAACTCTCTTACCTTCCGTTCCTGTGAGCGCGCGCGCCTGTGTGCGCGCGTTCACAGGAAATCTCGCCCATCGCGAGATGACGCATATATGCGTGACTCTGCGCAGGGCTGCCACCTCCGGAACGCGATCCTGCGTTAGGCGGTCCGGAGGTGGTTAAGGACCAGGCCATTTTTTGCAAATCTGACCAGTGTCACTTTATGTGTGAATAACTTTAAAACGCTTTTACTTATCTAGGCCATTCTGAGATTGTTTTATCATCACATATTGTACTTCATGACACTGGTAAAATGGAGTTTAAAAAAAATCTTTTTTATTTACAAAAAAATACCAAATTTACCAAAAATTTAGAAAAATTAGCAAATTTCCAAGTTTCAATTTCTCTACTTCTATAATACATAGTAATAACTCCAAAAATAGTTATTATTTTACATTCTCCATATGTCTACTTTATGTTTAGATCATTTTGGGAATGCCATTTTATTTTTTGGGGACGTTACAAGGCTTAGAAGTTTAGAAGCAAATCTTGAAATTTTTCAGAATTTTTCAAAAACCCACTTTTTAAGGACCAGTTCAGGTCTGAAGTCCCTTTGTGAGGCTTACATAATAGAAACTGTGACAGACTGAACCGTCACTGGGGCTGCTGGAGAAGCCTGAGGGCCAGCCTCCTTCCTACAGACTATGGACCCAGAATTATGGAGACCCCTTCAGACCTTTTGGGGTTACAAGGAACTATGAACCCTGATTTATGTGTGTAATTTATATGCCACATATTTCCTATTGCCCATTAAAAAGGCATGATGTGGATTCAGCAACACAAAAAGGGTTAACTCTGCACTGAGACTCCCACTGATTGCGTTAGTGATGGGATTAAGATAGCTGATTATAAGAGCAGCCGACTCCTAGATGAGTAGATCACCCTATGATACACTCAGGAGATAATCCCATCACATGTGTCTCCTCTCTTCCTATTCATTCATTATGGAGGGGGTTGAAGATGTCTGTTTGCATGTTGTTCATGGTTGATTGCGTTATGTTGTTAGACTTCTTGAACTGTATATATACTGAGTTGATCTTCAATAAAGAGAGTTCCTATTTTACCCTTCATCATGTTGAGGCTGGTGTTTGGGTAACTGATCGACACTGGGGATTGCTATATGCTGAAGATTTGCTATACTCCCCTGGCTATAACTATTAGCTCTTGTAAGAGCTGTTCCTGCTCTCTGGATTTAGGAGAGGTTCACCCACTGGAAGCGGAAGCCCGGGTCCAGCATGGGTGGAGGACGGTGAGACCCCAACCAAGCGGTTCCTGTTCCTGGTTCCTGTGGTGGTTTTGGTGTAGAGCGGAGTGCTTGGAGTCCTCAGGAAGCACTAGGAGCATCCATCAACGGAGGTACCCGGTCGGGGTGCCAGGAGATACGTTACAGAAACCACCCAAAAATTACCCCATTTTGGAAACTACACCCATCAAGGTATTCAAAACTGATTTTACAAACTTTGTTAACCCTTTAGGTGTTCCACAAGAGTTATTGGCAAATGGAGATGAAATTTACGAATTTAAATTTTTTGGCACGTTTTCAATATTAATCCATTTTTTCCAGTAACAAAGCAAGGGTTAACTGCCAAACAAAACTCTATATTTATTGCCCTGATTCTGTAGTTTGCAGAAACACCCCATATGTGGTCGTAAACTACTGTACGGGCACACAGCATGGTGTAGAGGGAAAGGAGCGCCGTGTGGTTTTTGGAAGGCAGATTTTGCTGGACTGGTTTATTTATACCATGTCCCATTTGAAGCCCCCCTGATGCACCCCTAGAGTAGAAACTCTATTAAAGTGACCCCATTTTGGAAACTACGGGATAAGGTGGCAGTTTTGTTGGGACTATTTTTATGGTACATATGATTTTTGGTTGCTCTATATTACATTTTTATGAGGCAAGGTTACCAAAAATTGAAATTCTGAAATGTCATCTCCATTTGCCATAAACTGTTGAGGAACACCTAAAGGGTTAATAAAGTTAGTAAAATCAGTTTTGAATACCTTGAGGGGTTTAGTTTCTTAGATGGGGCCACATTTATGGAGTTTCTACTCTAGGGGTGCATCCGGGGTTCTTCAAATGGGACATGGTGCAAAAAAAAAAGTATAGAATATTAGAAGACTGGCACTCTCAACACATGGAGTCATAAGGTTGCAGATCACAAAATTTATTATAGGTACATAAAAAGTTAAAATTAATAAAATATGCAATTCAATACACTATTAGTAAATAAACACACTCTGGTATCAATAGTGACAAATGAATCAAGGTGATAAGTTCATTTTGTCAATGCTACAAATCCATAAAACAAGGTGATAAGTTCATTTTGTCAATGCTACAAATCCATAAAAAATTGGCAATAAAAAAGAAAGAGCCTCCCTTTTTGTTCCTGATAAAAAAGATCCAATATTGAAATACTTCAGTTATATTAAACTCTAGGTATGATATTCCTTTTCAAGCAGGCTATATATTTTAGCAGTTCAGAATATATCTGATAAAGCCCACTCTATAGGTATACTTCGGTGGTAATCAGTCCCTTCGGTATCTCAAGATATATATAGTGCCAGCCCACTATACGGGCATGTCTCTGTAATAGTCCGGCACTCTCAGACAATGTACCGATGACAACCCACTATGTGGGCTTACCTTCTCCTTTCTGTCGGACAGTCGTCCAAGTGTTCTAGGAGCTGCTGGAGGCCGGCGTGCCGGCTGTTCCTTGGTCAGCGTTCCACGTGGAGTCAGAGACAAAATCGTCGCTCCGGAAGTGACGTAGCGGCACTCGAGGTTTTGTTCTTTAGTATTTTCTTCGGCCAGTTGTATAAGGCATAAGCTCCGTTCCGTCCGATCAGGGATACAGTGCACTGTTATCCCGTAGAGTATAAGGAAAATCTTCTTATAGCTGGGTCATGTATAGATCTTTATCCAGAGCACTAGAAACCAAACGCGTTTCGAGGACACCTCTCCTCTTCTTCAGTGGTAATGACCCTACTCCATATTAGATTGGTTTTTATACTCCTGGTTGGAGATTCCAAAAGTCAGACATGGAGTATTTATCAACATCATTTTTTCTTTTTTTAGATGCATTGGATATCATTTTTTCTTTTTTCATATATATCCTCACCATTTTTTTCCATCCAGTATTTCATAAATTGCATTATTTTTCAATTTCTCTACTTGCGTTTTTGTTGCGTTTTTAGTGCGTTTTTGTTTGGCACATGCGTTTTTTTGGCAAAAAAAAAAGCCTTCAAAATCTGCCTTCCAGAAACCATATGGCGTTCCTTTCCTTCTGCGCCCTGCCGTTTGGTAATACAGCAGTTTACGACCACATATGTGGTGTTTCTGTAAACTGCAGAATCAGGGTAATAAATATAAAGTTTTGTTTGGCTGTTAACCCTTGCTTTGTTATTGGACAAAATTTATAAAAATTGAAAATTTGCCCAAAAATAGCTGTTTTGGCACCGTTTTTATTTTATTTTTTTGACCGTGTTCAGCTGAGGGTTTAGGTCATGGGGTATTTTTATAGAGCAGATTCTTACGGACGCGGCGATACCTAATATGTCTACTTTTTAAAAATGTATTTAGGTTTTACACTATATTATCCTTTTTTAAACAAACAAAAAAAAAAACATTTCAGTATCTCCATAGTCTAAGAGTCAGTATTTTTTTAGTTTTTAGCCTATTGTCTTAGATAGGGGCTCATTTTTTGCGGGATGAGAGGATGGTGTTATTGGCACTAATTTGGGGGGCATATGACTTTTTGAGCGGTATTACACTTTTTGCCCCGTTTTTATTTTATTTTTTGACCGTGTTCATCTAAGCGGTTAGGTCATGGGGCATAGAGCAGATTCTTGTGGACGCGGCGATACCTAATATATGTACTTTTTTATTTATTTTAGTTTTAAAATATATCATTTTTGAAAAAAAAAATTTTTGGTGTCTCAAGTCTGAGAACCATAGTTTTTTTTCCGATTGTCAGTGGCTAAATGGAATTAAAATTTGGGAAGGGGATTATAAATTTAGTACTCCATGGAAGTGTGGTACTCCCTGAAGCAACCAATAATGCAGAGGCCCGGATGATCGGGGCACGTGTCACACTGAGTGGTGGTGTCATTCCTCTCCTGTGACACACTCTGCACCTTTTTTGGGTCCACACCTGGAAAGTGTTGGCCAGGGACGATCCGGGCACCTCCAGTACCCGAGGTACTCTGGCCTGCTCTTTCCCGGTCAGAAAAGATCAGGGTCTTGAGGACTGCCTCAAAGAACTGGAGGAATTTCCCTGTGTTGCCAGCGCTCCGGGACAGCACAAAAGAGTTGTACAAGGCAACCTGTACCAAGTAGACCGCAACTTTTCTGTACCATGCCCGGGTTTTGCGCATGGCGTTATATGGCTTCAGGACTTGATCAGAGAGATCAACTCCTCCCATATACCGATTGTAGTCGATGATACAATTGGGCTTGAGGACCGCTGCCGCGGTACCTCGCACAGGGACAGGGGTGATGCCGTTACCGTGAATTGTGGACATCCCTCTTGTCCTAATATCTGACCAGAAACAGGTTTCCACTGGTAAGGGCACGGGTCTCACCCCTGGGGATAGGTACCTGGAGGGGGTGGGTAGGGAGGCCGCGTTGATTTTTCCGCACGGTCCCACAAGCGGATGTGGATCTGGCGGTAAGGGACTGGAACAAGGGGATACTAGTATAAAAGTTATCCACGTACAGGTGGTAACCCTTATCTAGCAGTGGGTGCATAAGGTCCCACACAAGTTTCCCGCTAACACCCAGAGTGGTGAGACATTCTGGGGGTTAAATAAGGGAATCTCGCCACCTCGTACACACAAAACTTGCAAGTGTACCCTGAGGTACTCTCACAAAGTTTGTACAGTATCACGCCATACCTCGCCCGCTTTGAGGGAACATACTGGCGGAAAATGAGTCTCCCCTTGAAAGCAATGAGAGACTCATTAACCGCGACCTCCCTTCCAGGTACATAGGCATCCAAAATTTTGGCCCCAAAGTGATTAATGACCGGCCTGATTTTGTACAGGCGGTCATAGGTAGGATCACCTTGGGGGGGGACATGCTGCATTATCTGCATAATGCAGGCATTTCCGAATGGCCTCTAACCCGGTACGTGTCATGGCCATACTGCAAAGTGGGGTCTGGTAGAGGACGTCCCCACTCCAGTACAGCCTGACACTGGATTTTTTGACTAGGCCCATGTGCAGCACGAGGCCCCAAAACGTCCTCAACTCGGCTGCACTGACTGGAGTCCAGCCACCGGCCCTAGCCAAAAAGGAGCCCGGGTGTTGCGCAATGAACTGTTGGGCGTACAAGTTCATTTGCTCCACCATCAGATTCACAAAGTGGTCACTGAAAAAAAGACAAAAATAGTAATATTCAGTGAAGCTCCCCGTGGGAATCTGGATTCCTGGTTGGCCAACAAAATCAGGAATCACAGGCTCAAAATCCTCTGGGGTACACCATGCAAGTTCACCGGTAGGGGGCTCAGGTGGACTTATCTGGTGGGCCGGAAAACTAGCACGAGCCCCAGAGCTGCTCGTACTAGTGTGGGCCACAGGGTCCCTGGCAGGGCAGTCCCCTTGCTCCGCCTGGCGGCGTCTCCGCTGCCTTGGGGGCTCATCATCATCGCTAGATGATGAGGAGGACGCGGATGACAAGAGGAAAGTGGGGTCACCCTCGTCCTCACTGTATTACGGATGGTGTTGCAGAAAGCTGGAACTTATAAATAAACATCCGACTAGCTTGATCACAAACTAAGGAGCATATGGGTGAGCCCTATAAAACCCCTAGAGAAAATGTCTTCTAGATACACCAGTGCAAATTTCCCCATTAAATGATAAAAAATGCTGTTCACAAAATGTTGGAACACGGCCGGAGCATTCATCAAACCAAAGGGCATAACAAAATTCTCGAAGGCCGTCTTCCATTCGTCCCCTTCCCTGACCCTGACTAGGTTGTATGCAGGGCCGGACTGGGGATAAAAACCAGCCCTGGAAAAAGTTGCACACCAGCCCCACAGCGTTGCGTCATTATTTACTTGTTTATAAAAGGGGAAAGCATTCATTTTAAAACACGTGTGTAAACACGAATATGAACTTTGCCCCACAATAGCTCTTTTGTAGAACCCCATTGTTCATATTACCGTTTTACTGGCTAGGGCAGCGCTAAATCCCGGCCATCAGTGACGGTGATGTCACTGGGCTTCCTGGCAGCCCCATGGAGAGCCCCAGTACGTCACCAGATCTTCAAAAAATGCCTTTGCCCTGCGCGATTTAGCGCAGGGCAAAGGAGAGCATCGGAGCATGAACTGCTCCGATGCTCAAGTCAGGGGGGCTGCCTGGGTGAAAATGGAGGCATGTCCGGGTTCAGCTCTGAACCCGAACAACCCCTTTAATTTATACTCAGATACAGTCCTCATGTAAGTACCTGGCCTTCCCCCTCTTCCTCAACCCCCTCCCCCCCCCTCTTCCTCACCCCCCTTCCCCTTCTGTCCCCCTTGAATGTATGTCAGCAGCAGCACCAGGAGAAGGACTGGAGCTGCAGGCTGCATAGGGACAAGTGAGTGACTGGCAACCCCTTCCTGCTGTCACAGAGTTGCTGGATTCTCCTGGAAAAGTTGTTGAAGTGCAGCTGCCTGGAGGTGGTGGGCTCCAAGCTTCTCACAGCCACTCTGACCACCATGCATGGAGTTTCAGCTGCCTGGAAGTGACCTCCAGGCTTCTATGTATGAAGGCACAGTAGACTGCTGGGAGCTGCCTGTGTGGAGGCTGAGCAGCCTGCTGGATGCAGAGAGCTGTGGGATCACTGTCCCCTCCTGTACAGAGAGCAGCAAGGGACTCTCCAGAAGTGGCATCGGCTGGGCAGATCAGCTTCTAGGATATGGGCTCCATGGGCCCTCTGTAGCCCTCACATGCTTCTTTATGCATCACAGCAAGGAGATGATTGGGGCAGTTTACAGCAGGGCTCTGGCTGGAGGTAGCACTTTGTGAAAGGGTGTCACACAGGTTGTCAGGGGCTGGGAGTGGAGAACATCTTGGTGTGTAACCTGGTGTCACTGTGCTGTACCAAGGATCTGCTGGGCATGGTGCCTCCACAGAGGGCAGGGAATCAGATGGACTGAGGAGGGCTTGTACTTTGGAGAAGAATATGTGGCTTCATGTGACAGAGCAGAGGAATCGCACAGAAGAGTGTGTGGATGAGGATACGTCGTGTCTCCAGGAGCTCTGCCCCTGACATCTCCAAGTGACAGACACTGCTGGACCCCCCTGGCACCCTGTACACAGAGCCTTCATGTATGTATGGCTGGTGCCAACTTGTGATCAGATCTGACAGTCTGAAGCCAGGAAGCGTGGGCACCAGTGACACTGGCAGGGGCAGCGGTGTGGGACCGGGAGGGGGCTTGCAGGAGAGCCGCCGGGGGAAGCAGGGAGCTTGCATGAGCTAATTGGGGAAGCCGCTGTCGTACAACAGCAGCCAGAGCTGCCGGAGGAACGTGAAGTACCTGAGGCTGCATAAGTATCTGTGCAACGTGCTGGAGAGACCCCGGGCTGGGCATTTGTCTACCACGTCTTTGTGTGAGTACCGGACACCGTGCTGCTGTGTATAATGCACCGCCACTCGCCACATGTGGGCATGGCCCTGGCATCCAATACATATCAGGGAAAGCTATACTGTGCATTTATAATGTGTGCAGGGTGCCAGGGGGGTCCAGCAGTGTCTGTCACTTGGAGATGTCAGGGGCAGAGCTCCTGGAGACACGACGTATCCTCATCCACACACTCTTCTGTGCGATTCATCTGCTCTGTCACATGAAGCCACATATTCTTCTCCAAAGTACAAGTCCTCCTCAGTCCATCTGATTCCCTGCCCTCTGTGGAGGCACCATGCCCAGCAGATCCTTGGTACAGCACAGTGACACCAGGTTACACACAAAGATGTTCTCCACTGCCAGCCCCTGACAACCTGTGTGACAATGCAGCGTACTCAAGTTGTGTGTAGAAATGTGTTCCTGGGTGTAGTAGTGCAATAGACACTAACCTGAGACGGCTGACTCTCTGCATAGGCAGGTGATGGTAGGAAAATGTTCGTGACGCCAGTGCCAATTAAACAGTGGCACGCCGTTTGCTGATAGCAGGAATAAATGAGGAACACCGTGATGTTAAAACAGAACTCCAACTTTAGTAGTTTTAAATATAGAGACATTCACGGAAGCGCAGTTTCTTTGCATACAGTCGATTTTTCAATACGGTTGATGCAGGCAATACAGACTAAGCAAGGTGACTTCAGAGTGTGAAACACAGGACTTGCAGTACAGGAGCTTGCACTCTATTTCTGACTGATCCTGGAACATAGCAAATCTTCTCCAAGGCCCAATAACCTAGCTCTGGCTTATATCCTTGGTTTTAGCTTTATAAAGTACCTCCTCTGTTATCTTGAGTACGTCTTGCTTTTCTTGAGCTTTGCCTCTGTCTCTCTCCCTCTTTCCTCAGACTCTAGAAGCTTCTGAGCTCTAAACTAGACTGACTTTTGCTTCCCTGACTGGGCCTTATATAAACTAGGGCTCTCTAGCTCCCTCTAGTGACTAGAAGCTGGAATGACACCCCTAGCAGGCCTGTACATGCAAGTGTCATAGTAACAGGGAAATACATAACATTACATTCCATGACAATTTATAAAGATGACATATACCAACTTCCCCATAAATAAGGGGGGACGACAGCACACCAAGTGACACTTTTGTAGTGACGGGCATTACAGTCCCCGTACACTACATACCCCACTGCTTTAAGCTGAGTACGACCTCGTACTTCATCAGGGCTCGCCCAACTGGAATCTCTACCTGAAACAGAAAATAGAGACATGCAGGCATACATTTATGTAATTCATCTGCATTTACATTCATATCAGGTCCAATTGGCAAAAGTGAAGTGTGGTGACAAGGGGCGTCGTTCTCTTCTCTCAGGATAGTGAATGGAACTGGGGCGCTGACCTGGCACAGCGTAACATTATAACCAGGATAGTCCATGACAATGAATAAGTCCATAATAGAACAGCACAATAGATAAAACAGTATAAAAACGGAACTACCCAGGAGTTTCCTGTGGGTGTATCACAGGCAAGGGCTCACGTGGAGGAGTCCATTCTTGCGCACAAATGTCAAGTAAGGTATTGCCAGTGGCAACTGTTTGGGAGGAGACACCACCAGAATAATCAAAGTCTCCTAAACGGACTGGCGGGCGTCCCCTGGTCATCCGGGTAGACCTTCTCAAAACAGGGGTCTCCTCTTCCCTTAGCAACGAGGTAGAAGAGAGAGGAGCAACAGGAGGGTCCCTATCAGGGAGATCTTGGTCAGGAACAACTGGAACAACTGGAACAATTAGATCCACTAGAGGGGGAACTGGATCCGGGGCATCTTGAACCAGCTCTTCCGGAGGTGAAGCTACAGTAGGTGCCGGAGAAGGCACCAGCAAGTTCAACCAAGGTGTCAGAAGCCAATGCATGGGATCAGCGTCATACCTCAGATTACTAACAGCCTGCATAGGATCCTCGGGCTGTATTGCTGACTCTGACACAGGATATTAAGATCCAGAACTCTCGGCACTAGGTTCTGGTGTCAGGCAGAGCTTTAACCGGTTTCGGTGTACAATTTGGGATCCCTTGTTTTCCCGGGTGATCTCATAAGTGTGAGTTCCAACATTTGGGATTGCCGTGACAACATAGGGACTTCGCTCCCATTTACTGTCCAATTTACTGGTACGGCGGTTATTCTTTAACCATACCACGGCCCCTATTGTCAAGGGTCCTGCATGGGCTGCTTGATCATAGTCTCTCTGCTGTCGGTCCCTAGCATAGTCCATACGCTCCTGAACAATGGCTTTGGCTGTATTCAATCGCCTTTGATGTTCAGCAACCCAGTCGGTGTTAGGTAATGGGTTAATGCAATCAGGTACGTGTATGTCCAATGAATGATCAGCAGGCAATGTCCCTTGGCGCCCAAACATCAAGTAAAAAGGGGTATACCCGGTGGAACAATGTATGGTATGATTGTATGTGAACATGAGCTGTGGCAACAGACTGGGCCAATCTCCTCTGTTCTCAGGAGGCACGGCCCTCAGCATCTCTATCAAGGTCTGATTCATTTTTTCACATAATCCGTTACCTTGAGGATGGTAGGCCGTTGTCCGGATCTTCTTACAGTTGTGTAAGCAGCACAGTTCATGGAACAGATGGGACTCAAAAGCAGGTCCTTGATCGGTGAGGATCTTTTCTGGACATCCATAGGGCAGGAGGAAGTGCTTCCAGAACATTTCGGCTGTAGTCTTGGCTGTCTGGTCTCTCACAGGCACTGCTACAACAAACTTAGTGAAATGGTCAATAACAGTCATGGCATAAGCATACCCTGAGCGACTAGGCTCCAGTTTCACATGGTTGATGGCGACAAGTTCAAGAGGACGGGTACTTACAATGGGTCTCAGTGGTGCCCTCTGATCATGGTGCTCACTTCGTTTTAAGGCACAGGCTACACACTCTCGACACCACTTCTCCATGTCTTCTCTCATGCCCACCCAGTTAAACCGCTGGCGGATAGTAGCCTCAGTCTTTTGGACCCCAAAGTGACCGGATTGATTGTGGTACATCTCCAACACCATACCTGCATCTCGTCGGGGTATGAGAATCTGGTGTACTCTTTCGTTGGACACTGGGTCTAGGCTTCTCTGTAGCAATAGGCCCTTTTGTATGAAGAGTTGATGGCGCTGTCTCCACAGTTTGATGAGCTCAGGATCTGCACTCTTACGCCGAATCCTCTCAGGGGCTCTGCCACTAGTAATGAAGTCCAACAACTCACCCAGCACTCTACTTTCAGACTGTAGTTTCACCCACCTTTCTTCTTTAGGTTCAGGCCTACTGGAGGGTGAAGGAACTGCAGCTCTGTCACTGGTAGCTCGAGCCTGGTCCTGTTGAGCAAATTTGTTATAGAAAGCCGGCATCTCTACATCTTCCCAAGCATCTCGCACATCATCAGGAGCTGTCTCTGTGGGAAGCCTGGATAAAGCATCAGCATTATCATTAGTACGTCCAGCACGATACTTTACAGAGAAATCATAGTTGGCGAGGCGAGAGGCCCATCTCTGCTCCAAGGCCCCTAATTTAGCTGTATTTAGATGTGCCAGAGGGTTATTGTCAGTGAATGCAATGAACGGGGTGGCGGCTAGATAATCCTTGAATTTTTCTGTCACCGCCGACACTAATGCCAGGAACTCTAGTTTGAAGGAACTATAATTCTGGTCATTTTTCTCAGCTCCTTTCAGGGAGCGGCTTGCATATGCTATCACTCTCTCTTTTCCCTCTTGGATTTGGGCTAACACAGCTCCCAGGCCTCGCTTGCTAGCATCGGTATAAAGATGGAAAGGCTTGCTATAATCTGGATAACCTAACACAGGAGGCTCGGTCAGTTTCTTTTTTAGCAATTGGAACGCTATCTCTCTTTCCTCATTCCACTCAATGGGCACAGGAGTTCTAGGACTTTTCTTGGGTTGTCCCCTCAGAAGTTCCTGGATAGGATCAGCTATTTGAGCAAAATGGGGGATAAAACGTCTATAGTAGCCGGCAAAACCAAGGAAACCCCTCACTTCCTTGACAGTAGTAGGAACCGGCCAATTACGGACAGCCGCTAACTTATCAGGGTCAGGTTGCACGCCCTCTCCACTTACCACATGCCCCAGGTATCTTACTGCAGGTTTGAGCAGGTGACACTTGGATGGCTTTACCTTCAAGCCATATTTGATAAGGATTTCAAATACTTCTGCTAAATGTTTCAGATGGTCTTCATATGTTTTTGAGTACACAATGACGTCATCTAGATACAGCAGCACTGTTTCGAAGTTTTTGTGACCCAAACACCGTTCCATTAGTCTCTGGAAAGTTCCTGGGGCATTACATAGCCCGAACGGCATACAATTGAATTCGAACAGGCCCATGGGAGTGGTGAAAGCAGTCATTTCCCTATCTGCAGGGGCCATGGGTACTTGCCAGTAGCCACTGGTCAAGTCCAAGGTGGAGAAATAGGCAGAGGAGCCCAGAGCAGTTAGTGACTCCTCAATGCGGGGCAGTGGGTATGCATCCTTGTGGGTTATTTGGTTAATTTTTCTATAATCCACACAGAAACGGATACCACCATCCTTTTTCTTTACAAGGACCAGGGGTGCAGCCCACGGACTACGGCTGTCCCGGATTACATTAGAGTCTTTCATCTCTTGGATCATTTCTTTTACAGTCTGATATGAAGTAGGCGGTAAGGGTCTGTATCTCTCCTTGATTGGAGGATGAGAGCCAGTAGGTATTGTGTGTTGTATGGCACTCACCTCTCCATAATCAGTAGCATGCTTACTGAAGGCCTGATGGTACTCTTTGACAAGCTGTATAATCCCTTCTTGTTGTTGTTGGGGGGTAGTCTCGTCCCCGACATGGAGCTCTTCCCACCAGGGCACTTGTGGCTGGGTCACCGACGGACATCCACTGCCTGCAGCTGGCGGCTTTTCTGTCACTGGGAGACTAATTATGTCTTGGAAGGACACCTGGGACAGCTGAGCAACACGGCAATGCTTAGTAAGCGCAACAGGATGATTGCTCAGGTTAATCAGACGGACAGGTACTTTACCTTGGGAGACGTTCACCAGGCACTTGGCAGCTCTCACATAAGGGTAATCCTCCATCTGGATTGGTTCCACCAGGGCTGGATAATCTCAGCCTTGGACTCCCAGGACAGCACGACACCATAAAAGAGTTTGAGAATTAGGAGGCAAAGTCACAGGCTTAATATCACTAATCCTGGCAGTACAAATTTCTCCTTTCCCATTAGCAAACCTCTGCTGGGCACTTAACACAGTAATAGTCTTTTGAATCACCCTCCTGGATGCAGAGGAAGCAGTGGGCAAAGTCTGATGTAATACGGCAAGTATTTCTGAATAACAGTTTTTGAAGACATTGGTGCCTAGAATGACAGGATGTCCTCCTCTGTCGCCGGCCTGTACTACTATCACCCCCTGTTGCGGTAAGGTTACTTCTCCCACCTGCAGGGTGGGTTCCCAGTATCCATGAATCTTTACTGGTTTGCCATTGCTGGCGATAATCTCCACCCAGGATTCAGGCGGCTGGGTCAATTGGTTGGTGTCCCAGAACTTTTCAAATGCAGGCAGCTGAATAGTAGTGACTTGAGACCCAGTATCTAATAGGGCTTCAAAGGGGACCCCGTTGATCTCTATATTGATTTTAGGATGGGATCCTACATACCGTGGCATCCAATTTGGATCCTCTGGACCTAGTGTTCTACCTCCCGAGGGGTGGTCCTCAGCCTCAGGGGTTGCCCGTTTAACTGCCAGCACGTGGATTCTGTGTGTCCCAGCTTTTTGCAGTATGTACACACGGGCCGCTTGCGATCTCTATTACGCCTCCCAGGATCCCTGGGGTGAGTCTCTTGGTAAGGAGGTGGGAACAGCCTAGGAGGTGACAGGAATTCTTCTTCTGTCATTATGGGTTTTTCCCATTCCTCTATTTTTCTGCACACCTTCTCTAGACTTTTAGTGAGGTGATTTACTTGCTCTGTCAGCATGGCAATAGTATCGGTAGCTGACACTTGAACAGCTTGGCCGGCCTCAGCTCGGTTAGTGATAAGCGGTTTTGGCCTGCAGGCTGGTGACTCAGGTGGGGTGCTCAACTCCGGAGATACTGCGGACCCCAGAATTTTTATAGCCAGTTCTTTAAAGTCCAGAAAGGCACTGTTAGGGTGCTGGGCGGACAGCATCTTTAATTGGGTCCTTATTTGTTCACTAGACACCCCGTTGATAAATTGTTCCCTCAGGGTCTGGTCCTGGTTATCAGCCTCTTTGGGATCTATCTGAATTACAGCCCCTAAAGCCTCCTGAAGTGATAGGGCATAGTCACGGAGGGACTCACCGGACTTCTGTTTCTTGCCAAAGAAGTGCATCTTTATCTCTGAGGCAGACCTAGTTTCAAAAGTGGCTCTGAGGCGGGTGAATATCTGTTCTAGAGTACTCCGCTCAGTAGCAGGCCAGGATAACACTTCTCTACGGGCCGCTCCCTCCAGTTGTGCCAGCAGGATTTCCATTTGCTGGTCGGCATTTATAGGGTACAATCGGAATAGTGCCAGCAACTTTTCTCTAAAGTCCCTTAGGGTATGGGTCTCTCCCCTGTAGCGAGGGAACCATGGGGCCCCGAAATAGTAAGGCATGGTAAAGGGCATCATGCTGGGGGCTGTAGGATGATTAGGAGCCGCGAACTCTCCCGGGGCCGGCTGCTCAGGCACTCCTGGCTCTGACATGGTAGTCTATTGAGAGGTGGCCACTGGCGACTAAAGGGGCCGGAACACTCCCCTTCCCTCCGGTTACAAGTGCTTACCGGTATCGCCGGGCTTGCGCAGGCCAAGTCTCGCGAGATTCCGGACGTCCTGAGCACCCGATGACGTAGAAGAAGCAGGGCCGCGGCGGTGCGATGATGAAGAGGGGCGGGATTCTCTGTGTCCTTGCAGGGATCCGCCCACGAAGGTCCTCAGCAGCGCGGGAAACTTTACTCCAGGCGGCCGGTGGCCATCTTTAGCAAAACGCTGTCCATTCACTGACAGCAAGCAGGATTGTAAAAAGTCCACAAAACCACACTCCAATGTGGCGATTTTCTTCCTCTTGGTAGCGCAACACTGCACAGCGCTTTTTAGAGGTTTTAGGAACACTTTTGGTATGATTTTCAGTTCACAAAGTCCACTTTAAATAAACAGGCAATTTGTCACTTTGGTCACAGGGCAACTGTATAAGGCACAAAGTTCACGCTTCTTGCACTAGAAAGCGTGCGTATCCTGTTCGTGACGCCAAAAGAGAGGTGCAGCGTACTCAAGTTGTGTGTAGAAATGTGTTCCTGGGTGTAGTAGTGCAATAGACACTAACCTGAGACGGCTGACTCTCTGCATAGGCAGGTGATGGTAGGAAAATGTTCGTGACGCCAGTGCCAATTAAACGGTGGCACGCCGTTTGCTGATAGCAGGAATAAATGAGGAACACCGTGATGTTAAAACAGAACTCCAACTTTAGTAGTTTTAAATATAGAGACATTCACGGAAGCGCAGTTCCTTTGCATACAGTCGATTTTTCAATACGGTTGATGCAGGCAATACAGACTAAGCAAGGTGACTTCAGAGTGTGAAACACAGGACTTGCAGTACAGGAGCTTGCACTCTATTTCTGACTGATCCTGGAACATAGCAAATCTTCTCCAAGGCCCAATAACCTAGCTCTGGCTTATATCCTTGGTTTTAGCTTTATAAAGTACCTCCTCTGTTATCTTGAGTACCTCTTGCTTTTCTTGAGCTTTGCCTCTGTCTCTCTCCCTCTTTCCTCAGACTCTAGAAGCTTCTGAGCTCTAAACTAGACTGACTTTTGCTTCCCTGACTGGGCCTTATATAAACTAGGGCTCTCTAGCTCCCTCTAGTGACTAGAAGCTGGAATGACACCCCTAGCAGGCCTGTACATGCAAGTGTCATAGTAACAGGGAAATACATAACATTACATTACATGACAATTTATAAAGATGACATATACCAACTTCCCCATAAATAAGGGGGGACGACAGCACACCAAGTGACACTTTTGTAGTGACGGGCATTACAGTCCCCGTACACTACAACAACCTTTCACAAAGTGCTACCTCCAGCCAGAGCCCTGCTGTCAACTGCCCCAATCTCCTTGCTGTGATGCATAAAGAAGCATGTGAGGGCCACAGAGGGCCCATGGAGCCCAGATCCTAGAAGCTGATCTGCCCAGCTGATGCCACTCCTGGAGATTCTTGTAAACTGAGACTGTATGTAAACTAATAGTATACATTTCATAACCCTGACAGCCTGCACAGTCACATGTGGGCACAGCCCTGGCAACCAATACATGTCACAGAGTTTTTTGTTTCGGATATCACAGATATGTTTGCCGATACGTTATGCCCACGTATTGAAGGCCACACTGACATGTGATTAAGTAAATTACCCCTTTTGTGCGGTATTTAATAAAATCACAGATCTTGAATAAGGTATCAACCACATTACCCTTAAAGGATTTAGTGGTTTGTACGCGGTCACAAAAACTACAATTACCGCAATGAAAGCAGCCCAACACGGGGTTGTCTAACCAGGTTCTGGAGTCTTCTTCTGGTTTTGGCATCAAATGACTGCACTAAGTGGTCCCTCAGACTTCTACCGTAATCACACAGGTCCATGCGGAGAATATCCCAATGTTGGGAGATGATATCCCTCTCCCGTCTGATCATTTTTCGTGGCTCCACTTCTGTGTCTGGTGGATGGAACAGCGTAATACGGTTTTGGGTATGTGCTCTTTGATATGCCGAGCGTAATACTTTATCAGGATATCCCTGCTCATGAAAACGTGTTCTCAGCCAGATTGCCTGGCACACAAACTCTTGTTCTTCCGAGCAATTGCGCCAAAGATATTGTCCCGTAGGTACGCCCCGTTTAAGTGGGATCGGGTGATCGCTCTCCCATCTCCAGAGTTTGTGGCGGTAGGTTTACGGTAGGTGGTAGTTACAAGGTTACCTGCATCAGACATTTTGATGCAAATATCAAGAAAAGGAAGTTGACCCTTTGCAATTGGGCAATTGTAACTTATGGTCCGTGGTAGCGGAATCCATAACGGAATTCTTAGATAACCCGAACCTTGTACGCCGTTCGCTCAACGCTAGTGGCAACCCTCGGCGTGGCCTAGTATGAAAAAATGGATGCGGCGTGCTATGCGCAGCACATATTGCCCTCCCTTTTTGTAAAGTTAGGAGGTGCGACATAGATAAAAAGGGAGGAATAGCTGTGGGTTTTCTACAGAACTATTGGATGCTCCAACACATTTGAACTTTCTCTTCAGGTGTTTTGAGTAATGTTGAGCGAACTTGTGTTTTAAGTTCGGGTTATCGAAGTATCCCGTTATGGATTCCGCTATCACGGACCATAACGGAATTTAGAATCCATAACGGGATAGGCCTCTTTCACACTTGCGTTGTTGGGATCCGGCATGCACTTCCGTTGCCGGAGGTGCCTGCCGGATCCGTAACAACGCAAGTGTACTGAAAGCATTTGAAGACGGAACCGTCTTCCAAATGCTTTCAGTGTTACTATGGCACCCAGGACGCTATTAAAGTCCTGGTTGCCATAGTAGGAGCGGGGAGCGGTATACTTACAGTCCGTGCGGCTCCCCGGGCGCTCCAGAATGACGTCAGAGCGCCCCATGCGCATGGATGACGTGATCCATGTGATCACGTGATCCATGCGCTTGGGGCGCCCTGACGTCACTCTGGAGCGCCCGGGGAGCCGCACGGACGGTAAGTATACTGCTCCCCGCTACACTTACCATGGCTGTCAGGACTTTAGCGTCCCGGCAGCCATGGTAACTATTCAGAAAAAGCTAAACGTCGGGTCCGGCAATGCGCCGAAACGACGTTTAGCTTAAGGCCGGATCCGGATCAATGCCTTTCAATGGGCATTGATCCCGGATCCGGCCTTGCGGCAAGTCTTCAGGATTTTTGGCCGGAGCAAAAAGCGCAGCATGCTGCGGTATTTTCTCCGGCCAAAAAACGTTCCGTACCGGAACTGAAGACATCCTGATGCATCCTGAACGGATTACTCTCCATTCAGAATGCATTAGGATAATCCTGATCAGTATTCTTCCGGCATAGAGTCCCGACGACGGAACTCTATGCCGGAAGACAATAACGCAAGTGTGAAAGAGCCCATACTTCGATAACCCGAACTTTAGACACAGGTTCGCTCAACACTAGTTTTGAGCCTAATGGGGTGCCGTAGTTTAGTCTCACGCACGGGCGGAAGTCATTGTCCCGGGGAACTGCATCAGGGTGAAGCCTGTGCTTGGGGCCGCCACACCACAGCCGCCGTCCTCAGCACAGAACGCAGCCTGACGCAGCGCTGTACACACCCGGCTGACAAGCGTTTCTCTTCACGCTTCTTGGAAACCCTGAACGCCCCGCCTACTTGTAAAGACTGACAAGTCGTCAAGCCAATCGCTGCACTATGACCCAGAGGGGCGTGTAATCGCTGTCAAGCTGGGCGGGGCAGCTGGGGGAGTGAGTGGTCGCCCTTGCGCACTTCCCGCGAGGTTTTTTTTTCTGGGCGGGCTCGGCCGGAAGTGGCTGCCAGTCGTCGGTGTTCGTGTCCTCCCATCATATAGTGAGAAGCGGTCGCAGCGGAGCGGGGCGGAGATCTCAGTCTCCTTCCCCGGCAACATGAGCTTTCTCTTGTGAGTGGCGGGCAACCTGGAGACGGGCGGGGGGCGCTTCAGTGCAAGCATAGAAAGGGGGAAGTGAGGGGAGGCCCCGGCTGTCAGGCCTGCAGAGACCCTCCTCCCGGGGCGCCCCTCACATCCTCAGGAGAGTGCAGGGGAGCTGGACATGGGTCCTCCCCCTGTGTACAGGGATTATACAGTGATTAGTATCGGGGTCCTCTTCTCATTGCCATGGTATCTGATGATGTCATCATGGGGGTAGTCAGGCAGTAAATCACCTGTCATGCCAGTCTGATGCCCTGATCTAACTGCTGAAGTGGACGACCCTACAGATTCTCGTGAACGAAAGGGACCCCAGCTCAGACGCCACTGATGATGTCATCAGACATTTTATGATGTCACCTCCGTTAGTATAATGTTGTTTTGTTATGTTCCCCCAGCGGTAGTCGATCTTCAAAAACATTCAAACCCAAGAAGAACATCCCGGAAGGATCGCATCAGTACGAGCTCCTGAAACATGCGGAGGCCACGCTCGGCAGCGGTAATCTGCGGCAGGCGGTCATGTTACCGGAGGGAGAGGATCTCAATGAGTGGATTGCTGTGAACAGTGAGTATGCCTGCAGTCATGTACTGGGAGGGAGACATCTTGTCATACGTACGCCTGCAAGGGCCACACTATACGGGGGGTTAGTTTAGTGTCTCGGGCACCATCGCTCTGCCCCGCGCCTGTTGTGTCTTCTGATGTTGAGGTCTCAGATTACCTTTGGCTCCTATTTGGTCCCCTTTAAGAACATTGTTTCCGTGCTGCGGTGTAATATACAGTGCGGATGTTCTAGGGGCCCCCAGCAGATTGAACCCCTCGATTGTCTGGAGGCAGAGACATATTTAAACCAATAACTATAACTCACACCCCTAACACATCTCCTCTCGGATATTTTCTAGTTGCTTCCCGGTTTGCAGAAGTGGGAACACTCCCACCAGTTAGATGCCGGCAGAAATCTGTGTTCTGGGTCCATGTGTAAAGCTCTGCTGTGCCGCACTGTTAGCTCAGCTGTGTCTAAATGACAGGAAGGGACAAATGTGGACATGGGCGGTCAGGGGTTGTTCAGGCATACTGTCATCGGGTGTCTCTCCACTCAAGAGTCCCTAATCTTACAGTCCTGGTAGTCTGATCCCTGTAAACAGAGAAGAGTCGCAGCAGTCGCATGAGACACATTCGTATAGCTTTCCAGTGGGGGAGCCGAGGGCCCCAATCTGTTGTTGGCCTATCCTCCTCAATATCCTGATCCCGGAAAACCCTTTTAATGCCTGAAATAACATGGCTGCCTGGCAGTAAGGCTTTGTTCACATCACAATTTTGTAGCATTTGTAATGTATACATGTCATAAATGTTAAAGGGGTTATCCAATATCAATAACCTGTCTGGGCCCCTCACAGGGAATATACTTACCTGGGTCCTGGGTGGCTGCTTCTAGTCCCTGTGAGGGGCCCGGGCACATGGAGGGGCAGTTATTGATATTGGATAACCCCTTTTATCCAATGCCTCAGACGGATGCCATACACTGACATCCATCAGCATAGGGTGGCATTATAAAAAACAAAAAAAATGTTCTTCCCTGTCCTTATACTATAAATGGTGATAAGCAGGGTGTTCTAGTGGTGATAGATAATCAGTTCTCACCTCTCCTGTGTTCTACCCTGTCCTTATACTATAAACAGTGATAAGCAGGGTGTTCTAGTGGTGATAGATAATCAGTTCTCACCTCTCCTGTGTTCTACCCTGTCCTTATACTATAAACAGTGATAAGCAGGGTGTTCTAGTGGTGATAGATAATCAGTTCTCACCTCTCCTGTGTTCTACCCTGTCCTTATACTATAAACAGTGATAAGCAGGGTGTTCTAGTGGTGATAGATAATCAGTTCTCGCCTCTCCTGTGTTCTCTTCTGTATCTTCATGCTGCTCCAAGGCCCTTAGTTACAATGCCTGAAACCATGCTACACATTCTCAGTAGTAAAGACCAGAGGAGGGAGTTCAGTACTGGGCATGCCTGCAGTCATCTCAGGGCTGCTAGACAGAACAGGAAGACATCATTAAAGGGGTTGTCCGGGAATAAGTAATTTTTCACAGGTGCCTGCAGCCTCCCTCCATTATGGGAGGAATCATACTTGCCTGCTATCCTCAGCTCTGTTCCCGCGCACTGGTTCCCAAGTGTCTATCTTCTAGTCCGCAGCTTGCTTAATTCCTCTCTGCTATGATCATCTGCTCTGCTGGCGTTCTCAGTGATGTCTCTTGTGGACACATCAGTGCTGATTCCAGTCCAGTAGTAGAGCTGATGATCATGGCAGAGAGGCAGCCACAGAAACCAGTGCGCATGAGCAGAGCTGTGGATAGCAGGTACAGGGCATGCAAAAGTTTGGGCACCGCCGGTCAAAATTACGTTCCTGTGAACAGTTAAGTAGGTTGATGATGAAAGGATCTCTGAAAGACATAAAGTTAAAGGGCTTCTGTCACCCCACTAAACATTTTTTATTTTTTATTGGTTAGGTTTAATCCCTATACTGCGATTTTTGCATACATACTGTAATTAATCATTTCGGTTCAGCAGATTATGTTAAAAACGTACTTTAAAATATGCAAATTACCTTGCTACCAGCAAGTAGGGCGGCTACTTGCTGGTAGCAGCCGCATCCTCCTATCCTAAAGACGCCCTCTCCGCATGTTGATTGACAGGGCCAATGGACGGGATCGTCCTCTGGCTGGTCCTGTCTGCTATCAAGATCTCGCGACTGCGCCGTAACGGTATTCAGTCGGCGCAGGCGCACTGAGAGGCGGACGCTCACTCGGCCGCTCCATCCTCAATGCGCCTGCGCCGATGACGTCATCAAGTACACCCGGAAGAGAAGACGCGGCTTCTCTTCCAGGTGGATGCGGCTGCTACCAGCAAGTAGCCGCCCTACTTGCTGCTAGCAAGGTAATTTGCATATTTTAAAAGTAAGTTTTTAACATAATCTGCTGAACCGAATGATTAATTACAGTATGTATGCATAAATCGCAGTATAAGGATTAAAACTAACCAAAAAAAAAACTGTTTAGTGGGGTAACAGAAGCCCTTTAAAGATGACACATTCCCTTTGTGTCTTAAACAAAATATATATTTTTTTTTTCATCTTTTACATTTTCAAAATTACAAAAAACTACCTGAAGCAAAACTTTGGGCACCCTGCATGGTTAGTACCTAGTAGCAAGTACCACGGCTTGTAAACCCTTTTTGTAGCCAGCCAAGAGTCTTTCAATTTTTGTTTGAGGGATTCATCCTTCCAGTTCTGTGAGATTGATAAATGTCACTTGCTGAAGTGAGACAACCCCTTTAACACCCCTTTGGGGATCAGTCCTGCTTAAAGGGGTTGTCTGGGTTCAGAGCTGAACCCGGACATACCTCCATTTTCACCCAGGCAGCCCCCATAACAGGATGCTCTCCTTTGCCCTGTGCTAAATCGCGCAGGGCAAAGGCATTTTTTGGAGATCCAGTAACAGACTGGGGCTCTCCATGGGGCTGCCAGAAAGCCCGTTAATGTCACCGGCACTGATGGGCGGGCTTTAGCTCTGCCCTAGCCAGTAAAACGGCTAGGGCAGCGCTAAAGCCCGCCCATCAGAGCCGGTGACGTCACCGAACACACTGCCAGGCGGTAGTTTACACCTGGCAGTGTGTTATGATAAACAAAAGAGCCTGTGCCCTGCGCGATCTAGCGCAGGGCAAGGGAGCGCATCGGAGCATGAAATGCCAACATCAGGTGTGCCGCCTGGGTGAAAATGGTATGTCCGGGTTCAGCTCTGAACCTGGACAACCCCTTTAAGGCAAGTGTATTTGTACATTGCACATAATGTGATTACCTGATTGATTGATTTAACTGCAGGAACCTCCTTAGTTTTTACTTTTGTTTAAGCCTTATCTTAGGTTTCTATACTGAGGTTGTGCAGTCCCTACATGTAGATCTGAATGTTGAGGCCAGGATGGCTCACATGTCTGTTCATGTGCCTCCCCCGTTCTCAGTTAGGACGTTCCAGTGATGTCATAGTGATGTCATTGGTGTGGCAGCATGACTTCAGCATCAGGTCTCTGTTCCGTTGTACATGCTATGGTCAGAGATAGTAGATGACAGACTGGTACCTGCAGACCCGGTGTGCTGTCTGGGTCAGGGAACTCGTGGCTGGCCTGATCAATCAGTTCTTGGGTAAAAGTATTATTCACACAAGGCGGATAAAGGGTCAGGAGTTTTCAGAAAACTTTTGATACAGAGACATGAAAGTTTTTGACCCGAGTGCTGAGACCCCCACTGATTGCTAGAATGATGAGAGTAACGCTCACATGTTCCCTCTCTGCTCCAGGAGAGGAAGCGAGGCAGACTCAATGGAAAGTCATGGGGTTTTCTCAGACCGTCCCCTGCAGCAGGCTATGCAAGCACTTCTCTCTCGCGATCAGGGGGTCTCTGAACTTAGGACCCCACCAGTCAAAACCTTTGATATATCTCCAACATTTTCTGACAACTCAGTGACCCTTTAAATTACAGTTTATTGCTTTTATTGCAGCAAAATCACAACCTAAAACATGGTTCAGTCGCTCCTATAACACACAGTCTAACAGCATTGTGTGAATAAGACCCACCGAGTAGTTATAGGTCCATCAGGCCCGAGCTGGACTGCACTGAGACTTTGCCGGTAGTGTATCGGGGATGCAGGAGCCAGACTTATAATCTCCTTCCACAGAAAAGCACAGTTTGCCGGATGTGACGTAGATGCGTGGTGTTTCAACACTTTCTTCTAGGAGTCTTCCTGCAGCCCTCACTTACAGACGTTGTCCGTGTTCTATCTATTCGTTTATCAGAATGGCTCCTTTTGAGTGTGGGTGATCCTGATAATGGAGCAGTAGTGGATGAGTCCAATTATATGGATGTTGTTAGATGAGCTGTTTCACCCTCTGCCATATGCAGAATGCAGGCTGCTGTAGCCTGGTACCTGTGTTCTGCCCTCCTCCTCTGGCTCATAAAGGCTTAGGCTACTTTCACATTGGTGAACTGCCTGCCGGATCCGTGCTGCTGCTAGGGCATGCGTGCTGCACGGCAAACATGTCGAGAGGCGGCCGTAATAAAACTGACATGCCGTACCTCCGCCCCGCCCCCATTGTAGTGAATAGGGCCGGAGGGGACTTCTGGCGGCAGCACGGATCCAGCAGGCTCTTCACCAGCCGGCGAAGGCTGCCACAAATGTGAAAGTAGCCTTAGGGATGATATCTATTAGGGAAGGTGCGGTACATGATTTATGGTCACACCTGTATTTTCATATATTTCCTTGCCTTGATAGACATTTTATATTCTGTCCGGCTGTGCAGAGTCCTCTAGATCAGTGGTTCTCAATCTATTTCTCAACAGGTACAGCCAAGTGACCCCATAATGCCATTATAATGCCCCCTTATGTGTGCCATAAGACAGAATTGCCTGCTTATATGTGTCATAAGAAAAAGCTCCCTTATACTGCTGCCTTTATTAGTAATGATCCCATACTGCCACTCTATTTAAAATAATGCCCCTGCCCCCCCTGTGGTGACCTACTGGTATACATAGCTCCATGCCCCGGTCTCCTGCTTGCAGCCCGGCGGTACTGACAGCATTGAGCCAACTGTTCCGGCCTCTGATGGGCTTCTGGCCTGGTGCCTATTAGAGTGAAGACGGGACAGGGACAACTGCATCACCTTGAGGATGTCAATATAGTTGAATGTGGAGAGACCCTCTTGCTTACCCCCTCAACCTGTGGCGAGTACCACATGGGGTACAGATGCCGCAGGTAGATGCCCTTCTCTCTGTCTAATAGAGAAGGGTCCAAGTTGAGGATTTTAAGCTGTGATGCCTGTAGGCCGTCAGACATGGTTACCCCAGAGGGATGGATGCCCAAAGAGGAGTATTCCTTGCAGTTTCTTCTTACTTCCCTATAGGAGACGTATGCTCGGCAATGACATATGTTACAGGCATCCATTGGGCACTTCCTAAATGTAACCAGATCTCATCCTTGATTTTGTGGACAAGGACTAAATGTTATCAGTAATTTGTATTTTTTTCCCCCCTCAGCTGTGGATTTCTTCAACCAGATTAACATGCTGTATGGAACAATCACCGAGTTCTGCACGGAGAGCAGCTGCTCAGTGATGTCTGCGGGGCCCAGGTATGTGCCAGCCTGCTGAGGGGAACCACACGGATAGATGCATTTGGGGGATGGCGTTGAATGGCTGCTCTTCCAGTTTGTTGTTGGACACTTCTCCTGTTTCTGACCACCTGCCTGCCCCTGCACAGCTGACCTCGGAGCTGATGAAGGATTCTTGTTACTTCCCTTTAGGGACCATTCACATGTGGCAGATAAGGGCTCGTGCACACAACCGTATGTGTTTTGCTGTCCGCAAAAATGGATTCACGAAAAATACAGATGACTTTCTGTGTGCAATCCGTATTTTGCGGAATGAAACAGCTGGCCCCTAATATAAGGGTCCATTCACACGTCTGCATAATGGGTCCACATCCATTCCGCAATTATGTGGAAAGGGTGCGGATCGATTCATTTTCAAAGGGGCCGCAAAAGATGTGGACAGCAGACTTCCGTTCCGTGGCCCCGCGGAAAAAATAATAGAGCATGTCCTATACTATACACAGCCACGGACAAGAATAGGCATTTCTATCATAGTGCCGGCCATGTGTGGTCCGCAAAACAGTTGCAGACGTGTGAATGGACCCTAACAGTCCTATCCTTGTCCGTAATGCAGACAATAATAGGACATGTTCTAATTTTCTTTTTGCGGAATGGAAATACGGAAACGGAATACACACTGAGTAACTTCCGTGTTTTTTTTTTTTGCTGACCCATTGAAATGAATGGTTCCGCATATGGTCCACAAAAAAAAACGAAACTGACACGGAAAGAAAATACGTTTGTGTGCATGAGCCCTAAGTCATAAATGTTTGCTCGATGGGGTCCCATCCGCTATAAGGAGAACAGGGGTCCTTTGATTAAATGGCCGCACAGCTCTGACTGTTCTAGGCCGTGTGCGGTACGGACAAGCTAGTACCTGCCTTGTATTTGACATTTATGGCCAAAATTTCCTTTTGTGGGGGTAAAAAAAAAATCTAGGGTGTATTCACACAAAGCTGACTTGTTGCAGAACATCGTCATGGGGTGGGTCTGCAGCATCCACATGGGAATTTACCTTTAAGATGAGTTTTCTGAGGGTCAAGGTGAGGGATCATGCACACGAACGCGTGTGACCCACAAATAGCGGGTCCACGGTATATAGGCACTGGTCGTGTGTGCGGACCCATTCAAATAATCTGCAAGATACGGAGCGGTGCGGAGTGGAGGCACGAAGTGGAAGCGCTTCTGTGCTATTTCGGTCTATGCTTTCCCACCCCTAATAAATGGAACGTGTTCTTTTTTGCGGTGCGGACTGAATCATGCGGATTGAGGACCCATTTAAGTGAATTGGTCCACATCTGTAAATGGTGGGCACACGGCCGGTGCCCGTGCATTGCAGACCGCTATTTAGGGGCCACACACGTTTTTGTGCATGGGCCCTAAATCAGGGGTCTGACCACCGGAACCCAATTATCCAGTTGATTAAATGTGGCTATTCTGATGGTTCCGTGGAGAATTTGCAGGATATCTTGAACTGTAGTTCCTAAATATGTTCTAGAAATTAATTTGGATCATGAGGCATATCGGTACTGTCGTCATATTCTGTCTTCATGTCCTTCCTCCGGGCTACGTGAGATCACGGTATTTAGATGGAATGGTAAAATAAATGAGGGCAGCGGCCATGTTTAGTTCATGTTGTGGCTGGTTTTAGTTCCTACCTGCACACATTGCAGATTACCTGCAGTTTTTCCACATGGGTTCTTGTGCAGAAAAAGCGCAGCATAATACAGTAACTTATTAAGAAAAAAACCATCTAAAAAATAACTTTTAGTCACATATATTAAAAGAAATGGTAGGAAAAAAAATACCCAATAGAAACAAAAATGATGAAACAAAATATAAATGCCCACAAAAATAGTGTGACTATAATATAGTTAGGGTACTGGAGCCTTCCCTGGGTAAATATACATATACAATACAGTGGGCAATGTGTGTGGCAAGCCCGTGGGCATCTTTTCTGAGAAACTACAGGAATGGTGAGTAAATGCCACACACATTGCCCACTGTATTGTATATTTACCCAGGGAAGGCTCCAGTATCCTAATTATATTATAGTCACATTTTTTGTGGGCATTTATATTTTGTTTCTTCGGGGGTAATTTTTTCCTACCATTTCTTTTAATATAGGTGATTTAAAAGTTATATTTTAGAAGGTTTTTTTCTGAAGTTACTTTTCTACCCATCTTTCACCAACACTTTTTTGTGATCAAGTCTAATACGATACTAGCGGTACCAGCTTTTTTTCTGCGGTAATGGACCTACCGTGCGGGTTTTGAAATCTGCAGCAAAACTGCATCAAATCCGAAAGTACGGTAACACGTACGGTAACACGTGTGCATTTGGCGTGGAAACGCACAGAAATTTGTGTGGAATTTCTGCCGGACAGCCGGCACCCGTAGCTTCAGGCTCCCAGTACCGCTCCCTCCCCGTAGCTTCAGGCTCCCAGTACCGCTCCCTCGCCCCCGTAGGTTCAGGCTCCCAGTACCGCTCCCTCGCCCCCGTAGCTTCAGGCTCCCAGTACCGCTCCCTCCCCGTAGCTTCAGGCTCCCAGTACCGCTCCCTCGCCCCCGTAGGTTCAGGCTCCCAGTACCGCTCCCTCGCCCCCGTAGGTTCAGGCTCCCAGTACCGCTCCCTCGCCCCCGTAGGTTCAGGCTCCCAGTACCGCTCCCTCGCCCCCGTAGCTTCAGGCTCCCAGTACCGCTCCCTCGCCCCCGTAGCTTCAGGCTCCCAGTACCGCTCCCTCGCCCCCGTAGCTTCAGGCTCCCAGTACCGCTCCCTCGCCCCCGTAGCTTCAGGCTCCCAGTACCGCTCCCTCGCCCCCGTAGCTTCAGGCTCCCAGTACCGCTCCCTCGCCCCCGTAGCTTCAGGCTCCCAGTACCGCTCCCTCGCCCCCGTAGCTTCAGGCTCCCAGTACCGCTCCCTCGCCCCCGTAGCTTCAGGCTCCCAGTACCGCTCCCTCGCCCCCGTAGCTTCAGGCTCCCAGTACCGCTCCCTCGCCCCCGTAGCTTCAGGCTCCCAGTACCGCTCCCTCGCCCCCGTAGCTTCAGGCTCCCAGTACCGCTCCCTCGCCCCCGTAGCTTCAGGCTCCCAGTACCGCTCCCTCGCCCCCGTAGCTTCAGGCTCCCAGTACCGCTCCCTCGCACCCGTGACTCGGCCAAGGTTTTTCTATAATCCTGACCATTCTTACAAGGTAAAACTCAGTCTGTGTTGGAGAACTTTATGCCACATTTATCAAATGTCACAGGTTGTTTGATACATTTTGGCTTGTCCTTAAACCTAACACTTCTGTGTGGAGAGGCTGCTCCAGTTTTCCTGCTCCTGGAGGGAGATTGGGACTTTTAAAAAAAGTCTCACTGATAAATCTGGAGTGAAGCTCATTAACATAGCTAACCACGCCCACTTTACCCCCCATATTACACAACTGGAGTGAGTGGTGTACACGTGCATAAAGGCGCAAACTTTTGCGCGAGTGTAAAAAGTCGCAATTTTTTTGCGCAATTGCATACATTTTGGGCAAGCGCGTGCAAAAAGGTGGCAAAAGCCCTATTTTGTAACTTTTTGATGCCAGAATTCTGGAGTGAAGGTATGACCATAGTGCGGGTCATGGAGAGTTGTCTCCCTGCAGTATGTCCCAGAGACTTGGGCCCTGATTTATCATACCTTCACTCCAGAATTCTGGCATCAAAAAGTCGCAAAATAGGGCTTTTGCCACCTTTTTGCAATCGCTTGTGCCAAAATTTTCAACTTTTTAAACTCCCGCCAAATTTTGCGCCTTTTTGCATGTGTACACCACTCACTCCAGTTGTGTAATATGGGTGGGAAAGTGGGCGTGGTTAGCTATGTTAATGAGCTCCACTCCAGATTTATCATTGAGACTTTTTTAAAAAGTCGCAAATGAGTCGCAATCTCGCTCCAGGAGGAGGGTGGAATAGGAAACCTGGAGGAGCTTCTCTAGACAGAAGGTTTAAGGACAAGACAAACTTCTCAAACAACCTGTGACATTTTGATAAATGTGGCACAAAGTCCTCCAACACAGACTTCAGATATTCCCCTCTGATAAATTCCCCCCTTGGTGTCCAGCTGCCAAAGCCATTAAAAGGTTTGGGTTTCAGGCTAATAAGACAGTTAGGCCTCATTCACACATACGTGGATTTTCACAGGCCACGGTCCGTGAAAACCCGTCCTGCTGAGTGCATAGCAACCAATGACGCCGTGCGCTTCGTGCTGCCGCCGCTGTACAGTAATACACTCTTATGATCTATACTGTACAGCGGCGGCACTAAGTGCACTGTCATAGCAACCAATGACGCCGTGCACTCAGCAGGAAGGCAGGCCGGCTTTTCACGGACCGTGGTCCGTGAAAATCCACGTATGTGTGAATGAGGCCTTGGAGAGAACCTGTCACCAATCAGCGTGTTGTAGAGCCGGATGAGCTGAATAGATGGATCTGTCATTTTGTGGGAAAAGATTCAGTAAAACTTGTCATTTCTACAATTAAAGAGGTTGTCCCACTGCAGCTAATGTGCTGTGATTGTCCATATTGCCTCCTTTGCTGGCTTGATTTGTTTTTTTTTGTCTGCTGGAACCTATTTTACGGATTTTTTTAATACAAAATAAACACTTGGATTTTTTAGACAAATTCTCTTTTTTTTTGTGTGCAGATACATTTTTCCATCACATTATCCACTGCCCGTTTCCAGGGGTTATGGCCACTGCTGCAGCACAGATACGAGGTGTGTATGCCGGCCTATGCACGACCACCGCTGCTGGATTGCAAGGTGGTCATAACCCCTGGATACGAGCAGTGCATAATGTGATGGAAAAATGAATCAAGCCAGCAAAGGAGGCAATATGGACAATCACAATACATTAGTAAGTGCCTTGTATTAACTTTCTCTACATGATAAATGCCACTTGCTGAAGTGAGACAACCCCTTTAAGTCTCTTCTTTTTCGGAGCTCCGTTGTACCTGGGTCTGATCAGTGACTGACGGCTATGTATACAATATTACAGAGATAGTATATCATGCTGACCGCAGTTCCTTGTGATAGGTTCTCTTTAATGTATGCTACAGTGGACAAAACTATACAAATGAGAATTGTGAAGGAGTGAACTGTATTTTTGGAATTTCTAAATACTTCTCTTTTTGTAAAGTAAATCTAGCACAGATGAGGTTCGGATCCTTTACAGGTTTCTATGTCTTACAGGTACGAATATCACTGGGCAGATGGCACAAACATTAAGAAGCCCATCAAGTGTTCTGCACCCAAGTATATTGATTACCTGATGACCTGGGTTCAAGACCAGCTGGATGATGAGACGCTATTCCCCTCCAAGATAGGTAAGTCAGTCTGCAGTTACTAGAACCTGATTCTATGTGATAAAAGCCCAATAGATGTCATTACTGCATTTCTGCTGGTAAAATATAAAGGATTTTGTCATTCAGGCTATACACATAAGGGTCCATTCACACGTCTGCAAAATGGGTCCGCATCCATTCCGCAATTTAGCGGAACGGGTGCCGACCCATTCATTTTCAATGGGGCATTTGCCGATTTGCATTTCCGCATCTGTGCTTCCGTTTCCGCAAAAAAATAGAACATTTCCTATTCTTCCAGTAATGTGCGGTCTGCAAATTGCGGAATGCACATTGCCGGTGTCCGTGTTTTGCAGATCCGCAAAACACTTACGGACGTGTGAATGGACCCTAATGGATCTGATTTCCCTTAGCTGCTTTACCTAGTCAATCCCAGTTAGTGTTGGAGATGACAGGAGTTTGATATCAGTGTCAGGTTAAAGGTCCATCCAGACATCCACAATTGTTTTGCGGTCCTCAAAATGTGGGTACTGGCCATGTGCATTCCACATTTTGCGGACCGCACATGACCGGCCCTGTGATAGAAATGCCTATTCTTGTCTGCGATTGCGGGTAAGAATAGGACAGGCTCTATCTTTTTGCAGGGCTGCGGAAAGGAACTACGGATGCGGACTGCACTACCTGAACTACTGAACTACTTGAAGGGCATCAGCAGATATGTACCTGTGACACTGGCTGACCTGTTACATGTGCGCTGAAGGCATCTGTGTTGGTCCCATGTCCATATGTGCCCACATTGCTGAGAAAAATGATGTTTTAATATATGCAAATGAGCCTCTAGGAGCAACGGGGGCGTTACCATTAAACCTCAAAGCTCCGCTCTCTCTGCAACTACCACATCCCCTGCACTCTGATTGGCAGGGCCAGGCAGTGTAAATGTGATCAGGCCTGACCTGTTAATCAAAGTGCAGACGGCACAGCAGGGAGTTAAGCCTCTAGGTGTAATGGCAACGCCCCCGTTGCTCCTAGAGGCTCATTTACATAAAATAAATGCAGACATATGAACATGGGACCAACACAGCTGCCAAGCGCACATGTAACAGGTCAGCCAGTGTCTTACCTACAAATCTGACCGATGCCCTTTAAAGTGATGTCCCCATCTTACATATTTGTGGCCTCTCCACAGAATAGGCCAGCAATGCCTGATGGCTGCCGGTCCCACCTCCTGGATCCTCACCTTTTGGGAGATTAGGGCTGCTCTTTCCATTGAAGTCTGTAGTTGCGTGTGACCAACCCTCCATTAACTCCGATATGAAAGTGTCCGCTTTGAATTGGCAAGCAATGTGTGTTCTCTGGACTTAATCTAGACATAGTTTCAGACATTAAAGGGGTTCTCTGGGATTTTGATATTGGGGTGCCCTCAGGATAGGTCGGGTCTTCGGTAGCTCTGGTTACGCAGCGCTGCTCCCACTCACTTCAGTAGGTGAAACTTATGGGGTAAAAGCACATTTTTTTCATGGGTTTCACATCAAAATTGCTGCCAACTTCCCGTTCCTTAGCATGATGTATGGCTTATGGTTATCTGTATTTTATAGCAGTGTATATTACCAATGCCAGGCAGTCACATTACCCGGGTGGCCCTCTCTTACAGTGTTAATCATTAGAAGTTTATTATACGGCGCTGTTCAGACTTCCCTGTTTGCTCTAGAACGGTGTCCGATAATTGTACAAGGCAGACGCCGGTAGGCGACGCTCCTTGCGTCTCATGGACCTGCTTTTGTAAAGGCTGCATGTGTCCTGGGCCACGAGACGTGATCAGCAGCTGATACAAGCCCGATTCCTCAGGCCGCGGTCATGTGCGGATCTCATGACCACACTCGATGATGTCAGCGCTGCCGGCACAAACAGATTGTTTCTTCTGAAAACTCAGCTGGAAAAAAAGAATCTGTGGGTTACTGTAGACGGCACCAGTGCTTTGCTTGAAACTGACTTTGTACATGAGGGTCTGGACACTACGAAAACCGGAACATGAAATGCCCTCATGGGGTCACTGTGTTGGCGGCCTCGCAGCATAGACGGGAGCCATTATAAAGCAATTTATGTTCTTTTCATACACTAAAGGGCTTCTTATACAGTATATCCTCCTCGATGGTTAGAGCCATCACCATACCCTTTTGTCATTGTACTCTATTATGACATCGCTACTTGTCCCCATCATTTCAGATTAATTTATCTGTATATTTTCGCAGTGAAAGTGGAAACTCAGTTTATAGGACGCTATTCAGCGGAATGTTCTGATAGGTGGGACACTCGCGGTCCTCGTGGTGCAGCGGTCGCACTACACTTTTTCTGGAAGAGTAAAAATACTCCCTTTGGCATTTTTGAAGAGTATTTTTTGCCGAGGAGAAGTACGAAAGTTGCAGTAATTATAATAAATAATTGAGGCCTTTATAACGTTAAAAGGTCGCTACCTATGCAGGGAAACCATTACTAGTCTACTCTGTAAGTGACTTCCCTGAGTAAATGGCACATTTAGATAGTTCTACATTTATCTGACTGTTATGTCATTGAAAAACTCATGTTTTCTCATCATTTTTAAAATATAACGCAGCCAAAAATGCAAACACAGCATCCTGACTGCACCAGCATGCCCTGATGAGAGGGATCGATCAGAGGCTGCTCAGCCAGAGCATGCTGGTGCAGTGTAGTCAGGGTGTTATGTTAACCTCTGTCAGATCACATCATGTCTGGGTGCACAGGCAGCCACGTTATCAGTGCTCTGTATCTTCCATACTACATTGGGCCATCAGCACCATGATTGACCCCACATTAAGCTGTTCTGCTCTGTAAATCCCACATATGAGATGACAGAGCAGAAATATCTCCAGCTCTTTTGCAGGCATAGTACTGATGAGACAAATGTAATGTCCTGACTACACTGCACCAGCATGCCCTGGCTGAGCAGCTGAGCCTGTGATTATTCTTCTGTCCCTCGTTATAAGAGGCTACCCAGGGCATGCTGGTGCAGTCAGAGCAGTAATGTAATTGTGAGCCTGGCTCAGTTGGTGGACGTCGGCCGAGGACCTGGTGGCAGTGAAGGGGAGAACACAGGACAGGAGAGTGCCTCGGCGAGCAGCACTTCATCATACCTCTCCAGCCTTGACACCGGAGTAGACATCTTGTCTGGCAGCGACCTCGCCTCTGATGGCTCTGCAGTTAGAAGAATGCCGCCGCACTGCATTCTTAGTGGTCCTAAGGTGTGGAAGCAGATGTCCGTGCTGTCCATCCATCCTCCTGTCAGTTGCGTTGAGCTAGCTGGCTGCCGCTGATCCAGAGCAGTTTTCTGCTAAACTAGAGCCATAGGGAATTGCTACTTGAGCAACTGCACACCCCAGACCGGCACAGCTGATGGGACCTGGTGCTGCCTCCAGCTCTGAAAGCTCCACATACATATACTGTAGGAGCTTGTCCCCAGATATTGGTCGGCCTACTCACAGTCCTCATGCAGGGCCGGTGCAACCATATAGGCGAACTAGGCGTTCGCCTAGGGCGCCGGCCTGCTGGGGGCGCCCTGGTGGGCTCCCCCTGACTGGGCCTGCAGCCCTGGGCGAGAGGCTCTTGAGCTGCCCCCAGCGCCGTTACAGGGGTGCCAGGAGGTGGAGGTCCTTCTTAAATATGGCAGAGCAGGCATCTGCTTACCCTGATGGCAGGTGCCTGCTCTGCCAGTAAATTACCGGAGGAGAGGAGGCGGGCGGCAAGGGAAGCTGTTCTAGCAGCTCCCCACTCCCTCGTGATGCCGGAATATGACGTCATTCCGGCCCCGGCATACTAAACGGCGCGCTGGAGGACTGAGGAGCTGCACCAGACTGGACCCGAGGAAGGTGAGTGTTTAAGTGTTTGACTGAGTGAGTGTCTGCCTGTGTATTTATGTCAGTGAGTGAGTGTATGTATGTATGTCTGTCTTTCTGTCAGTAAATGTATGTGTGTATGTCAGTGAGTGAGTGTGGTTGTCTGTCGGTCAGTAAGTGTCTGTGTGTTTGTCAGTGAGTATGTGTGTGTTTGTCTGCCAGTGAGTGAGTGTCTATCAGTGAGTTTGTGTGTGTGTATTTCAGGGATCTCAAGTCTCCCGGAGGTTCAGGGAGTCTCCTCTATCGGCTCCCTGACACATAGGAAAGGTTTACTGATAGCAGAGCAGAGAGATAAGAGAAGTGACAGGACAGAGTTTAGATTACAGGTTGAATTAACCCTTTAGGGTCAAATTGGCTTCTCAAGGAGATATTTATGTTAAAGGCATCCCTTCTGTCTCATTCAGTAGCTATAGAACTATTGAGATGTATTTTTTTTATATATTTTACACATTTAACCCTCCATTTTAATTATATTATTTACCCCAGTGTTAAATTCACCCCCCCTGGATGCTTGATTTTTTTTTCCTACAGTGGGGTAGATAATTACACACAGGGTTTTAAAGAATAAACTTCCTGACTCAGACCAAGAGCCGACTCAGCGAGTGAATCAAAGCATCCGCGCATGCGCATTGCGCAACCTAAGCTTCGGTTCACTTGCTTCTTGTCAACTCAGCGAATGAACGAAAGATTCGATTCATGAATCGGTTTATTTGAATGAACTGATTCAAATGAACCGATTCATGTGAAAGATCTGAACTTCCCATCTCTAGTTTACTCGCAGTAAACCTTTCCGGCAACCTGTAGCAGTGCCCCCTTCTCGGCGCGTGCGCACAGTGCAAGAAGAAGCCGATGCCAGCAGTCCGCAACGGCGCATCAGGCTGAGCCTGTGCGCACGCGAGGGATCTCAAAGCGGAAGGAGGGAGAGGCGGCACTGAGGAGTAGAAGGCGGCGCTGGGCACGAACGGCGATGCGTGCGGCCGGGCACCATGCATCCACAGACCTCCCCTGCTTGGGCACCTTAATTCAATGATTGACAGGTTAGTAAAACCTGTTTTTCCGCTGAATAAAGCCACATATAGCTTTTGTAAGGCAACCTTAGAAATCAGAATGCTGCCCTGGACATGAGCATGTGTTTAGCTCACAGGGCTTATAGGTGGTGACAGAATCCCTTTAATCATATACATAAATAGGATAATTTGGGGCAGGGTAATGAGCCCAGTCCTCCACACCATAGAGCAAAGTGTGCAGATACTGCATAGGTTTGGAAAATGTAATACAAAAGTTTTAAAAAAAGAAAAGAAAAAAGAAAACCTCCCTGAAATGAGTTTTTGCAGGTTGGGATGTCTGGTGTTTCAGTGGGTAGGTGTGTGTGTGTGTGTCTCTCTGTCAGCGAGTGTGTGTGTGTGTGTGTCTGTCTGTCAGAGTGTGTGTGTGTGTCTCTCTGTCAGAGTGTGTGTGTGTGTCTCTCTGTCAGTGTGTGTGTGTGTGTCTCTCTGTCAGAGAGTGTGTGTGTGTGTGTGTGTGTGTGTGTGTGTGTGTCTCTCTGTCAGAGAGTGAGTGTCATAAGGGGGCGGCAAAAATCCTCGCAACGGCCCTGTCCTCATGGGTCTTTCCTCTGCCGCCCCCACACAGGTGCCAGCCACAATCTGCTTAGGATACTTTCACATCTGCGATTTCAGTTAAATGTTTTTCTCGCCCATATTCATTGGGGGACACAGAGACCGTGGGTATAGCTATGTCCTCTAGGAGGCGATGTCACTAGTAAAAGCTGTCAGCTCCTCCCCTGGCAGCTTTACCCCCTCCAGCCTGGAGAGAGAGCTTCAGTTTTTTCTGGTGTCAATAGGAGGCAAGACCTCCCTGCTCTGCAGGGATCTCCTGAAGATTTTTTATTTTAGTTTATTTTTTTCCTTCTTTTTCAGATGGGACAACAGTGGACGCCTCACCTCCCTGTTCTCCCGGGGTCGATTTGCGCCAGTGCCGGTGTCCCGCACTGCTGCGTCCCCCACAGAAGACAAGGTGGACCAGGGCAGCCTCGATCCCCTGCATCCCGCCAGCCAAGGGGTCACCCATCCAAGCCCCCCTTTCCAGCGTCCTGCCACTACGGTGCCAGTAGCTGAAGGGGTGACCCTGCTGGACCAGAGGAGTGGTGAAGATGGCGGCAGGAGAGTGAAGAGAGGTGAGTACACGGGACTAGGTGAGTATTTAACCCTCTGGGTTGGTCACCCCTCCCTCTTGGTGGCAATAGTCTGCGACCAGACAGGGCTTCAGCATAGCCCAGCACCCCTGAAGCATTCCCCTCCGGCACAGGCCGTTTGGTTGATTGAGGAGGACTTAGGGGGTTAATAGGTGCGGTATGCTTACTGGCGCCAAATTAGGTGGACTTATAACTCCCTAGTGCCTTATTTACATGCAGGGAGCGGAGCGCAGCAAGGGTGCGCCCAAATAACTTTAGAGCAAGGTAGTACATTACACTACTGTGAGCTTGCCCCCTAATTACTGCTGTAATCGTGTTGTAGGCGCGTCGCTCCTGAGGGGGTTCACCACCCTGCGTTCGGCCGGCACCGCTTTTATGTTCCGGCCACGATTTTTGCCGCCCTGCTCAAAGAATATAGCGGCCGTTCACACATGCGGAGGAGCTCCGCCTCCGCCCCCCCACACATTTACTCCCTTCGGAGCGGACGCCGCTGCTCCGGGAAGGGGTTAACCGCCCTGCGTTCGACCGGCCGCGATTTTTGCCGCCCGCTCAAAACATATGGCGGCCAGCAGGGCAGGCGGTCATACATGTGTAGGAGACTCCGCCCCCGACTCCTCCCACATTACACCCCTTGGAGCGGATGCCGTCGGGCCGCTCCGGAAGGGGTTAACTACAGCACAATTGGCCGTGCTCCGGCCCGCGCCTTCTCTGCCCGACCCCCGCTATCAACGGTCCGGCCAGCGGGGTGACGCCCCCATTCAGTCTGGCCGGTCTGTGACACGGCCGGTGCAGGAAGGGGGGGTTCCTAGCATCACTTGGAAGACAGACTCCCTCTCCCCCCCCCCCATCTCCTTGGGCCTCTGTTGCTCCGGTCGGTCCTGATATTGTCCGCATCAATATGTAATACATACTCCGTTGTACTTGCCTAGTGAGTACGTTCCAGCGGGTCGACTCTTTTCGCTGACTCCGTATTCTCTATCCACCACTCCCCATTGTCTGGGGAAGTGGTTATGCTGGCGACTCTGATTTAGCTCCTACAGCTTGTTTTCCTCCATGTTCAGCTTGTCGCTAATGTTCGAGTTCATGGTCGCTGCGGTGGGAGATCCCCTTCTGGTAAGGGTCCTACCCTGGAGCTAGCTTGGCAGTTGCGCCTGTTCAGCGCCCTTCCAGGTAGAATTTTTAGGGTTAGCTCCACGCAACTGGGGCAGTGTGGCGAGTGGTTTCTACGGATAGTATCGGACCTCTGTTTTTGCATTGCCGGGCAAGCGCTGGCTACCACTGTGGTAGCGGTATTATTTTCCCTACATGCTTGGGTTCTTACTGCACAGCCCCTCGCTGGGCGGTGGACTCTTTAGCACCGGATCGGTGGTTTCCACGGGTGTTCCCTCCTCGGCTGGGATATGGGGCTGGCATTGCAGTGTGACTTCCCTTGCCTGGCTTCCTTCTCGGGGGGAGTTCTTTTGGCACGGCCGCTTGATCTTTGGCTACTTCTGTATAGCGTCGGTCTCTTACAGGGTAGGGGCTTAGACCTAGCCTATTACTTCTCCTGTTTTTCCCCCTCTGGCTCATTGTTCATTGTCACCACGTATGCCTTGGTAGTTCCTACATTGCTACCTTCCCTCACCTGCGTTGCATGGGGTATTCATTTAGTGCCTTTCCATTCCAGACACGATCTGGTCCTAACTGGTGGGCTGTGACGACCTCCACATTCTTCCTCCTACAGGGACTCTTCCATTGGTCCGGGTGTGCTAACGGTATCTGCACAAGGGCTTTCGCCTTCTCTCCAGAGGCGGAGTTCCGGAAGCATCTGCCATGGAGGTCCTGATTCTCCTTGGCGGGAGTTTCTTCCCCTCCTTCTCAGGGTTCTACGTAAGGTCCGGATGGAGGACATTCAGACATATCCTAGTCGCTCCGAAACTAACTCGTCGTGCGTGATACGCCGACCTCGTTCTCCTGGAGACGTCCCTGGGTCACTGCCACTCAGAGACGTCCTTCTTTCAAGGGGTTCAGTCTTACATGACCTTTTCAATGACGGCGTGACTATTGAGACCGCCGTTCTAACGTGGAGAGGGTTTTTCGGCGGATACCTTCCACACTATGATTCAGGACAGGAAGTCTGCATCGCCAGTATCTATTCTTGGACCTGCAGGTCCTTCTGAGGCTTCTCTGAAGCCAGGATGTTCCCCTCACTTTGGGGTTTTCTCTCTCCTTTCTACTTTAAGAGTTGGACATTTGGTTTAGCCCTTGTTTCCTTGATGGGTCAGGTGTTGGTGCTTCCGTCTTGGGCAGCCTCCCAGGTTCCCTGGTGTCCGTGGGAATCTTCTTTCAAGGAGCGGCACATATGGTTCCTCTGTATCGTCCTTACAGCTTGGGATCTGAATATGGTTTCTCAGCATTCCTTCTCCCGAAGGTAGTCTCTGACTTCCATAGCACGTTCCTTTCCTTCGCGCCCTACGGAAGGGTGTTTATATTATGGACGTTGTCAGTGCTCTACTCATTATTAGCAGCCTCCAGTCCCTCTCGGCGTACGGACCCCCTTTTTTTCTCTCAGGAGGGTCATCGCTGGGGATTGGCGGCCCCCAAAGGGCGATTGCACGTTGGATTCTGTTTGGCAGTGCTGCAGCTTACCGCGCTCGGAGCGGGGTTTCACCCTTAGGTGTTACGGCTCACTCCCCCAAAGTGGTGGGCGCTTCTTGGGCTAGGAGGAATCGCGTTTTGGCTGCACAGTAATGTAAGGTGGTCCTCCTTGCACATGTTCGCAAGAAGTTGCCAGGTGCATACTTATGCATCAAGGGTCGCTGCGTGGGCCGCGTCGTCTTGCAGGCGACAGTTCTTAGTTGACTGCACGGACGCTTGCTTCATGGGTCTGTGGTTTTTCCCTCCCTGTTGGACTGCTCTCGGACGTCCCATGGTCTCTGTGTCCCCCAATGAATATGGGCGAGAAAACGAGATTTTGTAAAACTTACCAGTAAAATCTCTTTCTCGCTCTTCATTGGGGGACACAGCACCCACCCAGTATTGTTGTTCGGCCACAGTTGTTGCTGTTGCTGGTTAGAACCTGGTTCGGTTCTTGGCATTGTTGCTGTTCCACATTGTTTCGTTGGTTTACTTGCTTCTCCTACTGCTTCTCACAAACTGAAGCTCTCTCTCCAGGCTGGAGGGGGTATAGCTGCCAGGGGAGGAGCTGACAGCTTTATCTAGTGTCAACGCCTCCTAGAGGACATGGCTATACCCATGGTCTCTGTGTCCCCCAATGAAGAGCGAGAAAGAGATTTTACTGGTAAGTTTTACAAAATCTCGTTTTCCGTTTTGTCCCTATTCGTTGTCAATGGGGATAAAACTGATCAGGATGCGTAAGTATGACTGTTCCATTTTGGTGCCGGACACAAAGCCGCAGAAAAAAAAAATATCTGGGACCCTACAATGATTTTCCTACCGGATCCAGCATAAAAGGATGCACCCAGATGTATTAAATGGCACAGATCCGTTTAATTCTGGTTTTCGGATCCTCTGCCGGATTTCAAAACCAGAATTAACAGCGCAGATGTAATAGAAGCCTTATCCATCATTACATTATTAAAGGGAACCTGTCATCAACTTTATGCTACCCATACTAACAGCAGAATAAAGTAGAGACAGGTGAGTTGATTTAATCGGTCTGTCATTTATAAGTTTAAAAGTAAGTGATTGCCGAGAACCAACATCACAATCATTACAGACTGGGCCTGGAAAAGAGTCCCGGCCACCTGAGAAGAGTCATGGGTATACATGAAGTCCTGCTCTCCTGCTGATGGCTGACAGTCTTCTACCTGGTTTTCTCCCTTTCTCTCTAGGAGAGAACTGCCAATCATCAGCAGATGGGTGAGAGAGCAGGAGATTATAACCAGGACTCTTCTCAGGTAGATTGGACTCTTTTCAAGGCCTGTGCTGCAATGATTATGATGCTGGATCTCAGCAACCACTTACTTTTAGCTCATGAGCAACACACCGCTGACATCAGCATTTCTGTCACTACTTTATGCTGCCCTCAGTGAGGTCAGCATAACGTTGATGACAGGTTCCCTTTAAAACCACAGTCTGCTCCATGGGAGGGGGGTCAAGAAAGAGGGTGCAGGGCTACAGGACTAGCCGAAAATTGATTTTTTTTTTGTGCCCTTTTACCACTGAAACTGTTTGATAATGGCACTATGAGAGGCTGCTTACCCCACACAACTTCATTGGGTCTGGAGGTGGTAAAGATGGAGATGCCTCCACACATGCATGGAGCAATAGCGTGCTCTAATTGGCCAGTCAGCAGCCTCCCTCCCTAATAACAAAGCTGCTTATTCGCTGCCTACCCTAGACCTGTGAGTATGGAGGTTTGTTATTGGATGTGTAGGTATTGCTGTGCTGTTCACAGGGCGCAGTGCTCTCATTCATGCGCATGAGCAATTTTTCAAAGAGTTCACTTGCCTGTGCAGGCGTCTGAGGCTTGTACAGGCGCTATTGCAACCTTGATGAGGTGGCTGTTATTTTATGGTCTACCTGCATTTCAGTAAATAGACTAAAAGTTGGCATACATTTAGACCTCATGCATATGACCATATCCATGGATCCTCAAAAAAATGAGTCCTGGCCATGTGCAAACGGACAAGAATAGGAGATGTTCTATTTTTTTCTGGGGCTATGGATCAGACATACGGATGCGGACACCACACGGAGTGCTGTGCGTATCTTTTGCGGCCCCATTGACGGATGGGTCCACATCCAAGCCACAAAAAAATGTGCATCGGATACGGACCAAACATACAGTCGCATGCATGAGGCTAATGATCGGTGTCTTGGCCAGCGGCTGTTCCTTCTAATGTACCACCCACTTGGCTTGGTTGGAAATGATTTCAGTAGGGAAAGGGTGGTAAGCCATATCCAGACACTTCTGGCAGCTGCTTGAGGGCAAAGGATTGGGCATGTTGAAATCCAACTGCCCAATTCCTATTTTCTGCCATCTGGGAAGAATTGGGATGCCCCATACAGACATATAGATGGTCGACCAGGTCCCTCTGTAATTGGCGGTTTTGGACATTATGTGGGACGGCCGTAAGAGATGTGTGTACTCGGCCATGTTACTTCTCAGGGCACCCTTATTATGGGGCCTTACTTACTCGTGTGCACTTGACCCAGCAGGATGACTGGCACAGGCTATGGGCACTGGGCGCAGAAAAGCTTGTATTACAATCCAGGCTGGGGAGGGAGACAGGATTCTGTTCTGGTTCCTCTTTTACATCAGCCATATCTGTGCCTTACACTTACATATGTGACCTTTGGCCACGGGAGGGAGTCACAAGCTGTCCCTGGACTACAGCTGCGGGCAGCCCGCCACCTGCTCCCAGATCTCACATCATTATTTGTGCACAGCAAACACCCCAGCAACCAAATGGGCACGGCAGCTGCCGGCCGTTATTGCTCCTGTCATAGTGAATAAACTGCATTGCGGTTGCTGTGTAGGGCGGTAGTGAAGGCATGTTGGGTTTCAGCAGATAAGCCATGTCAGGGCTGCACACTTGGCTGGGCTATGATACAGGATCAGTGCCAGATGAGCTTAGATCTACGACATGTATGATGTAAGAGCGCAGATCGTGGAGATGAGCATCCACCTCCCAGAAGAAGGGCTTACAGTAAGCGGACGCTGCCTATTGAGGTAACTCCTTTATTGTAAAGCTGGGGGCAGATGACACAGGATCCACCATTTATTGTAGGTGATGGAGACTACTCCCCTCCTCCTCCCTGCACAATCACTTCTGTACATGTAAGGCCGTCTGGCTGTTCTGACTTCTGTCCCCAAAACACTGATAGTGCTTCTTTCACACTAGCCTTTTTTGCGGATCCGTCATGCAAAAACGCTTCCATTACAATAATACAACCGCATGCGTCCGTCATGAACGGATCCGGTTGTATTATGTCTTCTATAGCCCTGACGGATCCGTCTTGAACACCATTGAAAGTCAATGGGGGACAGATCTGTGTTCTATTGTGTCCGAGAAAACGGATCGGTCCCCATTGACTTACATTGTGTGCCAGAACGGATCCGTTTGGCTCAGTTTCGTCAGACGGACACCAAAACGCTGCAAGCAACCTTTTGGTGTCCGCCTCCAAAGCGGAATGGAGACAGAACGGAGGCAAACTGATGGATTCTGAGCGGATCCTTTTTCCATTAAGAATGCATTAGGGCAAAACTGATCCGTTTTGGACCGCTTGTGAGAGCCCTGAACGGATCTCGCAAACGGAAAGCCAAAACGTCAGTGTGAAAGTAGCCTTAGTCTGGACATGCATATGGTCTCCGGGTCCATCTGTACCTTTCTGATGGAAAATGGGCAAGAATGGTGCAGGTTTTCTGCATGGACCAACGGTGAAAAACAAGTGTGAATTGCACCATTCCCTTTAAGGCGGTCTGTCCTCTGGTTTACAGAGTGGCGCGGGGGGCTTGTGTAGAGAATTAACACATTACATTACCTTTTGAAATCTGTGGCTGCCTTTAGCAGAAAATGCACGTATTTAAAATATGCAAGTGAAATGTTGGCCAAACCCTCAATGCACCAAAGTTCAATCCCTGTTCTCTGTAATGCCGCCCTCCCCCTTATTTTAACGGCTGGGTTATTTGTCTGTATCTTGCTATAGTTTGATTCCCGTAACCGCACGCCTTCCCCGTTTTTTCAGAATTTTGGCATGTTCTGTACAGCCTTTTGTTCCTGCACAGGAGAGAAGACCTTTACTGCGCATGTCTCCAGTGATGGTCCGTTCACTGGTTGCTAGAGCATGCTGGATGGTGTTCTTTAATTTATTTTTTTTTTTTTCCCCTACGTACATGAAAAACGTATGCAGCCCTGATGGGTAAAAAAACTGAAACCCTGAACGCCGTCACAGACGGACCTGATATAACTTGTGTTCAAAACCATCTGTTGATAGAGCAGAACCTGACACATTCCTCGCAGCTCATGTGAAGGAGGCCGAATAGTTTCTCCATCCACTTCAGCTTCACCTCACTTGGATGACTCCTATGGTTACGTGGCCTGACGTTTCCTGGGTGTAGGAGGCTGGGGATGATGTACATGACTTCACACCTTTCACTGCCTGTCATTATCCTTGTAGTAACAAGCCAGGCGAGACTAGCCTTCAGCTATGGTTGTCTCCTGTATGCCTTTTAAGTCTGAAGACAAATAATGGCTATTATTTTATGTAGAAAAACCTCCTGCGGGAGGCCATATTGGAGATGCCCTTCCTGTAGGTGTGTGCATTATGGCAGCTGAACTGAATGGGTGTCTGTTACCAGAACTATCATAGGTTATTATTAGTCCTCAGGAAACTGTACAGTCCTTCCCCAGAGAGCAGGGGGGGCTCTATGTACAAAGCCTTAAAGGGGTATGCCTGTGGATAGGGGATAACTATTAGATCCGTGGGGGTCCTATCGCTGGGACCCCCACGATCATGAGAACAGAGCCCCTTTACCCTCTGCAGCCCCCCTGTAATGAATGGAGTGGCCGGTTGCACATGCGCGTGGCTGCTACATTAATTTCTATGGGAGTTCTGGAGATAGCAGAGTACAGCGCTCACCTATCTCTGGAATTCCCATAGATATAAATGGAGCGGTCACACACGTGCCTAACCGGTTGCTCTGTTTGTTTCAGTAGGGCTGCAGCGGGTACGGAGCCCCAATTCTCGTAATCGGTGGGGATCCCAGTGCTAGGATCCCCACTGATCTAATAGTTGTCCCCTATCCTGTGGACAGGGGATAATGTCCAACAACTGGAATACCCCTTAGTGACAGCCCACACGCCTTTTTACAGCGGTCACTAAGGGACCGCAAAGCTGCGCTCCTTCTCTAACAGCCTGGAACGGCAGGAGTGCCGATCTGGACTGTTTACTCCTTTACATGCCGCGGGCAATGGCACCCGCCACATGTAAGTGATGACAGAGGGAGCGGACTCCCTCTGTCTCCCATCGATGTGTGTATAGGCTGGCTGGTACCTAATGTAGGCCCCAAGCCTGCCTTGAGTGTTCTCCACCAGGCTGTGCCTATTTGGCGCAGCCTGCTGGTCAATGTCGGTTCAGCACTGACATTAAAATGCAATGCACTATAGGGATAGTTCATTGTATTTTTAGAAGCAATCAAAAGATTGCCTGTTCTAGTCCCCCTTGTGGGACTATTAAGTGGGTAAAAAAGTAAAAAAAAAAATGTATTAAATGAAGAAAATGACAAAAAAAAAAAAAATTGCAAAAATAAAATCTCCCCCAGGTTTTTTATTGCCGCATCTGTAACGAGCTGCACTACACAAATATCATGTTAAATCATCCTCTAAGGTGAACGCCGTAAAAAAAAGCCAGAATTGCAAATATTTTCTTAGTCGCCACCGAAAAAAACATAATAAGTGTTATTTACCCCAAAATAATACCAATGAAAACTACAAGTTGTCCAGCAAAAATCAAGCCCTCGCACAACTCCATAGAAGGACAAATAAAAGTTATGGGTCTTGGGATGTGGAGATACAAAGTTTTTCTTTTTTAAAAGAAATGGGGTTTTATTGCACAAAAGTAGTAAAAAAAAAACAACAATGATGTATTTGGTATCACTGTAATCTACTGACCCAGAGAATAAAGATATTATGTTATTTATGCCGAAAAATGAATGCTGTAAAATTTATAACGTAAAAAAAAAAATCTGTGGCAGATGCAGATTATACTTTTGTTGGCCAAATCCTCAAACAGGTATGTTTGGCCGACACAATGTGTGTAGCTTCTGACTATCCCCCAACAGATGAGATCGGGGGAGAAAAGGATCGGTTGAGATGAATATTTTGGCCTAATGTATTTGTTCTCCAGGGAGATATGCCACCACCATAAGAGCCCATGCACACGAACAGCAAACTGGCACCAGCCGTGTGTGCACCGTATCATGGATGTGGACCCAATCACTTAAATGGGTCTGCAGCCCAGAAGATACGAAGTGGAAGGCCACGGAAGCACTACTGAGCACTTCCATGGCATTTCAGTCTGTGCCTCCACACTGCATAAAAATAGGACATGCTCAATTTTTTGGGGGTGCAGATGGTTTGCTTCATGGATGGTTCCCATTCATGGGAGTCACAGGTTTGTGTGTGAATACAGACGTTCGGCCTAGCCTAACATGTATATGTATGGAGAAGACGGGAGAGAGAGCGGTCTGTCGATAGATTGTTTGGCCAACAGCTATTGAATGTATGGCCAGCTTCAGACTCTCTTCACAGCTTCCCTATGGCGACGTCTGATGCATGCGTTCCCTGACTTATACCTCTGATGCCCGGTGTATGCTAAGACTGTTCTTTCGGCATATATCGGACTATGTTGTCCTACCTTTTTTTGTGATTGGCTATGTTTTCTTATGCAGAGGGACACGGTAGACGTTCATCGTTCCTGCCTATAGGAAACCCTGTGAGTAGCTTCTTAGTGTTATTTAAAGTTGCTTCCAACTGGGACTTTGCTTTCAATATAAGCGATTTCCTGCGGCATGAGCTGAGCTTGTGAATGCTTGCGAAAATGTCTTAATTCCGTTGTTTGCTTGTGGTTCACAAAAAGGGAAGTTGAGTCAAACCCATGTGCACATGAAACTAAAGATGTTGCCTAATCGTGAAGTACAGACACTTGAGTCCTGCTGATTTTGCTCTGTTTTTAGCGTGTTCTCCATTATGTCCGGTGCTGGACGGGGCCTGCAGTGTGGTCATTAGTTTCCTCCTTTTTATGATTCGTATGATCCCACAGTTGCCTAATATTGTAAATACAGCCGCTCCAAACTTTTAAGGGGCAATTCTCACAGGGTAAGCCATAAATGTCAGTGCAGGTGCCGCCTCCAGAGGCTGCGCCTATCTCCAGGGTGGTGGCTTCACATCCAGATAGAGAATGTGTGATGACGCTTGCTCAGCTTTTTCTGCAACTCTAGTAGACGTGAAGGGAAAGAGCCGCACATCTCTCCATTTCTTCTCAGTCTGGGTGCATTGGCTTACTCACCTGGCGGGATGGGGTTTGGAGAACCCTGTAAGGGAGATAGGTGTTGGGACGTTCTGTGGATGTGCCATATAAATCTAATTACAAAAAAAAAAAAAAATGTCCTTTTATTGTCCGCATTACGGACAAGAATAGGACTGTTCTATTAGGGGCTGGACATTCTGTTCCGCAAAATACGGACTGCACACAACGTCATCCATGTTTTTTGCGGATCCGTTTTTTTTGTCTTGTTTTCAAGTTCAGGTCCTGTGGTCTCTGCCGCCAGTCCACGTTCTCAGCTGTCAGTGGCATGAATGGTACATTGCTGCTGTGACGTAGTGGTCAAGCTACTCCGGCTTGTCATCATTCTCTGTGGTCATGGGACCAACCTATTTCCTGGTCCTGCAAGGAACAGTGCAGCGACAGGACCATGGAGATAGAAGAATATTTATTATTTTTTTTTAAACCTAAAAACATGATTCAAACAATGAGTCGTTTTCTGATGACACACTGGGGGAGATCTATCAAATCTCTACCATTTCCTCATAACTCCGTCACGGTGTAGAATTGAGCTATAGTTCACTACAATTTCTGATGTATATTATGGTAAATCTGGCGGGGCATGGGAGACTCTGCTTTCTCATGCTGCCCCATGCCACCTTTTATTGCCACTTTGTGAATTTGGGCTTCTCACCATTCTTCTAAATTATTCTGCAAATATGGCATTTGCTCCAGTTCTTTGGCGCAAATAACTGTAAACGTTTGGTGCATTTTGATTAGTAAATCTCCCCCATTATGTTGAAAAAGCTCGGCTAGTTTCGAAGTTCCGTAGAAATGATGGAAGAGCACACTGCGCAAGCGGGGCCACTGCTCCATTTGCTTTTATGGGACTGCCGGAGATGGCCGGGCCAGCGCTCAGCTATTTCCATCAGCTCCATAGGCCTGAATGGAGGCTGGCTGCCATGCAACCCCTTTATCTTTCTGCAGCTGTTAGAATTGAACCACATACACAAAATCACTAAAAAGTGATCTGGTCATAAAGGGGTTAAATAATTTTCTTTGCGGACTTGCTACCGGTGTATGTGACATTATCTAAATGGTCAGAAGTGTTTTCTCTGAAGAAGATGGTCTCTCTGATAACCCTGTGTTCACCACTGATAAATGTTCAGGAGTCAGCATTGTATGAAACAAGAAGGTTCTGGAACAGCGCCACTCCTATCCATGGACTGTGTCTGGTATTGCAGTTTAGACTATTCACTTAAATGATGTACTTGGGTTGCGTCTAGTATTGTATAGAAGAATGGCGCGGTCTGTGATTGACTAAACATACAGCGGCCATCCACTGCCACCCAGGTGTCCGTATGTCTCATGCGTGATCGCTCCATGCAAGATCCATGTCTGACCTGTGTCATGGAGGACTCCTGCGTTAGTAGTGCGCAGTAACAGACTTGGGCCTCATGCACAGGACCATATTTTCAGTCCACGTCCGATCCCCATTTTTTCTGGATCAGAATGCGGACAACACACAGATGTCACCCGTGTGCTGTCTGCGTCCGTGAAGACATGACTGTCTGGCAAAAAAAGAGACTGTCGTGTTTTTGTCAGTTTGTGGCCGGTGGTAGGTGTTTTTACAATAGTGCAGAACGCGCACAGCCAGTATCTGTTTTGCGAATCCGTGGTTTGTGTACCACTGAACTGATATAGTGGTGTGGCTTAAAGGGGTCGACCTGTCATATATATTGATGTCCTATTGTCAAGGTAGGACATCAATATCAGTTTGGTGCGGCGTCCAACATCCGGCACCCCCCCCCCCCCCCCCCCGATCAGCTGTTTGAAGAGGAGGCGGTGCTCCATGCGAGCGCTGCTTCCTCTTCATTACACTGCACATGGTCTCAGAAGTGCAGTGTAATAAGCACATGCTCCATTCAAGTAATTCCACTGCGCTGCCGCTCTGCAGGAGACGACGCATGGAGCACCGCCTCCTCTTCAAAGCCTTCCCATCCAGCGCTACCATGGCCATCTTCTCGGGGCTGCAGCCAGCCATGTATTTGGTTATGTTGTCGTATTTGGCTGTTTTGACACATTCTCTCACTCCGGTTTGCGATCTCTGCAGACTGATGCAGACCCATTCATCCGTCCGCACCGCAAAAAATAGAGCATGTTCTATTTTTTTGCAATGTGGAGGTACGGAGAGAAACCCCGCGGAAGCACTCTGTGCCTCTATTTTGCACCGCTCCTTCCAGATTGCGGACCCATTCAAGTGAATGGGTCCGCTTCCGTGATACGGCGTGCACACAGCCAGTGCATGTATATTGCGGACCCACTGTTTGCAGGCCGCAATACGGGCATGGCTGTGCATGAGACCTAAAAGAGGTGTTGTGGTAGATCCAACATGCCCAACATTTTTTCCCCAAAGGTGGTTGGGGATGTTCGGTTTACCTCCTTACACAGTAGACTAATAGAACCCACTACAAACCCCATGTACTGTATCCTGAGATGGCCATAGGTTACAGCACATGAGAATGGGGGTTTTCAACGTCCCATCATCATTTACGCATCCTGCACACGACTGTAGCCGTTTTGCAGTTCGCAGATTGCGGATCCATTACATACAGATGCGAGCTGTGTGCATCCTGCAATTTTCGTGGGACCCATTGTAAAAAAACAAACCCTATTCTTGTCCGTAAAATGGACAAGACTAGGACAGGTTCTATAATTTGTAGATGTGCTGTCCGTTTTTTCATTTATTTATTTTTTTGCTGACCCATAGAAATAAATGGGTCCGTGTGCAATCTGTAAGAAATGTGGGTCGGACTTGGACCAAAAATACGGTCTTTTCAGAACATGTTGCAGGTTTGACTGGTTTCTTCTTAATTACGGTGGGATTTTGCATTGCAAATGGTGCAGCAAATCCATGTGAAACACAAGGTCGTATGTTGCTGGAAATGGCATGTAATTCTGTTTTCTGTCTCCTCTGTGCCCAGGTGTCCCTTTCCCCAAGAACTTCATGTCGGTGGCAAAGACCATACTGAAGCGGCTGTTCCGGGTGTACGCCCACATCTATCACCAGCACTTTGACTCTGTTATGCAGCTACAGGAAGAAGCACATCTCAACACTTCATTCAAACATTTCATCTTCTTTGTACAGGTGAGAGCGCAGGGCACGGACTTATCAGGACCCTGCACAGATTTATAGAAATGTGTAGGGTTGTCACGATACCAAAATTTCGACTGCACCACCAATGTTTTTAATACTGGGGTTGGGGGGGGGGAGAGAGATGAACATTAGTTATCTTAATTGGCTAATACAAATACAGGAGGCGGGTGCCGGCGGCAGAATCACATAGCCAGCACCCAACCTCTATGACAGGGAGCTGCGATCAGCGGCAGTTAACCCCTCAGGAGCCGGACCTGTGTGTCATAGAGGTCGGGTGCTGGCTATGTGATTCTGCCGCCGGCACCTGCCTCCTGTATTTGTAATAATAGTTTGGTGGCGCAGTGGCCACAGCTCCTCCCCCTCTCTCCTGCCATTGGTGGCAGCAGCGGCACATTGCTTCCTGAGAGCAGCGAGTGCCATGTTCTGTGATACTAGGCTGTGCAGTAGTGCAGCCTAGTATCGGTAAAAGGCAAATCCCGGTATCGGATCAATACTGGTACAAAAGTATCGATAATTCGATACCTGGTGCAACCCTAGTAATCTACGTTCACATCTGCATTTGGTGAATCTGGTAGTCAGATGGAGCGGACTACTGGGATTACCATAGCCACACACTGCCCAGATCCCTCAGGCTTGTAGCATAAATGCCCGAAAAATACCGCAGCATATTTTTCCAGCAGAAAACTGCCATTCCTGATGGATTGTCTTGACAACCAGTAAGTGAAAAAGAGACCAGGAAAGTCCAGCTCACCACTTCTATAATTCCAGTATATCTGACCCCATGTCTGGGACGGTGCATGGGAAGACGCTTCGGCTACAGATACAGCACGCCCATTAAATCTTCACCTTTATTGGATCATATTAAAGGCATCACGTCCAGCGTGGAGCATCATGGCCTCCGCATTTTGGATAGAGGCGTGCTATCCTTGGTCATGCCATGACTGATGATATCATGCGTCTATGTGACATGAGCAGGCTACTATGTACCGCGCTGGATGTTACACTTTTAATATGACCCAATAAAGGTGAAGATTTGATGGACCTGCTGCTGGGCCCTGATTGATTCCATTACAGTGAAGCCATGACTGGATATGCTGGATACGGTAATTGCGGTAGTCTGCTCCTCTGCTGGAACAGACCACCGAATTTACCCACCGCAGATGTGGATGTAGTATTAGTTGTGTTTTATGTGGAGGTTTAGGTAAAGCGCTGATGATCCTTCACCATCCGATGACCATTGTACTGGGAACTCCAGTCTCCTGGGGATTTTGTAGTGGGTTTCTCCAGTCTAATCAGTCATTGCTTCATCTATTAATAAAGTAGAGGCAATGCAAAATAAAGTATTTGAGTCAATGCCCCATTTTGCCTAAATTATGCCACCAGGCATCAGTGCATCGCTCCTCACTAGGATGCTGACATCCCGACCCTTGCTCAGGTAATTGCGGCCACTTACCTTAGGGCAGTTCAGAATGGCTTGCGGTTCTGTGCAGTACTGGATCGGGTGACATCACTGTATTCCTATGGGATCGAAAGCTGATCAAGTTAGATTACCACCGCACCCTCCAAATGATCCGATCATTGACTAGTAGATGTTACCGTCTGTCCCTTTTCTGCAGGAGTTTAACCTGATTGACCGCCGAGAGCTGGCTCCCCTTCAAGAACTCATTGAGAAACTGGGATCCAAAGACAGATAAGCCGGGAGGAGGGCGTCCCTCCTGCCAGCGCCGGTCTCCTCTCACGGCTCATGCCAGCGGGCAAGCCTTTGTCCTATAACCATTCTCTACCTGAAGGACTCCGAGTACAACTGCATTCCCAGAGGAGGCGCCACTGGAAGTCGTCTTTTACATAGAGATTGCCTTGTGTTATTTTTGTATGAACTTTTATAGAGATGCTTTAAAGGAACACTCCACTAGATGTGCATTCAGGCGCTTGAGTCGTCTTCACGTCTGCAGGTTTTCTGCTAGGGGCTGAGAAAATCTTAATCTCCACTATTTTTTTTTTAATTTTTATTTTTTGTCTGTTGCAAGTCAACCAATGGACATGGCCTTTCTATATACCACTGTACTCACCTCTGCGTTACTCTTCTCCTGCTCTATGTACAGTTTATATTCATGTACAACAAACTTTATTTTTTAATGTTTTTTTTTTGTTTTGTTTTTTGTGTTATTGATAGAAAATGCTTTTATGTAGATCCTGTTCTGCAGTGGAACGGGGTGGGGGCAGGTAAACCAGACATGGGCATTGAAGGTCCAGTGGAAGAACATTGGGGGTTTACTCCTCTTTTTTTTTTTTTGCTCTTCCACTTCAGTCTTTTTACTTTACTTGTGTTTTTTTTATTTTTTATATGCTTTAGATGTGATGAACAGATGGATTGAATACAAGTCTAATATTCCGATTTTTGGAAGACGTTTACCTTCCTGCAATGAATATCTATTTTTTTAAATTTGCTATGATAAAGATAATGAGAGCTTTGGTTCTCTGGGGTGAAGTGGACTTATCTTCTGTTTTATCAAATAAAAAATAAAAGTACGATCAATGCAACGAGTGTGAGACGCAGTACGAAGTAACGTAAATCATAGGCAGTGAGCTGCGGTATCATGTCTACCGATACAGACTGCAGATCTCTAGTGTGATAGATGCAGATTGTGCGTTAACCTTTCAAGTGCTGTGTGTATGAGCCATAGAGCAGAGTATTTAAAGGGTTATTCCCATATTGTCTGATGGGTGTGGGTCCCACCTCTGGGACCCGCACCTATGTTGTAAACAAAGCCGGCAGTTCCAGCCACCACCAAGCATTCCTATTGGCCCACCGACAATAGCCGAGCGATGCGCTTGGTTATTTTTTGAATCCCCATATAAATGAATAGGCGCGCACCAGGCTTGCGCAGCCACCGCTTCCATTCACTTCTATGGGGCCAGTGAAAATAACCAAGCCAGTCTCGGCTATTTTCGGTGGCCCCATAGTAATAAATGGAGGGCTGCTGCGCATGTGAGGTGCGCCCTCCCTCACTTTGCCGGCTGCGTCTTGAACTCGCACCAGGCAATTGTGTGAGATGGGAAAACCCTTTAAATGACTTCACTTGGGGTACTTTTACACTAGAGTCTTTGTTTTCCGGGGTCCTAGGGGCTCAATACAGGAAAGAACTGATCAGTTTTATCCTAATGCATTCTGAATGGAGAACAATCCGTTCAGGATCCATCAGTTCAGTCCCTCTTACGCATGCTGCAGTTTTATTTCCGGCCAAAAATACCTGAACAATTTACATTGAAGTGTATTAGTGCTGGCATTAAGTGCTCCGGCAAAACTGATCCGGCTTTCCCCTCTGCGCATGCGCAGACCTTTAAAAATGCAAAAAAAATGAATACTGGATCAGTTTTTCCAGAGAGGCGGATCCAGTGTTTCAGTGCATTTGTCAGACGGCTCCGCATTCGGATCCATCTGACGAATGCCATCAGTTTGCGTCCATATTGCCGGATCCGGCAGGCAGTTTCGGCGACGGAACTGCCTGCCGGAATCCTCTGCCGCAAGTGTTAAAGTACCGTTATATTAGTTGTACCCGGCCAGCTACTTCAGGTTGGGAGCTGGACACAACTTGTGTGTACTGCACCTCAGCGCACAGATTCCATGTCTATACACTGAGTGCTGGGTGGGACAACACTGCATGCAGTTTTCTGTCCGGCGCTGTTTAATAGTTATGCACAATGTGAACAATTCCATAGAAAACTGTGGGATCAGTTCTACCTTCAATTCTCCCCTGGTGTTTGCTCCTCGCTGAAGGGGCACTGAGCTGGACTGCTGGATATATGTGAAGGTGGCCTTAAAGGGGTTGTCCAGGATTGGCTGCCAGACCTGTGAAGGGAAGCAAACCTACCAGCTGCCTGCCGCTCCATTCAGGCTTTGTCGGACCCCAGCTGTCTTCAGTCCCTGCATGTAATCTTCAGCACAGAGGTCACATGCACTGCTACATCCAGTGACTGGCCTCAGTAGTGACATGCTGCTTGGAGACTTGTCACTGCTGAGGTCAGACATCGGTTGCAGCAGCGCATGTGACACCTGTCTGTGCCAGTCAAAACCATGCAGTGGGGAGCAGGTAAGTGTGCTTTACAGGTCAATCTGGGAGTCGGGGGGGTTGTTTAAAGAAAAAAAACATGTAAGGTTATGTTCACACAACTGATTTTAAAAATTTGCCTACAAAATTGCATTTTTACCTCATGGTTTTTGGTGTGAACACATACAGAGTGGGAGATTTTGTTGATTGTGCCCCACTATAGGCCATGCTACCCCCCTTTATTTTTATTTTTTCTTGTCTCTTTCCATTGAAACGGGAAGCTGTTTTCAGGTACTTTTTGGAGCTGATTTTGAGGTGTAAATGCTCTAAAATCAGCATCTAAAAAACGGTGTGCCCTTGATCATGGACTATCGGGGTACTGCCACACACTGTCATAGCCGCTAATAATCATCAAACTTCTGGAGCTGGTGTGTTTTTTTGGGCTAAAAATAAAAATGCCAGCCACAAAAGGCTGCAGTGTGTAAGGCGGCAATCGCACAGTTTGATGCAGTTTTATAAACCAAGCACCGGAGTGGACGGAGAAAGGAAGGAAAGACTCGTCTTTTATATCTACTCCTGTGTCTGATTAAAGAACTGGAATATTTACTGACCTGAGATATGGACGGCGAGTGTCATCCCTATGTGCGCAGGAAGCGTTGTCTATAAACTTCTCAAATACATGGAGAATATATTTTGTTTTTTTACATTTTTGTGTCCACTTCTGGACCCAAAACTTCCAGAGATGTGGTAAAAGTGCAGCATTGGGGAGCAATACACCATTGTGCAAGGGGTTAATGAGCGCCACGCTGTCTGGCCGTGCGCTCACATTAAATGGAGGCTGAACTGGACTACCGGGTCCAGCCCGCGGAGACGGAAGATAATTCTAACGCTTGGGCATTAACCTCGGATCAGCAATCTGATGAATAAATGACAGATTAACATTACATAATCACCAGTCAGTCCCGGAGCTGCTTGTTTTTCTGCTGTGGGTGGAACGATTGACTTGTCATCTGTGACCTGAATGCCCCTCCTGACTCATGTTGTCATCTGCATCTCTTCATTGAGTAGGTTTAGCTTCTGAGTGATGTTACAGAGCAAGGAGCGTGATCATCTTAAGGAGGTGTGTGCGGTGTCTTCCCCCCTTGGGATTCTTGTATAGTCATGCCTGTACAAGTATCCGCTGTACTGAAAGGGTTGGCACTATTACTTCCTGGCAACAGCACATGCATGCAGCTAGTAATGGGCATCATTAAGCCTTTGGCTCTAATGGTTTAATATACCGAATTTAAACTTAACGCAGTAGCGCTCGCCTGTACCCCACGCTGCACTGCCATAATGGCCTCTGATGGATGGGCCTGTTTATCAGAGGCCTCCATTCACAAGTTCACCTGTATTTCCTGGAGCGCAGCGCCCAGGAATTTGGTAAGCAAATCTGCATGGAAACATAAAGATGGATTTATGATGTTATGTAACTCTTAGAATTCTGTAATGTATTGGATAACACTGACAGCATTATGTCAGTGTTATCAAATACATTCCAGAACTGTATTGGATAACACTGACATAATGCTGTCAGTGTTATCCAATACATTACAAAATTCTAAGGATTACATAGCATCATAAATCAATATAATGCTTTGCGATCTCGGCAGTGCTGCGCTGCGAGTCCTGGGCGTCATACTTGCCCATCTGAAAGAAGCCTTATGGCTTGCTTTCGAAAATGGCTTTCTTCTTACCACTTTTCCAAAAAGGCCAAATTTGTGTAGTACATGGCTAATAGTTGTCTTGTAGACAAATTCTCCCACCGGAGCTGTGGATCTCTGCAGCTCCTCCCGAGAGACCATGGGCCTCTTGGCTGCTTCTCGAATTAGTGCTCTCCTTCACTGGGCTGTCAGTTTAGGTGGACGGCCATGTCTTGGTAGGTTTGCAGTTGTGCAATACTCCTTCCATTTTCAGATGATAGATTGAACAGTGCTCTATGAGATGTTCAGAGCTTGGGATATTTATATGTTAACCTAACCCTGCCTTACACTTCTCAACAACTTAATCCCTGACCTGTCTGGCGTGTTCCTTGGTTTTCATGATGCTGTTTGATCACTGATGTTCTCTAACAAACATCTGAGGCCTTCACAGAACAGCTGTAGTTGTACTGAGAATAAATGACACACAGGTGGGCTCTATTTACTAATTGATACGCCTAAATAAAATCCAGTGTTACCAATTGCCTTCAGAAGTCACCTAGAGTACAGAGGGCTGAATACAAATGCATGCCACACTTTTCAGATTTATAGTTATTAAAAAAAATTAAAACCATGTATCATTTCTTTTCACTTCACACATACTTGCTACTTTGTGTTGGTCTGTCACATAAAATCCCAATAACATACATTTAAGGGCTCTTTCACACCTGCGTTATTGTCTTCCGGCATAGAGTTCCGTCGTCGGCGCTCTATGCCGGAAGAATCCTGATCAGGATTATCCTAATGCATTCTGAATGGAGAGAAATCCGTTCAGGATGTCTTCAGTTCCGGAACGGAACGTTTTTTGGCCGGAGAAAATACCGCAGCATGCTGCGCTTTTTGCTCCGGCCAAAAATCCGGAACACTTGCCGCAAGGCCGGATCCGGAATTAATGCCCATTGGAAGGCATTGATCCGGATCCGGCCTTAAGCTAAACGTCGTTTCGGCGCATTGCCGGAGCCGACTTAGCTTTTTCTGAATGGTTACCATGGCTGCCGGGACGCTAAAGTCCTGGCAGCCATGGTAAAGTGCAGTGGGGAGCAGTATACTTACCGTCCGTGCGGCTCTCCGGGCGCTCCAGAGTGACGTCAGGGCGCCCCAAGCGCATGGATCACGTCATCCATGCGCATGGGGCGCTCTGACGTCATTCTGGAGCGCCCCGGGAGCCGCACAGACTGTAAGTATACCGCTCCCCCGCTCCCCGCTCCTACTATGGCAGCCAGGACTTTAATAGCGTCCTGGGTGCCATAGTAACACTGAAAGCATTTGGAAGACGGTTCCGTCTTCAAATGCTTTCAGTACACTTGCGTTTTTCCGGATCCGGCGGGCACCTCCGGCAACGGAAGTGCATGCCGGATCCCAACAACGCAAGTGTGAAAGAGGCCTTAGTTTGTGGATGTAACGTGAAAAAAAAATGTTCAAGGGGTATGAATACTTATTCAAGGCACTGTGAAATCTAGTGTGGAATGTAAATCTAATGGATCTATATCAACTTAGCGGATAACTGCTTTTATTGTATTTGTTGCTAACTGCAATTGTACAAAACTTTTTTAGATGTCAATGGAGGGAGCTGCGCATGTGTGGCCACCACTTCATTAACAGCTAGAGATGAGCGAATTTTACCCAAAAATTTGCTTCGGGACGAATTACTTTGTCACGAGGCACATTTTTTTTGTAAGTAGCGGTTGCAATGACAGGGCCATATGTCTCGGAGCGGCATTGATCGTGGGCACGGGAGCGCACAGCATCATAGATTACAATGATGCTGTGCACGTCGGGCCGCCCGCGGGGCTATTGTGCTGCACTAGCATCATTGTAGTCTATGATGCTGTGCGCTCCCGTGCGGGCGATCAATGCCGCTCCGGGACATATGGCCCGCTAACAGACCGTATATCTCGGAAGGCATACGGTCGTGGGCAAGAGGCCTCAGATCATAGATCCGAAGTTTATCCATTCAAACACCGGTTTAATGCTGTCTGGAGACCTGTCTCTGTATTAACATAGTAACATACATAGTACATAAGGCCGAAAAAAGACATCTGTCCATCCAGTTCGGCTTGTTATCCTGCAAGTTGATCCAGAGGAAGGCGGAAAAAAACCCTGTGAGGTAGAAGCCAATTTTCCCTCTGTGGAGAAAAAAAATTTTCACCCAAAGTCACGCGAGACTTCAGTGAATGAATTTGGTATTCATTTCTGTCTTTAAAAACATTTCAACTTCGGAATACGAATATGGGTTTGGCACCAGCTGGTATATCGGTACCAAACCCGACTTTGGATTGCTAATTTGAAACATTTTTATGAAGTCTCGCGCAACTTCGGGTTAAACAGATTTTACCTTCACGGAGGCAATACATTTTAGAGACTGCGATTCAAAGCTTGATTTGCTGCAAAAAGGCATGCAGCTATGTCTTAGGCAGATCTGTGACTGAGACATAGTCACTGCCACTGCCCTATAAAAGTCTCTCAGAGGCTACTTTTGGGTAGTGTACCCCTTGGCGAGAGATTGTTGAGTGCTAGACATGCCTTGGTTATGTGGGAGCACACAGGCTCCAGCCAGACCATCAGTAGAGAGGATAATTTGATCCAACAAGCATGAGCAGTTCCCACAGTTCCATTAGCCATCATCCAGACCAAGGTCGCAAACTGTCCAGAAACTTTTTTTCCTATGTCCATGAAAAAAATTAGATGTGACTGTGATTTTTTGGGAGGCTGGTGGTAGTGATGGACGAACATCTGCCGGGATGATTCGCAAACGCGCGCTCGGGATCAAATGTTTGTGAACTGTGCGTTCGCATCGCGCCCATTGATTTTAATAGCAGGTGAACCAGAAAAAACTTCAGGTCATATTTGCAGCCACCAAATACAAACTATGAGTGCACAAATAGTCCCACAACATGGGCAGTGACATACCTGAGGGGGATCATTAGCAAAAATTCCCACAAAAAATATGTATTTTAACCAGGGGCCATTTTTATGCGTCTTAAAGGGAAACTCTCAAAAATGTGCCCTGCTGGAGCCTAGAGTATTTTTATTTCCTATCAGTTTGATGTATACAAATGTGCAGCACTCCACCTTTTTGTATCCTGCAAAGTCCATTTAAAAAATGCATACGTTAATGTAAAAAAAAATTCTACTATGGAACTGTATGGTGAACGGACGCCACTATACGGCATCTGTTAATGCATACATTTTTGGTATGCATTAAATGGATGGCAAAAATAGGATGTGAACCCAGCCCTAGTGTCAGAATAAGCCCCAGTACACAGCGGAGCAGCGTGGCGGAGAGGGGAGGCCGCCATGTACTGACTGAGCGCTACCTGGTGCTTGTGGTCAGGGATGAGGACTGTGCTTCTCAAGGGTCATTTTCTGCTGGGAAATACAGGGCACAGTATAATACACTAGAATCTATATAATATAAAGATATTATCCCTACCCCCGAATGATAATACAATTAGGTGGTCATTTATTATATAGAAATACGTCTATATTAGGCGTATTTCTGACACAGATTGTGGTGCAAAGGTCCTTAGCACCGCAATCAGCATATTTTTCCCGCTTATGCCAGGTCTAAAAAAGGATGGCGTGGGCAGGGAAAGGGATACAGTTATGGCCATCCAGATATTGGATACCACCGCCATACATTGACCGAACAACACCTCTGTACCGTGACCGGATAAAAGGGTATAAGAGGGCACAGTACAGGGAATGACTAGGGGCACTGCACAGGGTGTGGTAAGAGGGCACAATGCAGGGTATAAGGGGTCACAGTACGGGGTGAGGGGCACAGTCACATGACCCTGTGACATTAGAAGGTCCTTATGGTGAATGCGTTTCATACACCACCATAATGAGAGGCAGAGGAGTGAGACAAGGGTGTGATTATGTGGCTAGAGATAAAAAATGTAACTTGTCGCCAGTACAGGCCCCAAAAATTAGCCAATAGGCATTCACCTGACAGCAAAAAGGGGTTCCTCGCTTCTCAGAGCGTCCACATCGGTCGTTTACCCGATGTAGTCGGACACCTACTGTGATGACTATTGTGCAGGTACAACACAGGATTGTACAAAATAACCAATATCTCGTAGGATGGAATTCTGCTGTGTATAAGAGAAGTGTCTCCTGTGAAGGCACGGAAGTAATGCAAACAGCAAATGGGTCCACCTGCTGGCCAGTCAGGAGTATGACAAGCTGACAGATGGAGGATATTTCTGTGTGGGTGCTGTCAATGTTTAGAAAGGAGAACATCCGGACTGAACACTGACCCATTCAGTTTAACTAAACTGGTATCTTCAGTCCATGTAGAGAAAATCACAGCATCTTCCATCTCTATCCATTTTTCCACAAGACATTCAAACTAATGTGACACCATACAGACTCCATACGTATGTTGTCCATTTTAAAAGTCATAGGGGAGATTTATCAAAACTAGTGTAAAGGAAACCACAGCAACCAATCAGATTCCACCTTTTATTTTTTAGAGCACCTTTGGAAAATGAAAGGAGATGTCTGATTGGTTGCTATGAGCAACTAAGCCAGTTCTACTTTACACCAGTTTAGATAAATCTCCCTGTTTTCGCCTGAAACACAGAGAAGTATGTCATTGCTTGTCTGAAAGCGGCCTTAGGCCATGTTCACTTCTGCATCCGAGACTCCATTAGGAGTCTATGTCACAGATTCCACTAAAAAATCCAGCCAAAATATTGCCAGGCTCCCTGACCCAAACCCAATGGACCCCATTATAGTCAATGGGGTCTGTAAGGCGCTGTTCATTTATGTCACACAATGCTAACACACATCAAAACGTAGCCTTACAGGGGTTGTTCACCCCTTGGGGACCTTTCCTGCAGACCCCCAGAGTGACCGTACCCACAGTGGGCAACATACTGGCCTGACCCCTGCTGCTGGTTCCCGGCTTCATTGCTCCCCCTTGGGCGCCGCAGGTCTCCCCACATGAAAATCCAGTTTGATGTGGGGGCTGCAGACCACGAGCATGTCACCCATTCATCATGTGACCAAGTGACAACACATGGGTGACAAGTCACTGCTGCAGCCAGTCGTTGGCTGTGGCGGTCACGTGACTCATGTCAAACCGGATGTTGAAGGGGGCGACATGAGACCTGCAGCACCTGAGGGCCAACCATGAGGCCGGAACCCAGAGACGGGGGTTGTATATGTTTTAGTTTGCTGACGCCCCTGTATAGAATGGAGTAATCACCTACTATGCAATTCTACACAGTAAATACCAATGTATGCTGGCACAACTAAAGCCAAAATGCCAGTCTGTGGACTCAGTTAGGTGAGCTAGGGCCTATGGATATGACAGACCTGCACACAGGGAACTTTCCCGACTCCTATGCCAAACATACATGGCAAACACAGTGTGAATGCACCCATAGAGGGCACTGTCTAGGGCAGGGGTGCACAACCTTTTTTGGTCTGGGGGCCGCATTGTCACATCGCTCTGGGGGCCACAAATAAAAAAAATGTTGATCGGCGCTCATCTGCCTATTACACAAGCCAGTGCAAAGTGACTGGGGAGGAGTGATCGCTGCCACAGTCGTGCTGCAGATAATAGGACATCTTTCATCCTGATAAAATATGCAAATCAGCCGACAAATGAGCGATTTCTTGTTTATCGACTGATCGGCTGCACGATTATACCGGCCAGATATCAGATATCAGCGCTCCTATGAACACTTGTTCCCAGTAATTGTCCCAAATATTGTGCTGCAGCATAGCCCCTGAAACCGAAGAGTTATACTTACCTGCTCCCCGCCTCTCCGGTTCTTCAAACTGCCTCCGCTGTGTACACCTGGCAGTGCATGGACATGGTCATACCCCACTCCAGACAATGACTGGCTTAGGCGGTGATGTGGCCACAAGCAGCGTGTCATTGACTGAAGCCGTGCAAGTGACCATGGTTATGCACTGTCAGGTGTGAACAGAGCAGGAACCGGAAGGCGGGGGCAGCGCAGAGGACCAGAGCGGAGTGGAGCAGGTAAGTATGTATTTTCTATTTCAGAGGCCATGCTCCAGGCCTCATTTTTACCAGAAAAGTGGCGACATTTCCTTCCATCCTGCCTCCTATTTATAAATCGGCGGTTTCCTTCATTGCAGAGGACGGAGCTCACTGGTTATCACCATCTCCTGCCAATCCAGTTATAGGTGTCCTGCAGTAACCAGTATGCACATTACCTTGCTAGTGGGGAAGGCGCCTATTGGTTAACGCTTGAATGACCAGACACTTTTTTGTGATTTAGCACGCATGGTGGTTCAAATGGTTGTAACTATCTTATTTGTTGGACTACGAAGATAATTTTTGCAACAATTTTTTTGGGGGGGAAACTATACAAAACGTTTTTAAAAAGTATATATTTTTTCAAACTACAGCTCCTTATTCTTTAAATATGCAAACTGACACCAAAATAAATTATTATAATTAGTTCTCTATTTTGTGTATTTTGCTATATAATAGGAAAAGTTTCACGTGAATGGGGCGGTAATGGTGACGGTTTTGATTGGTGTGGGTGTCTTTTCTTTTATGTATGATTTTTTTTTTAACTTAATATATTTCTGCTACATAATATGTCCCCCAAGCAAAATTAAATTTTGCACTTTTTCATAAAAAGACACTGTGGTGGGACAGTGAACACTCTCTTTTTTTAAGCACTTTTTTCTTTATATTTTTATTTTTTAATTTATTTAGTTTTCAAATTTTTTAAAATCATTTTTTTACTTTTTTTAAAATATATTTTTACCACATAATTTGTCCCCAAGAGGTCACTGAAAGACCTTTGGGAGACAATAAGTGACTTTTTTTTAATATACTATTTCCACTGTAACTGGAGCATCCAAAGGAGCCCCAGTTAGGCTACTTTCACACTTGCGGCAGAGAGATCCGGCAGGCAGTTCCGTCGCCGGAACTGCCTGCCGGATCAGGCAAAATGTATGCTAACTGATGGCATTAGTAAGACTGATCAGGATCCTGATCAGTCTTAAAAATGCCTGATCAGTCGAAAAAATGCATTGAAATGCCGGATCCGTCTTTCCGGTGTCATCCGGCAAAAACGGATCCGGCATTTATTTTTTCACCTTTTTTTCAGTCTGCGCATGCGCATACCGGAATGACGGATCCGGCATTCCGGTATTCTGAATGCCGGATCCGGCACTAATACATTCCTATGGGAAAAAATGCCTGATCCGGCGTTCAGGCAAGTCTTCAGTTTTTTTAGCCGGAGATAAAACCGTAGCATGCTACGGTTTTCTCTTTTGCCTGATCAGTCAAAACGACTGAACTGAAGACATCCTGATGCAAACTGAACGGATTACTCTCCATTCAGAATGCATGGGGATATGCCTGATCAGTTCTTTTCCGGTATAGAGCCCCTGTGACGGAACTCTATGCAGGAAAAGAAAAACGCAAGTGTGAAAGTAGCCTAACAGGGAAACCAGCCTGCTGCGGGGGCTTTGTACCAGGGCAGCGCTCCTCTGTTCCCGAGACACCCAGAGATCACGTGATCGCTGGGTCTACACTGCAGAGCGCTCATAGAGAAGAAGGCAGAAGCACTAATAAAGCGCTTCTGTCTTCTGCTCGGCTTCCCCGCTCTCACTAATACCCGGGGACCCTTTCTGCTCCTGCTACAGTGCAGGAGCAAAACCTGTGATCCATCTGCTGTGCGGCGCTCTGTGCAGAATAACAGCTGATTGCAGGATCAGCTGTGTTTCTGCCCAGCAGGGCGGGGGCCGCAGGTTGTGCACCCCTGGTCCAGGGCGATTGCATCATTGTGCAGCACTTGGCACCAGTAGGTGTACATGAGACCAGTGTACCCACTTGTGCTGTTCCTGAAATATCCCTAGAAACATTCATTTCAAGATGTACATCTCCAATTTGTATTATGTCCTAGCTACCTTGCAGAAAGAGCTGCAATACCAAACCTAGCCCATGGACAATGAATTAAAAGATAAAAATTAAGCAACTTTCCCATTTTGTGTATACAGCTCTGGTGCAGACCTATGTGTCGTATGGTAGCAGACTACAAACAAACCCTCTCCGTAGTCTCACCATGCAGTCATGTTATTTTTTTCCGTCTGTACTATTTCTGTCTGCAGATTAAAGGGGTTGTCCGGGCTCAGAGATGAACCCGGACATACCCACAATTTTACCCAGGCAGCCCCCCTGACAAGAGCATCGGAGCAGATCATGTTCCGATGCTCTCCTTTGCCCTGCGCTGGATCACGCAGGGCAAAGGCACTTTTTGGAGATCCGGTGACGTACTGGGTTCTCCATAAGGACTGCTAGGTGGAGGCTTCCGCCCAGCAGTGAGCCTGGTGATGTCACTGGCACTAATGGGCGGGCTTTAGCACTGCTCTAGCCTGTAAAACGGCTAAGGCAGCGTTAAAGCTCGCCCATCTGAAGCGGTGACATCACTGGGCGGAAGCCTCCACCTAGCAGTATAAAAATATAAAAAAACAGCCCTTGCCTGAGCAATACAGCACAGAGCAAGGGAGATCTCATATCACAGGGCCTACCTGGGGTAAAGTGTGGGTATGCCCAGGGTCAGCTCTGAACCCGGACAACCCCTTTAACAAGAAGGATGGGAAGGAGTACGGTCCACACGAGATCTGCACAGGAGCTGCACGATTTCTTTAGCGAGACTATTTGCAAAGCTGCATTGCTTCAGATACCCTAAATATAAAATGCCACAACCCTGCACACTGTTACTCCACTTTATTAGAATATGCGTCTTCTATTCTAGGTAGCAAAACTATAATGTGCAATGTCTGTAGCTTCATATAAATAGATCTGCTTTCTGCAGCCGCATGAAATATTGCAGGAATGCCCTCGTCACATCTCAGGTAGGTACAGCAGGGTGTCTCCACGGTGGGTGACGTCTTCAGTGTTTTGGGACAGACGTGAATATCCTGAGCCCGTGCATGGATTTAATCTCCTCCTGAAGAGCCTACAAGAGGAACGACATGTATTCAATGACCGTACATATAGAATACATAGAACCTATATGAGAACAGAGTTTAACCCTCTAAAGACCAGGCTAGCCTTCGTCTCTCCATTCTGAAATTAAAATGACTTTTCTATACTTCAGAACTGGAGACATAAGGGGGAGATTTATCAAACTGGTGTAAAGTAGAACTGGCTTAGTTGCTCATAGAAACCAATCAGATTCCTCTTTTCATTTTTCAAAGGAGCTGTCAAAAATGAAAGGTGGGATCTGATTGGTTGCTATGGGCAACTAAGCCAGTTCTACTTTACACCAGTTTGATAAATGACCCCTATAATCTCCTATCTGCATGTTATACATATGACCACTCGCCACTTTACAACGACTCCTTTCATGCAGGGCCCTAAGCTATTAGCACAGCATGGCGACTGCCTGCAGAGGAGAGGGGGCACCCAGGAGCCACAAAGCAGCCCTGGAGCACACCACTCAACAGCTGCCATATAGTACCGCACCATGTGAACAGGCCACAAAAGTTCGCCTTTCCATGTGGCCTCAGACAGCTCTGGATGCGCGGTCCATCCAGGTCTCCTTATCCGAAATTCCAAAGCAACATGGAATCTGTTTTATTTGCAAGACAAGTTGTAGTTTCTACATGTACGTTTTAGGGTACATATAGGTTAGTGCTCAATAATAGCATAATTTACAGGATTTTTATTTTTTAAAGTGCATATACAGTGGGGGAAATAATTATTTGACCCCTCACTGATTTTGTAAGTTTGTCCAATGACAAAGAAATGAAAAGTCTCAGAACAGTATCATTTCAATGGTAGGTTTATTGTAACAGTGGCAGATAGCACATCAAAAGGAAAATCGAAAAAATAACTTTAAATAAAAGATAGCAACTGATTTGCATTTCATTGAGTGAAATAAGTATTTGAACCCTCTAACAAAAAAAGACTTAATACTTGGTGGAAAAACCCTTGTTTGCAAGCACAGAGGTCAAACGTTTCTTGTAATTGATGACCAAGTTTGCGCACATTTTAGGAGGAATGTTGGTCCACTCCTCTTTGCAGATCATCTCTAAATCCCTAAGGTTTCGAGGCTGTCTCTGTGCAACTCTGAGCTTGAGCTCCCTCCATAGGTTTTCGATTGCATTAAGGTCCGGAGACTGACTAGGCCACTCCATGACCTTAATGTGCTTCTTCTTGAGCCACTCCTTTGTTGCCTTTGCTGTATGTTTTGGGTCATTGTCGTGCTGGAACACCCATCCACGACCCATTTTCAGTTTCCTGGCAGAGGGAAGGAGGTTGTCGCTCAGGATTTCACGATACATGGCTCCGTCCATTTTCCCGTTTATGCGAATAAATTGTCCTGTGCCCTTAGCAGAAAAACACCCCCAAAGCAAAATGTTTCCACCCCCATGCTTGACGGTGGGGACGGTGTTTTGGGGGTCATAGGCAGCATTTTTCTTCCTCCAAACACAGCGAGTTGAGTTAATGCCAAAGAGCTCTATTTTGGTCTCATCAGACCACAGCACCTTCTCCCAGTCACTCTCTGAATCATTCAGGTGTTCATTGGCAAACTTCAGACGGGCCTGCACATGTGCCTTCCTGAGCAGGGGGACCTTGCGAGCCCTGCAGGATTTTAATCCATTGCGGTGTAATGTGTTTCCAATGGTTTTCTTGGTGACTGTGGTCCCTGCTAATTTGAGGTCATTAACTAACTCCTCCCGTGTAGTTCTAGGATGCTTTTTCACCTTTCTCAGAACCATTGACACCCCACGAGGTGAGATCTTGCGTGGAGCCCCAGAGCGAGGTCGATTGATGGTCATTTTGTGCTCCTTCCATTTTCGAACAATCGCACCAACAGTTGTCACCTTCTCTCCCAGCTTCTTGCTAATGGTTTTGTAGCCCATTCCAGCCTTGTGCAGGTCTACAATTTTGTCTCTGACATCCTTGGACAGCTCTTTGGTCTTTCCCATGTTGGAGAGTTTGGAGTCTGCTTGATTGATTGATTCTGTGGACAGGTGTCTTTTATACAGGTGACTAGTTAAGACAGGTGTCCTTAATAAGGGTGACTAATTGAGTAGAAGTGTCTAACCACTCTGTGGGAGCCAGAACTCTTAATGGTTGGTAGGGGTTCAAATACTTATTTCACTCAATGAAATGCAAATCAGTTGCTATCTTTTATTTAAAGTTATTTTTTCGATTTTCCTTTTGATGTGCTATCTGCCACTGTTACAATAAACCTACCATTGAAATGATACTGTTCTGAGACTTTTCATTTCTTTGTCATTGGACAAACTTACAAAATCAGTGAGGGGTCAAATAATTATTTCCCCCACTGTATGTATTGCACATGTTATGACGCTTATGAGGATAACAAAAATGTGGTTATATATATTTATATATATATATATATATATATATATATATATATATATATAAAAAATTTTTTTATTTAAAGGCGATTTTATTTTACAGGGATTTTCATTAAATGTATTTTCGGTACAGTATACTGCCACATTGTATACTTATGTATGCCAGACAGTGTATAGTGCCTGTGCATGCCCTTTTACGAGAGACAGCCCTGGGAGCCCTTATCTGGTCACAGGCTGCCTCCATAGTGTCACTGAGGCTGCTGATGAAAGCTACAAGGGGTCCCCCTCACTTCTACCAGGATGTGACATGGCTTGATCGTGGCACTGAGACAGTTGACTATTGGGATGCCAGCAGTTGGTGGGAATACGGGTGTGTATTACAGCTCTGATCCTGCCACGGGCACAGTGGCAGTGCCTGTGCACCGACATAATAGTATAAAAGCTGCTTCAGACACCCAAGGCCTATTACTGCGTCAACATGTGAGAAAGGGTTAACACAAGTGAGAATGAGGAAGTAAAATACAGTCCTCACCTGATTAACCATCTGATGCTGCTGAACTGTGCGCTTCTCTTTGAATTCTTCAGACTCAACATGGATCTCATACATCGCCCCGCATCCTCCTGTAATAAACAGACCTGCATCATATATGGACCGCTATCCACAAAATATGAGTGTTCTATCCATGCAATATCTACCGTATCTATCCATCTAATACATATGCTGTGTCGGTTTGTAACAGAAATACTGCCACCATGTGGTTGGATAACCACATGACATGCTAAAATATTTACCCCTCTGACTGTCTGTGTTGGTCCAATGTTCATATGTGCCTGCATTGCTGAGAAAACAATAATTGCTCTTACCGGTAATTGTTTTTCTTGAAACCCATGACGGCACCCATGCGACTAGGACCTCCCATCCAGGACAGGAAACCTGAAGAGATAAAATGGTTCACACCCCCACCACACCTCAGTAGGGGGGACTACAGCTTGTAGCACTTTCCTCCCAAAGGCAGCATCTGAGTCAAGATACAGTCTGTAATGTCTAAAAAAGGTATGTGGACAGCTCCAAGTAGCAACTCTGCAAATCTGTGTCAGAGAAGCATCTGCCCTCTTCGCCAAAGAGGCCACCATAGCCCTGGTAGAATGAGCTCCAAACCCTGTTAGAGGAGGTAGGCTAAGGGAAGAATAGGCAAGGGAAATAGCATTCTTTACCAATCTAGCAATAACACCAGTAGAAACCTTGTGGCCCCTATATTAACCCTGAAAGTGGATAAGGAGATTCTCACCTATCCTCCAAGGTGACGTGGAATCTAGGTAAAACACTAGACATCTTCTAGGCAATGGAATTTTTCTTCTGATGTATTGGCTGTGGATTTAAAGGGGTCTGGGCTATGACCTAGGAAGGTAGAAAAAAATATTCCAAACTTTAATATATTTTTTTAGAGGTAACCGCCTTCCTACTTTTCAGCAAGGTGGAGACCACTTTGTCAGACAATCCCCTTTTCGACCAGACTTCCCTTTCAAAACCCACACCGAGAGATGAAGAACTTCTGGGCTGGGATGAACTAACGGACCCTGTTAAAGAAGATCCTCTCTCAATGGCAGAGTCCTTGGAGGTTGTACCGCCAACCTCAGAAGACTCAAGTACCAGGACCTCTTTGGCCACTTTGGAGCTATCAGAATAACAGCGGCTCCTTCTCGCTCTATTTTCTTCAACAGCTGTGGGATAAGGCAAAATGGAGGGAAGGCATATCCTAACTCTTGGCTCCAGTCCTGTGCTAACCCCACCACTGCTAATGGGCTGTCCAAATGATTGAGGGAGAAGAATCTCTCTACCTTCCTGTTGGCTCTTGATGCAAAAAGATCCACTGTAGGAAGACCATACCTTTGGACTATCTGTAAAAAAAAATATCTTTGTTCAGACACCAGTCTCCCTGTTTTATGGAAACCCGACTGAGGAAGTCCGCTATGACATTCTCCTTCCCCTTCAAATGCACCACTGAAAGAAAAAGCATTCTTTCTTCTGCTATATAAAAGATCTCCTGGCATAGATGTAAAAGGGAAGAGACCCTCGTTCCTCCTTGACGGTTTATGTAGGCCACCGCTGTTGAATTGTCTGAATAGAAAACTATTTTCCTGTTTTTTATTTTCGGAAGAGCCAACTTCAGTGCCATCTCTACTGATTTTAATTTTTTGAACTTGGAGGATGCTTTCCTCTCATTCAAATACCACCTACCTTGCCAGTAACTGTTCTGGGAGTGGGCTCCCCAACCCCAAGGGCTGGCATCTGTGGTAATTATAGTCTGGTCTGAAAATGTCCATGGAGCTCCTGCCGATAGATTTTCTGGCACCGTCCACCACAATAGGGAGAGTCTTGTCTTTGAAGAAAGGTGGAAATTTTGATCCAAGGAACAAGGGGAGTCGTCTCACAATCTTCGGATGTCCGCTTGAAGATCTCTGGAGTGGATCTGTGCATAAGGCACTGCTGGAATCGCTGATGTCATCTGCCCGAGCACTGCTAAGAAAGGAAGACTGACCATACTTGTTCCCTGATTGACTCTCTTCTTGGAAGGGGAAGAAAACTCCTTTGCAGACAGGAGTCTAACTGAATTCCCCAAAAAATGCAAACTTGAGAAGGAATCAAATTTGTTTATTTCCAATTTATTATCCATCCTAAGTTCTCTAAAGTGGAGCAGAGGAATTCTATATCTTTTTCTAGCCCCTCTTTTGACTGAGATGCATCAACTTCCCCTAAACCCAGACTGCTGTTCTTAAAAACTTTTGGGAGGAAGAATGGATTGGAACATGATAATACGCATTTTCCAGATCCAGGCTTGCCATCCAGCAATCCTGGAAGAGAAGACTCACAGTAGATTTTATCGTCTCCATGCAAAATTTCTTGTAGACTAGGGATTTGTTTAATTTCTTCAGATTTAAAATAACTCTGAACGTTCCATTTGGTTTCTTTACCAAAAACAAGGGGGAATAGAACCCTTTTCCCCTCTCTGTCTTGGGGACTAGACAAACTACTCCCTTGTCTAAGAGAGAAAAAACTTCTGATTCCAAAGCCTTCCTTTTCTCCGGATTTTTGGGACGAACTGTCTGAGTGAAAAAATCTGGTGGAGAAAGGAATTCCAGACGAAATCCATTTTATATTACACTTAGGATCCACTTGTTCTGAGAAATAGACCCCCAGGCTGGGAAAAACTGAGATAGTCTTCCTCCCACCTTACTTCTGGTGTCATTGCAGTTTGTCTGTTGGTCTATTGTCCTGGGGTTTGAACAAAAAAAAAAAACATCTTTTAGGAAATTTTTCCCTTTCTCTTCTCTTCTACCACTCTGCCTACCACTTTGTCTTTTTAAAACTGGCCTGGGGTTTACAAAAAAAAATAGTTTTCTGGGGAACCGGAAACTTTTTATCTGAGGCTCACCAAACAACCTAGAACAGTGATGGCGAACCTTTTAGAGACTGAGTGCCCAAAGTGTAACCCAAAACCCACTTATTTATCACAAAGTGCCAACACGGCAATTTAATCTGAATACTACAGTCCAGTATAGTATATCTTCCATGTACTCCATCATTTAGCTATAATAGTCCTCCTACATTCAGTGCGCTGCCTGTGCAGTTCATATTGCGGCCTGCGCTGATGAATGGCAGGAAAAGTCTAAGGCATATTGATGTACCATAGACTTTTTCCAGGGTGAGGGTGCCCACAGAGAGGGCTCTGAGTGCAGCCTCTGGCACCCGTGCCCCAGGTTCGCCATCACTGACCTAGAACCTTCACAGGGGAAAGAGCAAAGTCTAAACTTGGAACCTTGATCCCTTTTCCCCGATTTAAGCCAAATAGCACGCCTTGCTGCGTTTGACATGACACCTGCTCTGGCAGAAAAACAGACCACATCAATAGAAGCGTCTGCAAGGAATTCTGCTGCCTTAAGGAAGGTAGGGAGGGAAGATAGTAAATCCTCTAGGGGTTTTGTCTTTAATATGAGACTCTAGTTGATCTAACCATAGCCTTAAGGACCTGGAGACCCAAGAGGCGGCAATGGCCGGTCTAAGACTTGTTGAGGCACATTCCCAGGCACGTCTAAGATAAAAATCTGCGTTTTTATCTAAAGGATCTCCTAAACAGCCTAAATCATCAAAAAGAAGAGCTGATTTCTTGGCTATTTTAGCTACAGGGGCATCTACGGTAGGAGCTCTGTCCCATACGCCAGCCACTGACTCTTCAAATGGATATTTTCTTTTAACAGAATTCGGTATAAAAAATTTCCTTTCAGGGTTTTTCCATTCTTTCCTAATCAGTGCTTCCATGTTCTTATGAACGGGAAAAACTCTATGACGTTTAGGGCCAAGACCCTCAAATACCTGGTCAGCAATAGTTTTACATCCTATAATTGCATAGTGGTTTTAACGGCTTTTAACAAAGGCTCTGTATCTTCCGGTGGGAATAGAGCCTTCCCCGCTGAATCCTCATCTGAAGAGAAAAATTCAGACGATAAGACCTGGCCGGATTCTATGTCCTCATCCTCCCCAGAAAAATCAGAATCAGAGTCCATTTTATAGGTACACCTTTCTGGTGACTTCGGACGGCTCCGACTGAAGGACTTAATGGAAGTCTTAACTTCAGACCGTACCAAGGCTTTAATGCTTTTAGATAAGCTATGGGATTCTTCCATAACTAACTTGTCCATACAAGCTTGACATAGTGGTTTAACATACGAAGCTGATAAAGCTACTCTACATCCTCCACATTCTTTAGGTTTAGTTTTGCCGGAAAATGTATTTGTTGTTTTTGCTACCTACAAAAATAAAGCAAACAACACCCAATGTTATTAGGAGAGGATAAATCTCACCAACTGTAGAGTCAAGCTTCCCCACTCCTCATGTCCAATACCAGGTTTGTGGGCCTCGAGGGTTCCAAGGGATCGGCACGTTCGGCGTCACCTGGTTCCGACATACCCGTGGAAAATTCCAGACCCTGCACAGCACTGTGTGCGCACCAAGGCTGGCTGTCCCCTCCTGCTGCCGACTTGTAACGCGCCTCGGCTCCTTTTAACTCTAGGCCCAAATACGCCTAATCCATGTAAGAAGGTGCCCTCCCCCTTCCCGCCAGCGCTGCCAGGAATGACCGTATGCACAAAGAGCATCAGAAGTGCGCGCCGCCATCTTGGAAGCGGGCGCCGGCCACCGCACCACTATGGAGCAGGAGCCGCCTGAACACGTCCACAGCGGCTCTCCAATGGGGCTTGGGAGGAGGCAGGAAGCAGGACAGACTTAGGCAACGACTCCCAAGGAGACTTACGTCGCCAGGGATAGGTCCCATTATGGTATTGTAGACCCGGACCTTCCCCAGCCCCCACAGGTGAGAACCAAGTAAGAAAGGAGCAAGAGCTCTTCAGGTACCTCCTATCCGGAGGACAGGAAACCAGAACTGAGGTGTGGTGGGGGTGTGAACCATTTTATATCTTCAGGTTTCCTGTCCTGGATGGGAGGTCCTAGTCGCATGGTTGCCGTCATGGGTGAGGGGAAAAATTATGTTTTAATATATGAAAATGAGCCTCTAGGAGCAACGGGAGCATTGCCATTACACCTAGAGGCTCTGCAACTGCTGCGCCCCCTTTCACTGTCTGATCCTGACAATCAGAGTGCAAAGTCATTATGCCTGGTCCTGTCAATCAAAGTGCAGGGGGCGCAGCAGTTGTAGAGAGAGCAGAGCCTCTAGGAGTAACAGCAACCCCGCCATTGCTCATAGAGACTCATTTGCATATAATAAAACATCATTGTTCTCAGCAATGCAGGTACATATGGACATGGGACCAACACATATGTCTTCAGCTGCCAAGTGCACATGTAACAGGTCAGCCAGTCTCATAGGGACAAATCTGCTGACAGATGCCCTCTAATGATCAAGCAGAGCGCTCATACAGTGCTCTGCTGGATCAATGAGAAAGGTGTACCTCTGCTCACTTCTCTCTCTCCCTGCCTGACAGGGATCTGTATGATCAGGGCAGACAGGAGGGTGCGCAATCTTAAAGAGGAACACAGACATCCTTGCTGAAAGGTCCTAAGATAAAGGGCCTTAATAAAAATACTAGTGTGTGTCAGGTGTGTATAGCAGGGCTGTAGGTATATATATATGTCAGCTGTGTAGCAGACTGTATGCAGCTGTCCAGTAAACGCAGTGTTTGTTAGGTGTGTATATATGTCAGCTATGTAGAAGACATAGTGGCGCCCAGGGATCTAAGTGCACTTACTATTATTCCTGGGCGCCGCTCCGTTCGTCCGCTGTGGCCCCCGGTATTTTCAGCATTCAGAGGAAGGAGGAGGAGACGCCAGTGTCTGTCCTTCTCCCTGACAGCAGCGCTGTCCAATCACAGCACAGAGCCAGGGAGGTTTTTTTTCTCCCTGGCTCTGAGTTCTGCGCTGTGATTGGACAGCGCTGCTGTCAGGGAGAAGGACAGACACTGGCGTCTCCTCCTCCTTCCTCTGAATGCTGAAAATACCGGGGGCCACAGCGGACGAACGGAGCGGCGCCCAGGAATAATAGTAAGTGCACTTAGATCCCTGGGCGCCGCTCTATGCAGCCTGCTGATAAGTTCATATTCTTTGGACCCACGAAAGGTCCTCTTTAAACATTCATTGGTGGTGCAGTGCGCTCTCCCAAAGCCTCGCCCCCCCCCATTATCACTGGCCACAAGTCGTCCCCGTCTCCCCCCCATTGTTATATGGTGGCCACAGGGTCCCCATCCCCTTCATTGGTGGCAGTGGCAGATTACACTGCTGGGGCTCAGATCGTTACCATGGCAGCCAGGACGCTACTGAAGCCTTGGCTGCCATGTTCAGCTCCCTGCTGCTGTGTGCACAGAGCACAGGGCAGCAGGGAGATGTGTGAGATCCTATTCACCCTGATAGAGATCTATCAGGGTGAATAGCACAAGGGATGAAAAGATCCAGGTTCTAGTCCCTAAGGAAAGAAATGGTTATTAAATAAAAAAGTAAAAAAAAAAGTAAAAAAAACACCAAAATACTAAAAGTTTAAATGGCCCCCTTCCCAGTTTTACATATAAAATTTACAAACAATAAAGAACATATTACATATCGCCACGTCCCAAAAAGTGTGAGCTATTAAAATATTAAAAAATATTTCCGCTCGGTGAAGGCCGTAACAGAAAAAAAAACCTCTAAACCACGCAATTCGCCATTTTTAGTCACCTTGTTCCCCAGAAAATGTCCCTGGATGTGAGAGGCATGTGGTGCTGTTTTCTCCTATATGTAGTGCTGGCTCAGTACTGTGACCTGCGTCTCATCTTCTCAAAGTCCTTTTTTTTTTTAATTATATGCATTTTAAATTTGGCGACTAAAAAATTTAATTTGGCTCCTAAATTTTTTAGTTTAGGAGCCAATGGCTCCTGGTCATTTTTTTTTGTCTGGAGCACTGGGAGAGCAATCCGTTCAGGATGCATCAGGATGTCCTCAGTTCAGTCACTCTTATGGTATTTGGCCGGAGAAAGTCCAAAATTCCAGAACACTTGCCGGAATGCAATAATGCCGGATCCAGAACCAACTGTTCCGGCAAAACGGATCCGGTTTTCCGGTCTGCGCATGCGCAGACCTTTAAAAATGCAAAATAAATAAATGCCGGATCCGTTTTTCCGGATGACACCGGAGAGACGGATCCGGTGTTTCAATGCATTTGTTAGACAGATCTGCATCTGGATCAGTCTACAAATGCTATCCGTTTGCACACGGATTTCCGGATCCGGCAGGCAGTTCCCGCGACGGAACTCCCTGCCGGATCTTCACAACGCAAGTGTGAAAGTACCCTTAGTGTATGCATTTTGTATTACAGTCACCGGCCTGGGACGGGCTATCTACTAGTTTATACATAATCCAGTTTTCTAAGATAGGTTTGTTTTTGTAATACATTGACAGCAAGCAGAAATCCAGAAAATGATGAGGAACTGTTGCACAGGGGGGCATCTACGAAGAGCATTATGCCATTTTTATGGAGTAAAAAAGGCACAAATTATGGCACAGGTGCAGAAAGTGGTATAGGTTGTAGCTGCAGCTGACGTACACTTTAGTATCTGGCGCACGGCATCTCAGGCTGTTTTCACATTACCGTTTCATTTTCCGTTTTTTTTTATCCATCAGAAGAACAGAAAAAAGCTCCAGAAAGACAGGGAATTCAAATCGTTGGGAACAGTTTACTCTTCCCCGCAGTACCTTTTACCAATTTCTACAGTTACGGCATGCCTTTTGGGCATAGTTTAAGGCCTTATGCACACGGCCGTTGTTTGGGTCCGCGCCCGAGCCGCAAAAAATGCGGCTCGGATGCGGACCACTTCACTTCAATAGGGCCACAAATGATGCGGACAGCACTCTGTGTGCTGCCCGCATCCGTTGCTCCGTTCCGTGGCCCTGCAAAAAAAAATATAGCATGTCCTATTCTTGTCCATTTTGCGGAGAAGAAAAGGCATTTCTACAATGGGCCGCCCGTTCCGTTCCGCAAATTGCGGAAGGCACACGGGCGGCTTCCGTTTTTTTGTGGATCTGCGGTTTGCGGACCGCAAAAAAACGGAACGGTCATGTGCATGAGGCCTAAAACCTATTATGCAAAGGATCCTGACTAGAGGCTTCACGAAAGGGTTAATATCTTTAATCTATAGAAACCTACTTCCTGAACCTATAGGAGATGGAATACTTCAGGTCAAGCAGAAATGGGAGAAAGATGTAGGCCCCATATCGGCAGACTAGTGGAACGAGGTGTTGGCGCCGACGCCACAGCTCTCAGTTTGCGAGGGGCAGCGTATGTCACAACTATTGCTTATCCACCGAGTATATAGAACTCCATTATTCTTGTACAGGATTGGGGTCAGACCTGATCATTCCTGTGCGAGATGCGGGACGACGGGCTCTTAATCTACTCTACATATGTTGTGGGCACGCACACGGCTGTCGGGCTTTTGGATGAGAGTTTTGAAGACTATTTGGGACGCTTATGGTATCGCAGGGCTAGTATCCTGGGTATATTAGGGTCATGTAGCGGGGGTCACAAGGTACTTCTTAGTGTGTAACGCTTACTATTTCAGGCCCAAATGATGATTGCACAGCACTGGATTCCCCCACAACCCCCACTATTAATGAGTTTCTTGATAGGGTAAATGAAGTGCTGCACCGTGAGAAAGGAGTCTATATGAAAAGGAAACGCGTTTCCAACTTCACGGCACAAACGGTTCTCTGCTAGCGGGCAGTTCCCTCCGTCCCAGCCTGTCGGATCCGTCCTGTAGATTGAGGCAATGCTTCTTCTATTGTATACGTGTGGTCTGCCTGATTTTCGCTATGTTGTACAGTCCTCAGTATGGTAGATTGGTGAGGCATGGCTCTGTGCTGTTGGGTTATAGACGTGGCACTTAGGAACCGTCTCCTTGTTTGGGGATGGGACTTCAGGGACATAGCTGCGTATAACGTTCATCTTTTTTCATTGATACAGTATTTTATGGAATGCTGTAGTCCCTATTTTTTGTATACCATTTGTAAATGTTTAATAAAAATTACCGTATCTGATTTACAAAAAAAAAAACTAAACCCTGAAGCTGTTCTCTCTTCTCACCCAAACGGTTGAGTATGAAATTGTTCCTCACTTGAATGGAAAGGAAATGGGCTGGTACGTGGCTGCAGTTTTGGAATCACAGGTGACCACAGGAGTCCCCATGTCTGGCCATTGTATATAAGATACGTGCAGCCTCCTCATTGTCCTGAACACAAAGGACCAATATCATTTGTTTCCACAGTTTTACTCTTCGTTTGCGTGGAACAATAGACCGTGTGTTTGCCTGGAGACATCATGCTGGGACCCCTTCCCCCCCAAAGAGATCTAATGGATCTCAAGGCATTGTCTACAATCCTGTTTAATGGACTCTTCATTACCTGAAATGTCGACAACTTTCACATTGGTGGCGAGAGGAAACCTTGTCTTCAGCACTTCCATGATCCGGTCTTCTCCTTCAGTCTTTGAGGCAAATGATCTTCTGAGGTTGCAGAGGACACAATTCTGTCCAGAGAGAGAAAATGATATATTGTGGCGCTGAAACCCTCCTCTGATCACTATAAGGAAGGGGCAAAGGGCTGTGTTCCTAAGGTCTGGTGAACATGACCAAATTCATTTTGCGGTCCACAAATCGCCGATCTGCAAATTACGGATCTGGTTCGTATGCCGTCTGCATTTTTATTTTTATTTTTTGCAGACCCGTTGAATTCAATTGGGCTGGATTTTGCGGACATATTCTATCTTTTTGTGGAATGGGGATACGGATGCAGAAAGAACAAAGATGATCCATGTGCTTTCTGCATCCATATGTCGTACCGCAAAAAGATAGAGCATGTCCTATACTTGGCCACAGAACGAAGTCAATGAGTTTGCGAAAACGGTGGATGCAACACGGACGGTATTCGGATTTTGCGGATCTGCAATTTGTAGACTGCAAAATACATAAGGTTGTGTGCATAAGGCCCCCTGCAGATGAGCGCGTGTCACGCTGAGAGTCCGCAACGCAGCTCCCGGCCTGACCGGGTCACATAGCATTATATTGATTTATGATGCTATGTAACCCTTACAGTTCTGGAATGTATTAGATAACACTGGCCGCATTATGTCAGTGTTATTCAATACATTCCAGAACTGTAAGGGTTACATATTATCATAAATCAATGTAATGCTATGTGACCCGGTCAGTGCTGGGAGCTGCGCTGCAGCATGATGAACGCTCGTCTGCAACGGGCCTTAGGCTTTAGGGTGCGTTCAGACATTGTGTATTTACTGCAGATTTTCGGAGAATGGCGCAGAATGTGCTCAGCAAATCTACAGTCAATTACAGTATAATACATATTGGGAGGAGGTTGGAAATGCCCACATGGAGTAAGAACATGTACTGTAAACAGCAAATCTGTGACATCTAAACCCACTCCCTTATGGGGTCGCATCCATTGGTCACAAGGACTTTCAATGTATAGGTCAATGGGATTTAGCTGCGATACCAAGCACAGCCGCTATACACTGTATGACACTGTGCTTGGTATACAATGAAGAGGCCCCCACAAACAGCTGATTGCTGGGGGCGCCGAGAGTCAGACCCCCCAACAATCATATATCAATGACCTATGATGAGTATAGGTCATCAATATTTAAAGGGGTTATCCAACCCCTATAATGACCCCCCCCCCCCTCCCCCCGCCTGGGCATCTCATATAGGTTTTACTTACCCTGTTCGCCGACACCCGCATCGCTCCTGCAGATGACGCTAGCTAGGCTTGTCCCCGTCGCGGATGGCTATTGCCAGCCCCCCCAGATGTTTTGATCCGCAATATGGGGAGATGCAGCAGCGGCCGTGCAGGGAGCGGGGGAGTCATTACAGGGGTTGGATAACCTCTTTAAGTTCTGGAGAACCCGCTCAGGGTTGGTTGAATGCTAACTCAGCTGACAGCTACTACTCCATACACGTGCACTCTTACCTCGTCTGGGTGTGCATGAGTTTTTATGTGGCACAGGGGTATAAGCCACTACCAGACCCCTCCGGCTGCGGTCTATCTCCTGTGGGAGCGACTGATCAGGCATGATGAAATGGCAAAGCCAAAACCTTCTGCCCCCCATTATAGTGATCAGTGGGGCCTCAGCACCCAAACCCCCATCAGTAGAAATAGGACAGGTCAGAACTTCTGGAGATTCAGAAGAACATGGCAGACTGCAGCACACTTTTTTAAGCTTCTCAACACTTTCTGTAAAAGTTTTAAAAAAAAGAAGGTCTGGGCTTAGCAGGAAGGACGGTGCACACCGCAGCCTGCCACAAATTCACACGACCGGATTTTTGGTCCTACCAGGATTTTTAGAGGATCAGATGCGGACCCATGTTGTCCGCCTCCGTATGTCTGTTCTGTGGCCTTGAAAAAAAAAAAAGGAACATGTCCGATTCTTGTCCGTTTTGCAGACAAGAATTTCTAACACAGGGCGGAATGTGCAGGACCACAAAATGTGGGACGCACACGGCTGGTGTCTCCTCACAGCATCGCAAGCACAGCCATTGTATAACAGCCCGGGCAATGCACTTGAGTGCCACTGAGCTGTGACCCACGATCATGATGCGCCACAACCTCTCCAAACAGCTGATCGGCAGGGGTGCCACTGATCAAATGTTGGCCACTTATCCTGAGGATAGGTCATTGATATTATACTTCTGGAAAACCCCTTTAATAAAAGTGTTGAGATACTGCTGCAAGGCGGTGACATCTTGACCTCTAAGGAGTAGAACTGATGACTGGCAGCCGGTGTCTCAACATGGCCGTAAGAAGCCCTGCCCACAGCCATTCACAGGCCGCCGATTTCAATTCTATACGCACGTGATAAAAAACTGAAGGTTTACAAACAATGTCTCTTAGCAACCATCCGTGAAAAACGCATCGCATCCGCACCTGCTTTTTTACCACTGGTCTAATAGTTATCCCCAGTGATGGCCAGTTCGCCGACGAACACATGCGATCTGCCATCTTTATTCCCAAGCCCGGCGATGCAGAGGTAAGTCCTTACCTGTGCCTGCGCCGCGAGCCGTTCTGAAACACATGCGGTCACCGGGAGCAGGCAGTTCCGAGAACAGCCTTCATCGGGCTGTTACTTATAACCGGAATACCCCTTTAAGGGATGAATCCCTGTATACAAAAACCCTACGTGAATTTCCTGCAGAATCTGCGGCCGCCCCTCGGTGTCCGGGTGTGTTCCAGTTTTATGCAATGCTTGATTATATAATAAAGAGTTGTCATTTTCTAATAAACTTATATACTTGTATCTCAGTCTCTCACACGCTTCAAGATCTCTGCTTGCTGGCAGTGTATGGAAACCAGTCCAGGTCGAATACTCTGACAGTAGAGGGTTTGCTATAACTGTACCCAATCTTCTGTGAGCTAGACTGCACTGATACAATGGAGCAAACTGTCAGCGCAGGAGAGAGAGATTTGTGCTGCTGATATAGAGAACTGTCAACTGTAACAAACCCTCAGCGGTGTTCAGGCTTCCCATTATGTATGGACACCTACAGACAGTGAGTACTCACCCTCGTCCTGGAAACCAGGTGCCCGGCCGCCCACATGATCCTCATGAGAAAGTCAATGTCAGTACTGTACAGCCATAGGAATGGTAATATGCGTCGCGTTGGAATGACGTCACCAGGGGCGCCTGCGGCAGCCATGTTTCTTACTGGCACTATGAAGCTATGCCACAACCAGCTGATTTTCGCCCACAATATAGTCTATTTAGCAGATGAAACGACGCACCAAAGCTATGACTATCTGTTTTCTGTTCAGCTACTGCTTCACTTTTGTCACCCGTATTGCCATCAGAAAAACTGGGAGGCGGTGCAAAGTGACGTCATCAATCCGCGCCTACGGCGTCCAGGTCTGGGCGCAGCGTCTATACTGGCCGATAGGGGGAGACGTGGAGAGTGATATCCTGAGGGAATGTGTGTGACTGTATACAGTGGGGGAGATTTATTAAACTGGTGTAAGGAAAACTGGCTTCGGGTTGTTGGATTCCGGCAGGCAGTTCAGTTGTCTGATCAGGAAAACTGTATGCAAACGCTTGTCATTTGCAGGCGGATCAGGATCCTGATCAGTCTGACAAATGCATTGCAATACCGGATCCGTTTTTTTTCGGTGTATTTATTATTTTTCACATTTTTAAAGATCTGCGCATGCGCAGACTTGGAAACTGGATCCGTTTTACCGGGACACTTGATAACAGATCCGGCATTAATACATTTCAATGGTAATTAATGCCAGATCCGGCTTTCAGGAAAGTGTTCCGGAATTTTGGCCGGAGAAAATACCACAGCATGCTGCAGTATTTTCTCCGTCCAAATGCTGTAAAAGTGACTGAAGTGAAGACATCCTGATGCATCCTGAACGGATTGCTCTCCATTCAAAATGCATTAGGATAAAACTGATCAGTTTTTTTCCACTATTGAGCCCCTAGGACGGAACTCAGTGCCGGAAAACTTTAACGCTAGTGTGAAAGTACCCTTAGTTGCCCATAGCAACCTATAATATTCCACCTTACATTTTGCAGTGCCCCCTTGGAAAATGAATGGAGGAATCTGGTTGCTATTAGGGATGAGCGAATCGACTTTGGATGAAACATCCGAAGTGGATTCGCATAAAACTTCATTCTAATACTGTACAGAGCAGGAGCTCCGTACAGTATTAGAATGTATTGGCTCTGATGAGCCAAAGTTATTGCTTTGCGCAATAACTTCATAAATTAATTTCTACTGTAAAAAAACATTTCTCGGGTTCGGTTCCAAGCGATACTTTGGAACCGAACCCGAAATGTCTGAATTACATAAATATTTCATTTCTTTCTGCTCAGATCCAGCATATTGTTCAGTACTGGGTACTGCACGTATTAAGCCTCACGCACATGACTGTGACCATACTTAGGTCCGCAAAAAACGGATCCACGAAATACAGATAGCTTCTATGTGAGTTCCGAATTTTTCCTACTCCCAATAATAGAAAGGGCTATTCTCATCCACAATACAGACAATAAGCGCTGCGCTGAGATATGCTGCGTGAATGTGTGCTATTAGCAGGGGGGGGGGGGGGAATGGACAGCACACTGAAGAAAAATTAGGTCGTACATCAGTCTGAGGCCTCGTCCACATTTTTGTGTCATTTTCAAGTCCGCGAAAAAATCATACTTGTTTCAACGGTGAAGATGTCCGTGTTTGGTCCGTGTGTCCGTTTTTAGATTCCTTGTGTCATCCGTAATCCGCGGACGTTGCTCAGCTGAAAATTAATTTCCAGAGCATCTCCTATTAGTCTTCATTGAAAATCGGACACACCAGGGATGCAACACAGATGCCATCTGTGTGGTGTCCATGATTTTCACTGACCCATAGACTTCAATGGGCATGTTTGGCCCGCATCACGGACCAAAGTAGTGCATGTCTCCGTGTTTTTTTTTTTATTGACCCACGGTCAGTAAAAAAAATACTGATGTGTGAACAGAGACATTCAAATCACTGGGTACGTGTGCTGTCTGCAGAAAATGTCCGGGAAACATGGAAATGTGGGCGAGACCTTAGTATAAAGTCTGTCACGGGCGCATCAGACAGGAGGGGGACAAGCCCTGGGGGGGACGCCCTCGACCTACGCCCCATCCACTTCTCTCGCAAGTGACAAGAGGAGTAAAAAGTGACAAATTAGGCCACAAATATGGTCTGCGCCATGATTCGCAATTTTTTAACGCCAGGTGGCGTAACGTCATTAATCAGTGTGCCCATTGTATTCCCACTAGAAGCACTGGAACATTACTTACACACTTTGATACACAGCCTGCGTAGACCCCGGTGATTGGCTGACCGCCATTCTGAGCCATTTCCTGTGTGTCGAGCCCGGGACCAGGAAGTGAAGAGCAGGTCTCTAATGGCCGCAGTGGGGAATCAGTGAGGAAGGATTCTTTTATTATTTTTAACCCATTCTGCTCCTAATTATTCCCCTGGAGAACCCCTTTAGATTGGATTTAGACAAGCGTATTCCGGACATTATATCATCCGTATTTCTTGCGTGTGTTAGGGCCCAAAACTGCGCGATCAGGCCATGACACATGTCAGCAATACAGGCGGATGATATGTCCAGCATATGTTCCTGTCATGCTATATGCAGTGGCGTAGCTTCAATGGAGGCAGACCACGTGACTGCTATGTAGTGCAGGGAGAGGTGGGGGTCCCAATCTGAACTTACCCTCTTTCTGAAATGAAAGCACTTTATTTTCAGGCAGCTGTCACCAGGAGGAGCTCAGTGCAAACGATTAGTACAATAACTGTACATTTCTATGCACTCAGCTCCCCCTAGTGGTGGCTTCAGGCAGCCATTTTTGTAATATATTATGTGAAGGTATGCAGTGAGTTACAGCTGTATGGGGGAGATTTATCACTGTATTTATGTCAGTTGCCTGGGAAATGTGCTGTTCAGAATGAGTGCCATGTTTATGTAGCACATGTTCCATTTTTTCTGACATACAATGGGTGAGGCCAAGGGTGACTTCTTTTTATGATGATTTTTTTAATTAAAATTTATTCCGCCCAATAAAAAAAGAACAAAACGTAAATTTATCAGAAATCTGGGACATTGTGTTTTGCGTTCTGTGTTGCTTGGAAGTGTATGACGAACATATACTGGCAAACTGGGTGGAGCAGGGGGGCTCATACTGTATTCTGCTATTCGGCCCTATGAGTAGTGATGGACAGTTCACATTGTTTGCCCGCGAACATATGCGGGCTCCCATCTTTTTTCACAAGTCCGGCGAGGCACAGGTAAGCCCTTACCTGTGCCAGTGCGCGAGCCGGTCTGAAAACAAGTGCGGTCAGCGGGAGCAGGAAGGCCCCCGGTGGCTGTTCTCTGAACTGCCTGCTCCCGCTGACCGCACTTGTTTTCAGACCGGCTCGTGCATAGACACAGGTAAGAGCTTACCTGTGCCTCGCCGGACTTGTGAAAAAAGATGGCAGCCCGCATGTGTTCGCGGGCGAACAATGCGAACTGGCCATCACTGCCTATGAGGTTTGTGTATGTCCCTGGTTATATGTATAAGCTGTGCATGTCCCCATCCGCTTAAAAAACAACGGCTTAGGACTAGTTCACATGATGGATTTTGCAAACACAATATCAGCCGTGTATTCTGCTGTGAACCTACTCGCAGTTTAGCCCCAGTGAATGGCGCTAAGCAGCGAGCGGACACCTGCCACGGTTTTAAGCAGCGTCTGTGTGGACACCCCACCAATAAAGGACATGTCTTCTTTTGGCACAGTCACAATGCAGAGCGGCCTCCCGTTAAAAAACCTTGGCAGGCAAAAAACAAAAAACTCAATGTGAACAGGGCCTTACAGATACATTCCTGTTTTTTGCCGGTAAAAATTCTCAGTTTACATCAGTTTTTTTTCAGTCATTTTTCCCTATAGAGAGGTATATAGGAAAACATCTGGAAAACGAGTCATAGCCACAGCAGCTGGGATTTAAAAAAAACTAAAAACCGCAAGTGAAGAAAGCTACTAAAATGCATGTCTGTACCGTCCGAATTCCCACAGCTAACAGTGGTATTTTTGCGGAAATAGTGCACAAAAAAACACATGTATGTGCACAGTAAAACCACACGTAATCCTCCTCGTTGGCCTTTGGACTCCTGAACGCAGAAATTCAGTCTGACGTTTGATTGCCACAAAGAAATGCCATTAAAACTGAAAGTATTTTTATTACGTCACATGTTTTTATAGCGCACAGTTGTTTATAGGGAATCTGTGACCGTGACCTCCCTATCAGACTGTTTGTGTAGACACATAGCTGTGGCTCTTAAAAAACTGTTTTCTTTTGTTGATCCGAGGCTCCGTTCCTGAGTTATGATGCTTTTTCTTAATATGCAAATTAGGTCAACGGTGCAATGAGGGCATCATCATTGCTCTTATTGCACTCAAGCTCCTCATTTCTGTGGTCAGCCCCTCCGTGGCTGCTTTGATTGACAAAACCAGACAGTGACAAAGTATCGAGGAATGTGCTGGCCATGAAAGGAGTGGAGCCTGGGTGCAACAAGAGCAATGGTGACACCCTTGTTGCACCAAAGGTCTAATTTGTATATTAAGAAAAAGTATAACTTGAGAACGAAGCCTTGGATCAATAAAAGAAAAACAGCCTTTTAATCAGGTAAACCACAGCTGTGTCTATACTAACAGTTGGATAGGGAGGTCGCTGGTGACATTCCCTTCAACATTTTTTTCTTCAAGTGTTTTTCCTCTATTAGGCCGAATGCACACGGGCGTGAGCGGTCCGTGGTATCCCGGCCTGGCATCCTGCTGACAGCAGGAGCGCATGGCGTCATTGGTTGCTAGGACGCCGTGCACTTCATGCCGCCGCTGCACTACAGTAATACACTGGTATCTATACGAGTGCATTACTGTAGTGCAGCGGCAGCATGAAGTGCACGCCAGGCCGGGATACCACAGACCGCTCACGACCGTGTGCATTCGGCCTTAAGAAGTGTATGGAAAATACCACAAAAAGTGGCAAAGACACTTGGTTTAGGGTGGTGCTCGCAGTGTTGGGTACTGGCCTGTAGTACCCCCAGTCATCCAAAAAGTAAAAGAGGGACTGCAGCACTCCGTAATTATCGAAACGTCACGTTGATGAATTGAAGATTACGGAGTGCTGCAGTCCCTCTTTAACTTTTTGGAATATACCACAGCTACAACAAGCTACAAAACAAAGAGGGGGAGGTCAGCACATCCCAATGCGCAGGTGCACGTTGCTATGGCTGAAATTACATATAGAACAACACATAATGCAACATCTACAAACCAAATAAAGTACAAAGGTATATTGTATTGCAAAAGCTATGCTAATAAATTAGAGATGCTTAGCAAATACATTTTGTACAAAATTATTTGAGCCCGTCTGCCGCACGCCAAGGCGATACAAGCTGAGATGAAAAAAAATAAAAAAGCACTGTAATTGAAAAAACACCACTATAATAATGTACGTCCTGTGTTTCATAATTTCTATAAACCTTCAGTTGGAGTTGGTATATTTTTCAGAAGGAAAAAAAACACACGAAAAAGTTCATGTCAACGACTGCAAAATTCACCCAAAACTTCATAAAAAAACTATGGGGGTCATTTATTAAACAGAAATATGCCTAAATTAGGAAAATTTTCGCCGAAGATTGCAGCGCAAAAGATCCTTTACGCTGCAATCTGTTACTTCTCCCCGCTCTCGCCAGGTCTAAAAAAGTGGGCTTGGCGTGGGCTGGGAAGGGCCGGCAGACCCGTTTCATTTACCATTTTCTGCGCCTGTTTTAGGCACAGAAAATGGTCTAAATGTAAGACAGCAAGGAAGCTGTGTTACATTTAGAACTGGCGCTGGATACTCTGAAGTTATGGAGAGGCTGGCGCCTCTTCATAACTCTGGCGGATCCACCGCCAGCAGATAAGATAAGATGCCTTTATTGTCACTGTACAATACAATATAATACAATGTACAATACAATGAAATGTTGTTTGGAGCATGGATGCCATGGACAGAGGAACAAGAACTGACATTTAAACTAAAGCATTACACTAGAAAACAAAACAAAACATTGCACTAGAAAGCATTACTATTCCCAGTTCACAGCATATACTGTATATAGCAAGAGCAAAGTAGGAAGTCCTTATGAGTATATAGTATATACACACTGATTCAGACACCACTGCAGACAAGAGATCATCATGGGTTCATGAATGCAGCAGTCACTTTCAGTCTGTGGTAGTTTCTATCCTAGAAAGGGGCAATAATCTCCGAGCATTTAGGAGACTGATTGTTTTGGGGTAAAAGCTGTTCTTCAGCCTAGTGGTGCGGGCATGAAGGGCTCTAAGATGCCTACCAGAGGGTAGGGGACAGTGGCGTTGCTAGGGCTGGTGTCACCCGGTGCGGTAGAAAATGGTGTCCCCCCCCCTTCCTCCCCGAAGCAATAATTTTTTAGCCATATATGGGGGCTATGGTGGTGCTACTGCCATAGGGGGCATCCGTTAGCTCAGCAGACCCCCCTAGCAGTCAGAGCCTGGTCTCGGGAGGGGCACTTCCAGATTATTTTCTGTCCGCCGCCACAAAACAATGGTGCTTATAGAACAGACTACACAGTGTAGCGGTATACTGTATATTGTGGGGCACAGTGTAGCGGTATACTGTATATTGTGTGGCACAGTGTAGAGGTATACTGTATATTGTGTGCACAGTGTAGAGGTATACTGTACATTGTGTGGCACAGTGTAGAGGTATACTGTATATTGTGTGGCACAGTGTAGAGGTATACTGTATATTGTGTGGCACAGTGTAGAGGTATACTGTATATTGTGGGGCACAGTATAGAGGTATACTGTATATTGTGTGGCACAGTGTAGCGGTATACTGTATATTGTGTGGCACAGTGTAGAGGTATACTGTATATTGTGTGGCACAGTGTAGCGGTATACTGTACATTGTGTGGCACAGTGTAGAGGTATACTGTATATTGTGTGGCACGGTGTAGCGGTATACTGTATATTGTGTGGCACAGTGTAGAGGTATACTGTATATTGTGTGGTACAGTGTAGCGGTATACTGTACATTGTGTGGCACAGTGTAGAGGTATACTGTATATTGTGTGGCACAGTGTAGAGGTATACTGTATATTGTGTGGCACAGTGTAGAGGTGTACTGTATATTGTGGGGCACAGTGTAGCAGTATACTGTACATTGTGGGGCACAGTGTAGAGGTGTACTGTATATTGTGGGGCACAGTGTAGCAGTATACTGTATATTGTGGGGCACAGTGTAGAGGTATACTGTATATTGTGGGGCACAGTGTAGAGGTATACTGTATATTGTGTGGCACAGTGTAGAGGTATACTGTATATTGTGTGGCACAGTGTAGCGGTATACTGTACATTGTGTGGCACAGTGTAGAGGTATACTGTATATTGTGTGGCATGGTGTAGCGGTATACTGTATATTGTGTGGCACAGTGTAGAGGTATACTGTATATTGTGTGGTACAGTGTAGCGGTATACTGTACATTGTGTGGCACAGTGTAGAGGTATACTGTATATTGTGTGGCACAGTGTAGAGGTATACTGTATATTGTGTTGCACAGTGTAGAGGTGTACTGTATATTGTGGGGCACAGTGTAGCAGTATACTGTACATTGTGGGGCACAGTGTAGAGGTATACTGTATATTGTGGGGCACAGTGTAGAGGTATACTGTATATTGTGGGGCACAATGTAGAGGTATACTGTATATTGTGTGGCACAGTGTAGAGGTATACTGTATATTGTGTGGCACAGTGTAGAGGTATACTGTATATTGTGTGGCACAGTGTAGAGGTATACTGTTTATTGTGTGGCACAGTGTAGCGGTATACTGTATATTGTGTGGCACAATGTAGAGGTATACTGTATATTGCGTGGCACAGTGTAGGCTATATGTGTATAACAAACATATGTCACATGAAAACTTACAGTTACTTGGCTTGGCCTTTGGGGATCTTGGACACCACTTCCACACTTTGGCCGGGGGCTCGGCGGAGCTGATGTTGTGTTTTATCCTAATGAGAGAGATTTCATAATAAGGATTTGGAGAAGGGGCAGAGGGATAGCAGAGCAGGGAGAGGCTGGTGCTGCTACTAGGGGGTCATACCATGGGGGAGTAATAAAGCCCACCATAATGCCCCCCCCCCCCAGTAGAAATAATTCTCCTTATAATGTATAATGCAAAAATACCCCCTTGTAATGCCCCCAGTTGAGCTAATGTCCCCTTAGTGCCCCCATAATGTGTCAGTATAAAATACCCCTATATAGTGCCCCCAGTAAATTCCCCCATAGTGCTCCTCTCCCCCCTTCCTGCTAGTGCCCCCCATAATGTACCAGTACAAAATGCCCCATATATAGTGCCCCAGTAGATGCCCTCAGTGTTCGGCCTCTTTCACACGGGCGAGATTTCCGCGCGGTGAACGCATTGCACCTGCACTGAATCCAGACCCAGGTTCTAGCCCCTAAGGCCTCTTTCACACGGGCGAGATTTCCGCGCTGTGAACGCATTGCACCTGCACTGAATCCAGACTCATTCATTTCTATGGGGCTGTGCACATGAGCGGTGATTTTCATGCATCACTTGTGTGTTGCGTGAAAATCGCAGCATGCTCTATTTTGTGCGTTTTTCACGCAACGAAGGCCCCATAGAAGTGACTGGGGCTGCGTGAAAATCTCAAGCATCCGCAAGCAAGTGCGGATGCGGTGCGATTTTCACGCACGGTTGCTAGGAGACGATTGGGATGGGGACCCGATCATTATTATTTTCCCTTATAACATGGTTATAAGGGAAAATAATAGCATTCTTAATACAGAATGCTTAGTAAAATAGTGATGGAGGGGTTAAAAAAATATTAAAACAATTTAACTCACCTTGATCCACTTGTTCGCACAGCTCATCTTCTCTTCTTCCAAAGCTCATTGGAAGAACGAGTGAAACGTTTTCAAGAAATCTACAGTAAGTCCAGTTGCCTTGATTTAACCTTCACAGACAATCCTCTTCTATGTTTGTGTACAAACCTTCTTTCCTCCAGACGCAGAGGATGTCCCCTCATCACAGTCACATTTCTGGGGATAAATAGATGATGGGAGAGACCTCTGTACTGACCACAGATATATTTATACATAGTAATTAGATCTCCCCTCAGTTGTCTTTTTTTCTAAAGTGAATAACCCTAATGTCGATAATCTTTCAGGGTACTGTAGTTGCCCCATTCCGGTTATTACTTTAGTTACCCTCCTCACAACCCTCTCCAGCTCTGCTTAGTCTGCCCTGTTTACAGAAGCCCCAAACTGTGCACAGTACTCCATGTGTGGTCTGACTAGTGGCAGCACCATATTCCCATCACGGGCATCTATGCCCCTTTTGATGCAACCCATTATCTTATTGGCCTTGGCAGCAGCTGCCTGACACTGGTTTCTACAGATTAGTTTGCTGTCCACTAAATTCCTAGGTCCTTTTTCCATGTCAGTGTTACCCAGTGTTTTACCATTTAGTATGTACGGGTGACTTGCATTATTCCTTCCTATGTGCATAACCTTACATTTGTCAGTGTTAAACCTCATCTGCCACTTCTCTGCCCAAGCCTCCAATCTATCCAGATCCCTCTGTAGTAGTATACTGTCCTCTTCAGTGTTCATTACTTTACACAGTTTAATGTCATCTGCAAAAAATGATATTTTACTATGCAAGCCTTCTACAAGATCATTAACAGATATATTGAAGAGAATAGGGCCCAGTACTGACCCCTGAGGTACCCCACTAGTGACAGTGACCCAATCTGAGTGTGTACCGTTAATAACCACCCTCTGTTTTCTATCATTGAGCCAGTTACTTACCCACATACAGATGTTTTCTCCCAGTCCGAGCATTCTCATTTTATATACTAACCTTTTATGTGGTACAGTGTCAAATGCTTTGGAGAAGTCCAGATACACGACATCCATTGATTCGCCAATGTCAAGTCTAGAACTTACCTCCTCAGAGAAACTGATTAAATTAGTTTGACATGACCGATCCCTCATGACGCCATGCTGATATGATGTTATTTGCTTGTTTTCATTGAGGTGATCCAAGATAGCGTCTCTCAGAAAACCTTCAAACAGTTTACCCACGACAGATGTTAAACTTACCGGCCTATAGTTTCCAGGCTCTGTTTTTGGACCTTTTTTGAATATTGGCACCACATTTCCCATGCGCCAATCCTGTGGAACACTCCCTGTCAGTATAGAGTCTGTAAATATCAGAAATAAGCGTCTGGCTATGACATTACTTAAAGGGTTTTTGTCACCACACTTTTCACTATTAAACAGGCTGACATTATACATATGCAAATGTCACCTGAATTTAACTCTGCTATTCTTTTTTTTCAGCGTGCCCCTGTTTTTGTGCAAGGGGAAGGGGGGCATTGCATCTGTTCTAAGAGGCTCCTTTCTCCTATCTCTTTCCACTCCCTTCTACTCTTGATTGACAGGGCCAGGCCAGCGTTGGTCTCCCCCTCCCAGCTCTGTCTGCTGGGGAAATCTTGCGCCTGCGCCGTCCCGTTCAGTATTTGGCTACCGGCTTCCTCACTGCGCCTGGGCCGAATACGTCGCAGTTAGGCTTTTTTTACACGGGCGTCCTGTGTGAGGTCCGGCTAGGATGCGGGTGTGTTGCGGGAAAATCGTGAGATTTTGCCTGCGAGTGGGGTGAGTTTTTGTATGCGATTGCGTTGTGTTCTTCAGTTTTTTCCGCGCGAGTGCAATGCATTTTGCACGCGTATGAGAAAAAACTGAATGTGGTACCCAGACCCAAACCCGGACTTCTTCACTGAAGTTCGGGTTTGGGTTAGGTATTCTGTAGATTTTAATATTTTGCCTTATAACATGGTTATAAGGGAAAATAATAGCATTCTTAATACAGAATGCTAAGTAAATTAGGGATGGAGGGGGTCAAAAAATAAATAATTAAAGAAACCTCATCCACTTCGCGCTGCCCGGCTCGTCTTCTTTCTTTCTCTTTGATGACCTGGGAGGAAAAGGACCTTTGGTGATGTCACTGCGCTCATCACATGGTCCATCACAACCAAGTTATAAGGGAAAATAATAATGATCGGGTCCCCATCCCGATCGTCACCTAGAAACCATGCATGAAAATCGCACCGCATGCACACTTTCTTGCGATTTTCACGCAGCCCCATTCACTTCTATGGGGCCTGCTTTGCGTGTAAAATGCACAGTATAGAGCATGCTGCGATTTTCACCGCTCGTGCACAACCCCATAGAAATGAATGGGTCCAGATTTAATGCGGGTGGAAAGCGTTCACCTCACGCATTGCACCCGCGTGGAAAACTCGCCCGTGTGAAAGGGGCCTAAGGAGGCCATCGAGCGTCTTTCCCTCACTGCGCCTGCGCCGAATACTGAACAGGACGGCCCAGTCAATCAAGAGTAGAAGGGAGTGGAAAGAGGTGGGCGAACGGAGCCTCTAGGAGCAGGTGCAATGCCCCCCCCTGCTCCTAGAGGCTAATTAGCATATAATAAAAGTTATAATTGCACAAAAACAGGGGCACACGGAAAAAAAAGAATAGCAGAGTTAAATTCAGGTAACATTTGCACATGTATAATGTCAGCCTATTTAAAGGGCTTCTGTCACCCCCCAAAAGTCATTTTTGGGCTAATTAAAATCCTTATAGTGCGATTATTCAATATATAGTGCTTTTACCTTTTTCTGTGGCTTAGTTTCTTTAAAAACCGCACTTTTATAATATGTTAATCACCTCGCTACCAGCAAGTAGGGCGGTTACTTGTTGGTAGCCTCCTCCTTTCAAAAAAAAGCCCCCTCCTCCTGTTGATTGACAGGGCCAGCGAGCGCTCTCCTCCTCCGGCTGGCCATGTCTGCAATTCAAATCCCGCGCCTGCGCCTTACGTGTCTTCATTCGGCGCAGTCGCTCTGAGAGAAGGACGCTCGCTTCCTCAGCACTTCCTCAGTGCGCCTGCGCCGATGACGTCTTCTCTTTCGGGTTTAGAGGTGACGTCATCGGTGCAGGCGCACTGAGGGAGTGCTGAGGAAGCGAGCATCCTTCTCGCAGAGCGCCTGCGCCGGATGAAGACACATAAGGCGCAGGATTTGAAATGCGGACAGGGCCAGCCGGAGGAGGAGAGCGCTCGCTGGCCCTGTCAATCAACAGGAGGAGGGGGCGTTTTTTTGAAAGGAGGATGCGGCGGCTACCAGCAAGTAACCGCCCTACTTGCTGGTAGCGAGGTAATTAACATATTATAAAAGTGCGGTTTTTAAAGAAACTAAGCCACAGAAAAAGGTAAGAGCACTATATATTGAATAATCGCACTATAAGAATTTTAATTAGCCCAAAAATGAAAAATGAATTTTGGGGGGTGACAGAAGCCCTCTAATAGTGAAATGTGTGGTGACAGAAACCCTTTAAGACAGGGCACTTTTAATGGGGAATTTACTTTTACATTCTCATTTCATCTGACAGTTTATTTTCCTCAGTGAATACAGTGGAGAAAAAAATATTTAATAGCTTTGCTTTCTCCTGATCGCTCTTTGCAAGTCCCCCCTCATCACTTTGTAAAGGGCCAATATATACTTTTTACAATTTATATAACTGAAGAACATTTTAGGGTTAGTTTTACTCTCTTTGGTAATTAATCTCTCTGTTTCCAGTTTGGCTGCTTTTATTTGTCTTTTACATGTTCTATTTTTTTCCTTATAGTTTTTCAATACTTCCTCGCTACCCTCCTGATTTAGTGATTTAAATGCTTACTTTTTTGTCATTTATTGCTTTCTTTACATTTCTATTTATCCACATTGTTTTTTTATTGTTCCCTACCCTTTTATTCCCATAAGGTATGTACCTCTCACAATTAGAGTTTAGGATGCCTTTAACCCCTTAGGGATGCATGACGTACCAGTACAGCATGTTTCCCGAGTCCTTAAGGACCCATGACGTACCGATACGTCATGTGTTGTTCTGATCACCGCCGCCCGGCGGGCGGTGATCGGAACACGGTGCCTGCTCAAATAATTGAGTAGGCACCAAGGCTAAATGCGCGGGGGGGTCCCGTGACCCCCCTGTGTCGGCGATCGCTGCAAACCGCAGGTCAATTCAGACCTGCGGTTTGCGGCTTTTTATTGTGCGGGCGGCGGTAGTCGGCAGTGCCATCAGGTCCCCATGGGGCTGTGGGGGGGACCCGATGGCATGGAAGGCAGCACGATGCCTAAGGAAGGCATCGCGCTGCTTTCCAGTGAAGAGCCTGTGAGATCCAGCCCCCTGGATCACACAGGCCGGAAGCTGTATGAGTAATACTCACTGTATTACTCATACAGCAATGCATTCCAATACAGAAGTATTGGAATGCATTGAAAAGGATTGGACCCCCAAAAGTTCAAGTCCCAAAGTGAGACAAAAAAGAAAGTGAAAAAAAAAGTTGAAAAAATAAAGTTTTCCCCCCAAAAAATTAAAAGTTTCAAGTAAAAATAAACAAAAACTTCATTTTCCCCAAATAAAGTTAAAAAAAATTGGTAAAAAAATAGGGGGAAAAAAAGTATACATATTAGGTATCGCAGCGTCCGTATCGACCGACAGCAAGCGATCAAAAAGGCGTTTGCCCACCAAAATAGTACCAATCTAACCGTCACCTCATCCCGCAAAAAATGAGCCCCTACCTGAGACAATTGCCCAAAAAATAAAAAAACTATGGCTCAGAATATGGAGACACTAAAACATCATTTTTTTTGTTTTAAAAAAGCTGTTATTGTGTAAAACTTACATAAATAAAAAAAAAGTATACATATTTGGTATCGCCACGTTCGTATCGACCGGCTCTATAAAAATATCACATGAACTAACCCCTCAGATGAACACCGTAAAAAATGTAAAATAAAAACTGTGCTAAATAAACCATTTTTTGTCACCTTACATCACAAAAAGTGTAATAGCAAGCGATCAAAAAGTCATATGCACCCCAAAATAGTGCCAATAAAACCGTCATCTCATCCCGCAAAAAATGAGACCCTACCTAAGATAATCGCCTAAAAACTGAAAAAACTATGGCTCTCAGAATATGGAGACACTAAAACATGATTTTTTTTGCTTCAAAAAAGAAATTATTGTGTAAAACTTACATAAATAAAAAAAAGTATACATATTAGGTATCGCCGCATCCGTGACAACCTGGTCTATAATAATATCACATGATCTAACCTGTCAGATGAATGTTGTAAATAACAAAAAATAAAAACGGTGCCAAAACAGCTATTTCTTGTTATCTTGCCTCACAAAAAGTGTAATATAGAGCATCCAAAAATCATATGTACCCTAAACTAGTACCAACAATACTGCCATCCTATCCCATAATTCCTAAAATGAGGCAATTTTTTGGGAGTTTCTACTCTAGGGGTGCATCAGGGGGGCTTCAAATGGGACATGGTGTCAAAAAAACCAGTCCAGCAAAATCTGCCTTCCAAAAACCGTATGGCATTCCTTTCCTTCTGTGCCCTGCCGTGTGCCCGTACAGCTGTTTACGACCACATATGGGGTGTTTCTGTAAACTACAGAATCAGGGCCATAAATATTGAGTTTTGTTTGGCTCTTAACCCTTGCTTTGTTACTGGGAAAAATGGATTAAAATGGAAAATTTGCCAAAAAATTTAAATTCTGAAATTTCATCTCCATTTGCCAATAACTCTTGTGGAACACCTAAAGGGTTAACGACATTTGTAAAATCTGTTTTGAATACCTTGAGGGGTGTAGTTTCTTAGATGGGGTCACTTTTATGGAGTTTCTACTCTAGGGTTGCATCAGGGGGGCTTCAAATGGGACATGGTGTCAAAAAAAAACAGTCCAGCAAAATCTGCCTTCCAAAAACATATGGCATTCCTTTCCTTCTGCGCCCTGCCGTGTGCCCGTACAGTAGTTTACGACCACATATGGGGTGTTTCTGTAAACTACAGAATCAGGGCCATAAATATTGAGTTTGGTTTGGTTGTTAACCCTTGCTTTGTAACTGGAAAAAAATTATTAAAATGGAAAATCTGCCAAAAAAGTGAAATTTTGAAATTGTATCTCTATTTTCCATTAATTCTTGTGGAACACCTAAAGGATTAACGACGTTTGTAAAATCAGTTTTAAATACCTTGAGGGGTTTAGTTTCTTAAATGGGGTCACTTTTCTGGAGTTTCTACTCTAGAGGTGCATCAGGGGGCTTCAAATGGGACATGGTTTCAAAAAAACCAGTCCAGGAAAATCTGCCTTCCAAAAACCGTATGGCATTCCTTTCCTTCTGCGCCCTGCCGTGTGCCCGTACAGTAGTTTACGACCACATATGGGGTGTTTCTGTAAACTACAGAATCAGGGCCATAAATATTGAGTTTGGTTTGGCTGTTAACCCTTGCTTTGTAACTGGAAAAAAATTATTAAAATGGAAAATCTGCTAAAAAATTGAAATTTTGAAATTGGGTTAACAAAGGGTTAACAAAGTTTGTAAAATCAGTTTTGAATACCTTGGGGGTGTAGTTTATAGAATGGGGTCATTTTTGGGTGGTTTCTATTATGTAAGCCTCGCAAAGTGACTTCAGACCTGAACTGGTCCCTAAAAATTGGGTTTTTGAAAATTTCTGAAAAATTTCAAGATTTGCTTCTAAACTTCTAAGCCTTGTAACATCCCCAAAAAATAAAATATCATTCCCAAAATGATCCAAACATGAAGTAGACATATGGGGAATGTAAAGTAATAACTATTTTTAGAGGAATTACTATGTATTATAGAAGTAGAGAAATTGAAACTTGGAAATTTGCAAATGTTTCCAAATTTTTGGTAAATTTGGTATTTTTTTATGCAAAAAAATTTACTTTTTTGACCCAATTTTAGCAGTGTCATGAAGTACAATATGTGACGAAAAAATTGTGTCAGAATGGCCTGGGTAAGTAAAAGCGTTTTAAAGTTATCAGCACTTAAAGTGACACTGGTCAGATTTGCAAAAAATGGCCAAGTCCTTAAGGTGAAATAGGGCTGAGTCCTTTAAGGGGTTAAAAATATCCCATTTGTGGCTGTATTTTTATTTTTGAGGACTTTGTCCCAGTTAGTTAGGCCAAAAGGCTCTCTTAATTGGATAAATTTTGTTTTTTGGAATTTGGTATTTTTGTTCCTCCCTGAAACACTCTTTTGAATGACAATTGGAAGGTTATTACTTTATGGTCAGTATTTCCCAGTTGGCCCCCAACCTGCACATCTGTTGTTCTGTCAGGTCTATTGGTTAATACTAAGTCCAGTATGGCCGTCCCTCTAGTCAGGTCCTGAACCAGTTAGGAAAGGTAATTGTCTTTGGTTATTGCCAAGAACCTGTTTCGGAATGTCTTCTGACCTTAAAGGGGTTATTCAAGAAGCCCCAAGGGTTGGGTTTCCATGGTTGAATGCCTGACGACACCACATATTGCCAGATAATGGAGTCTTATGAAGCACCACCATTGGACACTAAAGGAGTGTTTTCTCTGCAGTGATTTTTACAGGTGCCCTCAACTCCATTAGAGACCTTTGGTAAGAATTGAAATGATGACTACCAGCCAACATCAGTGGCTTCATTGGAGGCAGTAAAGTACTGGAAACCACAGATCAATGGAGGCTGTTGTCGTAAGAAATGTGGACCAATGGAGGTCCTTGCAGTTCACTACAACTCAATAGTGGGGAACTATATTGCTAGTGATGTGGACCATTCAGGCTACCAAAGCTGCGTGAGAGCTCTGTAAGGTCTGGTTACATGTTAACTTCCGAAATTTAGCATCCAAATACATGGAAGCAGCACATATTTTGTGTATAGCCAAACTACAATAGAGATCAGTGTATCCTGACTGAGGTCCATCGTTAACATTTCATTGTGTTGGAGAATAACGCAGCTGGGAATTGACAAACGTGGGTCACTGGACCTCAATTCCTCTGACAGGTGAGAGTCCCAGAGGTGAAATGTGGATATGCCATAAATGCCTAGATGGGAGTACCGCTTTAAATCACACTCATCTGTGAGCTGGCCCGGGCATGCATTACGCAACACAAGTGCCAATGCAGCCATGAGAGCTCCAAGCTGTTTTTCCACTGGTCTACTTTTGAGCCTGTGCAAACAGCAGTTTCAAATTCTTGTTTTCTTTTGTATTGTTACCTAACAGAACCTGTGCTGTCACTTTGATCTACTGTACATGCTCAAAATACCTGTGGCTCAACCCTTGGCTACTTTCCCTTCCTGTCTCACCATTCTTTCTTGATTTATTTTTTCTTATTAAAGGGGTTGTGTCACTTCTGCAAACGGCATTTATCATGTAGAGAAAGTTAATACGAGCCACTTACTAATGTATTGTGATTGTCCATATTGCCTCTTTTCCTGGCTGGATTCATTTTTCCATCACCATTATACACTGCTCATATCCAGGGGTTATGACCACCCTGTAATCCAGCAGGGGTGGTCGTAATTGCACACTATAGGAAAAAGCCCCAGCTTCTCTGGTGGGAGCGCGCATGCATGCGCAGCAGCTCCTGTCCCGGCCACCTGTATCTGCGTTGCAACAGTGGTCATTGCAACAGAGTGGTGTATAATGTGATGGAAAACGAATGAAGCCAGCAAAGGAGACAATATCAGTAATAACAATACATTAGTAAGTGTCTTGTATTAACTTTCTCTACATGATAAATGCCTTTTGCTGAAGTGAGACAACCCCTTTAAGACTCTATCCCCATTTCTTTATTTTATACTTTTGATGTAATGGTTGGGAAAGGGCTAGATGAATTCAACTATACACCATAAAGTAGCTTAAATCACACAATGACTTGCATTGTGCAGTGAAAAAAAAACACCTTATACTGCACAGATTATTATTTTTTGCGGGATTGCCTTGCATTAAAAAGCATATTTGACTGTTCTTTTAATATATTTAAAAGTATGCAAATTAGCTCTTCTCCAGAAGGAAGAAACTATCTCAAGTTATGCCAATGCATACCACCCAAAATATTCCATCGAGACACTCTTTTAGCATATTTGGGGCTCATTATACACTCTAGACATGTTTGCACATCAGTGCCCTGGAAAATTAATCATATCCCTTGAACTTTTCCAAATTTTTTCACGTTACACCCACAAACTTAAATGTATGTTATTGGGATGTTAGGTGATAGACCAACACAAAGTAGCAAGTATGTGTGAAGTGAAAGGGAAATGATACATGGTTTTCACAATGTTTAATAAATAAAAATGTGAAAAGTATGCCGTGCATTGTACGCCGATACCCCTAAATAAAATCCAGTGCGACCAATTGCCTTTAGAAGTCACCTAATTAGTAGAGAGAGTTCACCAGTGTGTCATTTATTCTCAGTATAACTACAGCTGTTCTGTGAAGGCCTCAGAGGTTTGTTTCTGAATATTAGTGATCAAACTGCATCATGAAAACCTAGGAAGACCAGAAAGGTCAAGGATAAAGTTTTGTAGAAGTGTAAAGCAGGGTTAGATTATAAGAAATATCCCAAGATCTGAACATCTCATCGCACTGTTCAATCCATCATCCAAAAATGGAAGGAGTATGGCACAACTGCAAACCTACCAAGACACGACTGTCCACTTAAACTGACAGCCCAGGCAAGGAGAGCATTAATTAGAGAAGCAGCTAAGAGGCCCATGGTCACCCTAGAGGAGCTGCAGAGATCCACAGCTCAGGTGGGAGAATCCGTCCACAGGACAACTATTAGTTGTGTACCCCACAAATCTGGCCTTTATAGAAGAGTAGCAAGAAGAAGCAGCAGTTTGCGACTAGCCATGTAGGGGACACCACAAACATGTAGAAGAAGGTGCTCTGCTCAAATGAGGCCAATGTTGAACTTTTTGGCCTAAATGCAAAATGCTATGTGTGGCAGAAAACACTGCACATCACCCTGAACACACCATCCCCACCGTGAAACATGGCAGTGGCAGCATCATGCTGTGGGGATGCTTTGCTTCAACAGGGACAGGGAAGCTGGTCAGAGTTGATGGGAAGATGGATGGAACTAAATACAGGGCAATCCTGGAGGAAAACCTGTTAGACGCTGCAAAAGACTTGAGAATGGGGCGGAGGTTCACCTTCCAGCAGGACAACGACCCTAATAAACATATAACCAGAGCTACAATGGAATGGTTTAGATCAGGGATGGCCAACCTGAGGCTCTCCAGCTGTTGTAAAACTACAACTCCCACCATGTTTTGCAACAGCTGGAGAGCCTCAGGTTGGCCATCCCTGGTTTAGATCAAAGAATATTCATGTGTTAGAATGGACCAGTCAAAGTCTAGACCTAAATCCCATTGAGAATCTGTGTCAGGACTTGAACATTGCTGATCACAGACGCTCTCCATCCAATCTGACTGAGCTTGAGCTATTTTGGAAAGAAGAATGGGCAAAAATTTCAGCCTCTAGGTGTGCAAAGCTGGTAGAGACATATCTTAAAAGACTTGCAACTGTAATTGCAGAGAAAGGTGGTCCTACAAAGTATTGACTCAGGGGAGCTGAATACAAATGCATGTTGCGCTTTTCTGATTTTTATAAAAGATTTTTGATAAACTTGCTAGTATTTGTTGGGCTATCACATAAAATCCACCACAATGATATTTAAGTTTGTGGGTGTAACATGATAAAATGTGGAAAAGTTCACGGAGTATGAATACTTTTTCAAGGCACTGTACGTTGGGATTATTTCCCGAGCTAAACCCCTTTAAGGAAAAGTTTGAATATAGTGGAATGAAAGGAACAAGTACTCACACATGCTGTTTTGCATACCACTCAAGAGTTTGTCGTGCATGTAGACCAAAATCAGCATTTGCCCATAAAAGTCTATCTGCAGTCAAATTTAGAGCACATTTCTTGCCCATTTGATGATTGGGAACCCGTTGATGGTGTTTGCATGTGGTATCCATGAAAAGTAAAAAAAAAAAAATGTACATGCCTGCTTTCCTTCACAAAATGCAAATATGTAGTTTTCTGCTCTCTCTTTGTAAACACCTTATGTAGACCATAATGGTTGCCCCCTGACACCTAGCACTCTGGCCACATGACTCACCAGCCCCCACCCAAACAATGCCCCTTTATATGCTGCCTAAGTCAAGTTATATGAGGCATAAATTGATAGAACAAGGGGCGCTCAAGAAAAATAGAGCTTGAATTTTGGTGTTCAACTTCACAAAAATTCCACAAAATACCGTCTGGCTGCCAAAACCAAGAGTGTAAGCTTTGAAGGTCTGGTGGGATATGTGTCCCCGATACTAGGTGCCAGGCTATTTAGGTATAATACCAAGGCAGCAAACTGGGCAGGATAAATTAAATCATCGGTACAAATTTGTCCTACAACTCCATTGCCCATTTTCAATTTTTGGATTGTGAACATTGCACTGGACATTGGGAGGAGAAAATAAAGGTAACAATATTCCAAGATTACATTTTAAAACTGGGAATGAGTAATTTAGTGTCAGGCCTCTGTCACCTACTGGCAGGGGCGGATTGGGAACATATAGTGGCCCTGAAAAAAAAAAAAAAAAAATGGCCCCATATTGTAGGAGGGTCTAAATTGACAGGAGGCGGGGCAACAAAAGTAGAGTCAGCAACACCATAGCGCAAAATACCACATTGGCTCACAGCATATTGCCCTGGCCATCAATATAGTCCATTTTCTCTCCTCCTCTTCCAGTTGTCTCTGATTAAGATATGGAGCAGGATGCTTAGTTGGTGAGATGCGGGACACAGTTGAATTCAGAAGGGCATGTTGCTGGCCGGGTGCTTAAATACTTGACTCCAACAGAGTTAATTACCACTGATAGCTTATTATGTACCCAGCCAGCGGCAGAGCTGGGGGCGGATTGGGCATCTATGGCCAATCCGCCCCTGCCTACTGGGTCTCATAGGTGTTGCATAGCCTGTGTCTACAGCTGGCAGACTACTGCAGAATACAAGAAATGCTGCAAGATTGTTATACCATATGTCGAATGTTAAATCAAAACGCAGAGTTTGAGTGCAAAAAATAAATATAAAATTTATTGAAACACCCACAATATTTTAGTTATCAGGAATAATACATTTCACAAACAGATTGCTTGTGAAAATTATAATAATATAAAAAAAATTAAAATAACAAAAAATGATTCATACTTGGAATTTTTTAGGCATCCTAAAATAAAAATTACAGAACACAATAATGGGAGCAAAAGTCAGGAAAGAAAATACAAAACATGGAAAATTATACAAAATAAAATTATCAATTTACTGTACTAGTCATTTCTGCAGTTTAATACACATTAATCCTAGTGCCTTCAGATATCTTAAAATCTACCATTCATCAGATCAATCCCCAAAAATAACTGAATTTTCAAGTAACCACAGTCACAAGTTGAGATATATTCAAGTGTGGCCTACAAGCCTAGCTCCATTGGAGAACATTGTAGCCCGTGAATTTAAAGACATGAAATCAAATACATCAACATCTACTTGCTAGCTAACTATACTGCATTCATTTATGCCACAAAACCATGTTTTTTTCGTATTCTGTTCAACCCTTTCCACTGCTGAACGCTGGAAAGAATTCAAATACGTAAAGATAAAAAGTTGACAAAGTCATACCTAAAATGTACAGGTTTTCCATTGACATTATGCATAATAAACGGACAAAGATTATTAAAAGATGAATGCCTGTATCTGTAGTATGTTGTCTGAAGATATATCCCTGAACAATTATATTGGAATGTGGGCAAAATCTCTGGTCTCATGATCCCCGATAAGGTCATTAACAGATAAAAGCAACTCCCAAAATGCATTTTGCATGCTACCAAGCAATACCCCAATGTAAGATTTTGCATCCCAAATCAGTTTTTTCAAAATGTTTTCACAGCACCACAAACACACCAAAAATACATTTCAAATTAGAAAAAAAATACAGTTTGCTTTATTTTCCCAGACGCAGCACCACTGTAGTGCATGAGCATTGATTGGTATTGCAGCTCAACCCCATTCACTTGAAAAAGTTGTCCCATCTTGGACTTTCACAGCCGAAATGGGAATATCCTCAGAAGAGGTGGAGTTACGGAAAAGGCTGAGTAATGCAAAGGAGCGATGGCTGCTTGGATTTTTCCATAATTCTGGCCACTCCTGTTCGGCGCTTACTGTGGCCATTAAAGGTCTAGACGCTACAAATCCTTTAAATGGGAATAACCTGTAATACCACACATAACCCATAGTCAACAGTGGTGCTGTTTCCAGGACACAAAAAGCAACCCCTTTTTTCTTATGCTGTACAAACCCTTTGTGACCAGTATCTAAACCTGCCAACTACACATGAAAAGTCTGTAACTCTATTGTAGGCAGCTGTGGTGTGGACATTTATATTTTTACTAAATATCACCAGGTTACATGCGATCACCATAGAACAACTTGTGACTTTTCATGAACAAACTGCAGTGATGTATTTATGAGGTATATGTTAGAAAAGAAAGGTGTTTTACGGTGATTTAAGTGAAAAGATGTGAAAAAAAAATATGCTTATTACAAATAAATTATGTGCACCGTTTTTTCCTCCCCCCAAAAAATGAAAAAATTAAAAACAATAGCACCACATATAAAAATAAAAAGTTTAAAACACAAGACGTGAAAGCTTACATATGACTTTTGCATTATAACCAGAGAGAAATGTGACAGGAAGGAGATCCATTATATAGAAAAAAGACATAATACAAGAAAATAAGTGAGACTTAAATCTCTTCTCAGTAAAAAAACAAAAAAAAAACAACCTAAAGAATATTAAAATTGATGTCATGGATCGCCCTGTACCTGAAATGACTGATTTAGCTTATTCCCCACAGTACTGTACATCTATACATGCAACGGTCTACTGTTTAATGTCACTATATTGTGAATGATTACATCATTTTGTTACACACTTCAAATAGAGTTGGCAAATTTAGATAAAAAGCCATCTGAACCCATCAATATGGTGGGATCGACCGTCATTGCCTCTCCAGTGTCCTCTGATGACAGATGTTGGGGGGGAACAAGGATTTGCCATGTATTGCAATATGTTCCAATGACAATAGATGGTTGCCAGAGGTCTCTTGCATCGACTTATTCTCCTAGCCTAATTGAAATAAACATGTAAAAACCAAGTATGTATGTAGACAATTAAGTCAAGAGACCATGTATGGCCAGCTATAGTGTAGCAAGATTATTGATCTAGCCCTAGAAAGAGATAACACATATTTCTGGGCTTAGGGTATAAAATGTGTAAGTTATTATTATTTAAAAGCTAAAAAAAAAAAAACTCCTTAAAATGTATTCCACAATATGTGTGCATTTATGTTTTAAAACTATCTTTTGGCAAACAACTGCCCTCATAAGTCTATGGCCAACATGACATGATTACTGACTTGTAGGGTGAAGAGCAAAGGCAAAAGTTCTAAAGCAATCTGACTATACCTGAAATCCTGATGCAATTGGATAGAAGACCTAAGGCTTTGTTCTTAAAGTTCTAAAAGAAAGTAGAGGGAGTAAAAGTCTAAACAAAAGACTTCCACTGGGTTCAACTCCATTTTAGCTTGAAAAAAGAGGCTGCGCTGTGAGAACAAAGCCCAGTAGCCCATATTTTTATTTAAAGGGGTCGTTCAGCCAATCATTTTTGAAGCTCAAAGTGGCAAAAAAATTAATAAAGAAAATATACACACCTCCACTAATCCCCTGCCTCTAATAATACTCCGCAGGTGCCGAATAGTCTCTACTTCCTGGTCCCTCTCAGCCAATCACTGGCTGCAATATTGACCCACTTCAGCCAGTGATTGGCTGAATAGTAATTTCCTGTGTGTCGAGAAGAACCAGGTAGTGGAGATCAGTGGGGACCTGGGGAGCATCAGAATGAGAGTGGCAGATTTTTTAAGGGGAGGAGAGTATGACTTATTTTGTTTTTGCCACTCTGAGCCTTTAAAAAAATGATCAGCCAGACTAGCCCTAGTGGGTTATTACCGTGTTATTGATAGAGTCACTAAAACAATGATTTGATCAATTATCAGAGTTACTGAAGAATAACACGTTTTGTGATATGGAGGTTCGACAAGTCTTCTCTAGTGGTTGGTTACGTTAGACCTTTGAGAGTGCATAGGTTTGTAGCACCACAGGGGCTGGAGATCTAACTACAAATTGCTTAAAATGCTATGAAATAATAATAATAAAAAAATCATAATCATTAGACTGAGCCCCGATCCCCGGATGGTTTCTGTTCTTCCTGCTCCAGCAATGACTCATTGGCCTGGACTTATCACCACTGCAGCCAAGTCAACACTACTGAGGTCACCACTGTAGCTGTGATTGGCTGCTGCAATCACATTCAGCATCATCACTACAGCAGGAAAAAGAACAGAGACCACCAGGGACATGGGAAGTGTTGGCACATGAGACGTTAGGGATCGGTAAGGTGAATATCACTTCACTTTTATTATTTTATAGCATTCTAAGTTTTTTTTAGCAACATTTTGGACAGCCACCTTCTTGCAAATTCTGTATAATGCCTCCATCTATCAGTGCATCATTTATAGTCTTTTAGAGTTCTTTTCATATGGGTCACAGGGATCTTTTTGGGTCCTCTCAGGCTCCAAGGTCCAGGTGCAACTGCTAGCTCTGCGTCCCCTATAGCTATGTCCATGACTTTTAACTTATCTAATGCCCTAATATCCAGAATGTCTTATTATTTTTTTTAAATGGGAAAACAGAGAATGTAATAATTCCTTAAGAAAATATGAGAAAGTTTCCGCTGATGACAAAAAAATAAAATGTACAGTACAGACCAAAAGTTTGGACACACCTTCTCATTCAAAGAGTTTGCTTTATTTTCATAACTATGAAGGCATCAAAACTATGAATTAACACATGTGGAATTATATACATAACAAACAAGTGTGAAACAACTGAAAATATGTCATATTCTAGGTTCTTCAAAGTAGCCACCTTTTGCTTTGATTACTGCTTTGCACACTCTTGGCATTCTCTTGATGAGCTTCAAGAGGTAGTCCCCTGAAATGGTCTTCCAACAGTCTTGAAGGAGTTCCCAGAGATGCTTAGCACTTGTTGGCCCTTTTGCCTTTACTCTGCGGTCCAGCTCACCCCAAACCATCTCGATTGGGTTCAGGTCCGGTGACTGTGGAGGCCAGGTCATCTGGCGCCGCACTCCATCACTCTCCTTCATGGTCAAATAGCCCTTACTTTCAAAGTTTTCCCAATTTTTCGGCTGACTGACTGACCTTCATTTCTTAAAGTAATGATGGCCACCCGTTTTTCTTTACTTAGCTGCTTTTTTCTTGCCATAATACAAATTCTAACAGTCTATTCAGTAGGACTATCAGCTGTTTATCCACCTGACTTCTCCTCAACGCCACTGATGGTCCCAACCCCATTTATAAGGCAAGAAATCCCACTTATTAAACCTGACAGGGCACATCTGTGAAGTGAAAACCATTTCAGGGGACTACCTCTTGAAGCTCATCAAGAGAATGCCAAGAGTGTGCAAAGCAGTAATCAAAGCAAAAGGTGTCTACTTTGAAGAACCTAGAATATGACATATTTTCAGTTGTTTCACACTTGTTTGTGATGTATATAATTCCACATGTGTTAATTCATAGTTTTGATGCCTTCAGTGTGAATCTACAATTTTCATAGTCATGAAAATAAAGAAAACTCTTTGAATGAGAAGGTGTGTCCAAACTTTTGGTCTGTACTGTATGTTAGAGTGGACTTCCCAGAACAACAATAAGCGCAACTGTACAACCTAAATTAATGGAGAGCACTGCCATTCATTATTCAAGTGATAATTCAATGTATATTCCTAGTCACAGACAATTATATCACTAGATTTTTTCGTTTTTGAGCCTACTGCCCATAGCTACTCCAATTGAACGTATCATTTACATTATTCGATATATATATTTACTGCATTTATCTTTTTTTTTATGCAGTGGAACAAAACAGAACCAGAGGCTTCACCCAAAAAATTGTAGTAACAAAATCAGTGCAACCACCACCAACAAATAAATGCACAGCGTCAGAAAAAAATACAGACAGAAAACATGTCTACATAGGATAGATTTAATACCATGACACCAGTGAAAGCAAAACTTCCAGCAGTTTCTCTCCAGACATATAGTTACAGTTACAGAATCCAACCTTAAATCATTACACTCATACAAAATGGATATCTATATTCAACACAATATGGGTTTATGCATGTATATATCATATACATTGTTGCATGCAAACAACAGTTTGCCAGTGCTTTGAATTGTAAATGGGCAGGGGGAGGTCACATACATTATTATAATTAGCAATGATAACACTATAGGAGGTCCATCAAAACTTTTTATTTTTTTCCGAAGAACAGGGAAAATGCTGATTATTAAAGAATAGTTAAAAAGGTTGAGCTGCCAAGTTATGCATAGCACAGAGTATGATGTAGGCAGAATGATCCCCAACCACATCCAGGACTATGGTCCTTCTCTGGCAGGAGAGGATGAAAGCAAGGAGTCTGAGGTAGGACAGATGTAGTGTAAAACACTGCCACAATATCTCTATAGTTTTTCATCCAAAAATACGTACAATCTCAGTTTGTTCAAGTCTCTCTTGTCACTATGCAGTAAAATCTTGCTAGTAAGAAAAAAAATCACAAATTTAAGTCCTATAATATTTTATCAGGCATCGATTGACTCAAGCACCACTGGAAATTGGGGGGAGGGGAGATACAAAGCTATATTTAGTAAAATAGGGCAAAAATACATCATAGACATATACAAGTGCACTGCAGCACAAATCCAGCATCTTCTATTACAGAAGGAAACGGCTCTTCGGTATTTTAGAAGTCCACATCTGCCAAGACCAATAGCTAGCCACTTCATTGACCCGTTATGATCAAGTCATATATATATATATATATATATATATATATATAATTAAGGCTAATCACATAGACAAGGTGTACAGTAGTACACTTGGGCATGTATATAACTGACCAATCCTTACATTAGGTGGTCATAAAATTATTTTTTTCATCTTAGAATAGTACGAAGTACAGAGGGACACCAGTTTAGGAAAAATCCATTTCGTCTAAATTATCAGTGTCACCAGGGGAAATATATAAGCTTGCAAAAATGAGCTTTGGTCTAAAGTTTTTCTATTGTATAGTTAAGTTATAATTAACCTATATACAGTTTATTGTCTCTTCTAAGATAGACTGCTTTCAAAAACACATTGGTCATTGCAAAGCCGTACCGAATAATAATTCTGTGGGTTATAAAATACATCATTTTATTTTTTTGTTTTTTACAAAGATCCATTTTATGGATCAGAATGTTTACATTCCAGATGAATAGCCCAGTAGCTCAAACAGCACCTACAATAATTAAAGCAGATTTGTTAGGTACCTGTCTAAAGACCAGCATAGGATAGAGGGACAGATGCTGAGCATGGTAATATATAGTTTTCTATGATTTGATTTACTGATTTACCTGTGAGACCTGCTTTTCCTGTCCACTCCTAGGGAAAGCCTGAGTATTGTTTCCCCTGCTTATTCATAGAGAAAGCCTGTGAGTCCTTCTTCCCGTTCACTCATAGAGAAACCCTGTGAGTCCTTCTTCCCCTGCTCACTCATAGAGAAAGCCTGTGAGTCCTGCTCCCCCTACTCACTCATAGAGAAAGCCTGTGAGTCCTGCTCCCCCTGCTCACTCATAGAGAAAGCCTGTGAGTCCTGCTCCCCCTGCTCACTCATAGACGAAGCCTGTGAGTCCTGCTCCCCCTGTTCACTCATAGAGGAAGCCTGTGAGTCCTGCTCCCCCTGCTCACTCATAGAGGAAGCCTGTGAGTCCTGCTCCCCCTGCTCACTCATAGAGGAAGCCTGTGAATCCTGCTCCCCCTGCTCGCTCATAGAGGAAGCCTGTGAGTCCTGCTTCCCCCCTCCACACACAGTAATTGACAGCTCTCCCTATCTTTAAAGGGGTTCTACAGTTTGTTTTAACTGATGATCTATCCTCTAGATAGATCATCAGCATCTGACTGGCGAGGGTCCGACACCCGGGACCCCCACCGATCAGCTGTTTGAGAAGGCCTTCTTACTGTTTACCGCTGGCCCAGTGATGTCACGACTAGTATCAACTGGCCTGGGCGCGGCTAAGCTCTGTTCACTTGAATGGAGCTTTCCCTGCCCAGGCGAGTTGATACTAGTCGTGACGTCACTGGGCCTGCGGTAAACAGTGAGAAGGCCGCGGTGCTGCCTTCTCAAACAGCTGATCGGCGGGGGACCCGGGTGTCGGAACCCCGCCGGTCAGATGCTGATGATCCAGAGGATAGATCATCAGTTTAAACAAACTGCAGAACCCCTTTAACTGTGCTGGCAGAGGAAACAGGACTCACAGGCTTAAAAGGATTCTGTCACCTGGATTTTGCCTGTAGAGCTGCAGACATGTGCTGCTAGATCGCCGCTAGCACGTCCGCCATATACATTCCCCATAGCTGTGAGTGTTTTTATTTAGGCAAAAAAATGATTTATATATATATGTAAATGAGGCATGTCCGCAGCTCTACAGGCAAAATCCAGGTGACAGAATCCCTTTAACTAGCAGCAATTAAACAGCTTTTTCTCTAAAAATACTAAATCAAATAATCGAAAAATATAATCCCAAGCTCAATGTATCCTGCTCTATCATAAACTGCCTTCAGATGTTCTTAAGTAAAGCCTTATGGAGATGATAATTTCAATAGTACATCTTGACAACTGATAAAACTCGTGCACTGGCCTATGCTGTATCTCACAACCACATTCGTATGACATCTTTCTACACTGTAGTTGTAGACCCCGATGTTTCCATTTTATGAAGCTCATTTTTTGGTGACCTATATTTCCTCCTTTTGTGTCCTGCTATATCAGCAAATATATCCAAAAAGCACAATACAATTTCATATCCAAAACAAAAATAATAGACTGACTGCTGATATGTTACCACGTAAAAAAGATTCAAGTGGCCTAAAATTTAAAAGAGGGATGCTTTCCTAGTAATGGCCGCTTATTATTGGCATTTATAAGGGTTTTATTGGATTAGAAGAAGGGGCTGTTTTTTCCCGCAACAGTGCCACTCTTATGTATCTGTTGTGTATGTGTTCCAGTTAATATGGCTGAGCTTCAATATTAGACATAGCCCATCATCAACAGGAGGTCCCATTTATGGGGAAATACGAAGCAGATGTGTTTTACCAATCCTGGGCAGGTCACTGAGTTTGTTTCATTGACCAACATGGCAAAAACTGTAAATCATGACTGGTTATAAACTACTGAACTGGACTCATATTTAATATTAAGGCCTCATGCACACGAGCGTATTTTGTTTCTGTGTCCGTTCCGTTTTTTTTTGTGGATAGGATGTGGACCCATTCATTTCAATGTGTGCTGTCCGCATCCGTATGTCCGTTCCATAGCGCCCCAAAAATTGTAGAGTATGTCCTAGGCAGGGTAGGCATTGTTACAAATTCAAAAAATCAAACAGAAGAAAAATCCAGCTTCCCAGGAAAAGTGATGATCTTTAACACATACGTGCCTTAGAAGCCGACATACACTACATACATGTCTACGCGTTTCGGATCACAAAAATGTGGACCCTTACTCATGAGAAGGGTCCACATTTTTGTGATCCGAAACGCGTAGACATGTATGTATTGTATGTCGGCATCTAAGGCACGTATGTATTGGGAAGCTGGATTTTTCTTGTGTTTGATTTTTTGCATTTGGCGCTTGGTTCCTGACGTCTATCCGCGCCTCCCTTCGATTTTGAACAGTCGGGTGAGCACTGCAATCTGACTTTGCATTGTTACAATGGATCCGCAAAAAAAAACATGCAACACAGATGTCACATGGACGTCATCCGTATTTTTTGCAGACCGCAAAATACATACGGTCATGTGCATGTAGCCTAACTGATCCAAAAGGAAAAAAAAAAACATTCCATTAAATGTTCATTTAATCAGGTCAACGTGTTATCAATTTCTTGTCCTAACTTGGGCCACTAACAATGCCCAGCTGCCATTTTTGCCTATGGTGGACTTAATAAATGAATAAATGTTGAAAAATGAATGTTTTATTTTATACTGCAGTTGTCAAAGGTCAGTTTATACAAGGTAAAAATGAAATGCAAATTGCAAGGAGCCAATAGTTGTTTTTTGGTCTTCCTTAAGAAAGAAGTCACACATTAGTCTCATGATGTCATCTAATGTCAATGTCCCCGGCCTGAGAGAAACATACCATTTATATGGAGCTGTACGGGTACATGGTGGGGGGTGGAGTGGCATTATCTTCTTTTTTCTAATGGCTGCTCTAGACTGTACAATAGTAACAATTCTGTAGCTTACAAATTACAACAAAAAAATTATATATATATATTTTTTATATATATATATATATATATATATATATAAAAGCAGATATAGTTATTGGTAGGACGGCCACATTGCTTTAAATATTCTACCTCTATATACAATTCTCCCATTATCTATGTCTTTGCAGCAGGATAAAAAGTGCTTTAAAATCAAATTAGAAGTCAGGCAAAAAAAACTAAAAGCTATTTACAGACTGATGATTCGAAAAAATTTAGCTTTATGGGGTCTTCTCCCCCACGTGTTATGCACCACAAATAAAAAATAATAATAATATTAAAAATGGAGTTAGAACTGGATTTACATTCGGTATGGAACAAACTGCCCGGTAGTTGGGGCAGTCAATAATATATAGGTGCAGTATCTTTGTTGTGTCTTTCAATTCTCTTTGACACAACCTTGCAACCTTCATCCAATCTAGAGACTAATACATTTACCCCCTAAAAATCTAAATAGTCTTAATTCTGCTACTTTCATAAAAATACTTTTATTTTATTTCTTTATTCTTCATAGCACCTGTAATCTTCAGGCCGAAAAAAATAGGTGTTGCTGTCATAGATTTTCCATGTTGCAATAATTGTCCGGTTTGTAAGGAGATAAAGCACCAAACTCCTTGCACCTCCCCCTACCACCAGAAAACAAAAATAATACAAAAAAAAATCATAAAACATTAAATTATTAAAAACGATTGAACACATTTACAGTATAAAAAAAAATAAAAAACTTGCTGGGAATTTAAAAAACAAAACTAAAAAACTGAAGGAATTCCAGGATATTGTGGTCTGCATGGCAGTGTTCATGATATAAATGAAAGAGAGAATGCCCCAGAGCCTACCAGCACCATGTATGCTATCAAAGAAATACAGACAACAATGGTATCATATTCACAGTTCTCACTGGATGCAAGATACAGCAGCCCTTTTGTCTACAATTTACAAATTCATTCATTTTTTTTACATTGCTACAGGGGTACATACAACCTGTTTGTAGGTTAAAATTTTACAGATTTCAGAAAGAAGTTCCAAAAAAGGGGAACAAACAGATGTGCATTGAACATGACTCAAAGATTCCAATCAATATCACTTCTTGTGCAAAAAGTAGCAGCAAAAAGATTGTTAAAATGATAATGGTATGTTAGAAACAGGCTTCCTCTCCCACGTGGTAAAAAAATAATAATTTTATTAAAATGATTATTTTTAACATGTAATTAAATAAGGTTTTACATACATGACAATAGGGGGGGTATAGCCCGTACTTTGATTTCCTGAAGAACACGTTTAAAATGATTAGATGTTTTTTTTTTTTTATAAATATATTTAAAATGTTATAAAATGCTGCTTGAAATAAAATGGTGATTTTATACATCGATTTTCAATGGTCATATTCGAAAACACATCCGTATTCGGCTCTGTTCATCCATTCCGTTCATAATGGAGCCATGTCATCTATGCTAGATCCGTTTTCAGATCCATAAAAAAAAAAAAATGTTTAAAAATTTAAAATACCAGAAAGCCCGTGGGAAACCCAGATGGAACCCTATTAATACTAGCGGGAACAGAGTCTTACTGCATCAACAGATGGTTCTATTGATCCAGAAGAAGTTATGTCTAGGTGGCAATAATTTTCAAGATCCAATTATAATGAGGCAGACGCTCTAATATTTGATTTTTAAAAGGGTTACTGTATCTGTGGTGTAGCCGCTGCCGTAGATACATTATGACCACCCTCTATGAGACTGCTAGATGGACAAAAAAAAAGTTCCTTGTCGTGAGCATACTTTTTGGTGGCAAGTCAGCTATGATTTTTAGTAGCTTAGAAAACCTTTGCAGATGTGATCTGGCTATAAATTTTGCACCATTATTGTTCTATAAAATCCAATAAATATATGTTTGAATGCAGTTAAAAATCTTATTTTTTTTTTCATTTTGTGTGTGTGTCATAAAAGGATGCCAAGATATTCCTGTTATTTGCTGTACAACAGTAGGTTTAAAAAATGCAGATAGAAATCTTTTTTAAGATTAATTGAAAAAAAAAAAAAAAGATACAGTAATAGTTCTCTTGTGGGTCAAGTCCTGGGAGATGTGTACAGATACAGTATCCCCCTGTGGTACACAGGAGAAAAAAAAAAAAGCACCAAAATAGCACCATATATTAGAGTGCTGTCAAATAGCTGAGGTACAATGGCCACAATGGTAGCTGTTTTAATCTCATATCCAGCGACTATATGGTCCCGTAACCTTGGTATAGGCATAGGAAGATGAAGTGGTAAAAGAGTTTGTCAAGATAGGAGCTGCTTGTCGAGTTGGGATACTGTCCTTGTTTTCAACAGGTGGGGTCTCTGTAGTAGCAGCACCACCCCACTTTCTCTTTTTGCCAAAGCCTTTAACTTCTTCTTTGATCCCCAGTCTAGCAGCTTCCTCCTGCCTCAGCCGTGCTCTTTCTGCCAATGCCTTCATTTTGACTTCCCAAAGTGCCAGTCCATGGTTAGGTTGATTTAAGTTCTTGTGTTGATAAAACACCAAGGAAATGCGGGTTGGATGACTGCGATCGGGCTTCTTCAGAGGTGTAGTGGCATGGAGCTCTCTTCGTGCACACTCTATAAGGATGGAGCCATGGGCTGGTGCTACAGCAACTCCTCCAATATTTTCATCAAGAAAATTGTGCTCACTGTCGGACCACACTTCATCATCCTCCTCCTCTTTCTTTACTGGGGTATCATCTATATTATCATCTAGACTATATGGATCCCAGGTTTCTCTTTTTAAGGGGGTTGATGGAGTGGCTGAAGACGCAAACATATTCCATGGCTTTTCCTGCATACTGGAACTAGGTGTCACACTGCACCTATCATTACCAGCAACTGAATTCCAGAGCTTTTCTTGGAACATCTGGGTCTCCTTCATAGCACGACCACTATTCCAGTTCTTCTCCTGAGTGACGGCAGAACTTCCACTGAGCTTGCATGAGCTCCAGATCTTTCCTGGAGTGTCAAAATCACGCTGGCCAGTCTGAGTATCCATCTCATATGCACCCCATTGCTTATTTGGTCCATGTATGTTCTTCAAACCCATGCCATGTGATTGGACACCATAATAATCTATCTTACCCAGACCATTTGTTAAGCCGCTTTTCTCACTATTCATAAACATGTTTTGAGAACCTTCTGAATTTGTCTTCTCAGAAGGAGGCAGTGCCCCATTTGCTTTATAGGGAATGGCCTGATCATTTTTCGGTAATGAGAGATTCAAAGCAGGACTTTGAGAATGCGAATGGACACTAAGGGGTCTATGGAATGCATTGTGCAAATAGTCATTCATAGGTTCCTTCTTAATTGCTTTGTTAAAATACGAAGAATAAGGAGTGTTATCCATTGGGACAGGTGTAGTCCGGTGGGGGGTATTTGCTGATCTTTGACTGTTTGCATCATAAAGATTGTACTGCTGTGCCAGGTCTCCTGACCGCCCATAATTTTGCTCAGATGACTCATTTCCATAACCATGATTCGCACTGTCTACAGCTGGTTGCATTTCAGACTTTTTCTCAAACGCGTTGCTCATCCATCCACCAGTCCTTTTGTCATTGGAACCATAATTCAAAAATTGAGAAGGGACCACTGGATTATTGGGTAAGCCATAATATCCAAAGGGAGGAAGAGCAAATTGTGAGTGATAGCCATTGATAGAAGGCAGGTTAGGTGCTTGTGCATAGAAAGAATGGTAGGAGTAAACACTATTCATGCTGTAGGGATCAGAAGGTCTGCAGCTGCCCAATACAGAGTAGCTCTCAACAACTCCATTTGCATTATACTTGAAGGTATTGTAGTGATTTGTAGGCTCCACTTTTATACAAGGCTTTACCTGTTGCTGTGGTGTACCTGTGGATGAAGGAAGCACATTGGCATTAGAATGTTTAAAATAGACAAATTGATTAATTTACTGCTCATCAATAACCATAATCACACAATATGGTCCACCAACATAACCTGTAGCCTAAGGGCTTACGCACACAGTATTATAGCTCCATACCACACTACTAAACGAATGGAGCCACAATACAGCACCCGAAGTCGATGGAGTTCTACTGTTCCTCTGTAAGTTTCTGAATTTATATTATTATTATATATATGTTATATTATTATATTTATGTTGGATTCAATGATCCAACCAAAACAAATATAGCATGATCCATGGGATTCCACAATAGGGGGGAATTCTTCCATAGAAGACAAATATAAAAGCATTCAACAATGAAGTTGCCCCTAATGTATACACACACAACATGATCGTCACCCATCCCTCAGTCATTACATACCTGGGTTTCTTGGTGTTTCTGCTGGTTCCTGCTTGGTTTTATCTGGGGTGATTAGTTTCTCCTTTTGAAGCTTCTTCTTCTCAGCTGCTGCCTTCTTAGCATCTAACTGCCTCTGCCTGCAAGATTTGGCAGGTTCGGGAAGCTTGCGGACTTCGCGGGGGAAAGCCGTCAGCACCTGTATTCCCCCTTTCCTGATCTTTTCATGTTGGCCTTCTTCACTCCCAAACTCATCTGTGGTGGAGACCTTGTAAAGTGGCAGCACATGGAGTTGTTCATCTTCAGCAATCTTACCAACCATCCTGTTGTCTTCCTTTGTAAGGGTGCAGACCTAAATATCAAAAAGAATGTGCTTTTTATGGACTGTAAAACACTGTTTTTTATAATGTGTGTTTTTGGTATACTTAAAGGGGTTGTCCGGGTTCAGAGCTGAACCCGGACATACCTCCATTTTCACCCCGGCAGCCCCCCTGACAGGAGCATCGGAGCAGTTCACGCTCCAATGCTCTCCTTTGCCCTGCACTAAATCGCGCAGGGCAAAGGCATTTTTTTGAGATCCGGTTACGTACCGGGGCTCTCCATGGGGCTGCCAGGAAGCCCGGTGACGTCACCGGCACTGATGGGCGGGATTTAGCGCTGCCCATGCCAGTAAAACGGCTAGGGCAGCACTAAAGCCCGCCCATCAGAGCCGGTGACGTCACCGAACACACTGCCGGGCGGAAGTTTCCGCCCGGCAGTGTGTTATTGAAAACAAAAACATGAGATGCTCCGATGCTAGCCTCAGGGGGGCTGCCGGGGTGAAAATAAGGGTATGTCCGGGTTCAGCTCTGAACCCGGAAAACCCCTTTAAGCATTTTTTTTATACTTGACAACCCCTTAAAAGGGTTTTTGGTAATAATTATATTTTGTGTAATGCCCGCAGCCTGGCTTCTGAAAAAGAAGAATCATATTTACCTGCTCCATGCTGCTCCGATCCCCCGCTGCCTCCATCTTCCAGTCCCTGCACTGTTTACATCCGGCTGGCTATGGGCATGGTCACATGTACCACTCCAGCCAATGACTGGCTTCAGTGGTGAACTACTGCTTGTGGTTGCATCACTACTGAAGCCAGTCATTGGCTGGAGCGGTGCATGTGACCATGCTCATGTGAGGGGACCAGAAGATGAAGGAGGCAGGCTGGGAGCATTTCATAAAATACACTGCTCAAAAAAATAAAGGGAACACAAAAATAACACATCCTAGATCTGAATTAATTAAATATTCTTCTGAAATACTTTGTTCTTTACATAGTTGAATGTGCTGACAATAAAATGACACAAAAATGTAAAAATGGAAATCAAATTTCAACCCATGGAGGTCTGGATTTGGAGTCACACTCAAAATTAAAGTGGAAAAACACACTACAGGCTGATCCAACTTTGATGTAATGTCCTTAAAACAAGTCAAAATGAGGCTCAGTAGTGTGTGTGGCCTCCACGTGCCTGTATGACCTCCCTACAATGCCTGTGCATGCTCATGATGAGGTGGCGGACGGTCTCCTGAGGGATCTCCTCCCAGACCTGGACTAAAGCATCTGCCAACTCCTGGACAGTCTGTGGTGCAACGTGACGTTGGTGGATAGAGCGAGACATGATGTCCCAGATGTGCTCAATTGGATTCAGGTCTGGGGAACGGGCGGGCCAGTCCATAGCATCAATGACTTCGTCTTGCAGGAACTGCTGACATACTCCAGCCACATGAGGTCTAGCATTGTCTTGCATTAGGAGGAACCCAGGGCCAACCGCACCAGCATATGGTCTCAGAAGGGGTCTGAGGATCTCATCTCGGTACCTAATGGCAGTCAGGCTACCTCTGGCGAGCACATGGAGGGCTGTGCAGCCCTCCAAAGAAATGCCACCCCACACCATTACTGACCCAATGCCAAACCGGTCATGCTGGAGGATGTTGCAGGCAGCAGAACGTTCTCCACGGCGTCTCAAGACTCTGTCACATGTGCTCAGTGTGAACCTACTTTCATCTGTGAAGAGCACAGGGCGCCAGTGGCGAATTTGCCAATCTTGGTGTTCTCTGGCAAATGCCAAACGTCCTGCACGGTGTTGGGCTGTAAGCACAACCCCCACCTGTGGACGTCGGGCCCTCATATCACCCTCATGGAGTCTGTTTCTGACCGTTTGAGCAGACACATGCACATTTGTGGCCTGCTGGAGGTCATTTTGCAGGGCTCTGGCAGTGCTCCTCCTGTTCCTCCTTGCACAATGGCGGAGGTAGCGGTCCTGCTGCTGGGTTGTTGCCCTCCTACGGCCTCCTCCACGTCTCCTGATGTACTGGCCTGTCTCCTGGTAGCGCCTCCATGCTCTGGACACTACGCTGACAGACACAGCAAACCTTCTTGCCACAGCTCGCATTGATGTGCCATTCTGGATAAGCTGCACTACCTGAGCCACTTGTGTGGGTTGTAGACTCCATCTCATGCTACCACTAGAGTAAAAGCACCGCCAGCATTCAAAAGTGACCAAAACATCAGCCAGGAAGCATAGGAACTGAGAAGTGGTCTGTGGTCACCACCTGCAGAACCACTCCTTTATTGGGGGTGTCTTGCTAATTGCCTATAATTTCCATCTGTTGTCTATCCCATTTGCACAACAGCATGTGAAATTGATTGTCACTCAGTGTTGCTTCCTAAGTGGACAGTTTGATTTCACAGAAGTGTGATTGACTTGGAGTTACATTGTGTTGATTAAGTGTTCCCTTTAGTTTTTTGAGCAGTGTATAATTATTACTGGAAAAAAAACCTTTAAAAGTAAATATCTAAATTTTTACAGTAAGTACCAATTAATTTTTACATTTTTTAATTATTTTCTTTTACAGAAGCAGATGTCCATTTTCTGATACAGAGCTACAAATCTCCTGCAAAGACAAAATAAGACTGCAAACAATCCAATGTTGCAGGTAGCAATAATTTTAGAAATTTTAATTTTAAAATGTCTATCCAGGAGATTTGGAGCGATAAATTTAAAAAAAAACTCAGCTTCAACCTTAAATGTATAATAAAATAAATCGGCACAGATGTGTGGACCTATTTAGAAAATATATTTAAAAAAATACAAAATGTTGATGGGTGGACATCTTGACTGTAAATACTGAACTTACCACCGTGCAGCCATTGTAGAGGTTGTGCTGGTCTTTGTGTGCGTGGGCACAGAAATCCATACATGCTGTAATACCGGAGAACGGACGTCCCTCTTCCATCCCAAGCCTGCAATCTATTGCTACATCCTCATTGTTAACCTAAGGAAGAAAGGCACATGATAATGAATTCTAAGTGAATCCAGATTTTTTTTTTTTATACACTAAATAAAATTTATTAAAGGGGCATGCCAGGCTACCTGTCTCCCTTCTGTGGTCTTCAGGCCCCCGTTCTATAAATTTCTGGACAGAAGTGTTAAGTGCACCACTGCCTGTCCTCAAGCAGCACATGACCCAACAGTGATGTGACACTTGGGAACATATCACTGTTGAGGCCAGTCACTGGCTGCAGCGGTGCGCGTGACCCCATCGATGCAGACGTTTGCAGGACAGGGACTGGACAACCAAACAAGGGGCGCCAGAAAGCGAGCAGCAGGGAGCAGGTGAGTAGTTTTTTTTTCACCTTATCTATATTTATAATTATATGAGTCCTAAATGCTAAACAGTTTGCATTTCAAGGGGTTTCTTTTAAAGATATGACTTCATAAAGCATAGGGCACTGTGGATGCTATGATATAATAGGGCACTAAGATGAGGGCGCTGTGGCTGGCTTGAGTATTGGGGCTCAGTCATGGGGGACTGTGGTTTCATCTGTGACTACCAAGTCTACATACCTGATTTTGGTAAGCCTCTGGAGCAAGCCTCTTGTAAAGTGGGGCAACCTTTGTAGCCAGATCTTGAAAGTTATCATTAAGATGCTCCTCCTATTAAAACAACAAAAACTATTAGTACAAGGTCAGTAGGGAATTATCAATACAGGCTTTTCTGCCTAAAATTGGACACTCCATGCAAATATAGTGTCCAAACCATCATCATGTTGGACACACTTTAAACTTTTTTTCTGTAAACTCACTTTATAATTGGGAGAGAATTTGGGGCGCAAGTGGTAGTAATTCTTACTAATGACGAATGGATTCTCATTATTACAAAAAGTCTACCAGAAGAGGATCATGAAAACTTCTCGGAACAGGGACTTTCTTCAGATAACACTAAGTTTGCTTTATCCTCTGAGTACAGTGGTTTATCTGCCATATTCGTGTCCATGGGGGCTAGTTTAGATCTGCATATTACTGCTGTATATTAAGAGTTAACAGTGGGATAAGATCTAGTCATAGGGTTGAAGGAAAATATTTTCAATTTTTTTTTTTTAATAATGGGTGTGCATCCAATACATTTTTGGTGCTGAATACACAGCTCCCATATGCAGCCAAAATATACCCATCAGCCCTTAGGCTGACAGATTTAAAAACACACTTGTGTATTGCCAACATTCAGACCAATGACCTATATTATCTGATAGCGTGGGAAAGAAACCATATTAACTGCCTACCTCCTTTGGATGATCACCCACAAGTCGAAATTTCCTTGGCGTTTTGCTTCGAGCAAACTTGCAACCATTGAAGTACATGCTCCATGAACACCCAAAGGAGAAAGAGGCGCCACAGGTGTTGGGATCCTTACCTTGGCACGCGCAAGTCCGACTGAAAAGACATAATATACATGAAACCTTTCACTTTCCACTGGTTTAGTGTCCTGCATATTTCATCGTTTACTGTTACAAAGTTAGGCCGTCTGCCTCCATGTGTATAATGTTATAGGAACGTCAATTTGAGATTTGGTTGTGAGTTATATTCACTGCAACATGGGAATATCAGGAAAAATCCCTTAAAATTGTTTGGGTCAGGCCTTGTCCTTAGAAAACTTACTCATCGTTCAGGCCACATCTTCTTGATGTTGGGTTTCCAAATTTGGTGATGGTTTCTGTGATAGTATCATACAACTTATCTCCCATGGAACGAGTGATTCCCTCCCAAGCCATGATTAATATAATAATGACAGCATTCTCGCAATGGTGGCCAGTTCGGTGGCGGACCAAACACATCAGCTTCTCTTCCTCACTCTGCCGGCGGATGACCTGAGAGGCAAAAAATACCAGACTTGTTAGTTTCCGAACTTCCTTAGGAGTGGCAGCTAATTTCCAACTCATGTAATCAATTTAAGAATAGAAACCATTGCATGGATATTGTGAGAACCCCTTTCTATATACCCTGATAAAGGGGGTATATGATCCGTTAAACAGAGTATAGAGGAGCCCATTCATTTGTATGGCTGGATGTAATACAACATTTTCCCTGTAGTAGTCACTGCTGAGTAAACGTGCAGCCAATTGCATCTCATCCCAGCAAAAATGTACGTTTTGCCTGGGGTCTCCAGATCAGCTGGCTCTAGTATTAAAGTCTGTGATGTCTTGGATGAGATTAACCCATCATGGCTGGATCTGCAGAGGGAAACGTACTTACCTTGCCGCTGGGTTAATGCTCGATTGCTCCCCCCCACTACCGCTACTGCAGTGCTCCGCTCCCTGTGTATCAACATCCAGTTTGATGGCCACATCACCCACTGACATGACGCAAGGGGGAAGCAACTGCTGCGGCCACTCATTGGCTGCTGCGGCTATCAAACTGAATGTTGACAGACAGGGAGTGGGGTGCTGCAGTGTCGGCGGGGGAGTGAACGAGCAGGAACTCAGCGGCAGGGAGCAGCTAAGTATGATTTCCTTCCCCTGTCCGGCCATGTAATAGGGTCTGTCCAAAAAGCCCCTAAAGATGGAAAATCCCTTTAATAAAGATGGCAGTTCATCCGACTGCATTTTTTTTCTAGACATTAGTTATATTAAAGGGTTTGCAAATATCTCCAATACAACCATTCTATTACATGACAAAGAAATAAGTGTCAATGATCAGAAGTACAATGCATTCAATGACTATTACCTGCAGCATTGAGAAGGGCGATATATCATTAATATATGGTGACACGGGCCAGTCACAACCCTGTTCTATTAATACTGTAATAAACAAGCATGTCCTCAGTTCACCTCTATCCTACAGACGATCGTCTGCTTCCTGTCAATGAGGAACAGCATCCTCTATCGGAAAGCAGCAAAAACACGAAGATGAAGGTGGCATGCAATGTCATTCACTACAGAAGGGAGGAAGATAACATATCCAAACATACATATAAATATATGCTATGGGCACAACCATAACTGCTGACTAACGGCCTCTAAACCTCTACACCTACCTGCAATATGCTCTAAAAAGGAAATGGATATCTGTAAGTCCCTAATTTTCAAAGCCAGTCCCTGTATATTTTGGCTGTCCCGGGGCAAAACGGGGCTTGTGTATGCAACACCCATAAATGGGCAGTTCTGTCCTGTTTTGGGGCATTCCTGGTGGTGGGGTCTATATGTCCCTAATTTACCAACTGCTATGTGGTAAGTATGCGCTTGGTGCCGCCGAGAAGAGGGAAAGGTTATGAGGTGCTCTGCCTAGGGAAGGGAATTTAGGGCAAAGGCAGCAGACGGAACCTTTGCCCTTGGTGATGGAATACCTATCTATGCCATGTATGATGACCCACCAGGGAGAGATGTGATGAGGAAAGGGCTGGTAGTGATGGCACAGAGGGAGTAATTGTGGTTCACGGTAGCTGCCCTCACTCTGGCACTCCCCGGGGCTGTGCATTGTATGGCGGGTGCACTCTTTCTTCCCAGGGGACACACCCTGAGTTATGGGGTATCTTGTTTGGTGGTAGTTGGGGTGCCTTTGATGGTGAATGGTTGGCAGGGCGCAAGGCAGGAGTACAAGTGCAGGACTGGATAATAGCAGTGGTGCAAGGCAATAATCATGCTAGTCTAAGGGTAAGGCTGAGTTCACACTTCAGTTATTTCCATCAGTTATTGTAAGCCAAAACCAGAAATGGAGCCTACTCAGAGATAAGGTATAAAGAAAAGATCTGCACCTGGTTTTGGTTCACAATAACTGACCAAATAACTGAAGTGTGAACTTGGCCTAACAAATCTGGTGTTCCTTACTGAGGTAGTTTAGGCAGTTCATAAACTGAGACACTGGTAGCAACAAGTTCATTCTCTCCAGAGGACACACAAAATACTTCCAAACCTGAACATGGGATAACTGGCCGACTCTGAGTCTCTCTATCAGATCCAAACTACTTTCAAAGTCAACCAAAGGGGTGAACATTCCCAATACGTATTACAGTTCCCACAGCGGGGTGTAGATCCTTCAATGGGTAGCTAATCTGTGATATAAACATATTCCATCTACCCTTCTTGTCTGATCTCAGTATAACATTCTGCTGGCTGATACCTTCTATTAGCACACAACTATACCTGACTAGCTCACAGCACCTCAACTGTTACAAAACCACTACAACAGAAGTGCATGGAAAGTCCAAAACCGACAAAGGAGCAATGAAAATCAAGGTATTGCAAAAAACTTCCAGTAAAAGTCTCAAAGGGGTTTTCTAAAACTCTATACTGATGGCCTATCCTCTGGATAGGTCATCAGTATTGATTGGTGGGGGTCCCACACTCGGGACTCCTGCCAATCAGCTGTTTGAGAAGACACCGGCGCTCACAGTAGTGCCACGGCCTTTGTTCTGCCCACCAAGTACAGCGCCGTACGCTGTACAGTGGTTGTGCTGGGTATTGCAGCTCAGTCCCTTTCACTTCAATGGGGCTGAGCAGCTCCTAGGCCACGTGACCGGATCACATGGCCTAGGGAAAGCTGTGAAAAGACAGTGCCGCTGCCTCCTCAAACAGCTGGTCTACAGGGATCCCGGGTGTCAGACCCCCACAGATCAGATACTAATGACCTATTCATAGGAAAACCCCTTTAACAACTTAACTGATTGTTACTATGCACATAGCTAGCATTCAACACTCCAATGGACTTCTACCAAAGATAGTAAATAGAATATACCCTCATTAAAAAGAAAATGACCCATTGTCTAAATTAAGTTTTTATGGTAAAACTAAATTTTTATATTTTTTTGTTGATTTTTTATTTTTTACATTTCCCTGTCTCTATATTTTTTTTAAAAAACCTCTTAAAATCTGTCAGTTTTCACACTAGCCACTAGGCTTATAATATCTCAAAGACTCCCTGTACTTCGAATACAGCCACATGGGCTATAAACACAATAGAAAGGAGGGGGCTCATTGACTTCTATGGGGGAGTTCTCTAGGCATGCTCTGTGAACTGTGCAGAGGTCAGGAGGGAGAAGATAAGCTATGATATCAGCTATTGTGACTGGTGGATCCTCTGTTATCTGTACCAGAGGTGTTATTTCTACTGAAAAGTTAGGCTTCTTTCACACTGGCGTTTCTGGGTCCGCTTGTGAGATCCGTTTCAGGGCTCTCACAAGCGGCCAAAAACGGATCCGTTCAGCCGCAATGCATTCTGAATGGATAAGGATCCGTTCAGAATGCATCAATTTGGCTGCGTTTGGTCTCCGTTGCGATTTTGAGGTGGACACTAAAACGCAGCTTGCAGCGTTTTGGTGTCTGCCTGACGATGCAGAGCCAAACGGATCCGTCCTGACTTACAATGTAAGTCAATGGGGATGGATCCGTTTTCACTGACACAATATGAAATTGAAAACTGATCCGTCCCCATTGACTTTCAATGTAAGTCAAGACGGATCAGTTTTGGCTTAGACTTTTTTTTGAATGAATAATGCAAACAGATCCGTTATTAACGGATACAAGCGTTTGCATTATAGGTGCGGATCCGTCTGTGCAGATACAAGACGGATCCGCACCAAACGCGAGTGTGAAAGTAGCCTACCTGTACAGAACAGAAAGTCTTGATATACCGGTAGGCCTAGTGGCCACTGCAAAGACTGCACGCTATTAGGTATTTTTTTACACAGTGACTTGAATAATTAAAACAAAAATCATCCAAAAAAAATATATATATTAAGTTTAACATAAAAACGTGATTCAAACAACAGGTCATTATAAAAGATATTTTTTGCAATCACCTACCCATTTAGCAATAGGACAACCCATGGAACTCTTCCCTTCTTTTCCTGTGTAAATGACTTTTTCAATGCGGATTGCTTTCCCTTTCTCTCCATACCTGCAAATAATAGTAAGTGCATAAATAGAAAAAAAATTGTGTGTGTATATATATATATATATTAAAACCAATGAACTTCACAAAGTATGGTCAGAAGAATTGGGAGAACATAGGAACTCCATGGAGATCTTGCACTCGTTCTGTAAGCCAGTAGTGATAACCTATGAGTCACATGGGGTTAACATACATTACATCCTTGCCTGTCCTACTCACCTTTCCTCCATTAATTCTCTAATTGATGCTACAGTTGGTCCAGATCCAAGGTGAGTGTAATATGGTCCTTCATCCCTCTCATTAATTTGCTCTGCAAAGAAATGGTACACTGATGACAAAGTCCTGTAAGAGTACCAGCGATGGTAGACATTGGTGTGCTTACTGCATTTACAAGTCATAAAGTGGACTCAAGAAAAGGTAGTGTTGAAAATTATCTTAAAAGGGGTTGTCCAGGATTTTAAAAATGTGCTGGGTTTTCTCCATAAATAGTGCCACACTTGTCCACAGTCTGTGCTTGGTATTGCAACTCATTCCTATTCAAATCAATGTGAGCTGTAATAAAGTACTGGACATGTCCCATTGACAGGCATGGTCTCTCTCTGGGGGGCTGGGGGGTAAGCAGACCCATTTTATTTAATGTAAACCTGTAAAACCTAGTTACCCTTCTACAAGGAAGGAGTGAGTTAATGGTTCTTCAACAGCATCTACCAGCAAGATGAACTCCTTGGTGGTCCGAGGATGTGTAATATACAGGCTCTTAAGTCCCTCATGACGACTATACAGTCCCAGTGGATTGCGGGTTTCCTCCTATGCAGGTACATACAGTATGGAACTATACAGGATATATCCTAGGACGACTCTTCATCCTGGTTTATAAGCTGGAGCCTCAGAAGGTAAACCTCCCCTTTAGGCCTCATGCACACGGCCGTTGTTTGGGTCTGCATCCGAGCCAACGTTTTTGCGGCACGGACGCGGACCCATTCCCTTCCATGGGGCCACAAAAGATGCGGACAGCACTCCGTGTGCTGTCCGCATCTGTTGCTCCGTTCCGTGGCCCTGCAAAAAAAAAATAGAACATGTCCTATTCTTGTCCGTTTTGCAGACAAGAATAGGCATTTCTACAATGGGCCACTCGTTCCGTTCCGTAAATTGCGGAAGGCACACGGGCAGCTTTCGTTTTTTGTGGATCCGCGGTTTGCGGACCGCAAAAAACGGAACGGTCGTGTGCATGAGGCCTTACATTCACTTTTCACAATCCTGTCGCCCAGTACGTCTCCAGCTGCCGTCCCTGCCTGTCCGTTGCTCACAAGGTCATGAATGTTCACATGCAGAATTGATTACTTTCTGTGAAATCTGCTGAACTTTCGTAATGAGTTATTGATCATGGGTTTACTGAGCATGCGGTCACTGTAATAATGCGTCCCATCTCCTTGGAGCAGTGAGGTGGACATCCAAGATCATATTTCACCATGCACTGATGAAGAGCTGGCATTGCTGAGATGTTTTACAGAAATGCCTGAAATATCTTACATGGACTGTTTACAGAGTGTGCCTAGATTGATATGGACCTCCATAGGCAAAATAAAGGGAATTCACTAGTATACAACGTGTAGGCCATTCTCACATACATACCTCACAACTTCAAGAACTTAAAGGGCATCTGTCAGCAGACTTGTCCCTATGACACTGTCTGACCTGTTTCATGTGCACTTGGCAGCTGAAGGCATCTGTGTTGGTCCCATGTCCATATGTGTCCGCATGGCTGAGAAAAATGATGTTTTAATATATGCAAATGAGCCTCTAGGAGCAACGGGGGCGTTACCATTACACCTAGAGGCTCTGCTCTCTCTGCAACTGCTGTGCTTTCTGCACTTTGATTGACAGGGCCAGGCAGAGTAAACATCATAATGCCTGACCCGTCACTCAAACTGTAGGGGGAGTGGTAGTTGCAGAAAGGGCAGAGCCTGTAGGTGTAATGTCAACTCCCCTTTTGCTCCTAGAGGCTAATTTGCATATATGAAAACTTCATTTTTCTCAGCCATGCGGGCACATATGAACATGGGACCAACACAGATGTCTTCAGCTGCCAAGCGCACATGTAACAGGTCAGCCGGTGTCATAGGGACAAGACTTCTGACAAATGCCCTTTAAAGAGGAGCAATTCCCACACTGTCATTTTTTTAAGTTACCGTTTCACATTAAAGGGTTTCTATCACTTCGTTTCACCTATTTAGCTTTCAGACACTAGCGATCCGCTAGTGTCTGCTTTATCTAACCATCCTAATATAAGAGCTTATTGTCCTGCCGTTTAGCTAAAAAAATAACTTATATAGATATGCAAATGAGCCTCTAGGTGCTATGGGGGCGTCATTAGCACCTAGAGGCTCCGTCTACCTTAACAAACTGCCGCCGCCCAGCGCGTCCCTCCAGCCCGCCCATCTCCTCCGGAATGCGATGCTCCTCGTATTCGGCGCATGCGCAGTGAATGTCTGATCGCTTCCCTGCTCAGACATCTCCACTGCGCCTGCGCCGATGACGTCATAGTGCTCCGAGGAACAGGCGCAGTGGAGATGTCTGAGCAGGGAAGCGATCAGACATTCACTGCGCATGCGCAGAACAGAGACGCGCACGGAGAGGATCGCTTCAGCTGGAGATGGGCGGGCTGGAGGGACGCGCTGGGCGGCGGCAGTTTGTTAAGGTAGACGGAGCCTCTAGGTGCTAATGACGCCCCCATAGCACCTAGAGGCTCATTTGCATATCTATATAAGTTATTCTTTTAGCTAAACGGCAGGACAATAAGCTCTTATATTAGGATGGTTAGATAAAGCAGACACTAGCGGATCGCTAGTGTCTGAAAGCTAAATAGGTGAAACAAAGTGATAGAAACCCTTTAAGCCCCCTCTCTAACCTCACCCAATCCATGTTCATACGCGCCCAGTCCCAATAAGTTCTTTTTGTGCCTTTTTAATGTCCTTTGTGTGGCACACCATAATAGTATTCCCACTCTGTGACAATGCCTCCTGAGTGCCCCCCACACAGTGGCATAGCATGGGTTGCCAGCACCAAGCATTGCGCCCCCTACCTGTGGACACTCCTATTATTACACAGGCAGAGCTGTGCCCCCGAGACACGTGGGGTCCACTAGAGGTAGCGGTATAGCTTACTGGAAAAGTGTGGGGCATGGTCTGATGCGACTGGGAAAAAATAGATTAAATTTGCAGGGTGACTTTGGGGTAAATTCCCTGCCCTCCTCTTATCGTGAGATTTGGTATTTTTGCAGTGTACCCATCTCTTTACAAGGCTTTATGTGTAGCCAGAGGAGTAATAAGTGTATTTCAGTGTGCAAGTCCAGTGAAGAATCAGGGCAGATTCACACGTGGCATAATTACACGCCACCGAGAAATCTGCTGCAAGATCCGTCCCTCCTGTATACTGTACCATAAACCCCAATGATGGGCTATGTTGAGTTGAAGGTCCATGCATTCAGGCCATAACATGGAGGTAATAATATTATGGCCATGTGACAAGGGTCTGACGACATCTTAGGGTCTCCCTCATCAGGCTGGGAGTGCAGGTCCTTCAAGAGCGGAGCGACTGCCCCTTGTGTGCAAGTGGACGCGGTGAGTAGTTTCATTAAATTTTAACCCCTAGAAAACCATTTTCTACTAGTCTACCCATTTTAACAGCTGTTAGAAGGGTGTACTGTCTAATGCCCTTTAAAAACTGCCCCATTGACTTCAATGGGTTCCATCTGGCTAGGAAAAGGGCCAAAAACAGGGCATGTCCTATTTTTTCATGGCAGCTATTCACTGGCTGTTAAAAAAAAATGCTTATAGCCCTATTTACTTCAATTTGTTCTAAAAATGGCCTGTTGTGTGAGTGTAGCATTAAGATTTCTTTAAAGGGTTTATCCGACCCCTGAAATGCCCCCTCCTCACACACAATATACTTACCTTGCTCCCCGGGACCTGTGTCGCTCCTGGTCCCCGCACAGCCATCGCCGCTTCTCCTCATGCGCGGATGGGGGGGGGGGGGGTTTGTGAGCCAATGGCAGGCGGAGTTTAGCCTCCCTAGCGTCACCTGCGATGCTCCCTGTCACCGCCTGCCATTGGCTAATTCCCCCAAACTGGATGTTTTCATTCGCGACTGGGGAGAAGCAGCAGCCGTGTGGGGACCAAGAGCGACACAGGTGCCGGAGAGCAAGGTAAGTATATTGTGTGTGGGGGGCCCGGGTGTATGGTGCAGCATTTCAGGGGTTGAGTAACCCCTTTAAGGACAGTAGAAGTCATTCAGTCTCAGGCAGCAGAAAAAGTGACTTTCGGGGCCTCTGTATGGAGGCCATGGAGGTCATGACTAGCCCTAGGATCCAGCAAGGCAGGGGTCATGTCTGGTCCACACATTCCAGTCAATACCTAGTTTTGATTTTCCTCTCCTTATTTGCAGCTTTAGTCTTTCAAGGTGACAAGCCGTCCCACCCTCCCAATGTTTTTATCCGTTGTTTTAGGTTTTCAAAATCTCATTTTGTTATAAAAAAAAAATTATATATATATTTTAAAAAAATTAATAAATAATTACAAATGCTAAAAAAAATTATGTCTACGGCTACTATTTCTATATTATACTGTTTTGTCACAGCTTTAATTTGGCGGGGTTGTGAGACCAGAACTTATGGAATTTGGGGAGTTACTACGGAGACGTGGTACGCCACGGGTTCATCTCTCAGTTGGAGACTCTTGGAAGTTGGGTTCGCTGCGGCAGGCATATCGTTTTCGGAGTTATGTGTTATTATTCTATAAAGCTGTGGTCAGTTTAAATCCCACATGGAGTGTCCGCTTGTTCTTTTGGTTGCACCACAGCTTTAGTAAAAATCCATAAAGTCTAATAAGTATTGTGTTTGCCACCATCATATCTGTTTTGCGATCCACAAATCAGCAAAATACAGATGCGGTCTGTGTGCCTCCTGCAATTTTTGAAGAACTAACTGTTAAAAAAAAAAAAAAAAAAAAGAACAGGACAGGTTCTATAAATTGTAGCCTGGCTGCAGACAGCACACGGATTACATCTTTTGCGGACCCATAGAAACGAATGTGTGTGTGTGATCTGCAAAAAAAAATGAGGATTGGACACGGACCAGAAATGTCATGTGCAGGAGACCTTTGGGGTATGTTCAAAAGTGGCAGTTACGCAGCAGATTTCCCATCACGTTTTTTTTTTTTTTTTCTTGCGGCAAATCCGTTGCGTAACAGCAAAGTGGATGAGGTTATACAAAGTCTCATCCACAGTCTGTAAAAAATCCACAGTGCGAATTTACAATCTGCAGCATGTCACTTTACGCTGTGGATCTCCCCTGTGGCTTTCAGACAGTGCACTGGCTGAAATCCACAGCAAACCTTTCCACTGTATTTTCTGGCCACATTCACTTGGTTTTAGTTACGATCTGTGTGATTTTTTTTTTTTTCTCCCTGCGGCCGAATCCCCGCCAGTCACCATTATCGTGAATGGGGCCGGACGGAATTCTGGCAGCGCGCAGTTGTGCCCTGCCGTGACTGAAAGAAGATACAAGCGGCACTTCTGCTCTCAGCGGTGCGGTGCGCGTGTCCCAGAGAAGATCCACAGATAATTGTATAGTAAGGACCAGCACTCGCTCTAATAGTAATTTCAAGTAGATTTATTGGTCACATACAGGTGGTAAGTGACGCGTTTCAGCTACTGTGAGCCTTTGTCAAACCTGCCGTGACTGATCTGGCAGGCTTTTCCCAGCCGAAACAGGCCTTAAAGGGGGTAACCGGAAATTTGATATTAATGGCCTATCCTCAGACTCCAGGGTTTCCACCGATCAGCTGTTCGAAGAGGCCATGGCAATCTGACCAATGTACAGTGATGTCACTGGCCGAGGATACGGCCTAAGCCTAGCTCAGTCCAATTTAGGGTACTTTCACACTTGCGTTGCTGGATTCCAGCAGGCAGTTCCGTCGCCAGAACTGGCAATCTGTATACAAACAGATACCATTTGTAGACGGATCCTGATGCAGATCAGTCTCACAAATGCATTGCAATACCAGATCCGTTGCTCTGGTTGTCATCCTGAAAAACGGATCTGGTATTTGTCTTTATCACATATTTAAAGGTATGCGCAGACCTCCAAACCGGATCCGTTTTTCCAGAACACTTGGTGACGGATCCGGCGTTAATGCATTTCAATGTAAAATAATGCAAGTGTTCCGGAATTTTGGACGGAGAAAATACCGCAGCATGCTGCGGTATTTTCTCCGTCCAAAAACCGTACAGTGACTGAACTGAAGACATCCTGATGCATCCTGAACGGATTGCTCTCCATTCAGAATGCATTAGGATAAAACTAGGACGGAACTCAATACCGGAAAAGTTTAACGCAAGTGTGAAAGTACCCTTAAGTGAATCAGACCAAGCGCAGCCACTATACAACGTACGGCACTGTGCTTGGTTAGCTGTGAAGAGACGGCAGCGCTCACCGATCTGATACCGAGCACTTGTCCAGAGGATAGGCCATCAATATCAAATTCCTAGATAACCCCTTTAAGGGTGGTGTCACACACAGCTTTTAGTGGTAGATTTTTGATGCAGTGGGTTGGACTTCTACTTCTCTTTCCTGCTGGATCCAGTCAATTTGGAAGGGCTAAATAGCTAAACATTTATTTGAACATTTTTGGAGGCATTTCTGCCACCAAAAAGTGTTCACCTAGGCCAGTGGTGGCTAAGCTCCGGCACTCCAGCTGTGGTGAAATTACCACTCCCAGCATGCTCCATTATTTTTTATGGAGTCCTGAGATCAGCCAAGCAAGTGTGCATCTTGGGAGTTGTAGTTTTACCACAGCTGGAGTGCCGGAGGTCAGCCATCATACACTGATCTGCCATCTTGTGCAGTAAATTTTTGCTTTGTGATACCCTCAGGCTGGTGTCAAATTCACCTTCTTGTGGCAGGTTTTGCCATCAAAAACCTGAACAGGTGGCAGCACCATCAGTATGACCGTAGCATGTAACATGTATGTTCTTTCTGGATCTGTATGTCCGTTCCGCAATAGAGAGAACATGTCCTATTCTTGGCTTCAAATTCAGACCATGGACCTATTGAAGTCAATGACTCAGCAGAAAAAACAAAACAAAAACAGATGCAACACAGATGTCATCCGTTATTTGCGGATCACAAAATACATACGGCCATTATTATTTTATTTTATGCACTTATATAGCACTACTATATTCCGCAGCTACTGTAGTTTTAGGGTCTTTTTTTTTTTAGGTAAAATGTCAGCTCCAGCTTAAAAACAAGCAGACAAATTGCATGTAATTTGGAAAAAATAAATCAATAATCCCCTTTGGACACATTTGGCATATACACCAGGAGCAGGTGAAGGAGATGTGAATAACTGTATTCATTTATTAGACTACGTCTCCAGAGCTTCTTGTTGTTCTAGAACGTATTTTTCTTCTGGATGATGACACCGGGTGTAATACTTCCTATGTAAATTCGCACAACAAACACACAAGACAAAAATAAAATAAAAATAACCTTCATTAAAAAAAATAATCTAGCTGCATGACACGAGGTATAAAGAATAAATCTCTCATACCATCCACCAGTAGGTATTTAGTGTTTTCCCCTGACAACACTAATACCAGTGATAAATTGTACTGTAGAGCAGAACACAGCAATGCAGATATATTACATACTGCCGCCCCCCCAGCTATTGAATGACTTACGTAGAGCAGATGTCTTTACTGCAGCATTCCTTGGAAGAAATCTGGTCACGGATGGTTTTACACACAGTCGCACCCTTCATGCAGACGTTTATAGCAACATAGGCTCAAGTTCAAGGTTAAAATACATGGGGGCAGAATGGTAGCAGAAGCCGATCTTCACTGCCCCAATTGTCCTCTGAGCTCTGTTGGACGATGCACTACCATCTTTCTTACATTGCTCCATACATATTTTTTACTTGATGGTTTGATATACCTTACTCCTTACAACCTAGATGCTATGGACATTTTGGCACGGAGATCAAAGGCTGTGTAGGCATATAGAGAGAAAGTAGAGCACCCACTGAAAATGCATGGAGAGGGGAATCACACACCTCAGGAGATCCCTCATGAGTAGGGATGAGCAAGCATCAAGTTTGGAAGTTCGGGTATATGCTGAATTGCATTATGGATTCCGTTACCACGGAACATAACGCAATTCCACGATGGAATGGATAACGGAATGCCTTTAGAGGCATTCCGTCATGGAATTGCATAATGGTCTGTGGTAACAGAATGCATAACGCAATTCAGCATATACCCGAACTTCCAAACTTGACATTCAATCATCCCTACTCATGAGCTGTAGAAGGGGAAATAAGTCCAGGGATAAAGCTATGCTCATACACAACAGCAAATGAAGACAGCAGCATCCTGGACACACAGGCAGCACATCCAGCATGTTTTACTGGGAGGGATATGCCCACATGAGAAAAATAGGAAACTAGAAGCAGGTTGCAAACTGCATATCAGTGAGTCTGAAAATGAATTTTGGGATGAAGACTGGCACCCAGTATATTATCTACATGACTAAAACAAGGTCAGGTTACATCCGCTTAAAAACTTGGATATTACAGGGGTTTTCTGAGATTCTGATATTGGATGATCTACGCTCAAGATAGGCCATCAATATCAGATCAGTGGGACCCCATGGGACTCCTGCTGATCAACGGTTTGAGGAGGCCTCCGTGCAGCTCAGCACCATACATTGTACAGCAGCTGTGTTTAGCATTGCAGCTCAGCCCTATTTAATTGAATGGCACAGAGCTGCTCCTAGGCCATGTGACTGATGGCTGGGGGCGCTGCGGCCTCTTCAAACAGTTGGTCGGCTGGGGTTCCAGGGGGTCAGACTCCCACAATCAGATATTGATGATGTATACTAATGGGTAGGTCATCAGAATCAGGAAAGCCCCTTTAAATGTTCCTGCACAGGAGGCAGTGCAATCATCAATTTAACATGTGGGCGATTTGAATATTCCCTATTGTACTACATATATACACACACACACACACACACACACACACACACACACACAGATTTAAAATATTAACCCTTTTAGGCTCGGGCCATTTTTCATTTTACGTTTTAGGGCCCTTTCACACTTGCGTTCTTTTCTTCCGGCATAGAGTTCCGTCGTCGGGGCTCTATGCCGGAAGAATCCTGATCAGTTTTATCCTAATGCATTCTGAATGGAGAGAAATCCGTTCAGGATGCATCAGGATGTCTTCAGTTCCGGACCGGAACGTTTTTTGGCCGGAGAAAATACCGCAGCATGCTGCGCTTTTTGCTCCGGCCAAAAATCCTGAACACTTGCCGCAAGGACGGATCCGGAATTAATGCCCATTGAAAGGCATTAATCCGGATCCGGCCTTAAGCTAAACGGCGTTTCGGCGCATTGCCGGATCCGACGTTTAGCTTTTTCTGAATGGTTACCATGGCTGCCAAGACGCTAAAGTCCTGGCAGCCATGGTAAAGTGTAGTGGGGAGCGGGGGAGCAGTATACTTACCGTCCGTGCGGCTCCCGGCGCGCTTCAGAGTGACGTCAGGGCGCCCCACGCGCATGGATGACGTGATCGCATGGACACGTCATCCATGCGCATGGGGCGCTCTGACGTCATTCTGGAGCGCCCCGGGAGCCGCACGGACTGTAAGTATACTGCTCCCCAGCTTCCCACTACTACTACGGCAACCAGGACTTTAATAGCGTCCTGGCTGCCATAGTAACACTGAACGCATTTTGAAGACGGATCCGTCTTCAAATGCTTTCAGTTCACTTGCGTTTTTCCGGATCCGGCGTGTAATTCCGGCAAATGGAGTACACGCCGGATTCGGACAACGCAAGTGTGAAAGAGCCCTTAGTTTTTCACTCGCCGCCTTCCCATAGTCCTTACTTTTTAATTTTTCCGTCAAGATAGCCTTGTTAGGGCTTATTTTTGGAGGGACAAGTTGTACTTTCTAATGGTGCCATTTACGGTTGCATACCATGTAGTGGGAAGCAGAAAATAAATTCCAAATGGGGTAGAATTGGAAAAAAAAACTATTCTGATAAAAAAAAACAAAAAAAAAAAAAACTTGATTACACTATGCGGTAAAATCGACCTGTTATCTTCATTCTCCAGGTCAGTACGGTTCCAACAATACCACACTTGTATAAATTTTCTTGCGTTTTAATACTGGGGGAAAAAATTAAAACCTTTCAGGAAAAAAAATACATTTTATAACCATATTCTGACCCCTATAATTTTTTTGTAGTTATGTGTATGGGGCTGTGTGAGGGCTCATTTTTTGCGGGATGATCTGTTCTTTTCAGTGATACCAATTTGAAGTGTGTGCGACTTATTGATCACTTTTTATAAAAAAAATTATTGAGTAGTTGAAGTGACAAGAAATGGCAAATTAGCCGTTTTTTATTTGTTTCCCGTTATGCCATTTGCCGTAAGCCCTTAATATTGTTATATTTTAATAGTATGGGCATTTCCGCACGCGGCAATGCCCATGATGTTTATTTTTTATTGGTTTAGCATTTTTAGGAAAGGGGGTGATTTGAACTTATGGGTTGTTGTTTTTTTCTTATATTTGTAAAAACTTTTTTTTACTTTTTTTTTTTTTGTCACCTTGGTTGACAATAACTGCAAATCATTAGATTGCCCATTGTGTTCATTGATGGCTATATAGCCATCATTGAAGACTTCATTTGCACTATTCCAATACTATGCTGCCACCTCGTGGCCTCTATTGGTATAGTCCTGAAATAAGCTCAGAAGCCTGCTTGAGGCTTTGGGCTATTTCATAGATATAACAGGTTCCCCGATCTCAGTCGGGGAGAGCTGTTACTGGAGCAGAAGTGTGCAACTTCTGCTTCCGGACTGAGAAAATGCCATGGTCACATTTGACCACGGCATCTGAAGTGGAAAATGTATGTGATCAGCCTTATGGCTGATCGCATACATGTGCCGCGGGTCTCTGCTATTTAAAATAGCAGAAACCCGGCAGCTATGGCACCCGCTGTGGGCGCCATGTTTAAAGACCGGTCCGATGACGTACATGTACGTCATCGGGCATGGAAGGGTTAATTTATATGACATCACATCTCAGTTTGGTTGTAGGAGAACCTTTATTTTTAACAGATTTTCATATTACTAAAAACAGATAAACAGATGTTGGCTAATGTTGGGGTCCATTCACTTTCAATAGGGCTGGAACAGATGCGCATCCGCATTTTCGGGATCCGCATTTTTTTAGGATCCATTTTTTCGGGATCCGCAATTCCGTTTCTGAAAAAAATAGAACATGTCCTATTCTTGTCCGCAATTGCGGACCAGAAAAGGCATTTTCTATTATAGTGTCTGTGATGTGGGGTCCGCAAATTGCGGATCGCACATTGCAGGTGTCAGTGCTTTGCGGATCCGCAAAACACTTACGGACGTGTGAAATATAAGGGTACTTTCACACTTGCGGCAAAGTGATCCGGCAAACAGTATGCCAACTGATGGCATTTGTAAGACTGATCAGGATCCTGATCAGTCTTACAAATGCACTGAAATGCCGGTGTCATCTGGGAAACGGATCCAGCATTATTTGTTTAATCACCTTTTTTTCGGCCTGCGCATGAGCAGACCGGAAGGACGGATCCAGCACTAATACATTCCTATGGAAAAAAAAAATTCCAGCCAAGTGTTCAGGTTTTTTGGACGGAGATAAAACCGTAGCATGCTGCGGTATTATCTCCATCCTGAGAAGTCAAAAAGACTGAACTGAAGACATCCTGATGCATCCTGAACAGATTGCTCTCCATTCAGAATGCATGGGGATAAAACTGATCAGTTCTTTTCCGGTATTGAGCCCCTAGGACGGAACTCTATGCCGGAAAAGAAAAACGCTAGTGTGAAAGTACCCTAAACGGTGTATGTGACCCGACCAAGCAAAACATCCCGGTATGTCTTATTTATCTTTGCCACTACTGCTATGGACAGTTAGGCTAGGGCTACACAGAGACATATCACACGACAATGCACCTAATGATGTTGCAATATGACACACAACACGCTGCCACAGTCTCAAAAAATCCAGACATGATCGATTTTGTATCGAGGGTCACAGGGGACTATTTTTCCACTGACTTCAACGAGCCAAAAAGCTCAAACATTCGCACAACAGGAAGATGGAGATAAGTCACACTTTCTTTGCAGCACGACTTTTCTTTGACTTTGTCGTGAAACACATGTCGCTGTGTAGCCCTAGTCTATTAGAGAGGTCTTTGGTTTGTGTTGCTGCAGCAAACTTATAAAAAGTGTTTTAATCAATTTGGTGCAAGTGTGATGTGGTTTAGCCACTGTCAGTAAGAGGGGGGTTGCTTGCCTTTTTTATTTTTTTTTAAATAAGACAACACTATTCCTGACTTTTCCTAATCCTGTCCAGCCACTTTAGAAAGTGGCAAAAGCTCATGAAATATCACAAAGTAAAAATAAAAAAAAAATACATAAAACGCCACACGTTTGCGACATTTTAACGCCACAATCCTGGCATAGCAGACTTGATAAATATCCCACTTAGGGTACTTTAACACTTGTGGCAGAGGATTCTGGCAGGATGAAAAACGGATCCGGTATTATCTCTCCCCCCGCATTTTTAAAGGTCTGCGCATGCGCAGACCGGAAAGCCGGGTCCGTTTTGCCGGAACACTTAATGCCAGATCCGGCACTACTACACTTCAATGTAAATTAATGCCGGATCCGGCATTCCGGTAAGTGACCAGTATTTTTGGCCGGAGAGAAAAATGCAGCATGCTGCGGTATTATCTCCGTCAAAAAAACGTAAGAGGGACTGAACTGATGCATCCTGAACGGATTGCTCTCCATTCAGAATGCATTAGGATAAAGCTGATCAGTTTTTTTCCGGTAGTGAGCCCCGAGAACGGGACTCAATACCGGAAAACTTTAACGCAAGTGTGAAAGTACCCTTAATGTGAACAATCATCTGTGATGGCCAAAGTCCGAGTTCTTTCTGCTGAAATGTTGTCCAACAGGTTGGAAAATGTCAGCTGAACAGGCAATGGCCAATTTGGTCTGTAATGTGGGTGGCAGCATCCTTCGTAGGAACGATCCCATGATTATTAATCCCACTGTGACCGATCAAGCAGCAAGTATAAATACCTTAGGGCACAGTGTTGATGAGTCTACAATGGAATATTCTGAGGCTTTTAAATTTTACTGCACCATAGTTATTGTAAAAATCATGTGTCTGGTGGCTACCTAGAACTAACCTGACCTCTCAACTTTCTACTACAACAGAAGGCAGGCCTGCGAGATTTAGTGTTGGCACGCAGAAGGTTCCTCCCTGAACCACTGGACCTTGCTCCAGCCACCTACAGTGTGTTGGGGAGTTCACCCTAGTTTAGTCCTGCTGACAATTCCTTATCAGTCCTTGACTGATGGCATGGCCCTTGCCTTGACTGGTAATAAAATTCTAAACTCCTCCAGGAGTGACAACTTCCTTATTGCTCATTATTCGTATCCTGACAACTGGCTACTATAGCGGCAGCACACGCCAGTCTCTTCTGATTTAGTGCTCCTGCTTTGGACAATGATATTTGGACAAGAACAGTAACAATACCTTTTTTGTGTTAAGGAAAACACTTTAAACTAGCCAATAGGTTGTAGATGTTAAAAAATTAAAATAAATGAAAGGTCATGTCCGAGTAGGACAATGCTGGAAATACTAAGGTTAGGCTCTGTTCATATCTGCATCATGGCTTCTGTTTCAGGCTGGACACCCCTGATACCCAGAGGATCCCACTGACTCCCGATTGAAATTGTCAACTTCTGCTGAGGAGTTACTTTTTTTTTTTTATGTCAAATATAATGTCATTTGTGATGGAGACCCCAAACATAGCCTCTAAAGGAGATGTGAACATAGCCTTAATGGGCTTGTCCAACCCCGTTGAAATAATGTTACCATATATATATAAAATGCTATAAACTGTATAACACTCACCTTACTAATCCCCTGACACCACTTCCCAGGTCCACCGCCGTCCTCTGTATCCTGGCCTTCAGGGAGGATATGACTGCTGCAGTGGTGACCTCATGGTGTCAACAGTGGTCACACATCCATGTCAAAGCCATCACTGGAAACCAGGATACAAAGACTGGCAGGAGACTGGTGAAGCAGTGTGGAAATTAGTAAGGCGAGTATTAGTTTATTTTATAGCATTCTACAGAATAACTTGACAATATTCCAAGGAGCAGGACGAAGATGTCCATATAGACCTTTCCTCTGAGTACAATTAAACAGTGAATACTAAAGAATACATGAATTTGCCAATTCCTACTCATGTGCACTCAAAATTCTCCATACTGCTCCACATGTGACTGCATGGGATTCTACAGTTATCACCATATTCTTCTGAAAAGAAAAATTAAGCCCTAATTTTCGGAACTTGGTGATAAAACACAAAGAAGATATTGGTTGTTTCAAGTAGGTGATGCTATGTTTCACAGCCATCCAATGGAGGACTTCATGTTTCTCTTCTTCCAGTTACCTTGGTAGGTTGTTTCCCCTTACCTACATTCATGAGGGCTAAGAAGCCAGGAACAGCTCAATGATATGCCGTGCATGCACATGGCCGAAGCAGACAAGAACTGGCCAAAGCAGTGACTTGCTGTACATAGTAGAATCACTACTGAGGCTATAGCGATAGGACAGTCTCCATTCAAGCAGGAGATACGATCTCTACATATCTCTTTGCAACACTCAGAATCTAAACCGTGTGAAGAATGCATTTCACATAGACTAGATCGATGCTACTTAACATATATTCTATTCATCGCAAAAGGTCTATGGTCTTCTCCACCCATAACAGAACATTAGTCAAGTCAGCTCAAAAAAAGGTGCCAAAAGGACCAAAGTTCAATGTTCGTTCCTAGTGGTGACTGAAAGAACCGAGGCGTCTAATTATTTGCACACAGCGCAAAAGTGAAGTAGGTAGGGAAGATATTCAGAGTATTACAGCTGGCTTGTGGCGTGGACTCACCGCCCAGCTGCTCAACCTTGGAGAATGGTTGACAAATGCATGTGGTAAAGAGGCGGTGGAAGTTACTAAGCAACCAGGACGCCAGTACTGATTCGTAAGAGTAGCTGGCGGGTAATTAACCCCTTGTGTAGTTTCCTGGTTACGGTTATAGACGGGGACAGTAGAAATTGTTTATCTTGCCATTCAGGAATGTGGTATTTTAACGCTTTGTGAATCCTGTGTTATATTCGCATATCTATATCAATTAGCACAGAAGTTATAATAAAATAACCGTAACCGTCTATGTTCTCACACATGCATGGCCATGACCGACATTCCAGAATATCCGTATAACGTGGTATTATTGTTAGATTGTGTCTGGGTGGGGATTTCCGCTGTTTTAAGACGTTTCAAGTAGAGGAGCTATTGGGAGCTACACAATCCCTTAAGACTTCCCTAAATAGAATGGAAGAATGGTCTGTAAACAGTAGTTATTCATTTTATATGGATCCTGGTATAGTTTTTTTGTTTGTTAGGTTTACCATTGTAATGACTATTATATTCTATTATCAAATTGTTCTTACTTGGGGTGGCGGTCATTCTGCTACTGGAAGATTAGAACCAGAGATTGGTGAACTTATAAATGTATAAAATTCTCTAAAGATGTCCCTGTGTCAATTATGGTTGTGACCTTAGTTCTGTGAGGTTTGAAGAGAACGGTCATAGTAATAGTAGGATACTACTGCTAATCCCTTGGGGTACAGGCAGTGGGACAACCTTATAACATAAGGTATTGTTTAAAATGGACAACCTCTTTTAGTTTTGACTATGGTTACTGGCAACTAGGTACTGTGGGCTTTAGGGATGTGTGACAAAACAAGACTTGCATATTTTTAATTATTCCATTAAAGGGGTTGTCTCACCTTAACAAGTTATATCTATTATGTGTATAACATTGATATAAGTAACTTACTAATGTAGATGCATTAAGCAGTAATGGCTCTGGTCTCCACCATCATCATCTTCCTCTTTATAGACGGCTTGTCTCTAGGGGTTACAGCGGTGGCCGCGAGTCGTACAGCAAGAAAAGAGCCGGCCTTTCTGGTTGCCGGGAATTGATTAGGTCCCATTCCTGGCCACCTCTCAATCTCCACCGTCATTCCCTCATCTAAGAATCAGATCACGGCAACCACTTACCACTGGTTGTACAGGGTCTGCTCCGCTGAGACTGCTAGTGATTCTGATACACTAGCAGCCTCAGGAGCACGCACAGGCCATGAGTTGCCCCAGGAGTCGTGCACGGAGGACTGAAATCAGGAGGTGAGTCAACCCCTTTAATTCATCAGATTATCGCTCTTCTCACCCAGAAAGTCACTCTTACAAACTGAACTGAAATGTAAGATTGTATAGATTTTATAGAGTTTGACATTTAAAAAGAATGAGGATGTTTTATGAAGACAACCCCCTTTAAAATAGAAGCCAGCCTCCATCGGCCTTTATCGCCAAAGTAAGCAACTGCTGGCAACAAAAAAAAAATATCCCCAGTAGCAATCACTGCAAAGGGAAGGTAGCCACCCTCTCGCTCTACCTGGGCTTGCTGTACTAAGTGGGCTTGTGAATAAGTGGAGTTTAAAGAACCGGAGTGCTGGTGCCGAGTGTGATTGCAAATAGATGCCTATAGTTTATAGCAAAGGTCCTTTTGAGTTAAGGGCTTGCATTTTTTCCTCTGCTGTGTACCTGGTTAAGGGGAATGGTTTGTGCTTCCAGGTGCTATTAATTGCACCACTGAACTTATCCTGAGCTCGCTCTACCAAGTGGGCTTGTGAATAAGTGGAGTTTACAGAACCGAAGTTTAAGACAAGGAGCAAGAAACTAAGGTTTGATAGATTTTCCTTGAGTGTTGTTGGCTTGATACTAGCTAGTCCTCCAGCTACAGCAGACAGGGTCTAATTCTAGCTCATATTTACCGTTTTCCTTCTTTACTGTTCATCCCCATTTCAACATGTGCTTCATGGACAATGATACTAAGGCCTTATGCACACAAACATATTTTCTCTCCGTGTCCGTTCCGTTTATATGCGGACCGTATACGGAACCATTCATTTCAAAGGGTCCGCAAAAAATCGGAAGTTACTCTGTGTGCATTCCGTTTCCGTATTTCCGTTCCGCAAAAAAATAGAACATGTCCTATTATTGTCCACATTACAGACAAGGATAGTACTGTTCTATTAGGGGCCAGCTGTTCCGTTCCGCAAAATACGGAATGCACACAGACGTCATCCGTATTTTTAGCGGATCAGTTTTTTGAACACCGCAAAAAATACATATGTTCGTGTGCATGAGGCCTAAGTGTGTCCTGTGCAATGTATGCGTGCCTTGAGGAGCCATTCGAGGGTGAATACATTTGCACTCGATGATTTGGAAGCCCAGATCCTGGATCTAAATAAGCAGCTTGAAACACTTAAGGGCATTGCAGACCTGGAGAGAGGCTTATACCTCACTGTGCAGGTACTGACTGGGGTCAGTGTAATGGAGGTGGGAGGAGGAGGAGGGCAAGATCAGGTCAGCAGTTGGGTTAATGTAGGAAGAAGGGGTAGAGGCAGTGGCGCAGCTAGAAATGACTGGGCCCCACAGCAAATTTTTGAATGGGGCCCCCCTCCTCCAGTAATTTTTTCACAACCCCTTCCTTTCATGCTGCCCCCATTCCTGTGGCTAGTAAAGATCGCTCTCTCAGACCAGGCCCGGCAGCTGTTCCATCCGTTTTCTACACTGTCTATACTGTCACTGTATATAATTTCATTGTGCAATACTGTTGAGGGGGCCCTGACAAAATCTTTTAGTCCTCCTCCTCCTGAATGGGCCCCAAAGCAGCCACTTCCCCCTGCTTCCTCTATAGCTATGCCCCTGGGTAGAGGGAAAAGTACCAGGGAGGCTAGTCCTGAGCTGGAACACCCTAGTAAATATGCCTGTTTGGGCCAGCAACACTGCAGCAGGGCGTTTGTCCTAGCAACCAGGAGGATGACTGCTGCAGGAAGGTTGGGAAAAGGAGTTCAGCAAAGGTTAGACAAATGCTGGTGGTAAGGGACTCCACTATTAGGAGGACAGACAGGGTCATCTGTCGCAGAGACCGTGAATGCCGAACAGTGTGTTGTCTTCTGGGTGCTCGGGTTCGGCATATTGCGGATAGGATTGACAGATTGCTGGGTGGGGCTGGGGAAGACTCGGCGGTTATGGTACACATTGGCACCAATAACAAAGTCAGGGGGAGATGGAAGGTCCTTAAAAATGATTTTAGGGAACTAGGTGAGAAGCTCAAGTCCAGGACCTCCAGGGAAGTTTTTTCTGAAACACGAGCGTCACCAGAGAGGCAACGGGAGCTTAGGGAGTTTAATAAGTGGCTCAGAAGCTGGTGCAGGAAGGAAGGGTTTGGGTTCATGGAAAACTGGGCCGACTTCTGCGGGTTACAGGCTCTACAGTAGGGACAGGCTGCACCTTAATGGGGAGGGTGCAACTGCCCTGGGGGTAAAAAAAAAAAAGGGTTAAATGGCTGGAGGAGCTTTTAAACTAGGATCTGGGGCAAGGGGGGGGGTCATACTAATAAGGGGATAGATAGTGTAGACAGAGAGTGGGATATAGAAGGGGACAATGGGGATAAGGTGGGGGCTGGGATTAGACAGGAAAGTAGGGATTAGACTGGGCAAAACTATACAATGATGAAAAAAAGAACTTCTGGTAACAAGAACCTGTTACATACAAACATCAACCAAGGTAACCCAAAAATCCCAGATATTTACTTTACAGGTAAAAGTAATTTAAAATGTAAGTCTAGCTAGCAAAATGGGGGAGTTGGAGGCTATGGTACTAGAAGAACACATATATGTAGTTGGTGTGGCTGAGACATGGTTGGACTCTTCACATGACTGGGCTGTAAATATTGAGGGTTTTACACCATTTAGGAAAAGACAGGGTCAATAGAAAAGGTGGTGGTATGTGCCTGTATGTGAGGAGTGATCTGAAGAAAAGTGTGAAAGAGGCAATTGTGGGTGAGGATGGTGAGGATGTGGAAACCTTATGGGTGGAATTTCAAAAGGGATATAAACACTGAAAAAAATAATACTTGGTGTAATCTATAGACCCCCTAGCATCACAGAGGAGATAGAAACGCAACTGTATAACCAAATAGAGTGGGCTGTACAGGCTGGTACAGTGGTCATAATGGGAAATTTTAACTTCCCAGACATTGACTGGGGTCATGATTCTGCCTCAACCGCAAAAGGGAGAAAATTCCTCATTTGCTGCAGGACCACTTTATGGGCCATTTTGTAGAAGCTCCCACTAGGGGCAATGCTCTGTTGGATCTGGTAATTTCTAATGATGCAGAGTTTGTCCTCCCCTGCATAACGTAAATTGGACGGATCAGTTTTGCAGCCCATAGACTTCTATTATGACAGAATGAATAACGGAATGCCTCTAAAGGCATTCTATTATGCATTCCGTCATAGAATTGCGTTATGGTCCGTGGTAAGAGAATCCATAACGCAATTCACCTTTTACCACAAAACGAAGTGTGAACAAATTTCATAAGCGGAAATTCGCTCATCTCTAATGTCAAACTACAAGATGACTTGGACACTGAGTGTTTGGGCATCAACTTGGCAAATGAGGTTCAATGTGGATAAATGTAAAGTTATGCATCTTGGTAGTAATCTCTGTGCTTCATGTGTCCTAGGGGATGTAACACTGGGAGAGTCACTTATAGAGAAGGATTTAGGTGTCCTTGTAGATGGTAGATTAAATAACAGCATACAATGTCAATCAGCTGCTTCTAAGGCCACCAGGATATCGTCATGCATTAAACAAGGCATGGACTCGCGGTGCAAGGATGTAATATTAACACTTTACAAAGCGCTGGTGCGGCCTCATCTGGAATACGCAGTTCTGTTCTTGGCACCAGTCCATAGAAAGGATGCACTGCAGCTGGAAAACCTATACAAATATATAATGGGCCATACAAAAAATACGGTGAAAAACTGTTCCATGTAAAATGCTCTCAAAAGACAAGGAGGCACTGCCTCCGACTGAAGAAGAAAAAGTTCAGTCTCCAGAAGCGTCAAAACTTCTTTACTGTAAGAACTGTGAAGCTGTGGAATAGACTTCCTCAGGATGTGGTCACAGCAGGAACAGTGGACAGTTCTAAAAAGGGTTTAGACGAATTCTTAAAAGTAAACAACATTAATGCTTATGAAAATGTGTAGAAATCAGAGTCTCACTTCCTTCTGGGATTCGCATCCCCACCTATCCCTTGGTTGAACTTATGTATTTTTTCAACCGTATTAACTATGTAACTATGTAAATATTTGACCAACTAGGTCATACATATAGGGTTACGGTTGCAATATAATCTCTAAATCTGGAGCTAAATAATTCTGTTGGTTAATATTTTTAAGCCAACCTGGAACGGTGGTTCTTTTAAAGGAGATGGCCAGAAAACATAGTACATGGAACTCATGATCTGTCACAGGTAACCTGGTCTACATAAAAGGGTGGTCTCCTCTATGAGATGGTCTTTTGTAAAAGTTTCATTGAATAAGCAATTAAACTTTCTCATCTTGTAAATGACTAAGCAGCATCAATTGACAAGTGATGGCAGTTTATCTGGCATCAATGTCTGCAACTGAAACAAAGTATCACACATGTTGAAATTCAACTTGGACAATCCTTTCTCCTGTGACATCCATCACTGGAGGACCGCCCCATTGGTATTACCAACAACAAGCGGGTTTAAGAAATTGTGTTTGAACATATATGGAAAGTTAAAAAGGGTTGTCAATTTTGCGATATTAGGTCCTCAATATCAGGTTGGCAGGGTCTGACTCCCGACACCCTCACTGATCAGGTGTGTGAAGAGAACACAGCGCTCTTGGGAGCTATGCTCACCGTTTACCTGCTCACTGTCCACATCGCAGCGTTGAGCTTGTGTACTTCCAGCTCCTTCATCCCATTCACTTGAAGTGAGGTGGAGTGTAACTACAACTGTTCCTTCCCATTCAAGTAAATGGGACAGAAGAGCTGTAATTACGCTTGCTCACTGCTGAAATGCCAACGGGAAGTAGATTCACAGTGAAGAGAACACTGTTCCAAGAGCACTGTGTTCTCTTTACACAGCTGATTGGTAGGGGTGTCAGGAGTCGAACCACTTCAAATTTGATATTGATGACCTATCCTGAAACCGGACAACCCCTTCAAGGCTTGGACTTGGACAACTATAAAACTATTGAGTGTCAGCTGCACAAGTGTAATATGGTGCATGCAACTCATAGTATTCCTTCAGACTGCAGATGCAGCTCAGTTAAAATTGCAAAACCACACTACAAGTCTCAATGATACACCAGCTTCAAGATGGCCATACACATTAGATCAATGTCGGATGAACCTGACAATTTTGACTAGCTGCCATCTAAAGTGTATGGGGACCTCCCAATTCCATCCTGATGGCAGATGTTGGGGAAATTTGGATCAGGCAGTTGGTTTTCCGCTGTTCAACCTATTTGGTCATGGGGATATAAGTTGCTAATAGAATCTGGCAGCAACTTTCTCCCCGTTCAGGACATATGCACACTTGATGAATTCTCATTTGGCTGACAGCCACCTCTTCTTATACTTCCCATACACAATACCAGTTGGCTGAGCGGGCATGTGTATGGGGTGGTTGGAAAGTAGCTGTTGGCCGAACCAGTGTTTGGCCAACAGCAAGCTTATGTATATGGCCAGACTAAGTGTTTCCTACATAAATTACTGTACAGTGCCTCATGTAATGATAACTCTTCCAAACTTTAAAAGGAGCACACACTAAGCCAGTAATGCACTAAGACTACAATATGATGTAACTGCTGGTAAGTTTTGAAGCTTAGCTTAGGGTGCTACAGCCTGAGCAACTGTTTTGTCTAGAGCAGAGTGCACCCACAAGAAGCCGAAATCCTATAGTTTCCTTTCCAACATTTGCACTTCTCATCATTTACTTACAAGTCATGCCTGTTTGTGCTGATGCTTACTGTTCATTTGTCCCATCCTGTAATGTTTGACATGTGTGCACATTGTGAAAAGCTGTCATCTTGCACAGTAAACCATCTTAAACTTAGCACATAAATAAAACTTTTGTACTTACCCACACAGTTACACGTTGGAAATTCAGACTGAGCCTGCTTAGCTGGAGTGTCCAATAAACTCTTGGTTGGAGATGTTAAATAGCTTAATGGAGATTCCAAAAACCCACTAAGAGTAGGATTAAATGGCAGTTCGCTTTTTGTAGGAGTCCCATCAAGTTGTTGATTTTCCTCTGAGAATGAGCATGTGGTAGATACCACTGTAATAGCACCAGAAGTCTCAATTTTGACTTGTTTTGGAGGTTTGGAGGAGAACAGGCTTTCATAATTCTGAGACAATTCCTGTCCTAAGGGCATGGTAGACCTTGGAGCAGACAGTGGTTGAGGAAGAAATGGGAGTCTAGCCTGTGGCTCTAAAGAAGTTGCTGGTTTTGCAGGACTTGCACCATTTTGAGAGGCCACCACTGTACTTGGGAGCGGGAAGTCATCACCAAACTCTGCTTCAAACTGCCTAATCAAGTCTTCAAATTTGTCATCAATTAGATCATTTTGAGCAGAAACATGACCTACATTGGCCTGCTGACTGACAGATTCGCTCTGTCCAGAGCTAGAGCTGGTGTCATCAACTGAAGATGCCGCATTTGTATTTTTAGCACCAAAACTGTTGGTTTGAGGAATACCAAGTGATAAGCTATTGCCCTGCCCATCAGACTGATTTACAGAGCACATTTCCTGAGTGTTTAATGTAAATCTGTTGTGAAGATTAGCCTGTAACCCAAGCTGTGATGTAAGCACCATTGATTTGTCATTGGAAAGAGACTGCTCAACCTTTTCATTTGGTTTGCTCCCTTCATGCAGAAATTGGCGAAATTCTTCTATTTTAATTTGGCTCACTGGCAAGAAGAGGTCCTGGCCATCTTTTTGCTTGTTTTTTTTAATCTGTATTTGTTTACGAGGGGCTTTTATTTTCGGCTCAGTTTGTTTTTGCGATGGCGATTGCCCTCTCTTTTTCCTCTCCTTTACTGGCTTATCTGTGGTCTTTGGGACCTTTTGTGGGCTTGGCACCCACCAGTGTTGTTCTGGTGGAACCTCCTGTTTAGTGTGTGGGTCTATGAAGAGGTTGCGTTTATGGTGAAGGTGTTGCTGTAATGCAGCCTGTGCATTCCTATGCATATTTGCTTCTTGGAACAGCTGAGATAACTGCTGATCTGGTGACATTTTGTAAAAATCTGATGTTGGGGTTTCTTTCTTAACAGAGCTTTGTTTAGACTTTTTTACTTTGGGGGTTATGGACTCAGGTCCCTTGAAACCAGACTTAATGTAATCATCTGGATTCCCAAGCAACTGCTTCAACCCGGTCATGGGATCTGACGGCGTTTTTCGTTGCTCTGGACCTTGAACCCATTGCTGCATAAATTCAGATTTTTGTGGAGTGGATGTCTCATTTTGCAGCATAGGAGTGCCATGAGATATTTTTTCTGGAATGTATTGTCCTTCTGGATAACTAGAGGTTTTGTTTTGATCCCAATTAGTTTGTCTGGAGGGTTGAGACATAGCAAGTGCATTATTACCAGTGTATAGTTGGGACTGGGGATTCTGAAACAGTTCATTGCATGACATTGGTAATAACTGACCCTGGTCCCCCTTTGCAGACGGAAAATGTGTTAGACGATCATGGGAAGGTAAAGGTGTCTGTGAAGGGCCATTGGGGCAATCCTTGTTTGTTTGTGGAAGTGCAGAAGACAATTGAGTAAGCGCTTCTATGGCGATCGCAGTTTGCAGACTTATATTTTTCTCTTTCGCAATGCTCCATGCATTTTGAGAAAAGGGAAGGGAGCCAGATGGGCATTTTGCAATCTTATTTTCTAGTGCAAGCACCTGTTCTTTCGAGTAGTTCTTTTCCCTGCTGACGTGACTGAGTGGGTTGTGTGAGCCATCTTGATGGTCCTTAACAGCAGATTTAATTTTGTTCTCAAGCCATTCCAAGTAATCAGGACATTCGGGTCCATCACAGTTACAGTTTGGGGGTTTCATGCCATGTTTTGCGAGTTCCAGGGCTGTTTTTAGAGTATTTAGATCTTCTGGGCAAGGTGGTGGTTTATTTTCTGGAATGCCAGAGCTTTCTCTATTTGTCTCATAATTGAACTTTTCATACAGCTGCATTGAAGCCATAGATGGTGTCCCTGATGCTGGTAAACCATAGGACACAGCCTCGGCCACAGCAGAGAATGCTACTAGGTTTTTGGCATCTTCTAAATTTGAACTGTTAGCAGCAGCATGATTGATGTGAGCATTTTCCCAATTTATTTTTTCACCAGAATCCTGTTGGATAGGAGTATTGCTTAACCAACTGTTTGCTTCCATTAGTAGCCTGCTTCCCAAATCTTCACATCCTTTATTCAGCAGGACTCTGTCACATGCCTGCATCACCCTTCCTTCTTCAACAGGATTGGCTGGCCCCGTTTCCATTTGCTCTGTTTTGGGTCCATCAACTAAAATACTTTCTGAACAATTCTGGGGAAAGACAAAAATGAAAAAGAACAAAACAAAATTAATATACAAATTTTTTAAGTCACTAATAACTAACAAAATAACTTTACAGCCCTCCAAGTGGTAAAATGTTTAAGCATATAGATAAAAATCAACTTTTTGTGACATAGTGAGTGTCACACGAAAATTTCCCCAGTAACTGGGAAGCTCAACAATTACAGTTGGGTGATGCAAATATTCAGTTGGGTTATTAGGCACAAAACTGAACTTGCTTAGTCATAGAATGTTATCTTGAAGAACGTTGATCGTAAAAAAAACATTCAGTTTGTGGACGTTTCACTACTCTAGTTCCTATGTTCCACGGTGAGCCCCCAACGCAGACGCAAAATTACACTGCACAAAACAATGTAAAAATACTAGTATTACAGATGTGTTCTTAAACAGCATCTATCACAGACAAGAAGTGCTCTCTTGGGACCAATGCTGGATTGTGCAGTACACCAATGATTACAAAGTGAGCTTCACACAATGGATGCTTAAATTTAGTGGGATATTCCATAAGTAATTTACCGGCACTACTTACCAATGACTAATATTAATGAGAACTTGTTTATGGTATAGTACCACTTAGAGATGAGAGAATTTCACGTTATGAAATTCGTTCACGCTTCGTTTGGTGGTTAAAGCAGAATTGCGTTCTGGTTTCCGTTACCACGGACCATAACGCAATTCTATGACTGAATGCATAACGGGATGCCTCTAGAGTCAGTTATTCCTTCCGTCATAATAGAAGTCTATGGGCTGCATAATGGATCCGTCCCGTTTCCGTTATGCAGTAGAGGACGTGGTAACGGAATCCATAACGCAATTCTGCTTTTACCACCAAGCGAAGCGTGAACGAATTTCAAAATATGAAATTCGCTCATCTCTAGTACCACTCATAGACCGTTATACCCACACTATACAGCCGATTTAGGACTGGTAAGGACAGATACCTTGCTAATAACTGCTCGTCGGAGAAGTTGATTCACTTTCACCAGTCCCTGTGGTCCAATAGCACTATGTAGGTCTCATGCACATATCCATATTAAAACTCAGTTTTGTATGCAGCTATGAAAGGGCTCCCATTATATTACATAGGACCTCTATTGTACCTCAACATGCCCACTATTGCTTCTAGGGAGAGAATATCTCCATACAAATGGTACTAGTTGAATGGTAGCTATACACTGCCATGAGCCCTTATCCCATCACAGGTACTTACATGGAGCACTGTTAAAGCCATTAGCCATCATTAAAACCACCTGCCTAATATGGTGCTTTTTTCTTTTGTGCCAAACTGGTTCAAGGCATGGTCTGCAAAAATCACTGAAGGTGTCCTGTGGAATCTGGCACCAAAACATTAGCAGCAGAAACCTTAAAGTCCTGTAAGTTGTCAATATGTGGGATGTGCTTGAATAACATGTCCGATCAGATTGAGAACTGAGGACTTTAACACCTTAAAATTTGGCATGTTTTTCAAACCACTTCTGAACAATTTTGGCCACTGCCATTAAGGAATACAGATAGTATGTTTCCCAGCGCTGCCCAGAGCATCACACTGACTTTACCAGCTTGCTTTTTTCCAATCGTAGCCTATACTTCTCCGCAGGCTTTAATAAACCTTAGGCACCCAGTTCTTCCATGGACTGCTTTTTGAAGGTTCTAATTACTTCAAACCAGGGATACAAGACCTGCCATTTTGGACATGCTCTGACCCAGTCATCTAGCCATCACAAATTGGCTCTTCAGTTACTCAGATTCTTAGGTTTGCCTATTTTACCTGCGTCTGACACATGAACTTCAAGAACCATCTGTCCACTGGGCACTTAATACCACACCCCCACCCCCACCCCGATATGTGTCATTATCAAAAGATATTACTATGGCTAATAAATTGGTTACTAAAATATGATAGTAAGCAAGTTTGGTGTACAACTGCACAATCCTTCTTAAAACAGACACAAGTTATACATGATTAATCTATATGTGTGGTCTTGATTACTGACCATTAATATAGTCTGGATCGGACTGGTCCACAGGGGCACAGGTTAAACCCCCGGTGGGCGCCCAGTCACCCACCACTTGCACAAGTGGCAATGGTACAATAGATTGACTGGGCTACATACAGATAGCCAGATTACAGAATCTTAACCAGCCTACGTGTCCATAGATAAAAGTTTACTATTCTACATGTAATGGGTGGCAGAGTTCTAGGCACAGAGGCATGCCAGCAAGTATCTTCTTCCCCCAAGGTCCTGCGTTATCAAAGACCCCATAATCAATCATATTTAGCGTCTTGCGCTGCCTGCCACTGTATGAGCAGGTGGTATTGCATATAGTTGTACACTGGGCCCCCAGAAAGAATTTTACTGGTGAGCCCTAGGCGCCCTTGAATATAATGGAAGTGAATTGTGTGAACTGTAGAACCATCTTTCTAACTGCAACCTATGGCCAAACCTCTGTGGGATTTGAAGCATACAGACAGCTGCCCATAAGGATACAAGATATCTGTATAAATCCATTGTGATAGCGACAAGCAAAGGATTGTCTGAATATGACAGCTGTAATCTTACTGGTTGGGAGAACCTATTGAAAATCCTTTTAGACCAACATTATCTTCATTCACACTCTTCAAGATTTCACAGTCACATTAAGGACAGCCCGAGAAATGTAATGCCCAGATATGTGCAACTGTATGCTTGTTGCACACCATTACCCCTATTTAAAAAATAATAATAATAATAATAATAATAATAATAATGTACCCAACTGTATGTCAAAAAGCCAAAAAATGTTTTGGCATGTTTGGCTAGTAATAGTCCATGGGCATGACAGACATAAGTATGGAGAATTTTCCAGCCTCACGCAGAATGAAGAACACAAAAGACGTTTGAACCTAGGCTTATCACTAATTTGGGAAAAGTATGGAATATTTCAAAACAGCTTGTTCCAAAGACCTCCATGTATGGTTCACTAAAGCCAAGGTGGTAAAGGTCTGTCAACTTTGCCGATACACATATGTGCATGTTCTGATGCAGTTAAAAGGGGGGCTTTCTGAGAATTTTTTTTTTCCCACTGATGACCTATCCTCTGGGTAGGTCATCAGTATCTGATCGGTGGGTGTCCAACACCTGGGACCCCTGCCAATCAGCTGTTTGAGGAGGCATCGATGCTCACAGTAATGTCGCAGCGTTTTCTCAGCTCATGAAGCACAGCGCTGTACATTGCATGGCAGCCCAGTGCCATTCACTTCAATTAAGCCGAGCTGCGTCTGGGCCATGTGACCGCCGAACGTGATGGCCTAGGCAAAGCCACGGCGCTACTGTGAGCACCAGTGCCTTCTCAAACAGCTGATCAACACGGGTCCGGGGTTTCGGACCTCCACCGATCAGATACTTACGACCTACTAGAAGATAGGTCATCACTCAAAATCTTGGAAAACCCCATTTGATTAACATGGCTATATGATGACAAACAGAGGTCTGAGAGATGCTCATCAGCCAATCTTCCAAAGACTGTAAATTAAAAAGAAAAATAACAAAATTTGCAAATCCAAACATTTTTTGAAAAACCACTTTGCTACAAAAAAAATTAAAAATTATATATATAAAATACTGAAACATAAAAAACATTTCTCCACTGAAAGCATTACATATGGAAACAGAAATAAAGGGTTGTCCATTTCTGAAACTGCACAGGGTTAAGTAGGACGTCTTTTTGGTACAGAGCCTGGCTTTGTGAACCAATAAAATCCCACACCGACCATCACACTCCATCATTTGCCGTTTCTTTGTCTGCTGCAGAGGAGCACAATGAAATCCAGGCTTGTACCAATGCTAAATCTCCTCAAACACCCTCCAAGAAACCCTTTTTTTCTGCAGCAGCCAACATATAAAACAGCCTTGCATTGTGTCCCAGGAATCGGTCTCCTGGAAGGGGCATATTCACCACACACACCCAGCTCATCACAATACAGTTTCAAACCATATATCCTTTAATCCTATGCTTCAGTGTATCTTCTATCTGAGCACTGCTTACAAGTATTCTAGATATAACATTCTAGATTAGGTTTGCTGAAACCTACAGTGCAAAAGGGAGGGAAAAGGGGGGAGGGGGGGGGGGTCATAGTAAAAATCACACCATAACACCAGAAGCATCGAGCTTTAACCCATAGGAACAAGTCTATGATATTTAAAACAAAATCTGTAGTATCTATGGCAGAATCTGATAAAATGAACAGCCATTTAAAGCCTTCCTGACAAAGGAGTCAATGAAACCCTAAGGATCCCACTGCAATTAAAAGAATCACAATGCCCTCACATATTTAAAAAGAGCATGATTACTGGCGTCATGAAACCCCTTACTTTAACCCTTTCACACAATAACCTTCATTTGCTAACCCAAGAGAAGAGGAGAGTAAACTAAACAGATCAATGAGACCCTAGTTCCTAGAAACCCAACGACAATGAACAATGAGAGGCACTTACATTGGAATGATCCGGTGGAATTAAAACAGAAAAACAAAAAGAAAAACGGTAAAAATGAGGAAGCACAAGAAGAAGGAAGAGAAGTCCTGGGGCTTTAAAGGACGTGAGAGTAGAAGTGGTGAGCAGGAAGCGGCTTATAGATTCAGCCTACACACACCTCACCCTCCCCCCTCCTAACAGCTGTAGGGGCCATTAGCCCTGTCAAACAGCACACGTACATTCTGCATACAGCACACAGGCTCGCTCTGCTGCAAATTTAGGAGAGAACGGTCGCTAAAAAACACAAACAGGCGGTCCTTCTCTCCATGGACAACAGCTATATGGCAGCAGAGGCAAAGGCAGCATTCTGTGTCGCCCCGGTGGCCTTGCCGGTTGACTCTGCTCATTTATACAAACAGAGTAAGGCTGCAATTACTTTATCGTTCGGTGTGTTTTTTATGTCTAAGATGATGCTTGCTAGCGGGAAAAGAAAAGCCGGTTCTCTCCGCTGTTCCGAAACCATTCGTTTTTGGCATGAAGTTTCACGTCTCCCTGGCATAGGGCACGAGGAAAGGCAGAGAGCGCTCCCATTCTTTTCCTGCTCTTAGTCCCAATCTCCCCGTATGATGTAATCTGGAGAGCACTGACAGATAAAGCGGAGTCCACCCTTCTACGGCTGCGTAAGGCTGTCTGCCAATCAGAGGCTGGGCATAGCTTCCGTAGCGCAAAGGGCAACACTTTCTACTACAATACTACCATAATTAGATGGTTTCCCGACAGCAGTAGACCTACGGATTCTTATGCCACGATCTTTCAATGGACCTGCTTGTAGAAGAACACTAGATACTATAAAAAGGTAAGGACATCGGGTCTATAGAACTCTGAGTTCAGTATTATAGCGATCACATAACCAGTTAAACACGGTCTACTCAGTTAGCTGAAAGTGAATGCGTTTGAAGGGCATGGCCAATATGTGACATAGCCAATATGTGAAATCCGTAGCATTCCATTCAGACTAACCATTCTTCATCCACTGGTCTAGCTCGTAAAGACAATCGCCAACCTCAAATCATTTCAGAACTGCATATTTCTAGCAGAATACATCTACCACCTTTACGGAGAATCCTTTGACCAGGATACACATGCAACCCCAACCAATTAATTAAACGGTCATTCGAGAATGCTGGCAGTAGTTCGAAAGCAATGGTAATTTGTTCAGGCCTCATGAAGTTGGCTGGAATGGGCATACATCCGATCCAGCAATTGCAAAAGAAAATCTAGGAAAATGCTTAACAAAAAAAAAAAACATAAGTGTTTGTTAAAAAATAAAAAATAAAATTATATATAGACCTCTATGAAAAGTATTGATTTCATCAGATCAAGTAGGACACCTTGCCATCATCTAGGTGAATTGCAAAATGACCTGAGTCAAGTTGACAAAAACACTTTAGGCTACTTTCACACTGGCGTTTTGGCTTTCCGTTCAGGGCTCTCACAAGCGGTCCAAAACGGATCAGTTTTGCCCTAAAGCATTCTGAATGGAAAAGGATCCGCTCAGAACGCATCAGTTTGCCTCTGATCAGTCTTCATTCCGCTCTGGAGGCGGACACCAAAACGCGTACACAATTTGGCACAATAGAAAATGGATCCGTCCCCCATTGACTTTCAATGGTGTTCAAGTCGGATCAGTCATGGCTATAGAAGACAAAATACAACCGGATCCGTTCATGACGGATGCATGCGGTTGTATTCTGGTAACGCAAGCGTTTCTGCGGATCCGCAAAAAACGCTAGTGTGAAAGTAGCCTTAGAGAATCATGGCCCCACCATTTAGAAACCTAAAGACCCAAACAGAAGAAAGACCATACTGATGTACTCTTCATATGCTCCACAGTAGTCAAAGCTAATAATGATACTCAAAGGATATAATGATAGACTCCAATTAAAGAAGTTGTCTCACAAAGACATCCCTTGTCTAGAAGACTAGTAGCGCCTACCAACCTCATGGTAGTGGTGGTGGGCGTAATTCATTTGAGTGCCCCTTATAGGACACAGAATGGAACTGCTCTGTGAGACATGCTGCCAGTCTACGGATGGCTATCCACTAGAATGGCCTTCATGTAATGTTATATTTCCCCTACAAGAAGGGAAGAAGCGAAGGATGGGAGAAGTTGGAAACGAGAAAAAAAAAAAAAGGGGGGGGGGGGGGGGGAGAAAACTTAATTTCTTAGCCGAATCACTGAGTTAGAAGTGAATCAACTTGTGGATCAAAAAAAGAACTTCCTTATGTCTCTCTAAGGGTACGCCCACAAGGAATGGATATGCCACAGCGGATCTGTGTTCGGCAAATAGTCAGTGCTTTAGGTTACTTCCTCACTAGCGTTTTTACTGGATCTGGCAGGGTTCAACAAAAACGCTTCAGTTTCTGATAATACAACCGCCTGCATCCGTTTATCCGGTTGTATTATCTTTAACATGGCCAAGACGGATCCATCACGTACTCCATTAAAAGTCAATGGGGGACGGATCCGTTTTCAGTTGTGGCAGAGAAAACTGATCCCCATTGACTTGCATTAGGGGTCTTGCTCCGCATCCCAGGATGGAAAGCAAACTACAACATGTTGCGGTTTGCTGTCCGGTATGGGAACGCAACTAAACGGAACGGAATGCATTTTGGAGCATTCTGTTCTGTTCAGTTTTGTCCCTATTGACAATGAATGGGGACAAAGCTGAAGCGTTTTTATTCTGGTATTGAGCCCCTATGACGGATCTCAGTACCGTAAAACTAAAATGCTAGTGTGAAAGTACCAGCAAAGTAGATAAAATATCATCATAAATTAACCTCTGGTGTAGATGTTAAAATGCATGGGTGACACATTCCCATTTTATTATAGAGACACACATTTTTTTCTAATCAATTTATATTTACTGATTGCAGATTTATTCTATCTCCTAACTATGATTATGGGGTGGCCATCTTGGCTAAGCTATTGTTAACAGTATTTAGAGATTTCCATTGGAAACTTTTCTAGTCATGCTCTGTGACCTGAGCAGAGGTCCGGAGGGAGAAGATATGAATGGCGGATTGTGTTTTATCTATTATATAGGTGACATCAGTCATTGTAATCCAGCCTATCATAAATGAGAGGACTGTAAATAATTAGAACAGAACAGTTCAAAATCTGCAGGATTAAGATATTTCTTCTTTAAATATAGGCAGGGGTGGACATACCGCCTGTGCAGCAGGTTCGGCTGCACAGGGGCCCAGTGCAGGAGGGGGCCCCTTATTAACGGTGGCAGGGGGAGATGAGCGCATTGTGGAAGAGCTCATAACTCTATATTGCCGTGGCGGGTAGGGGAGAGGCGTCTCCCTTACCCAGTCCTCTCATAGGCTGCAGACCTAGTGCCTATAACCTATCAGAGGCCGACACAGGCGGCACGATGATATCATCACGCCGCCTGAGCCGTACAGCACGGGACACAGGCCGGAAGAAGCCTGCATCGCATCGCTGAAAGTGGCAAGGAGGTAAGTACAAGTGTTTATTTATTTATTTACGCTTTGCTAGGGGTCGTATCTGGCACTCATGGGGGCATCTACTGGGGGCCCTATCTTATATACTGTTACACATGGGGGGCACTATGGAGGAGGAGGAGCACTATGGGGGCCTATTTTAAATACTGACACATGGGGGGCACTATGGAGGGGGAGGAGTACTATTGGGGGCCCTATCTTATATACTTGCACACATGGGGGGGGACTATGGAGGGGGAGCAATATGGGGGCTTTATCTTATATAATGGCACAAAAATGGGGGGCACTATGGAGAAGAGGGGAGAGCAGCACTATGGGGGCATCTTCTGGGGCCCCATCTTATATACTAGCACACATGGGGGGCACTATGGAGAATGGGGGGAGAGGAGCACTATTGCGGTCATTATATAGGGGCATTGTACTGGCACACATTATGGGGGCATTTTATACTGGCACATTATGTCAGGCACCATGGGGACAAGGGGAGGCGCACTATCGGGACACAATATAGGAGTATTTTATACTGGCGCAAATTATAGGGCACTATGGGGACCTTGGCTCAACTGGGGGCACTAAGGGTTTTTTGGGCACACAGTAGGGAGCATTGGCACACATTATGAGGGCACTATGGGGACATTGGCTCTACAGGGGGCACCAAGAGGAGGTTTTTTTTTTATACTGCCACACAACAGGACATTTTTATGTACTGGCGCACATTATAAAGAGAATTATTACTACCAGGGCATTATGGTGGGCTTTATTATAGTTGAGGGACTATGAGGAACATGAGCATATGAGCACTATGGAAGCATTATTACTTCTGGGGCACATTATTACTGTAGGGGCACTATTACTACTACCTGTTGGCTGGTAGATACTTTTTTCTATTGGTGGGACTTTGGGGAGCACTAATACTGTGGGGGGCACCCTGGCACGGCATCAGCTTAGCACAATTATTTTTGGGGAACATTAGGTTTACACTAGTAGGCCTCTTTCACACGGGCGTCACGTTTTGGCTCAGGGTGCATTGCTGCACGCGAGTGATAAAACAAACTGAATGTGGTACCCAGACCCGAACTTATTCACTAAAGTTCAGGTTTGGGTTAGGTGTTGTGTAGATGTAATTATTTTCCCTTACAACATGGTTATAATTAACTCACCTCAATCCACTTGTTCGCGCAGCCCGGCTTCTCTTCTTTCTTCAGGACCTGGGTAAAGGACCTGTGGTGACATCACTGCGCTCATCACATGGTCCATCACCATGGTAAAGCATCATGTGATGGACCATGTGATGAGCGCAGTGACGTCACCACAGGTCCTTTTCCTACTGCACAGCAAAGAAAAAGAAGGAAGAGAAGCCGGGCTGCGCGAACAAGTGGATTAAGGTGAGTTAAATTATTATTATTTTTTTAACCCCTCCAGCCCTATTTTCCTAAGCATTCTGTATTCAGAATGCTATTATTTTCCCTTATAACCATGTTATAAGGGAAAATAATATAATGATCGGGTCCCCATCCCGATCATCTCCTAGCAACAATGCGTGAAAAATCGCACCACATCCGCACTTGCTTGCTTGCGGATGCTTGCGATTTTCACGCAGCCCAATTCACTTCTACGGTTCCTACGTTGCGTGAAAAACACACAAAATAGAGCTTGCTGCGATTTTCACGCAACGCACAAGTGATGCGTGAAAATCACCGCTCATGTGCACAGCCCCATAGAAATGAATGGATCCGGATTCAGTGCCGGTGCAATACGTTCACCTCACGCATTGCACCCGAGCGGAAATCTCGCCCGTGTGAAAGAGGCCTTAGTGTCAGGGACACTGTTTCCTGGGCGCAGTTATTTTTTAGGACACTGTGTGCAAGCTGTAAGAAGGCTGAAGCCAATTCAGAAAAATTAAAATTTGATTTTAATGCAGTCTCCGTACAGCATTAAAACACGTGGGCTGCGTGGAGGCAAAATTCGTAACAGCCGAAGACTCGCGAGACTTATGTGAATTAATTCGGTATTCCTATCTGCAGCTTTAAAAACATTTTAAAATAGGAATTCAAAGTCGGGTCTGGTACCGGCTGGTACCTTGGTACCAAACCAGACTTCGGATTCCTAATTTTAAATGTTTTTAAAGATGCAGACAGGAATATTAAATTAATTCAAAGAAGTCTCACGAGACACCCATAAACTTAAATGTATTTTATTGGGATTGTATGTGATAGACCAACACAAAGTAGTAAGTATGTGAGAAGTGAAAAGAAAGTGATACATGGTTTTCAAATTTTTTAATAAATAAAAATCTGGAAAGTGTGGCGTGCATTTGTATTCAGCTCCCCTGACCACCTTTCGCTGCGCTGCAGTTACAGCTACAAGTCTTTTGGGGTATGTCTCTACCAGCTTCGCACATCTAGAGGCTGAAATTTTTTTTCTTTCCAAAATAGCTCAAGCTCCGTAAGATTGGATGGAGAGCGTCTGTAAACAGAAATGTTCAAGTCTTTCCACAGATTCTCAATGGGATTTAGGTCTGGACTTTGATTGCACCATTCTAACACATGAATGTGCTTGGATCTAAACCAGGGATGCTCAATCTGCTGCCCCTCCAGCTGTTGTAAAACTACAACTTCCATCATGCTCGGCTGTAGGCTTTCCAGGCATGCTGGGAGTTGTAGTTTTGCAACAGCTGGAGGGCCACAGGTTGAGCCTTCCTGATCTAAACCATTCCATTGTAGCTCTGGCTGTATCTTTAGGATCATTGTCCTGCTGGAAGGTGAACCTCCACCCCAGTCTCAAGTCTTTTGCAGCCTCTAACAGGTTTTTCTCCAGGACTACCCTGTATTTGGGTCAATCCACCTTCCCATCCACTCTGACCAGCTGCCCTGTCCTTGCTGAAGAAAAGCATCACCACAGCATGATACTGCCACCGCCCTGTTTCACAGTAGGGATGGTATGTTCAGGGTGATGTGCAGTGTTATTTTTCCGCCAGTCATAGGGGTCACTTATCAAACTGGTGTAAAGTAGAACTGGCTTAGTTGCCCATGGCAACCAGATTCCTCCTTTCATTTTCCAAAGGAGCTGTCTAAAATGAAAGAGGGAATCTGACTGGTTGCCCTAGGCAACTAAGCCAGTTCTACTTTACACAGTATGATAATGATGACTATGGGCCTCTTAGCTGCTTCTCCAAGCAGTGCTCTCCTGATGGAGCGGTCGGTGGATGGCCATGTCTTGGTAGGTTTGCAGTTGTGCCACACCATTTTTGGATGATGGATTGAACAGTGCTCCGTGAGACGTTCAGATAATTAAAAAAAAATATTCTATCATATATAACCTAATCCTGCTTTACACTTCTCCACAACTTTATCCCTGACCCGTCTGGTGTGTTCCTTGGTTTTCATGATACTGTTTGATCACCTTATGTTCACCAACAAACCTCTGAGGCCTTCACAGAACAGCTGTAGTTATACTGAGAATAATTACACACAGGTGGACTCTTTACTAATTGGGTAACTTCTGAAGGCAATTTGTCACACTGGATTTTATTTAGGGGTATCCCAGTACAGGGGAATACAAAATGCATGCCGCACTTTTCTGAGTTTTATTTATTAAAAATTTTGAAAACTACATATTTTCTTTTCACTTCACACATACTTGCTACTTCATGTTGGGTCGTGAAAAAAATGTGGAAAGTTCAAGCGATATGATGAATACTTTTGCTCTCTCTGTCTAAAAATATAAAATTATATATATCCCCAAAGGCATGAAAAGCCATTTCAGAAGTCAATTTGCCCTTGTGGATGATAGGATCTTCACATTGAAATTTGGTTGCACAGGTCTTTCCTGTTTTTTTTTTTTTTTTTAAGAGGACAGCTCCGAATAAAGTCAACATGTGCTTGAAATGTGACATTCCATTTCACAATAGTATCAGGCAGAAAACTCCCCAGCCTTTAGGCCCTCTCCTGTCACCACAGTGCACACCTATAATTTTGGACCCATGTTATCACTCATGGGTCAAACGTATTAAAATGTTCAAAAGCTAGGAATCTTTGCATCCCATTCGACTAACATAACCCTGGAGTAACAACACTAGTATCAGATCAATTAAACTGGGCAAAAGATTTTGTCCTATGCCAAACAGTAAAACATGATATTGTTCCATTTCTGTTCAACGTAATTATGTACTTTCCATGTCACCCAAAATGACGAAAAGGGCTAAGGCAGAGGTGACCAGTTCATAAGAGGTTAGGTGTACATTTTCTCCCTGGTTGTAGACCACAGGACTTGCAGCTCATGTTAGGAACATGAACTGTTTGCTGCTAGTTGCTCTATTCAGATTACGCACTTCGGATCGGGAAGCTCCGATGAGGGCGGGGAAAATTGTGTTGTCATACAAGAGCACGTGCTCCTGCATCACACATGGCCAGAATTCATCAGAATAAAAGGACGAGTACCAGATTTAACCACAGGTCATAGTTCTGACACTGGAGGAAGAAAAATAAATTACGGTAGGAGAACAAAAAGTGGGGGGGGGGGGGGGTTGCAGATTAGGTTTTGAGCTGTAGCAAATAGTTAAGATACTACACTAGGCACAAGCAAGGCTATGAGATATTTGTTCTTCTAATAGCTTCACGTTCAGGCTCGCCGACTCCTAAAAACTTCGCTTTAGAGACTGGATTGTGATTTTTATAGGTTACATTTTAACAGTCTTAACATTCCAAGAGTAAACCAGTAACAGTAACCTCCAAAAGTTTCAATTTTGCATCAGCTCCCCTACAGGAACCTTTAGAGGGTAACACAAGCCTAGTCAATGATTAACCCTTCTTTTCTAGGACTCACACCCACACTATCTGCCGGCAAAGTAACATGTGGTGAGGACTGGAAAATTTGTAACTGCCATGTAGGACAGACCCAAGCCTGAAGTTCAAAAATGAAATATGCTCGCTCTTCATGTCACACTGAAAGCCGAAAGCTGCTCAGACTTTCAAAAAAAAAAAAATTTTCTAGCAGGATGTCACATGCGGTAACCAGTATATCAGATAAAGTCTCCCATTCAAAGGGCAACGCACTACATGGAAATAATGAGAACAACACACAAAGTACATTTTATTGGTTTCATTGGTTGGTAGAAGACTCAGGAATGTCTCTGGTGTGCACATTTAGCTGCACATACACATATATGTGGGGTCAGGAGGAATAGCCAAGAGCCATCTGAAGTGTAGACCAGGTTTACACATAAGGGTAATATGGCACTAATAGGGCCTACATTCTACACTGGATGCAATAGTGTAGAGGACCTATATGGACTATGTCTGAACAGGTTTACACAAACAGCCACCATGTGCATTAGACCTCGAGTGTCAAGGAAACTGGCGACACCACTGGCAAGTCCTTTGTCATCCTGGTTTTTGACACGGTTGCTCGTCAATCATATCATATAAAACCTGTCCCACTACAAAAATAACTTTACATATAGATGTAAGGTGTACGAGATTGAATTATTTTGTAAACTGACTGCATTACCAATGCTATGGTGCTCACTATAGCCAGAGGTGCATTCAAAATTCTTCTGGCTTCAGAGCTGAAATACTTGAAGCTTTTCTTGCTGGCTCTACATCTGCACAGTGCGTGCTCTGGGGATTTGTAGTCTTCACACCAGGCACTGTACAGTAAATGATGTAGGAAAAGTGACCCACTGCCATTATTAGGGACGTGTTAGACTACAAGCTCAAGCAGCCGTATCTGATGGGAACCAAAACCTCTTAAATGGTTAACTTTTTAATGTAAGCCAAATCCATCTACTTATTACATATCTGGTGCTCAAAAGGTCCAGATCCTCTTGTGCCAAGTTACTATGGGTCAGCTGAAGAACGTTGCACATTTTATGAATGTTTGATCTGCTAAGCACAATGGGTACACTTAAATGCAAAAGCATTGTTCGTATGGGCATGTGACCAGTATACGTCTATCAGACGAGATGGTGTCTTAACAGCCGTTACTCCAATTATTTGGAACATAATAGTCACCAAGACAGGCTCAGTGGTGCAGAAACTGCTTACATAGTGACAGTACTTGATAAAAGCTAAGTGCCGAGGCAAAGCTCCTGACACTAACACAAGTTGAAATTCCTTTGTGTTCCTATATATGGGTTTACGGCATAGCTCATGTCCGAGATCCTCATCATTTAAGGACTTTGTTCTCCACAAACACAATGCAGTAGAATGACAAAATGCATCATCATTGTGAATGCATAAACTGTGAAAAACAGACGCAGCAAATTTTTACCCGCTCAACAATATATAGCTAGTTAATCAGTGCTCATTTAAAAGGGGTATGTCATCAATGACAGATCTGGGACCCACACCTCTCCAGAATGGGGCCCCTGAAGTGAAGGGAGAGCAGCCACGCATGCACCGCCACCCTCAGTTAACTGCTATGGGAGTTCTGAAAATAGCCAAGCACTGGAGAACACGGAGGCTGTGCATGTGTAGTGTGCGGTCCACTTTAAGGGACCCATTCTGGAGATAGGAGCGGGTCCCAGAGCCAAGACCCACAGTTCTCTGGCATTAATATCATCACCTGGCGATATGCCGCCAATGTCCCAGATAGGTCCTTAAAGGGATATTCCTCGACTTGGTCAGACTGTTTGCCTTTATATACTTGTTGGCAGCACCTGCACTGCGTATACGGGCGATATGCTGCCCACAAAAGAATGTTCATGCCACCATAAAAGATCAGTTGAGAAACCAGTGCTTGTTCATTTGTCAGCTGATTTACATGCCATCGGGACCTAGCCCATGTAGGAGGGCATAACAATTACAATATGTATAAGTGAGACAATTAAGAATTAACTATAAAGATTTCCACAAATCCATGTATGGACCCTTCACAACCCCCACTTTACAACAAAAGAGGAAAACACAGCCTGCAACCTTTGGTCCACTAGAGATAGGACTAGTCAGCTAATGTCTTGAGGCAGGACTCCGAATCATAGTTCATAGTTTGCAGAAACCACCATACCTGGTTGCTCAGATAGCTCAGCTCAGGGGGTGTGTTATTTTGCCTTCGAGAATACTGAATCTGAAGGTGTGACACCCTATAAATCCTCTTTGTCTCTTTAAACGATTTCGCTCTCCTCCTCCAGAACCACACCTGTTCCTGCAGACCGGTTGGGCAGGTCTACCTGTGCTGCAAGCACCTGCATGATCTGCACTCTTCAGCTGTCTCTTCCTTTTAAAAGCCAGCTGATGTAGAAGATTATTTAAAAGGCCATTGACACCTTTGGTCACGTTTGTATTGCACTGCAATAATGTAATAAAACATTTTCCAACTGGTTTTTATTAAACTTTTTTGCTCAGTTTGGCTTCTGCAGCTTGCATATATTCCAGTACATGGCAAGCTGCAGAAAGCCGTTCAGTTCCATCAGAACGGCTTTTCAAAGATTTATCAAAACTTGTGGATGGGAAAAGTTACTTTGTTGCCCATAGCAACCAATCATATTCTACTTTATGTTCCAATGGAGCTCCGAAACATGAAAGGCTGAAGTACAGGTGCTTGCACCAAGTCCTCCGAGTGACATTGGGGCTCTAGGAGGGGACTTTGGGCTCCTTCAGAATGGGCATGGCTTGGCTCCACAGATGTTAGGAACAGCGTCTTGGGCTCTTTTCAGAGGTAATTTGCATATTGATAAAATTGATTTTCTTAAACTAAAGCATTCATATCTGTGGCAAAGGTATATTGTGCACATGCTATAGGAGATCTGGCAGACCCTATAAATGTAAAATCTAGGCGACAGGATCCCTTTAATTAGCGTTCAACTTACCTGCTACGAGGCTGTCCTTTTAGGCCAGGTCTACGCGACAATAAGTCGCGCAACTACACTGCAACATTTGTCGCGACAATTTTTTATAATGGTACTCTATGATGTCACACTGCGACATGCGACGCAACAGTCGCAGAAAAATCCATCTCTAATTGAGTTTTTGTGACTGTCACCTCACAGTCGCAGCGCGACACCATAGACTTATAAAAATTGCCACGACAAATGTCATGTAGACCTAGCCTTACAGTAAAATCACAATTCCACATTTGCACAACAGCAATTTTGCAGACATGTCTATGTCGCCTCAGCCTTCATGTATACATGTATAGAGCATTGAAACTTGGATTTTTATTCACCTAAAGGGTTTGTCCCATCTGGAAATTTATGGCATACATGGTCATTTACATTTGGACATCCCACAGCAGTGAATGGAAAAAATTGTGCATACTCAGCCTGCTCTGTTCACAGCAATGTGTAATATTAGAGAGAAAGGATAAGTTTACTGGGAAAACTGTACAATAGAAAGGAGGTACTAGGACCCTGTTGCGCCTTCTGTAGCCTGGATGCAAGATGAGATACGGCCTCTAGGCTGGATACAAGATGAGATACGGCCTCCAGGCTGGACACAAGATGAGATACGGCCTCTAGGCTGGACACAAGATGAGATACGGCCTCTAGGCTGGACACAAGATGAGATACGGCCTCCAGCCTGGACACAAGATGAGATACGGCCTCCAGCCTGGACACAAGATGAGATACGGCCTCCAGCCTGGACACAAGATGAGATACAGTTGGGCATGGAGGCCTACAGGTTCTGTATGGTATCCTGCAGTACATATGATGGGCCTGTAGATCCTGGTCACTTGCAGGTTGCTGAAGATGGAATCCCTGCTGGTCCCATAAAACGTTAGATTGGTGATAAATCTGGCGAGCTGGCTGAGATATTCCTGGGAGACCCTTGCTGTGTGTAGGCAAGCAGTATCCAGCTGGAAAATGCCTGTTGGAAGCCCTGCCATGAGAGGCAGCACTTGTAGACACGGGATGTCCTGCACATATCACTGAGTTGTTAGTGTCCCTGGTTTCACTACTAGAGGTGATGACAGTCATGTGATGGCTCCTCAGATCATCACACCAGCATCTGGGGCAGTGGGTTGCTCCTCAGCAAAGGCAGGATTCAAGCGCTCACCACGAGGCCTCCATACTGGAACTCAAACGTTATGGAGCGCAGAAACCTGGATTCCTTGCTAAAGACAATAAGGTTTCAGTCCATAGCAGTCCAAGTTTTTTGTTCACAACACCACTGCAAACAAAAGGCAGTAGTGGCCAGCTGTCAATAGCAGGACAATGGGCACCATGACACCAAATCTTCTGCCAAGTGCCTGGAACTGGTCCGGCCAGAGACAGAGGTGTGTAATGAAGATGCCACCTGTGTCTGAACGGTGGACAACAAAACTGAGGGAGCTGCTCGTGCTTGTGGGTGTATCAAAGGATTCCTTCTACCGGTGTCTGGAGCCTGATCACTATGTGTGCCCTCACATAACCACTGCCCCCGACACCTAGATGGCGGGCAATTCATTGAAACGTCAATCCTGCTTCGATGATGTGCCCCCTCTCAAAAAATGTCAAATGGGCAAAATGTCAGAGTGTTGAAGAGACATGTCTAGCAGTCAATCTCCCACCAAGAGGTACAATACCCAGAAGTAGCCTCTGAGAGCCTTTTTATAGAGCAGTGGGGGAAGTGTAGTAAGAAAAAAATAAGTATATACAGTATGGGATTGCTCTGTTTTTTTCCTGACCCTATACAACCACTTTAAAGGGTACCTGCACACAAGTGTAAGTGAACGCACATCTCACCCTTCATTGAAAAAAGGTTGAAAACCACCGCAAACATATTTGACATTCAGATTTGGAAATCCACAATGCAGGACAATTTCCACACAAAAAATAAAAAAACAAACAACTGGGATCTGTGTAATTTCGTACACTTTGCTGGTACCGTACTATGCTGCAGTTTTTCTGCACAGGAATCTGCGCAGAAAAGCAGCACATTCTGCAACATGTGCAGGTGGCCTAAAGGACATCTGTCAGCAGATTTGTACCCATGAAACTGGCTGACAGGTCGTATGTGCGCTTGGCAGCTGAAGGCATCTGTGTTGGGCCCATGTTTATACGTGTCCGCATTGGTAAGATTTTTTTTTATATATGCAAATGAGCCTCTAGGAGCAACGGGGGTGTTGTCGTTACTCCTAGAGGCTCCGCTTTCTCTAACTGCTGCGCCCTCTATTGACAGGGCCATGCATGGTGTTGTTTACACTGCCTGGCCCTGTCAAAGTGCATAGAGATCAGAGCCTCTAGGTGTAACGGTAACGCCCCTGTTGCTACTAGATTCTCATTTCCATATAATAAAACATCATTTTTCTCAGCAATGCGGGCACATAGGAACATGGGACCAACACAGATGCTTTTAACAGGCCAGTTTCATCAGTAAAAATCTGCTGACAGACACACTTCAAGATAAGGAGCTGGTCCCAAGCTTATACAGAGTATAGAAGATCCACTTGGGCAGAATCTCCATAATGAAGAGGTCACATGTCATGTCTACTATACTTGGTTCACAAGAACACTGTACACACAAAGGGTGAAAAAATATAACAGCTCCTTCATGACTACAGAAAAGATAATGCAATAAATTACTACTGTACATCTATACTATAGCACTCACCTTCACAGGTCAATACTAGGTGGGAGAAGACGGAGCACAACTACCTGACTTCTCACTATAGCTCAGGTGGAGTCTAATGGCTTATTTATTTGCCGCTAGGATCATCTACATGAAGGTGCAGACATCTTTGTGCTGTTCAGACTCGCCCTGTGCTACAGATCTTCATCAGCGGCGTGACTGTTGCCGTGTTTTCCCAGCCCTAGAGACACAACAACTGCTGCACCTTGCTAAAGGAGGGTGTGGGGAGGAAGACATTTTAGGATAACTATTCCTAATCCAAGAACAGCAGAAGACAACCCCATTAAGAAGAGACTTTAGAGCCAACCAATTGCCTCTACAGTCCATTTGTTATGGGCCGATTCACATATAGCCGATGAGCCCCGATTCGGGATCTGTCCTTTATTGGTAATACAATTAAGAATGGATGTGGCCATGTTCTGGAGGGTGGGCCCAAGGAAACCAAGTCATCCCTGGTCCATGACATTCCATTCGGAACACTGGATCCAAGAATATAGGAACATTAGGCTTAAAGGGGCTGTCTCAAGACAGTATAATTCTACTACAGGGGCTGTCTCAAGTCAGTAAATGGCAATCATCTAGAGAAAGTTAATACAAGGCACTTACTAATGTATTGTGATTGTCCATATTGCTTATATGTTGGATTTTTCCATCACATTACGGTTATGACCACCCTGCAATCCAGCAGTGTTGGCTGTGCTTGCACACTATAGGAAACCACACCAGCCTGTGTGCACTCTTGCACCGGAGAGGCCGGCACCTTTCCTTATAGTGTACAAGAACGGCCACCGCTGCTGGACTGCATGGTGGTCATAACCATGGAAACATGCAGTGTATAAGGTGATGGAAAAAATAAATCCAGCCAATGAAGGAGGCAATATGGACAATCACAATACATTAGTAAGTGCCTTGTATTAACTTTCTCTAGATGATAAATGCCATTTACTGACTTGAGACAGCCCCTTTAATGCAAAGCTGTAGTAGAATTATTTCTTAGAAGAAAGAACCTGTACATTATAATAAATGACACAACCATGCTTTAGATTTGGTACTTGGGGTAAATTGAGGAGCTTGCACCATCCTGCAATTTCTGAGCTTACATGGTTAAAGGCGAAAGCAGGCAAATATAACATTTAGATAAAGCATTTTCCATCCCGTATAGTATAACGGACAGATAGGAGCCTAAATGTCGGCCTGTGGCTCCCCAGACCGGCAGAGAGGACTATTGACTACACTCGGTTACATCACGGTGTGAACGCGGGAGCAGAGAACTTTCCCCCCCCCCGGCCATTATCTTTTGGTAAGCGGTCGAAGTCATTCTGCAGGCCATCGCAGTTTTGCTTCTACTGTAAGTGCGTGCAAGCGGGAAAACTGCGTGTTCTCCTCTGATGTGACGTGTGAGGGATGCGATGTTTGTAAACTACAGAGACACGTGACTTGGGGATCTGTGACTCCGCCAGAGACGAGAAAAGCAAGGTCTGCCTGCCAGAAGAGGGGCGGTGAGGAGATGTTTCCTAGAAAGATGAGGCCCCGTGGTTTTCGCAGAGAACGGAAAAAGCAGCAAATAGGTACGCGCAAAAGCTATTTTTACACGCTACGTCTAACTCTGGAGCAACCTGTTGCCTAGATTAACTCCTTATTCACATAAGCTTATACGCAAGGCCCGGCAGTAACGGCTTGTTTTGTAGAACGTAATACGAGTTCCTGTACAAATATAGCCCTCGGGTCCCATAATTGTGTCAATATCTGATGGGAGGTTTGCTCTGGCGTTTCTCTTTTGATTTGTGTTAGCTTTGGTGCTGGACTCTCTTCCTGTAGCGTATATACTACACATATACCACAAATACGGCTGTGGGAGAATGCAGACTCCTCGATGGTAATGCCCTGCTCACTACAACACAACAGATTTATAGTCCAGTAAAAGGCTCCGGCTTTATATTATAGATATTATATATATATATATATATATATATATATACACACACACACATATACACACACACATACATACATACACATACATACACACACCACACACACGTTTCATGAGCTGGGTTTCTGCCATTACCACGCCCGGTGGTCACAGGCAGTCATTAGATCAGGAACAGGTAAGTTAATGTGAGGAAGGTAGCTGGCGTGTAAGTGCTGGCCATACAGACAAGAGGAGTAGCATACAAGGCGCGATGACGTCAAGAGTGATACATGTGGGAAAATACTAGAGTAACAGAGATGAATGGAGGTCCACGTTGCGCTACTTCCACCCCTGTGGAGTGCAGTATGTCCCGCGTGTACTGCAGAAACAGAGGCATGGAAAAAGGGGGTTTACGCTCAGTATGCACAATGCTGAGTCAGCATTACGTATCCCATGAGGCGGCACAGGTGATGCAGCAGAAGACCCCCGCATCCACCCAAAATGACATTTTAAAAAGCCACTCCTTCAACGGGAAAAACCCTAGAGCCACCGCCTTGCCGATTTAGTTACAAGTTCACACGCTGACCACAATCACCACGCGCACAACACGTGTTCAGGATAGACACTGTACGTCACGCCACAGTTAAAGGGACACATTCCATTCTACTTGGCACCAGCACAACACACTTCCTTTCCTTTAGCGAATTTAAAAACCTTCTGTGCAGAGACGTAATTACACCCAAAAACGTAACCACAGTGAGAAGCAGAGAACTTAAACACCCCCACCCTCTTTACCGGTAAGTAACCGCACTTATGTATGCTGACTATCCGGTAATTGGGTGCATTGGGATCATTTTATTAGCTACATTCTGGCAAGTGAAACGCGCAAGGTTACATGAAGGGGTTAATTTGTACCTACCGTCACAGTCGGCGCTTGTTCATTCGGCAGAATGTCGGAGCCGTCCTTATTTACAACCTGGAAGGAGATTTAAAAAAAATAATATATAAAAATAAAAAAATAAAAATTAAAGCTATTAAAAAAAAAGGTAAGGAAGAGGAAAGCCGGAGTATTAAGGGTGAGATGTCCTATCCCTCAAACCCTGCGTCTGGGATCCTTGGCCGGATGCCGAAGGAAATGGGATTTAAATGATATGTTTACCCGGCTCCCACAGACCACAATGTCTAGGTGTCCCTAGCAAATATGAAAGCGGACAGACAGAACAATAACCTTTTGTGTAAAAGGATCTGGCGACAAAATCCTAAACACAGTTGATTACCAGCAGCCATTTTAGGTCTGCTCCTATAAAGACACTGGTGCAATGGCTTTTTTTTTTTATGAACTCCCTCCCTCTTCTTTTCTGCCAGACGCTGGGATCATTATCATAAGACGGCAGCTCTTAGTACCTCTCCTACCCCCAACACATGATATGTGACATGCCCCCTCCCTTCCTCACTTGCAGTAGTAGGGAGTCCGAGGCACAGAGAGAGCAGGGAGGGAGGGGTGGGGGCTGGGTTCTGTAATGCCGGATTTTTTTTCCTCCAGATCTTAACAGGGAGAGCAGACCATGTGGTTTCCCTCCCAGCAATTCAAGGCTGCTGGAATCTGCGGACTGGACTACAGGGAATGAGCGGCGGAGCTGTCAAATTGGGAGGGTGGGGGGTTAGCGACAGAAAATCAATCTGTATGGACGTGCTACATGCACAAATAAAACGTCCTCGATGGCACAGGCTTCCTCCTCCATCTGTTACAGGTTTTTACATTTGCTGCAAGAGTTGAAATCACATGTAACCTATACAGCAATGTCCTTGTGCAAGATCTCTGTACACAGACATACATGGCCCACGCTATAGCCGACAATGGCCATAGCTAATGACAGGATCCTGCACCCAACTTCGACAGTAATCTCACTAGAATTCTATTCATGCCCCTCGTCCTTTGACATCATTCCATTTAATTAGATTTAAGCCCCCCCGAAAATTTTAGTTTTAGGGGACCTATGGTACGACGTTGAAGAACAGCAATTCAAAAGGGTTAAAAGACTAGATTACACTGTAAACACGAGGCTAGCCTTTCTACATCAGGAAATGCCAATTCGCTACAAAAAGGGTTAACTTTAGTGGGTGGCGCGACCAAACCTTAAACTCAGTCAGAGCCAGCTCTTTAAACTGCGGAAGTATGTAACCTGCGCTCTGCCAAGGCTGACAGCCTGGCATTTGCAGGGTTAAAGCCATACGTGAAGAAACAGGAAACCCTTCTGAGAAGGATGTTCCGGGTGTGTTAGACAAGAGGCACCATCTTCTCCAGGAAGCCACCATATAGGCTTGTGGCCGTGTGTTCACTGGCATGCTTACGGCATTACATATAGGAAGGAAGATCGGCTGTGTATAGCGCTAGAAGCTGAATAACGCTAGGTCGGGATGACCCAAAACAAACCAATCCCAAAATGGAAATGGATTTTTAACATTTCACGCATCTGAATTGTGTGCGCCGGCTTCTTAAAGGAACTATGGAAGATCGGGAAAAATCGTTCTCGCTAGTCTTGATATGCCAAGGGTACGGCTGCTTTAAGAATTTTATATAATAGTAAAAGAGATCATCATGAAGCAAAAGAATAGCGGGTCTGGTCTCATACAATGCAAAAAAAAAAAGGACTAGACGTATTGCCTTGGAAAACATTCGCCTTGTATGACCTCTGCTACTGAATAAGTGATGTGTAGCGGTACTAGCGGCACACCTCCAGCTTGGATTTCAATGAAGTAGAATACAAAACCACGTGAAGAACCCTACAATATAAACCTGTTGATGGCCTCCTTGGACATATTTAGGGTCGGTGTTCTTTTATGACTCTTCAAGCAAGCGTTACAATTAGGGAACGGGTTTTTATTGTTGGACCTGATTTGGCCAAATACGACAAGTTTGATAAATGAGGTTCCCCACTTGGCTACCTCCACCAACAAGGCCCACCTGGATTCCACGTAAAGGTTATGCAGATAGGAAGAGACCTGTCAATCAAGCCGAGCCGTACGGGGACAAGCTGAAGGCACCCACCTCAGATTATGTTCCAAGGATTTAAGATTATGCTCTCTCTGAAATGTAGTCCTTTATAATCAACGGGTCTGTCAGCATTTCATGGTGCCTGCAGCAAGGGTGGCATGAACACGACAACCTATTCACTTTAGACCTCATGGACATGACCGCACTTTCAGTCAGCATTGGAACTGCATTTTTTTGCAGATTGAATGCAGACACATTCATTTCTATGGGGCTGCACAAGGTGTGGACAGTGCACAGATGTCATCCGTGTGCAGTCCACATCGTTCAGCCGTGCTGCAACTTCTAGGATGTCTCTTATTCTTGTCTGGATTTTGGGGGTACTCTCTCCTTGGAGAGAGACCGCCTTAGTCGGCGTGAGGAGACTTGTAGGCCATACATGCTCCTCTGGAATTCTGGGGAAAAGATGCAAATGAGCTCTTAACAAGCTCTGCCTCTAATGCCACCAGGTGTAAGGCAGCTATCCTAGAAGTCAATGTTCGACCCTTTAAAAAGGCCTTCAGACATGAGTCAGACATTAAATAAGCCAGCACCTCATCTGCAGACAGCTGTTTCGGGGTGATTGCCTGTTTTGCGGACAACAATGGGCATTTCTACAAAAGGTGCGGGATGCACACGGACCACATTCATATTTGGCAGATCCGGAATTTGCGAACCGCAAAATGTATAGAGTTGTGTGCAGGAGGCCTTAAGCAGCAGAACCAAAGGATGAAGAATACAAAAAAATTCAGTAATAAAAAACAGTAGAGTGAAAGATCTAACTTCCCGTCAAGTGCTCTTATACAAGCAGTTTATAGCGTACAAAGCAAGCGATTGAGATGGTAGATATCTAGGAATTCTTCGAAAGTTTCCTTCGTCTAGAGAGGAGCAATTCATGGCCTCTGCACTACTTGTTGACACTTGCCCCATCTAGGTAACGGCACTTTTCTATAAACCCTAGGTGTGCACATGTCTAAAGCCAGCCATATATGAGATTGCACGTGTGGCTGACAGCTCTTTCGCCCCCTAACTTCACCATAAACATGCATGCCCATCTCAGGTAAGTCAATATTTCAATAGTGAGGGGAAAAAATCTGGCCAAGACCTCAGTATAAGGCCTCTTTCACACTTGCGCTGTTGGGATCCGGCATGCACTTCCGTTGCCGGAGGTGCCTGCCGGATCCGTAACAACGCAAGTGTACTGAAAGCATTTGAAGACGGAACCGTCTTCCAAATGCTTTCAGTGTTACTATGGCACCCAGGACGCTATTAAAGTCCTGGTTGCCATAGTAGGAGCGGGGAGCGGGGGAGCGGTATACTTACAGTCCGTGCGGCTCCCCGGGCGCTCCAGAATGACGTCAGAGCGCCCCATGCGCATGGATGACGTGATCCATGTGATCACGTGATCCATGCGCTTGGGGCGCCCTGACGTCACTCTGGAGCGCCCGGGGAGCCGCACGGACGGTAAGTATGCTGCTCCCCTGCTCCCCGCTACACTTACCATGGCTGTCAGGACTTTAGCGTCCCGGCAGCCATGGTAACTATTCAGAAAAAGCTAAACGTCGGGTCCGGCAATGCGCCGAAACGACGTTTAGCTTAAGGCCGGATCCGGATCAATGCCTTTCAATGGGCATTGATCCCGGATCCGGCCTTGCGGCAAGTCTTCAGGATTTTTGGCCGGAGCAAAAAGCGCAGCATGCTGCGGTATTTTCTCCGGCCAAAAAACGTTCCGTACCGGAACTGAAGACATCCTGATGCATCCTGAACGGATTTCTCTCCATTCAGAATGCATTAGGATAATCCTGATCAGTATTCTTCCGGCATAAAGTCCCGACGACGGAACTCTATGCCGGAAGACAATAACGCAAGTGTGAAAGAGCCCTAACAACAGTTCCATTATACTGAACTCTACAACACTGACCCTCCTTTATCAAGAAGTATCTGCGGTCTAAAGGCTGCATTACAAAGCCCGATGTGGCAGAAGACTGTCAGGAGGGAAGCGTTCCCTCCCGGCAATCATCTGCTCGCTAGCAGAGGAGACTAGTGCCATTACATTCAGTGATTTCCTCCACAGCACATGGAGTAGCAATCATTACGCCATCGCTCGTTTCCATGCTGTATAATGGTTTGAGGGCGGCAGATCCTGATTAGACACCAAGATCTGCTGCCTGCAAATGATACATTTTTAACATGTCAAAAGATTTGGATTGCCGATGAATCGGCAGCAGTATTACACTGCAAGATGATCGCTAACGAGTGATCATCTGCCAAAAAAAAAATTTAAATATGTCATCAGGTGCAATACAGGCTTTAAACACATTAGATCCTCAGCTCGTCTGTTTGAAATTTGTGGGTTTGGCCAACTTTTATTTAATGTGTAGGCCAGTTTAACGCACTGTACACACAATGGATAGGCAGAGATGCCAGTCGTTCCTCCTTTATTTATTTCTGTCGATTACAAGCAGCACGTCCCTGATTACACAGGGCGATGTGTGCCAATAAGCGGGCACCTCATCCTGACGAAAGATGCTCATCAGCCGACAAACGAGTGTTTGCTCGTTTATCGACTGATCAGTTGCTCACTTATCCGTGCTAATTATCGGGAACTAACCCGTTGCCGATAATTGGCTCGAAAAATCATGTGCTCTAATAGGCCCTGACTGCTGGAAAGAAAGACTGCAGCAAAAGCCAACACCACAAACAGGCACCCTGCCCGGTTCAAAGTCCAGCAGACCATACTATAGGTGCAATAAACTGTTGTTGACAAGCAGCAAACACAGAGCTGTGCACCATGGGGCATGTCGGACACTACCCAAACCTTCACAGCAAATTCTTCCCCATTATAAATACAATTACCTGAACAATATTTACACTCCTTCCTACACTGGATACATAGATGCAAGATAAACTGACCCTAAAAACAACGAGTATAAGGCTACTTTCACACTGGCGTTTTGGCTTTCCGTTTGTGAGATCCGTTCAGGGCTCTCACAAGCGGTCTAAAACGGATCAGTTTTGCCCTAATGCATTCTGAATGGATAAGGATCCGCTCAGAACGCATCAGTTTGCCTCCATTCTGTCTCCATTCTGCTTTGGTGGCGGACACTAAAACGCTGCTTGCAGTGTTTTGGTGTCCGTCTGACTAAACTGAGCCAAACTGATCCGTTCTGATACACAATGTAAGTCAATGGGGATGGATCAGTTTTCTATGACAAATAGAAAACGGATCCGTCCTCCATGACTTTCAATTGTGTTCAAGACGGATCCGTCTTGGCTATATTAAAGATAATACAACTGGATCTGTTCTGAACGGATGCAGGCGGTTGTATTATGTGAACAGATCCGTCTGTGCAGATAAATGACGGATCCACACAAAACGCGAGTGTGAAAGTAGACTAAAGGGTAGGTTCCCTGGATCCGGCCTAGCTGACGGTCATTTACTAACGGACCCCATTGACCAACCGGATTCAGACGCTTTCTGGCAAAATGCCGCCTTTTGGCCAGACAAAAACCATTATATGCAAAACTGAAAACTGGCACCTATGCTGGATCTAGTTAAACAGAATGAACCAACCCTAACCATTCAGTATAACGCCTAGTTCACACATCCATGTTGTGGTCAGTGATTTCCATCAGTGATTTTGAGCCAAAACCAGGTACGGCTCTAAACTCAGAACAGGAGCAGATCTTTTCTTTATACCTCCCATCCAATCCTGGTTTTGGCTCACAATCCCTGATGGAAATCACCGACATGTGAATGAGGACTAACGCCTTTAAAACAAAAGAAATTAAATAACCTAAAATGACCTACATATAAGCTGTGATGATACAAAGGTTATTCGGTTCTGTGAAAGTGGCCCCTTAGCGTTTGACTCATTTGGACAACAGCTATTCCTCCCGATACCCATATGCACATGCATGCTCAGGCGTGCATGTGTTCTCAATAGGGAGATGTGGCCTACCTCCCATAAGAACAAAGGATTGGGTATGTTGAAATTCTCCCTTTCCCAGGGAGAGTGAGGTCACCTCCATACACATCAGATGTCTGGAAAGCTGGTCCTGCCAAAGTCAGCATGTTCAGTCAACATTAAAGTGTATGGACTCCATAACAATTTTCAAACAAAATTGGCAAAAAATAAATAAGTCACAGTAACAGTTTGGCAATACAAGTGGACATAATATAATAATAAAAGTGGATATAATTAGGGGTGCACCGAAATTCCGGCAGCCGAAAATATCGGCCGAAATTGCACCTAATACACTTCGGCCGATATTGTTACATATCGGCCGAAAATATGGGGTGTGGGATTTGTCACCCACCATCTGCGGGCGGGCGGTTTACTTTGTCACTGCATCTTTATTTTACCTTACAATCGTGAGGCTCCAGTAACTAACAACTCTGCAGGCAGAGCGGAGGCCGGCGTAACGTCACTTACTCACGTGACGCGCCTGCTCCGCCTCCTTCATTCATAAAGTGGGCGGAGCAGGTGCGTCACGTGAGTAAGTGACGTTACGCCGCCCTCCGCTCTGCCTGCAGAGTTGTTACTGGAGCGTCACAAAGATGCAGTGAGTGATGCTGTGAGCAGCAGGGCCGGGGCTGTTATGGGTAGGGGGATCGGTCTATGGCACTGCTATGGGGAGGGGGGATCTGTGCACTGTTATGGGGAAAGGGATCTGTGCACTGTTATGGGGAAAGGGATCTGTGCACTGTTATGCCCATAACAGTGCACATATCCCCTTTCCATAACAGTGCACAGATCCCCCTCTCCATAACAGCGCCACCCACAGATCCCCCTCTCCATAACAGCGCCACCCACAGATCCCCCTCTCCATAACAGCGCCACCCACAGATCCCCCTCTCCATAACAGCGCCACCCACAGATCCCCCTCTCCATAACAGCGCCACCCACAGATCCCCCTCTCCATAACAGCGCCACCCACAGATCCCCCTCTCCATAACAGCGCCACCCACAGATCCCCCTCTCCATAACAGCGCCACCCACAGATCCCCCTCTCCATAACAGCGCCACCCACAGATCCCCCTCTCCATAACAGCGCCACCCACAGATCCCCCTCTCCATAACAGCGCCACCCACAGATCCCCCTCTCCATAACAGCGCCACCCACAGATGAATTTCATTCATGAAAAATAATTATTAATAAAATCATTAAAAAAAAAAGTATTTTAAAAGTATTTGGGCAAAAAGGCAGTTTCGGTTTCGGTTTTCGGTCAAGGGCATCCTGAATTTTCGGTTTCGGACCAGAATTTTCATTTCGGTGCACCCCTAGATATAATAAAATTGTAAGCGTCATGCCAGGGACAGCCATGCCATAAGTCCAGCTGCATGGGGCCCCTTAGGCAAGGGTGGTCCACACAACATTAAAAAAAGACACCAAAATTCACTTGGCTCAACATTACTGATGTATTCTATGTTATAAAGGATTGACCAGAGAGACATAGAAACTGATAAATCCTTGGTTAGATTCGAACCCAGGACCCTAATGCTGTAAGGCACTAGTGCTGACCGCTAAGCCCCCTCTTGACAAATTAGTTGAGAAATAGCAAAAAGCCTACACACTATTTTTACACAGGGGCCCTCTACTGCCTATACATCCACCTGTCATGTGCTACAGTGCAATGACAAGACCCGACCCAATAAACAGGGGATGTCTGTTAACCATTTTACAACCTGCAAAAGTCTTGCTTTTAAAGTCTCCATTGTAGCCGTATCTGAACACTAAAAACGACCACAGATTAAAGATTTCAGGTTGGCCATCTAGATGACCGACACAGCAAGTTACAATGAAAAAATGGCTGACTAATCTCTGCTGTGATCTATAAGCTTGTCATGGCTGTAATTAACATGCACACTTGGTGCACACTTTTCTTTCTGGCACAAAAAAACAACAAAAAAAAACCTTACCAAGTATTGCCAAATGCACCCAATAGTGACTGAAAGGATCCAACACTGCTTGCCAAACTTTTCACAGATATTGCTTTCCAGCTATGGTGCACGTACAAGTGTATGTATATGTGTAGACCAGTGCTTTCAAAAGATCAAATGGAATTCAATATTGTTTGCTCTTGATGGCAACCATAAAGTGGGAGCAAATGTGGTCCTCAATTTCTGAATACAAGGTCCTTCTACTTTACATTTTTAAGGCAACCAAGTCATGCTTCTTCCTATTACATAAACCCAGAAAGCCCATTAGCTACAAGAGTTAAGATATCCCATGTCGACAAAAGGAAAATAACCAAGGTTCAGTAGGTCCTAGCGGTCACGATCAGTGTGTGTGTGTGTGGGGGGGGAGACTCCACACTGAACACAGGAGGGAAGTGGAACAGTAACTGGGCCTGGAAACTAGGGAAGAAACAGGTCACCTCCTAGACAACCCTAATCCAGGCTCTGACTACCTATCAATATGAATAGACCTTGAAGGTAGGAATATTCGTAAGCAGGATAGCTAGGCCCTGATTTCCCTATAAGGCCCTGGAAGAGGTATAGGACCAGAGACAACCCATTCCTCCCCAGATGGACGAATGGAAGTCTCTGTCTCAGGCCCAGATACAACAGGGAATATAACAAATACAAACAACCGCAACACTTGACTTCTGTAGAGATGGAAGAACAGGAACACCAGCTTGGATCTCACACCAGCTCAGCCAAACCCAAATGAAGCTATCAACCACATAGTCAGAAGGGTGGGGTGAGACTATAAAGGGTAGAAGTGATGACCACTGAGGAACAGCTGAGAAAATGGAAGTGGTCATTAACCCCATCAACACTGAATCAAGAGAAATCAAAGAGGATGTTAGATTCCTCCACGCTCAGCCAATCTCCTTGATTTTCTGACAGTCATCTGAGGGACCGTGACACTAGCCTTGCACAATACATGCATGGGTGTATACATTGTAATCTCAGCATAAAAAATATGCATATACTGTAGTCATTATTTCTTCTGTTCTACGACAGGAATTACAGCATTGATAACAAAAGTATTGGTGGGTTTACACCTTAACGCAAATCTAAGCAACAGTGTTTTGGCAAACAACGTATATATACCAGCCCAACAGGTCTCCAATGGCAGGACTCAGCAATATTCTATGGTTTTCTTTCACATCCATTTGCCAATAGCATACTTTGTGCCACGTAAGAATGTCTTCCATTGGTTCCGCTGCTTAACTTTGCTGCAAGTGTTAACATTTCTTTAAAAGATTTGTCAACTCCAAGTAACACAAGACAACGACATATTGATCAATGGTTCCATTGTTCGCAAACTCCCCCCAAGGGTATAGGCTTCGATAATACAATAAAGACAGCTACCTAATGTTCTGCTACATGGCCGTTTCCTTAGAGGTGACAAGAACTGGTAAAAATCTCAAAGTTATATCACCTTTTAGCATTCACCCCCTAGTTCTCATGAGCTTGGCGTTGGTCACCTATGAAAAGGGAAGCCTGGGTTATTCAGAGATAAAGCTTTGGTTTTAGGTAGAAAAGTCACAAGCCATGCACTTGGCCTGTTAGAGTGGTTGTTTAACTATTGCAGTTCCTAAAGCCTGCTGTGTGCTTCATTTAGGCGCGTGTCAGAGGACAAACTTCCCCCGCAGAATCCACCAGGAGCAGCACCTCCTTTATTCTCTACGCTAATTAGCCATGTGCTCAAAATCTTTGTCGGCCATCCTCTACTGGAACACTTCCCGTTCCATGCCACTCTGGCACCAGCACGAAGCAGCATAGTGAGGTTGTGACCTACGGAGCCTTCAAATATGAAGAGCGCACTGAGGAACTAAAGTACAAGTTTCAAAAATTTCTACGCAAAGTTGATCATAGTGCGGAAGATAGCTGATCCCACCCAAAATCAAAACAGTTTCTAGTTTTCGTTCAATGTACGCTCAGTGGAAAACTAGGCTTAATATACATAAAGAGGACATAATGAACCACACGGTTTTGCAGTAAAGCTAGAATGGTGCTCCACCATTACCTCATTTAGCAGTGGAGCATGACATAAGACTGTGATGATTTTGGTTTGCATCCTGTCATATTGTGCTCCTTTCAAAGATTTTTCAGTGATCATCTTACAAAATGATCCCTACCACAGTCACTCCCCCTATGACGCACCATTGACTGGATATGGGCACCCTAAAATGTTGGGCCACATAACCGCAATGCTCACTACTCTGGTACTGATAATCCAACTTTCATGCACAGTCAATTCCAAATTGCACGTTTTTAAATCCCCTTAGACCAGCAGGCCTATATGGCTTCTTCCCTCTCTTTCTTGGTCATTAAACAGGTATTCCAGGACTTAAGGTACATTTACACTGCCCAACTGTCGGGCAGATTATCGGAGATGAACGCTTATTCCCAATAACCTGCCCCTGTAAAAGGTGCCTTATTCATCAGGGGGGAAAAAAATTATCTTTAATGTAGAAACCTAAATCTTCATTTCTGGACAGCAGACTGTGCTGTGTAAGCAGGGATATGCTGCCCAGAAACAACAAATCAGTATGAGGATGAGCGATGGCAGTAGCCATCGCTGATCTTTATACAGTAGAGGAGATCGCTGCATGTAAATGTAAAGCTTCGCCTCCACTGATGAACAGGCAGCTGTTAGGAAGGAACTCTGTTCCCGACAACAGCCTGTTCCATCGGGCCTTGTAAACCCACCTTTAAGACACCACATCAATTTCAGATCAGCAAGGGTCTGACTCCCAATGTCCCTATTGCTTCATATGACCCACTTAAATGATGCATGGGGGACACATCACCACATGACCCATGTCAAACTGGATGTTGACACAGGGAGACTGGAGAGTGAAGGATATGAAACCCAAGGATGGGTAGCAGATAGGCATGCTCCCCTCCACAGGTCCATCCACATGGAGTGGGGGGCCTGAAAAGGCCACCTGGGGTGAACAAACCCCTTTAAAGTCGCATCCCGAAGTCTTCAAATTCCAATATATTGCTTGGTTTCCTGGGACCATATGTAGACCAGGAAAAGGCAGCCCTTGCCTTCATTCCACAAGTCAAGCTTATTTTCTTTTGGTAGCATTAAGATAGGAAGAGATTAGTCTGGGATAAACCATGTATAATAGAGCAACCCACTCACATTTCTTAAAATTCATCCCCTTCATCTTGAATAAAGTACTAGGCCAGGAACGTTTCACAAGGTTTCTCAGTCCATTATCATTCCCTGCTGTATTTGAAAAGGGTTGACCAAATGTATACGAGGATCACTGAGGGGTGCAACAAAGGCACTGGATGAACATTTGTCAAATATCACTCCACAACTTAAGGAGGTAATTAAGCACCATCACTCATGACTACACCCAGATCCTAACACTGAGCCACCTCCAAAACACTGAGCCCATAACAGAGTACGTAAAAGGAAACAGATGTTCATTTCTGGGATGGTCACGAGTTCCCTTGATCTGAAAAAGTGGATTCAGAGCCATTTGAAGCACACTGGCAATAAATACAATGATCTTACACTTGTAAAAAAACAACTTCAGAATTTACAGAATTATAATAATTATTATTGGCCCACCTTAAAAAGGTCCTTAAAAGAGAACATGTCACCTCTCCTGACACGTCTGTTTTAAATAACTACTTGCATGCCCCATGTAATAACCGTTATGGGGCAGCTATTCTTATGACTTTGCTGTTTTATGACCAGTACTGGGGAACAAGATCCAGAAATGGAAATCTTAAGGGCCCTTTACACAGGCCAAGAACCTGCCAGATAAAAATTGCTAAATCTGTGTAAAGGTGCTGCCGATTTCCAGATAAAAACAACGAAATGGACATTCATCGGGTGATTGGATAGTTTGCGCAGGTACCCAAATCGCTGTCTGCCGGCAGAAACACCCTCTGCTGCCCGCAAACAGCATATATGAGGACGAGAAATGGCATTAGCATGTGAATGTAGGGATCTCCTCCATTGACAAGCAGGCGATTGCCGAGAAGGAACCCTTTCTTCCCGACAATCGTCTGCTGAATTGTCCCGTCTAAAAAGGACCTTTAATGGTCAAAAGGAGAAACCAAATAAATTGACTACAAGTTCTCAAACTACCATCAACACCTGCCTGTGTATGAAGTCATTAAAGGCGTTGTCTCATGAAGCTGATCAACTCAGGTCCATAGATTTCACTGCAGGAAATAATATAGCATTCAAATAAATGAGCACTCATATAATGCAATGGACTGGTCTGGTTCATAGGCAGAAGCCTTCAGATAGAGAACCCCTTCTAAGGCTATATAGCCTAACAGGGAATATGCACGGTGGTTGTCTTCACAAGAAGCATCATTTAGAATCTATATGTACGATGTAAAGTACATCCATTTCTCAACAGCTTGGCAATGAGAAAAAAGCTTTCCTGAAGGCTTATGTTGAGTGAACATGTCTACATGTCCATTTCTCATAATGTTTTTGTGAAGACAACCCAAGCACATTCTCTATTGGGCTATATGGTCATTAGGGAGGGAGGTGGGGATGGTCAATCACAGCAAACTGGCCCACATCAGAAGTATACATTGGAGCATATTTCTAATGTATAATCATAGTGGGATGTGAACAAGTCATACATTCACGATAGAGGTTGGCCGAAAAGCTGCCCTCACCCCCAACTCTTCCATACACTGGAAAATTGCCGCTGGCAGCCAATGTTAATCTGATCTAAATTCATGGCCTGCTTTATAAGTGAAAGGTAACCCAATATGGACTGTGTTGCCAGCATGTACACAACTGTCCCACTACGTGGGTAGCAGTATTCAATTTCCTCTGTGTATTCGGAGTAAACGGTCAATGATAATGCTCACAAAAAGAAAAAAAAGATTAGAGTAACATTCCCACTCTGCAGCATCTTCTCAATCCCACCACGTGCATCACACAGCTAGTCATCTGCTTGCCCCTCCACCAGCAGAGCACACAATGAGGCCATTGTCTTGATTGTTACAGCACTCTATAGGTAAGGGTACTTTCACACTAGCGTTTTTGTTTTCCGGTATTGAGTTCCGTGACAGGAGCTCAATACCAGAAAACAACTGATCAGTTTTATCCTAATGCATTCTGAATGGAGAGCAATCCGTTCAGGATGCATCAGTTCAGTCCCTCTTACGTTTTTTGGACGGAGAAAATACTGCAGCATGTTGCATTTTTCTCTCTGGCCAAAAATACTGATCACTTGCCGGATTGCCGGACCCGGTAGGCAGATACGGCGACGGAACTGCCTGCCGGAATCCTCTGCCGCAAGTGTGAAAGTACCCTAACTCCATGCAGCACAAGAAGTGTCCTCCTATCCGTAAAGACACCAAAAACTTCATTACCATCACTGAGGGCAAAATCCCAAGGGTCTATTCGTTCTTTTAGGCATTTAGGAGGGCAGATACAATGCAGTTAGTGAAAATGGAGATTCTCTGACCTACTGACCATCTAACCTGGATAGACAATAGAATGCTCGTTATAGGGCACATTATAAAACTAAATGGCTCCTGAAACACATGGCTTGAATAATTCTATTTCCCATGCCTTATTCAGATAGCCATGGTGCCCCACAAGTGGTTATCCAGATACGGAGAACTACTGCATGTGCCAATATGGTCTAAAAGCAAGTAGGTCTCGGCAATATTACAGCACACGCTACTTTTGTTTGTCTGGTGCAAATGATGTCCATCACTCCATGCTTTTTTAGCATTCAAATCAACGGTGGACGATGAAGAGCATAGATTGACTTTTTGCCTTCAATCTATTGTCCTATTAGATTAAGTTTTTCACTTCATTAAATAGGATAAAGGATGAAAATACTGACAGACCACACATGCTTTTAGCCGTTATTGGCCAACCATCTCTTGATGGAACCAATCCTTGGAAAATAAAACAGGGAGCTATATTCAGTGATCGATAATCCCCCTAACCATCAGTGTTATGGCTCGTTCACACGAACGTGCGCTGCCCGTTGCCGTATTGCATACTGCATTTGCGGATCCGCAATACACGGGCACCATTCCGTGGCCATTCCGCATCATGGATGCGGACCCATTCATTTCAATGGGTCCGCAAATCCGGAGATGCAGAACGGAACACTATGGAAGCACTACGGAGTGCTTTCTGGGGTTTAGTTCCGTGCTTCCGCACCGCAAAAAACTAGAACTTGCTCTCTCTTTTTTGCGGAACGGAAGGATCGCGGACCCATTCAAGTGAATGGGTCTGCTATCCCCATGCGCCTGCCCCACGGACAGTGCCCGTGCATTGCGGACCGCAATCTGCGGTCTACAGCACAGGCTTCACACGTTCGTGTGAAGGAGCCCTAAGTTTACCAATTAATAGGGGTTCTCCAGAATTTACAGTTTGATGAACCATCCTCAGGATAAGGCCTCTTGCACACGAACATATTTTCATTCAGTTTCCGTTCATTTATGGGTCTGCATATGGGTATTTCCGTTCAAAGATAGAACATGTCCTATTATTGCCCACAAATCACATTCCGTGGCTCCATTCAAGTCAATGGTTCTGCAAAAACCGTAACCGTTCCATTTTTGCGGGACCATCTTTTGAAAAGGTTATGCCCAGCCCAATTTTTTTATGCACTGTTTAAACATTATTGTATGCTTCCGTTTCCGCAAAAAACGAATCACAAAACAGAAAAACGGAACGGAAACACTACTGAAACACTGACCCTTTTAAAATGGCTCGCAAAACCATATGGTCGTGTGCAGGAGGCCCGAGTCATCATTATGAGATTGGTGGGAGTCCAACTCCCAGGATCCCCTCCAATCAGCTGTATGAAGAGGTCGCAGTGCTCCGAGCGCTTAGGCCTCTTCCTAGCCCATGTGACGTTATGTTAATCGGTCAGATGGCCTAGGCGCAGCTCAGGCCTATTCAAGTGTACTATACAATGGTACGGCACGGTGCTTGGTAAGTGGCGCTCACAGCTGATCGGCAGGGGGTGCTGGGAGTCAATCAAATGTGTATGATTACCTAAGGGCACCTGCACACAGGTAGCCTCAAGGCTTCATTTCTGATGGCGATCGGCATCAGTTGCCTTAACCCAGTCTCCCTTCTGTCGGGTTTCCATTGCTTTAGGCCTGTAGTTTAGTGCAGCCGGCCACGTTTCATTATGCTTCCGCTGTAATCAGAGGAAAATTGCTCCAGCAGGAACCAAAGCCTTGATGCCCAGGTGAAGAAAGCCCACATTTTCATCTAGATTCCTACTGAGGTTTATGAAAGTTGTTATGAGAAACCTGAAGTTCCTGGGTCCTAAGGCAAGATTTGTAATAAAGCCCCCCACCTATCATGTGCCATGGTGTCCTATATGGCAGAGGCACCAATGGTTGCCCTCATACACTAGGGCCTGGGGGCGACGTCATCTCTGTAACCCTTACAGTTACATCCCTGGTTCTTAGCGCAGGGACCGTAACCTAGCATTCTGTCTACTGGGATTATATATCACAGGGGTCTCTCATACTGAACGGGAAAAGAGAACACAAGACAAAGTAAGTTTAGAACCAAAATATGCACTTTGGGAATCGGAGAAGCCTCTTTGCTGGAGTTTTTCATTCCGCTAAGAAAGCCGCTAGGAGAAGGAACTGAACAGTAGGGGCAGATCGGTGGCACAATCCAGAAAGAAGAAGTATAAAAAAAAAAATAAAAAAAAAGGGAGTTCCTTATTCACAACGTAACGTGTTTCCCACAGCGTAACCTAGTGGGCCAAGGCAGAAAACTGCCCTGGAAGGTAACTCGAGGACATTGCTAGTGGAAGGCTTATGAGTCATAGCTGCTGGTTCAGTTATGCAGCAGCGTAGGGTCGAAGGATGGGAAAGCGGTCAACGTCACACTTAAAAACACAGTCTAGTCATAGGAGCCATTGGATTTAAAGACGCCGCTGCGCGTACGGAGGTGGAAGCATAATCTCTAATGAAAGGCAACACGGATTTCAGACCACGGAGAGAAAGCGGTACACACTCTGCAATGGAAGGGCATGAGCAATACGGACGCTGCAATCATGGATCATCATGAAAGGCAGAAGAACACAGTCCCGATATCGGGCCCACGTTGGCAGGAACAGACGTTGTGCCAATTGTACTGCAGATTCTTCGGAAACAAAGCCAAGTAGGATTTCTCTAGGATTTTATTCACGGAGCGGTTCTGAACAAGGTCCTAAACCAGACTCTTCACCCCTTGGCAGTGGGCACAGGTATACATTTGTAGCATTTTACACAGGTCTGGGGGCAAAAGGGCAAGCAGCTGCAGCCAGCCATTGCAGAAAACCAGAACCCCGTGCAGACTGCAATGGTTTCAGTGTATTTAGTGATCCAGCCAGATCCAGATCATAAGGCTGCAGAAGAAAAGGAGTCTAAACAGGCTACACAATAGCAGCAGTATGTGGCTTGCAGTGGGGGTGGGGAGTTTAAAAACCCAGCTGGCAGCCATAGGATATGCTTGCCTATACCACACGTCAAGAATCATTCCCTGTGTGGGGGGGGGTTGGAGGAGGAGGGGGAAGGAGCGGGGGAGGGTGACGCACGCTCTCTTACAACCCCAAACACAAAAGGGAGGCCTGGCATGTAATACTATGGAAGGCGGTTTGCTACTATTCAGACTGCAAGAGAACAGGTACAAATAGGTGCCATAAACGTATTGAAGCTATGAAGGGGAAAAGCCCATTTCACACACCCATATACCACCCATGTGAGACCATTTATGACCCTGGGAGATAACAGCAAATAGCAGGCGCAAGCAGATCAGTAGCAAGTACGGCCATGTTGGAGGGATTTAAATTACCAATTACACACAAACTGCAAGACAATGTGGCTGATCAATAGGACGTGACACAATGGGAGTTGTAGTTCCCTGGAACCTGCATGGCATCCATTACCTATATCCAGCACCGTATACCATGTGCCATCATCAAAACCTAGCTTTTATCTACACGGGTTAAATAATAGGTTACTGCCACCATCATAGACCCAGAGCTATGTCTGACCCGAGATAAAAAGTCTGGCTTTATACACAATAGTCCTAGGAAATAAATGGTTAATTTAATCAAATAATTATAAGTAAACTGTGATTGGAAGGAAAAATCTCTATACTGAAGACCAGCCGGACTACTTTGCCAGTCTGCTATCTGAAAGCAGGATATTCCAGAGGGTATAAGCAGAAATCACAGAAGAATTATTTTGTCTGATTTTTCTCTATTTTGCCAGGATAGAAAATATTTCCTGTTTCCATCCTGGAAAAATATCGGCATACATTTCCTCCGTCTGATTGGAGGTGGGGAAGGGGTTTCGGCCATGTAAACCCAGCCTAAAGGTGCACAACCAATCCATCATCATAACCATAGAAGGGCATCTGACAAGTTTCCAACACATGAATGGAGATACGAAACTCAGCAAATAAATGGGTAATAGAAGGAATGTCTCGAAACGCGCAGCACTGCAGATATACAGGGCGGCCGGATTCCTGACCGTCCCCAGAATAAGTACAATATAAAAGAAAACATTCAGGTGGAATTAACATGAAGCGGAAGGTGTCAAGAAGAACTTCCATGAACTTTTAACATGAACCCCAGTGATGCAAGCCCCTCCCACTAAACACGACAAACCAATCAGGCGCGGACGCCATCAGCTGAGACGCGTGTATCAGTAGCGAGCGTGACAGGATATCTGCCGTTCTTCTGTAACTGACATTTAACCCCGCTCTGGAGGTGCACCGAAACGTCATGTAGAGCAGTCTCCGCATACCACACAGCAATGTGTACAAGAAGCAGCTTGCCAACGTGCTCCCATATGGTCTAGCGGTTAGGATTCCTGGTTTTCACCCAGGCGGCCCGGGTTCGACTCCCGGTATGGGAACAACAGTTTTTGCAAGCGCTCTATCAAAAGACAGAAGAATTTGTTGAGCTACCATCGCTTTCATTAGATCTTTAAAATTAGAATCCTTTTGCAAATCTAGGTCAACTGCAGATTGCCCACACCCTGCGGAAATCCCCCATACAAAACGCACCAATACATAGCAACCAGTGAAGACATATGAAGAGCTAGCACCGCTCACCTCTACTACTTTTAGCGGTACCACTCGCTTCCTCTTGAGCTGCTCGCACTTTCTCTTCTTGCAGATCTGGTGACTTGTACTTCGGTTCACGCAGTTGTAACAGGCTCCGCAAGGTTCCTTTCTCAGACATGGCTCACAGACCCCACAACGCTTTCTCTTCTTGAGGGGCTGCTCCGCAACGTCCACGCTACTGCCACCATTTCCAACAGTGCCATCAACACCACCACCACCAACCGCTGTCTCCACCGGCATTGCCATTGGCTTCAGCCTCCCGAGGGATTCCCCGTCGTCGCAGAAATCATACACATCTTGAGCCCCCATGTGCGGCAATGGGGCATGCTGGGTCTCCATCATCACGCAGAACCTCAGAACCTTTAAGACACTGGCTTTGCCAAAGGCATGGGCTTGCGCTGTGTGGGGTCTGCGGTAAACGTTATCTAGTCCTGTGAACCAATATTAACCAACTTCTAAAAGTGATCCACAGTTTGTGTCCCTTCATTTGGATGTGAACCTCCGTTTAGCTGGTATCTTCATGGAGAACACTTTCTTAGCATCCCAAATTCTTCTTTTCCCAGCCCGGCAGACAGTTTAAACGGAAGCGCAAGCGTGTCTTCTGGTGATTCCCCTTTCCCCCCTGACAGCTCATCGTGACTCAAGTACTTGGAAACACTACGCTCCAGTGATGCGCCAGCATAAGGGCATACTAAGACTTTCTGAAACTTTTCCTACAAAGAGAGGGATAGGTTATACACCCGAAATACAAAATTAACCCCAAACTTATAGGGGGGGGGGTCAGTCTTACAACTTTACCTACTAAAAACATATATTACTCCAACCAACATAGGACATACTGGACACACTCCTACATAATTTAGGAATCCCATTATTGTCACTTTACCTTTAAAAGCCATTGTTATACAATGTATTCACTATGTATAGAAGTGAACTTCTAAGCACACATGACAAATGCAATAAACAATTAGCAGAACCACCAGACACACTACACAAACTCTGTCTATGTACAAACACATGGGATATGCATTCTCTGGACTATAAACATACCCACATCCAGCAATACACACCAAGGGCCCCGCACTAATGGCTCATTACCAGTGACAGGACTCAGCTCCCTGCAATTCTTTGTTCTGAGCCTGGAGCTGGGACTGAACCGGTAGGTCGGCCCTCCCCCACCCCCTCCAACAAAGAGACCCCCTCCCACTGTGTGCAGGGAAAGAGGACACCCCCCTAGATCCCCCCTCTTGTTCCTAGATCCTGCACCCCAGTGCAGCAGAGGGGACCCCACAGCATGCACACAGCAATGTGACTGCAATGCATGGGAGGGGGGAGGGGGTGTCCCTGCACACAAAACCCAAGTGACAAGGGGGAAACCCACGTGTAGGCACATACATGGAAAGGGGCACAATTCTCTAAATTGTAAAGATCTGGCACATTACCTGGCCCTTGCAGCCGGCACAGTAATGCACGCACATGCAGCGGACCATACATTTACACTGATTGCACTACTGAGCCCAGCCAGACATGCAGCGCTGCCGTGGACTATGTGACAAGACACACGTCCTCAGCCAGCACTGCAGACAGCCGGGCAGTGCCACCGTCCAGTGCCCGCACTCACCTTGTGTGTGCCCCTCTCTGAGGCTTCAGCACGCCGGGAGGAGGGGGAGGGGAGCAGCTCAGGGGCACAGATGTGGAGCAAACAAAAGGGAAGTGACTGAGAAACACAAAGATACGAAGTGGAGCAAGAGAGGATCAGGAGCAGAGAGAGGAGGAGGAGGGTAGGGGGTCACAGAGAGGGAGGGAGCAGGTGCCGAGACAGAATGGGGGGGAGAGAGCACATTTCTAACACATATGTGATAGCACAGGCAGACTGCACCATGTATGTGGACATTATATGTAATATACAGGCGTGCTGGTGTGTGTGTCTATATGTAATATACAGGCGTGCTGGTGTGTGTGTGTCTATATGTAATATACAGGCGTGCTGGTGTGTGTGTGTGTCTATATGTAATATACAGGCGTGCTGGTGTGTGTGTGTCTATATGTAATATACAGGTGTGCTGGTGTGTGTGTGTCTATATGTAATATACAGGCGTGCTGGTGTGTGTGTGTCTATATGTAATATACAGGCGTGCTGGTGTGTGTGTGTCTATATGTAATATACAGGCGTGCTGGTGTGTGTGTGTCTATATGTAATATACAGGCGTGCTGGTGTGTGTGTGTCTATATGTAATATACAGGCGTGCTGGTGTGTGTGTGTCTATATGTAATATACAGGCGTGCTGGTGTGTGTGTGTCTATATGTAATATACAGGCGTGCTGGTGTGTGTGTGTCTATATGTAATATACAGGCGTGCTGGTGTGTGTGTGTGTGTCTATATGTAATATACAGGCGTGCTGGTGTGTGTGTGTGTGTCTATATGTAATATACAGGCGTGCTGGTGTGTGTGTGTGTGTCTATATGTAATATACAGGCGTGCTGGTGTGTGTGTGTCTATATGTAATATACAGGCGTGCTGGTGTGTGTGTGTGTCTATATGTAATATACAGGCGTGCTGGTGTGTGTGTGTGTCTATATGTAATATACAGGCGTGCTGGTGTGTGTGTGTCTATATGTAATATACAGGCGTGCTGGTGTGTGTGTGTCTATATGTAATATACAGGCGTGCTGGTGTGTGTGTGTGTCTATATGTAATATACAGGCGTGCTGGTGTGTGTGTGTGTGTGTGTCTATATGTAATATACAGGCGTGCTGGTGTGTGTGTGTGTGTCTATATGTAATATACAGGCGTGCTGGTGTGTGTGTGTGTCTATATGTAATATACAGGCGTGCTGGTGTGTGTGTGTCTATATGTAATATACAGGCGTGCTGGTGTGTGTGTGTGTCTATATGTAATATACAGGCGTGCTGGTGTGTGTGTGTCTATATGTAATATACAGGCGTGCTGGTGTGTGTGTGTCTATATGTAATATACAGGCGTGCTGGTGTGTCTATATGTAATATGCAGGCGTGCTGGTGTGTCTATATGTAATATGCAGGCGTGCTGGTGTGTCTATATGTAATATGCAGGCGTGCTGGTGTGTGTGTCTATATGTAATATACAGGCGTGCTGGTGTGTGTGTCTATATGTAATATACAGGCGTGCTGGTGTGTGTGTCTATATGTAATATACAGGCGTGCTGGTGTGTGTGTGTGTCTATATGTAATATACAGGCGTGCTGGTGTGTGTGTCTATATGTAATATACAGGCGTGCTGGTGTGTGTGTCTATATGTAATATACAGGCGTGCTGGTGTGTGTGTGTGTGTCTATATGTAATATACAGGCGTGCTGGTGTGTGTGTCTATATGTAATATACAGGCGTGCTGGTGTGTGTGTCTATATGTAATATACAGGCGTGCTGGTGTGTGTGTCTATATGTAATATACAGGCGTGCTGGTGTGTGTGTGTGTGTCTATATGTAATATACAGGCGTGCTGGTGTGTATGTAATATACAGGCGTGCTGTGTGTATGTAATATACAGGCGTGCTGTGTGTATGTAATATACAGGCGTGCTGTGTGTATGTAATATACAGGCGTGCTGGTGTGTATGTAATATACAGGCGTGCTGGTGTGTATGTAATATACAGGCGTGCTGGTGTGTATGTAACATACAGGCGTGCTGGTGTGTCTATGTAATATACAGGCGTGCTGGTGTGTCTATGTAATATACAGGCGTGCTGGTGTGTCTATGTAATATACAGGCGTGCTGGTGTGTCTATATGTAATATGCAGGCGTGCTGGTGTGTATGTAATATACAGGCGTGCTGGTGTGTCTATATGTAATATGCAGGCGTGCTGGTGTGTCTATATGTAATATGCAGGCGTGCTGGTGTGTCTATATGTAATATGCAGGCGTGCTGGTGTGTCTATATGTAATATGCAGGCGTGCTGGTGTGTCTATATGTAATATACAGGCGTGCTGGTGTGTATGTAATATACAGGCGTGCTGGTGTGTCTATGTAATATACAGGCGTGCTGGTGTGTCTATGTAATATACAGGCATGCTGGTGTCTCTCTCTCTCTCACACACACACACAGCTGCCCAAATTATTGAGAAATCTATGTCCCTCATTAAGAAATTGCTGTATAAAGCAGGATTTTCCAGTGCAGAATACAAGTAGGAATATACATCTGAAAGGGTAAGGCTACTTTCACACCTGCGTTCAGGTGTCCGCTCGTGCGCTCCGTTTGAAGGGGCTCACGAGCGGCCCCGAACGCATCCGTCTGGCCCCAATGCATTCTCAGTGGAGGCGGATCCGCTGAGAATGCATCCGCCTGCCAGCGTTCAGCCTCCGCTCCGCTCAGTGAGCGGACACCTGAACGCTGCTTGCAGCGTTCGGGTGTCCGCCTGGCCGTGCGGAGGCGAGCGGATCCGTCCAGACTTATAATGGAAGTCAATGGGGACAGATCCGCTTGAAGATGACACTATATGGCTCAATCTTCATGCGGATCCGTTCCCCATTGACTTTCAATGTAAAGTCTGAACGGATCCGCTCAGGCTACTTTCAGACTTAGAAAATTTTCTAAGTAATAATGCAGACGCATCCGTTCTGAACGGATGCAAACGTCTGCATTATCGGAGAGGATCCGTCTGATGAAACATCAGACGGATCCGCTCCGAACGCTAGTGTGAAAGTAGCCTAAAACAAACCACGTTTACCGAGCAGCAGACAATCCATTTTGACAGGTTTTGCCAACGGTTTCCTGAAATCTCTCATAGGAGGATCAATGAAATAATATTGAAGAGATTTGGAGTTCATTTACCGAGAGGCAAACCATCATTTGGCTACCACCACCTATCACACATCTATGGCCAGCTTTATTATTCCATTATCACCATGCATCACTTTGAACAGTATTAATCTGCATGAAAAATTGGAATATTAGACGATTTAGTATGGTGTACAAGAAGCGGTATGTTCCAACAGAGAGGACGGTCAAAGATTGCATAAAAGCCATGTCTGTTATGGCATCGTATCCTCATTCAAGAGATGGGCTGAGCTGCAATACCAGACACATACCAAGGACAGAAAGAGGAGTTTCTAAAAAAAAAAAAAGTTAGAGAATGCCTAGAAACTCCCCCATAGAAATGAATGAGGTTTTCTCCTGACCATTGTGTCTATGGCCATGGTTGCTGCAGTAAAGAATCTCTAAATGCTGCTCAGAACAGCTCATGCAAGATGGTCACCCCCATAAACATATTCAGGAAATAGAATAATAAAAATAAAAAAAAACTGAAAGATGTGTCACCATCCGGTTTTAACTGGTAGAAAAACTTTTTGGTGGTCACTTTAAGGCCAACCCGTTGTGGGATACATCAGTAGAAAGCTACATAATATCTTAAATGGATGAGACCTAAATAAATGCCCATTTTCTGGCCCCTGGATACAGCATATACTCTCTGAAGGTGAGGTCATTGCCATTTTTACCTGTATTTACAGGAAGCATCATCTAGTGTATAGACCGTTTCCTGTTCAAAGATTGCTCCCTCTAGATCAGGGGTCAGAAACCTCGGCTGTTATGAAACTACAACTCCCAACATGTTCCTCCCATTTAGTTCTGAGAACAGCCAAGCAAGTGTGCATGCTGGGAGTGGTAGCGTAACAGCTGTGGCAGAGGTTGCGGCCCCCTCCTCAGGAATATGTGGGGTACATATGTAAAATTAGCTTTCTTCCAAAGAGTAGAAACCTACTTCCTAAGAGCCAAACCAAAAAAAAACAAAAAAAAAACTCCATCTATAGATGGAGCTGCTCCCACAGGCATTGGGCATCCGAGACTGACCAAAAGGAATTTCCTATAGAATCTGCTAATCGCACCTGGCTGGTCTACGTCTATAGTCATTATAGAGCATTTCTATTTTCAACAGAAAAACGAAGAAAAAACTTTTAAAACAAAGACGTAACTACTGGTACAAAGTTTTCGGTGGAAGTTTTCCTAAATCTTATATACTATATTATACAAAGAACTTTTTCCCCATCTAACCTGCACACGGGCAGGAATATTTCCCCCATCCAACCATAGATACCAGGCCATAGATACATTGAAACATATGATGCGATGGCTCAATCCAATCAACTTAGAAAAATTTGGAGTCAGAAGTGATGATTTTAGTGCCACACAACAATTCTCCTGGATTACAATGACCTCTATAACCAGACTTGGGTTTCATGGAACATGTCCGATGGCTTTGTAGAACACCATTGAGTGCTATGCAGCAATATGGCATATACACCCCACGGTACACATACCACGGGATGGGAGCCTAGGCAGTCGAGGTTTCAGAAGCTGGATTTTAGTGGCCTTTCATGGCTCCCATATTGAGCAATTCTCACACACTAAATCAAATACATATTATAATAAATTTCTAATATAGTTAATTCACGTACTGTATATTATGCAGAGTCCACAGAACCACCAGTTCTGGTTTCTATACATTTATTGAAAATGCTGCTTACTACAAAAAAAACAGCGTACTGCCTTCACCAACACAAGGATCTCTATGGGGAAAAAAGTTGCATCCAGGCTTCTTGTTTTCAGTGGTAGCTGTCCCGGTGATCAGCCGATCGCTACCAGTCCTGCTTCTGACACGGCTGGCCACGCTTTTCCCCATAGCGGTCGCTGTAAAGATGATGTATTTACATGCAGTCCATGCAAATGAATGGCTGACAATGTAATAGGCCGCCGAGTCTACAAGAGCATTTAGAGCTTTGCAGGCGCTGCTAGTCTGGCTCTTTAACCACTTCCTGGCACAGCGCTGCCGTGTCATGTCCTTCTAGAAAAGGGCCACTTTCCTTTAGATCTTGAATAGGGGTCTGCCGGCTCCCCCAGGGGTTTCCCTGCTCTGATCCAGCTCACACTCTACCGCAGGTACAGACATAGTGGTGGGGAGGGTGTACCTATCACCCCAGTTAACCTCTTACATGCCTCTGTCAATCTATAGCATACAAGGAGTTTCACTGAGGGAGAGGGCTCCAACCATCAAGAGAAAGTCTCACTGGTCAAGAATGTTCAGATTCCAGCTTCAATCTCCCATCTCCACCACTTTCATTCCCTACTGGGCACATCATGCTTCTGTAGGGGGGACAGAGTTCATTTCTGGGCCAAAAACACTTGCAACAGGTGAGTTTTTGTGCACCATGCCCTACTCCCTCTCCATTGGTTCCATGATCTTGGAGAATCCTTTAAATTCCAATAACTTAACACAATAAATGGTGCTGCTGATAAAAAAAAAAAAAAAAAACAAGCGGCAGGGGACTCCGGCAGGTGAACAGTCTGTCGGATCCGTCCTGCCGCTAGTTCACGTGTGCCCCCGGACTGCCGCTATAATGGGGGCAGAGTTCTGGCAGCAGCACGGCGAGAGGCAGCCGGACTAAAAGCACTGCATGCAGTGGAGCAGCCTACACCAGGTTAGATCATACGATGTAGAGATCATTTCAATTAACAAGCTTTTCCTATTGGAGCCTCCAATGCAGAGGTGAATCTGGCCTTTGTTGTTATGCTGCAAGCAAGAGTGGACTGGCCATAGACTCTACAGGGAAATTTCACGGTGGGTCGATGCCCAGGGGACTGCTGGAGCCCTCCTCATGGATGCTGGCCAGGTACAGAATGATCTGATGCTCTATTATTATTATTAAAGCGCCATTCATTCCATAGCGCTGTACATATGAAAAGGGGAGCACATACATAATATAGACAATGGCAGTAAGCATGAACAAGACGAGTTAGACTGGTACAGCCCACCAGGGCTTACATCAATACTAATGACCTTCCCTCGGTATCTGATTGGTGGGGGTCCGAAACCCAGGACCCCCACCGATCAGCTGTTTAAGACAGTGGCCCTCAGCAGCGCTGTTGCGTTGTCAATCTGCCTAGGAAAAGCTGCGAGAAGGCATTCATCTGTCACATGGCCTAGGCACAGCTCAGCCCGGTAGAAGTGAATGGGGCTGTGCTGCACTACCAAGCACAGCCACTATACCATCTATGGCGCTGTGCTTCGCAAGCACGGAGAAGGAGCGCTGGTGCCTTCTCAAACAGCTAAGGGTGGGTTCACATCAGCGTTATGGATTCAGTTATGGCTTTCAGTTATAACGAAAAATAACGGAATCCATAAGACGGAAGTCAAAACGGAAGCCTTTAAGAGGCTTCCGTTTTGACTTCCGCCTTATGGTTTACATTATTTTCTGTTATAACGGAATCCATAACGCTGATGTGAACCCACCCTAAATCGGCAGGGGTCCCGAGTGTCGGACCACCACAGATCAGATACTGATAAGCTATTCAGAGAATAGGTCATCAGTATTTAAGTCTCAGAAAACCCTTTTAATTAGCGCTGGAAACACCAGGTACTTCTGCAACTTGCAAGCGGCCTCAGACGCCTTCCTGGACTGTCATGGTACAGTTGAGTACTGCAGCAGGGGTGGCAGTATTTTGTGCTGCAATGTGGTATTTGGTTCTCCTGGGGCAGAATTTAGTGCTGCGCTGTGGAATTTGGCGCTGCACCAAGGCATTGATGGCCCCGCCTCCTATTGCCGCTCCGGCTTCTGTCAATTTGGATTCGCCTACAACACTGGGCCACTGTTGATTTTTTGCCAGGGTCACTTTAAGTTCCCAGTCCACCCCTGGCTGCACCCTGAAGGTCATCATTAGGTTCTGTTCATACTTTGATTCATGCCATTGTCAGAGGTACACGTCAGGAGTATGGCGCTGTATAATGACCGATCTTTGCAGTCATACTGTGTAAGGACCGCAGAGCTGCTCCCACACACAAGTGTAAAAAATTAAAAAAGGATGACGCACGGCAAAATGCGTTAATCCCTCCGACATCTCAGGAACTTCAGAGGGATACAAGGAAACATCAGTTCTCTAGAATATTACCATGGGAACCTGTCAGGACGCCATTCACAGACCCATTGCACCGCCTATAAAACCTTGTACCAGCAATTACTACAGATCTGGAAAATAAGCTGCGGCAGAACGACACCAGCTACAGCGCAATTCGGAGAGCCCCATTCACCACGGATGGCACGCCTCACAGTCAGGAGGACGATCCTCAGACAACCTTTTTCCTTTCCCATTCATCACGCAGTCAACGTTCTGCCTAGTCCTCAATATTAACAAGAGGCAGAACATACAGGCGTGCCCGGGAGGGGGGATTCCACCAATTCCTACGCATCACTTAAAGGGCAGTTCTAGTCAAGTTTGAAAATGCTCTTGCAAAAATCAGAATCATCCTCTTGCCCATATAAGCAAACATCAGACTTAAATATTAAGCATCGGACTGGAAGAAATAATGAAGTGCACAGCGCCGTTCTCGGCACACCACAGAGAGCTCAGTGATGTCATCCTGGTGCGGTCAGCATCCGTGTGGCCGTCCGCACATTATAGAACAACTTATTCTTGTCTGTTTGGCGGACAATTTTATTTTTTTAAAGTGGGTGCCGCGAAATAAAAAATTGCGGGTTGCACGCGGACTGCATCCATATTTTAAGGATTGCAAACCGGATACGGTTGTGTGCAAAGCTGTGGTGCAATCTCTAGGAGGGCTGCAGTGTCAGCCATTAGTTGTCACCCAGCTCTCCCAGACACAGATTTAACAAAAAACAGGCACTCGCTGTGCGCCAGACATCTGTTTCCCACAGAGGTCACCGACCTCCTGGATGTTAAACATGTCCTGCCCAAATGATTGAAACTAGAGAACACTTCTTTTAACCCTTTAACTAGACCCGGAGCTGGACGCAGCTACTATGTGAAGAGCGGACACGATTTTTCTCTGGAGAAATTTGGTCTGAATTGTCCATTTTGTCATGGAAGTCTGCAAGGTCCTACATTTTGTTATGTACTGTAGAGTTCAACAAGGAAGTGGTGGGAGCGTAAACCTGCAGGCCAGGGATATGGACCCTGCTGGATACCACCTTCCACCTGGAGACTACGGACCCTAAGGGCGAATTCACACATGGCAGACTGTTGCAGAAATTTCTTGAGCTCTCATTAATCTGCCTGGGGTTTACAGAAACCTACAGTCAGGTCCATAAATATTGGGACATTGACACAAGTCTAACATGTTTGGCTCTATACACCACCACAATGGATTTGAAATGAAACAAACTAGATGTGTTATAACTGCAGACTGTCAGCTTTAATTTGAGGGTATTTACATCCAAATCAGGTGAACGGTGTAGGAATTACAACAGTTTGCATATGTGCCTCCCACTTGTTAAGGGACCAAAAGTAATGGGACAATTGGCTTCTCACCTGTTCCATGGCCAGGTGTGTGTTATTCCCTCATTATCCCAATTACAATGAGCAGATAAAAGGTCCAGAGTTCATTTCAAGTCTGCTATTTGCATTTGGAATCTGTTGCTGTCAACTCTCAAGATGAGATCCAAAGAGCTGTCACTATCAGTGAATCAAGCCATCAGTAGCCTGAAAAAAACAAAGCAAACCCATCAGAGAGATCGCAAAAACATTAAGCGTGGCCAAAACAACTGTTTGGAACATTCTTAAAAAGAAGGAACGCACCGGTGAGCTCAGCAACACCAAAAGAGCCGGAAGACCACGGAAAACAACTGTGGTGGATGACCGAAGAATTATTTCCCTGGTGAAGAAAACACCCTTCACAACAGTTGGCCAGATCAAGAACACTCTCCAGGAGGTAGGTGTATGTGTGTCAAAGTCAACAATCAAGAGAGGACTTCACCAGAGTGAATACAGAGGGTTCACCACAAGATGTAAACCATTGGTGAGCCTCAAAAACAGGAAGGCCAGATTAGCGTTTGCCAAACGACATCTAAAAAAGCCTTCACAGTTCTGGAACAACATCCTATGGACAGATAAGACCAAGATCAACTTGTACCAGAGTGATGGGAAGAGAAGAGTATGGAGAAGGAAAGGAACTGCTCATGATCCTAAGCATACCACCTCATCAGTGAAGCATGGTGGTGGTAGTGTCATGGCGTGGGCATGTATGGCTGCCAATGGAACTGGTTCTCTTGTATTTATTGATGATGTGACTGCTGACAAAAGCAGCAGGATGAATTCTGAAGTGTTTCGGGCAATATTATCTGCTCATGTTCAGCCAAATGCTTCAGAACTCATTGGACGGCGCTTCACAGTGCAGATGGACAATGACCCAAAGCATACTGCAAAAGCAACCAAAGAGTTTCAGGGAAAGAAGTGGAATATTATGCAATGGCTAAGTCAATCACCTGACCTGAATCCGATTGAGCATGCATTTCACTTGAAGACAAAACTAAAAGGGAAAATGCCCCAAGAACAAGCAGGAACTGAAGACAGTTGCAGTAGAGGCCTGGCAGAGCATCACCAGGGATGAAACCCAGTGTCTGGTGATGTCTATGCATTCCAGACTTCAGGCTGTAATTGACTGCAAAGGATTTGCAACCAAGTATTAAAAAGTGAAAATTTGATTTATGATTATTCTTTTGTCCCATTACTTTTGGTCCCTTAACAAGTGGGAGGCACATATGCAAACTGTTGTAATTCCTACACCGTTCACCTGATTTGGATGTAAATACCCTCAAATTAAAGCTGACAGTCTGCAGTTAAAGCACATCTAGTTAGTTTTATTTCAAATTCATTGTGGTGGTGTATAGAGCCAAAAATGTTAGAATTTATTTATTATTTATTTTATATAGCGCTACTATATTCCACAGCGCTTTAATTGTGTCCATGTCCCAATATTTATGGACCCGACTGTATTTGCTGCAGAAACAACCACATTAAGATGGATGGAAAGGGTTTCAGTGGCACAAATTTCTGCAACCAGTCTGCTGCGTGTGAATTGACCCCAAGGCTGGTCTCAGATGAGTGCGAGCACTTATGGTAATATATGATGGGGAGAGTGCCTGCCCTGTGACTGAGAATCTACCGCCGCATACGCATGGTGCAGTTTGGGTCAGCTGCGCCGTGGTTTGTCCAGAACACGCAGTCAGTACACCGACACTTCCATGGACCCGATGCGAATTACGTGTGGTTTTTCAGCTCAGAATAACACGCCGCGTAAGACAGCACCAGCAAACTGTACGAGATTAGACAAGTCTATTGTACAATTTGCCTTAGGTGTGGAAATTGACCTGCTGTGCGCATTTTGAAATCTGCAGAATGTCAATTGTTCTTGCCATTTAATTTTTTATTTTTTTTTGGTGCAGATTTCACCCTTTTCAATGAAAGGGAGAGATCGGCGAAAAAAAACCGCGTCAAATCCACAAAACAAAAACACCCTAATACGCAATAAACTGCTGATTTATGCGCATTCTTGTGCGGATTTCATGTGGATTTTTTGCACCCTGAGGCTATCTGCACACATTGCAGATTACGTGGAGTTTTTTTCATGCAGAAAACCCACACAGTTTAATATCGTTCAAGCAAATTGAATGAGATTTGGCAAGTCTCGTGTACACTATATACACTGCTCAAAAAAATAAAGGGAACACAAAAATAACACATCCTAGATCTGAATTAATTGAATATTCTTCTGAAATACTTTGTTCTTTACATAGTTGAATGTGCTGACAACAAAATCACAAAAATAAAAATATGGAAATTACATTTTTCAACCTATGGAGGTCTGGATTTGGAGTCACACTCAAAATTAAAGTGGAAAAACACACTACAGGCTGATCCAACTTTAATGTAATGTCCTTAAAACAAGTCAAAATGAGGCTCAGTAGTGTGTGTGGCCTCCACGTGCCTTTATGACCTCCCTACAACACCTGTGCATGCTCCTGATGAGGTGGCGGACGGTCTCCTGAGGGATCTCCTCCCAGACCTGGACTAAAAAGCATCTGCCAACTCCTGGACAGTCTGTGGTGCAACGTGACGTTGGTGGATAGAGCGAGACATGATGTCTCAGATGTGCTCAATTGGATTCAGGTCTTGGGAACGGGCGGGCCAGTCCATAGCATCAATGCCTTCGTCTTGCAGGAACTGCTGACACACTCCAGCCACATGAGGTCTAGCATTGTCTTGCATTAGAAGGAACCCAGGGCCAACCGCACCAGCATATGGTCTCACAAGGGGTCTGAGGATCTCATCTCGGTACCTAATGGCAGTCAGGCTACCTCTGGCGAGCACATGGAGGGCTGTGCGGCCCTCCAAAGAAATGCCACCCCACACCATTACTGACCCAATGCCAAACCGGTCATGCTGGAGGATGTTGCAGGCAGCAGAACGTTCTCCACGGCGTCTCAAGACTCTGTCACGTCTGTCACATGTGCTCAATGTGAACCTACTTTCATCTGTGAAGAGCACAGGGCGCCAGTGGCGAATTTGCCAATCTTGGTGTTCTCTGGCAAATGCCAAACGTCCTGCACGGTGTTGGGCTGTAAGCACAACCCCCACCTGTGGACGTCGGGCCCTCATATCACCCTCATGGAGTCTGTTTCTGACCGTTTGAGCAGACATATGCACATTTGTGGCCTGCTGGAGGTCATTTTGCAGGGCACTGGCAGTGTTCCTCCTGTTCCTCCTTGCACAAAGGCGGAGGTAGCGGTCCTGCTGCTGGGTTATTGCCCTCCTACGGCCTCCTCCACGTCTGATGTACTGGCCTGTCTCCTGGTAGCGCCTCCATGCTCTGGACACTACGCTGACAGACACAGCAAACCTTCTTGCCACAGCTTGCATTGATGTGCCATCCTGGATAAGCTGCACTACCTGAGCCACTTGTGTGGGTTGTAGACTCCGTCTCATGCTACCACTAGAGTGAAAGCACCGCCAGCATTCAAAAGTGACCAAAACATCAGCCAGGAAGCATAGGAACTGAGAACTGGTCTGTGATCACCACCTGCAGAACCACTCCTTTATTGGGGGTGTCTTGCTAATTGCCTATAATTTCCACCTGTTGTCTACCCCATTTGCACAACAGCATGTGAAATTGATTGTCACTCAGTGTTGCTTCCTAAGTGGACAGTTTGATTTCACAGAAGTGTGATTGACTTGGAGTTACATTGTGCTGTTTAAGTGTTCCCTTTATTTTTTTGAGCAGTGTATTTTTTCTTACATGTGGAAACTTACCTGCCCTATGAATTTTGAAAACTACTTTCACACGAGGGTGCGATGCGTTAAGCAAACGCATAGCATCCGGACTGAATCCTGACCCATTCATTCATGCACATGCACGTTTTTCACGCATCATTTCTGCATTCAGGAAAAATTGCCACATCTTCTATAGTTATGGCCGTAAATGTTGGCACCCCTGAAATTTTTCAAGAAAATGAAGTATTTCTCACAGAAAAGTTTTGCAGTAACACATGTTTATTCCCTTTGTGTGTATTGGAACAAAACCAAAAAAGGGAGGAAAAAAAACAAATTGGACATGATGTCACACCAAACTCCAAAAATGGGCTGGACAAAATTATTGGCACCCTTAACTTAATATTTGGTTGCACACCCTTTGGAAAAAATAACTGAAATCCATCGTTTCCTATAACCATCAATAAGCTTCTGACACCTCTCAACCGGAATTTTGGACCACTCTTCCTTAGCAAACTGCTCCATGTCTCTCTTATTGGAAGGGCACCCTTTCCCCAACAGCAATTTTAAGATCTCTCCACAGGTGTTCAATAGGATTTAGATCTGGACTCCTTGCTGGTCACTTCAGAACTCTCCAGCGCTTTGTCATCATCCATTTCTGGGTGCTTTTTGACGAATGTTTGGGGTCATTGTCCTGTTGGAAGACCCAAGATCTCAGACGCAAACCCAGCTTTCTGATACTGGGCACTACAGTGCGACCCAAAATCCGTTGGTAATCCTCAGATTTCATGATGCCTTGCACACATTCAAGGCACCCAGTGCCAGAGGCAGAAAAACAACCCCAAAACATCAATGAACCTCCACCAATGAACCTCCACCATGTTTCACTGTAGGTACCATGTGATGAGCGCAGTGACGTCACCAAAGGACCTTTTCCTCCCAGGTCCTCAAAGAAGACCACCGAAGAGAAGCCGGATTTCACGAACAAGTGGATGAGGTGAGATTAATATTTTTTATATTTTTTAACCCCTCCATCCCTATTTTACTAAGCATTCTGTATTAAAGAATGCTATTATTTTCCCTTATAACCATGTTATAAGGGAAAATAAAATCTACACAACACCTAACCCAAACTTCTGTGAAGAAGTCCGGGTTCGGGTCTGGGTACTAAACATGCAGATTTTTCTCATGCGGGTGCAAAACGCATTAAACGCTTTGCAGTCGCGCATTTTCCCGCGACGCACCCGCATCCTATCCGGCCCTCAGACAAGACGCCCGTGTGAAAGAGGCCTAAGGGTCTTTCTAGGGCCTCTGGCACACAATTGTGGTTTGGTTCCGCATCCTAGCCGCATTTTTAACGAGGCCGCAAAAGATATGGACAGCACTCCGTGTGCTGTCTGCATCCGTTACCCCACAAAAATGATAGATCATGTCCTATTCTTGTCCGTTTTGCGGACAAGAATAGGTATTTCTATAATGGGCCGTCTGTTCCGTTCCGCAAATTGCGGATCTGCAATTTGCGGACCACAAAACATGGCACGTTCATGTGCAAGAGGCCTAAATGTGAAGATAAAACAAGTCGATTCATATGTAACAATTGTCTTTTTCATACTTTCAATCACTGAAGGTATTTACAGTAGCCTCCAGAAACCAGAAGTTTGGTTTAACCCGTTAATGAGTTCCCATGATTGACTTGATAAGGAGAAAAGATCTGCTACAGTGAGATTACCATCACACTGGAAGTCAGGGACCATTCATGGCTGTATGATAACAGGAAGGAGGCTCCCAGCGAATAACAATGCACCAATAATCCCTGAACTAAGAGGACATTGTGGTGGCAGCTGTCCCCCTGCTAGAAAGGGAGAGCTCTGCACAGGGCAGCACATTTAATATGTAGGCAGAGAATCTGTGACCGGACAGTGGCCGACTTGTTAAAAGCATTCACAGCAATACAATACAAGGAAAGATGTCGCTCTAATCATCAGGGAGATTCACTTAGAGTTCTAGTAAGGCCTCAGTCATATGGCCGTGTCCACATTTTGTTCCACAAGTCACGGATACCTTCAGTGCAATCTGCATTTTTCTTACTTCTATCAATAGAAAAGACTATCCTCGTCCACCATACTGACAAGACTAGGGCATGTACTGGAATTTCTGGAATAGCCACAAGGAACTTTTGACATGTGAATGGAACCATAGAAATGAATGGGTCAGAATGAGGAAAGCTCACAGATGAAAAATACAGTCATGTGCATCAGGCCTAAAGGATTAAAAGCAATGAGTATGGCTGGACATGGAGTATTTCAAAGATTGCTCATCTATGCGCATATTTATGGGGCTGCAGGTCGATCATTTGCCTACTTACACACGATATTAGATGTTCAGAGAATGAGGTCAGGAGGCTTGTACATACAAGGGGTCATTGTATGCCTAAGGGGAGATTTTCTACCTGTAATGAGCAGCAATCGTTGATCGGGGCTCGTTAACTGATATCTTCACGCAACAACAATGGTACTGTATAGGGACAAACGATCGTTAGTACTCTTGTTCGTCTGCTCGCTGGGCACCGCCATAGTTCGGAAACAAATGTTCATAGAAACGTTTCTTCAGACGCCTAAAGGGTTTTAAATCTGAGACTTATCTGAGCTGTTCCTGGGAGTGCCATTCAGCTGTATAACCAGTCATCTGTCTGGATTTTATCTGACTTGTATGAGCATTGTACTAGATTCCAAGAATGACCAGGGGCAAGGCGATGGGCAGCTTGAAGTGTTCATACACATTCAGCAAACGTAGACTGAAAAGCAAACTAGTGGGGTCAGCTGATCCGCTAGTGGCGGTGTCCTGACTTGCGCCCCATGTCAGCTCTAAGGGGACAGAAGGATTGGGCATACTGAATTTCCAATCCTTTGTATCCATCTTCCCATTGGTAACACATGCCATCCCGGGTGAACCTGCATGTAGCGGTATATAACCTCTGTTCCTGAAACGTCCCTGTTTTTGATCTGAAATATAGATTTGCATTATTACAGTTACAATATTGATCCAGATGCATTTTGGATTGTAGAAATTTCTATATTCAGATAATTCTTGCGCTATTGTGTAAAATAAAATAAATATAAAAATAAAGGGAACACTTAAACAACACAATGTAACTCCAAGTCAATCACACTTCTGTGAAATCAAACTGTCCACTTAGGAAGCAACACTGAGTGACAATCAATTTCACATGCTGTTGTGCAAATGGGATAGACAACAGGTGGAAATTATAGGCAATTAGCAAGACACCCCCAATAAAGGAGTGGTTCTGCAGGTGGTGACCACAGACCAGTTCTCAGTTCCTAATGCTTCCTGGCTGATGTTTTGGTCACTTTTGAATGCTGCCGGTGCTTTCACTCTAGTGGTAGCATGAGACGGAGTCTACAACCCACACAAGTGGCTCAGGTAGTGCAGCTTATCCAGGATGGCACATCAATGCGAGCTGTGGCAAGAAGGTTTGCTGTGTGTCAGCGTAGTGTCCAGAGCATGGAGGCGCTACCAGGAGACAGGCCAGTACATCAGGAGACGTGGAGGAGGCCGTAGGAGGGCAACAACCCAGCAGCAGGACCGCTACCTCCGCCTTTGTGCAAGGAGAAACAGGAGAAGCACTGCCAGAGCCCTGCAAAATGACCTCCAGCAGGCCACAAATGTGCATGTGTCTGCTCAAACTGTCAGAAACAGACTCCATGAGGGTGATATCAGGGCCCGACGTCCACAGGTGGGGGTTGTGCTTACAGCCCAACACCGGGCAGGACGTTTGGCATTTGCCAGAGAACATCAAAAAATGGCAAATTCGCCACTGGCGCCCTGTGCTCTTCACAGATGAAAGCAGGTTCACACTGAGCACATGTGACAGATGTGACAGAGTCTGGAGACGCCGTGGAGAACGTTCTGCTGCCTGCAACATCCTCCAGCATGACCGGTTTGGCATTGGGTCAGTAATGGTGTGGGGTGGCATTTCTTTGGAGGGCCGCACAGCCCTCCATGTGCTCGCCAGAAGTAGCCTGACTGCCATTAGGTACCGAGATGAGATCCTCAGACCCCTTGTGAGACCATATGCTGGTGCGGTTGGCCCTGGGTTCCTCCTAATGCAAGACAATGCTAGACCTCATGTGGCTGAAGTGTGTCAGCAGTTCCTGCAAGACGAAGGCATTGATGCTATGGACTGGCCCGCCCGTTCCCCAGACCTGAATCCAATTGAGCACATCTGGGACATCATGTCTCGCTCTATCCACCAACGTCACGTTGCACCACAGACTGTCCAGGAGTTGGCAGATGCTTTAGTCCAGGTCTGGGAGGAGATCCCTCAGGAGACCGTCCGCCACCTCATCAGGAGCATGCACAGGCGTTGTAGGGAGGTCATACTGGCACGTGGAGGCCACACACACTACTGAGCCTCATTTTGACTTGTTTTAAGGACATTACATTAAAGTTGGATCAGCCTGTAGTGTGTTTTTCCACTTTAATTTTGAGTGTGACTCCAAATCCAGACCTCCATGGGTTGAAAAATTTGATTTCCATTTTTTTATTTTTGTGCGATTTTGTTGTCAACACATTCAACTATGTAAAGAACAAAGTATTTCAGAAGAATATTTAATTAATTCAGATCTAGGATGTGTTATTTTTGTGTTCCCTTTATTGTTTTGAGCTATATATATATATATATATATATATATATATATATATATATATATATATATATATAATTATATACACACTCCAAAAAAAAAACTTTATTCACCTCAGTGGCAATGGCGACGTTTCGGCTCTGTATCCGAGCCTCTCTCAAGCAAAGTAACAGGACACAGTGAACAATATATACACCCACAATTTATTACGTCATATCACGTGTCAAATACATAATCAGTGCATTAACTCATTAACATTTAAATACAATGATTAAAAACATAACTTGATCTCAAAAATTACATGATAGTGTCAATAAATCTATTCCAACTGTTGCATACACACGCACTAATTATTTTATATTATATACATATACACACACACACACACACGGAAAATGGTTCTTTCACACAGTGAACAAAAATTGTCCCACTGACCTTCTAAAAACTCAACATACATTACAAGGACAGCCTATTTATTTAAAAGGATACCATGCATTTGCATGCATTGTTTCCCCTGTGGTGGCGGCTGTAGAGGATCTAAACAGCCTCTGCCCCATTCTCTCTGGCTCATTAAATTGGGGGTGGGGTAATCTGTTGGGGGCCCCCCTTCTGTGATGTCCACATGCTGTAATAGGACCTATGGAAAAAGTCTCATTAGAACCTAACTGCAGTCTTTTTTAAGTAGTACTCCCTTTCCTTGGCATTTCACGAAGATTGAGTACTTCTCTGATACTCATCTATATAAAAAAATATGCTCCTGCAGGTCCCAAGTTCTTGGCCTTTTGGAAAAAGTTTTGAAAGAAATAAATTGCAGCCAATATTAGGCCGTGTTCACATCATCATTGCAAACTCTAGCACATATACCAGAAAGCAGTGAATAGGGATCTAGTTACACGGGATACAATAAACAAACTGCCAAAGTTCACAATGCAGATGTAATCGCGGCCTTAAGCCTGCATTACACCTGCCAATTTTTCAGCAGACAATTGCTAAATGAGCATTTGTATGAATGCTCGTTAGTGATCATCTTGCAGTGTGAGGCCTCATTCACACGTACGTGAATTTTCACAGACCACGGTCCGTTAAAACCCGTCCTGCCGTTCTGCTCAGTGCACGGCATCATTGGTTGCTATGACTCTGCACTTCGTGCCACCGCCGTACAGTAATGCACTTGTATGATCTATAAGAGTGTATTACTGTACAGAGGCATGAAGCGCACGGCGTCATAGAAACCAATAGCGTCCAGCAGGACGGGTTTTCACAGACTGTGGCCCGTGAAAATCCACATATGTGTGAATGAGGCCTAATACTACCGCCGACTTCCCGATGAAAGAGCAAACGTTAGTTTATTGGGCAATCCAAATCTTGACAAAAATAGCGATTGCCCCTCCGCATGCTGGGGAGGAGAACGCTGCATGTATTAGCAGCGGTCTCCTCCACTACCGAGCAGGTGATTGGTGCTGGGAGGGAGCGCTTCCTTCCCGACATTCGTCTGCCACATGGGGCTGTGTAATACAGCCTTTAGAAACAAAAAATAAAAGGCACTACACTATTGTTTGCTGCAGTAGACTACTCTTCACTGCCTCCCAGAAAGCAGATGGGGGTGGTGATAAATTTGACATGGGGAGGAGAGCAGATAATCGCACAAGAGATAAACTTAGTTGTGAAGTGCAGAGGTCAGTGGGGATCCATCATGCAGCTTAAAACAAACCAACAGCAAGTCTCAGTTAACAGCGATATTACCTCCTGTAGTGACTTTAAACAGAAGTAACCTTTATCCTAAAACCAGAAGAGCCGCACAGCCTAAAGCTGGCCACACAGATTAGATAGCTCGGCCAAGCGGAGAAAAGTACTACAAGACACCTCTGGTAGCGTCTTGGCTCCCTGCTAACAAAAGGATTGGGCAATCGAATCCAACATGCCCGATATTTAAGACGTCTGATGTCAGGAATCCACCATGCACAGCTGAACAAACCAAAATTGGCGAGGTCGGCCAATACACATCCAATGTGAGCCGCCAGCTTAATGGTCTTCGATCAGCGCTTGTTGAAAGGAACTTTTAAATTGGGCAACCATCAGTGATGAATGGCTGCACGAATAAACATTCCCAACAGTTTTCTACACATCCGTTAGTTTACATCATTGTCCAACACGTCCCCTGTTTACACGGGGAGATCTGCTGCTAATAATCATTTACACTGATGCATAACAATAGCAATCAGCCAACAAATGCCATCTGGTCTGATAAGAGTCTGATCTGAGGTCTGATTGGGGGGTGGGGGTGGGACATTTTATTTTTTGAAAAAAGTGAAACCACCATAAAAGTCCTGGAGGGCAAATTTTCACTTTGCAGTTATCAGGAGGGGAATGAATGAATGAATGTTCATTCAAATGCCTCTTCTCCGAGTGCATTGTTTGCTGGCTGCACACCCTAGTGTATACTGGTAGGTGTGCTGCTGACAAACATTTATAGGCCTACAGAATAGATGCAAACAACAAACTAGCACTGATCTGATCACTGGGCATGTTTACACAGGGCACGAACATTCATTCAGCCAATCAGCCCATGTAAAAAGGGCCTTAAAATAGGTTTTACAGGACAAAAAAAAAAAAAGAAGATCTAGCCTTCAAGGGGTTTTCTATGCTCCCGATACGGATACCCTATCTTTATTTTTTTTAAGATTAATTTGGGGAAAACTGTAAACTTTTTTAAAAAAGTAATTTTCAAAATATATTTTTTCAAATATATAAATTGACACCAAAATAAGTTGTTTCAATGAGTTTTCCATTTTGTGTATGTATAATTTATATATATTATATATATTTTTTATTAATTTTTTTTGTATTTTTATTTTATGTATTTTTGGTGCATAATATATCCTCCCCCCCCCCACAGCTCTGCTATGGCCCCGAGACACCTGGCAATCACATGGTCACTGGGTCCAATAGAATAAGCAGCCATACCACTTCCTCTATTCACCGCTTGGCACCCATTGAAAGCTATGCACCCCTTGGTTCCCTGCCTGTCACTCACAGCCAATGTGTCAGGCGCAGCACTATGAAGTGCCTTTTGCGCTGTGGCATTAGAAGAATTTTGATATCTCTGACTTTTAGTCTAACCAGACTGTCTATTATTCTGTAATTCCTCTAGCGCCATTCTATGGAAACTGTAGGTTTAAAGAGCACACCAAATGCTTGAAATAACTTCATTAACTTCAGCTTTTCTTCATATATAACACTGCCGCCTCTGCAGCAGATAGTCCATGTATCTAACACGTGTTGAAAAGAAAACAAAATGGCGGTATGCATAAGATGGTGGTTCAACTGTTCAATCTTGTCATTCAACATAAAATGGTGGATATATTTCTCTTGAGTATCTATACTCCCACTTTAAGCTATTTAAGCACTTTATGATCTCTCCGAGAGGTATATCTGAGGTCTAATAGTTCTACTTGCTGAATTTGGTCACAATTTGCAGTATGCAGTTAGCAGTAACTATTTGCAGATTGGTCGAGTATGATCTGGTATGGTTGTATGCAATTTGGATTGCAATATTGAATTTGAAATTGTATGGCTCAGTATGGTGGAACTGTAAGTAAACATACATATAACCAGATCAGTATACAGTTCTAATCATTATACTAACAGTAGGCATTATATAACTGTTTTAAATACCTATTTTGGCCTCACTGCTCCCATAAAACACAGCTCTTAGTGGAGTGTGTGCCTGTTCAGCTCCTCTCTCTGGTAATAGAATAAGGATTCTAGCAGCTCCTGATAGGGGAATTTCCCCACACAGGCTGTGTGTGAGGCTGGCTGTGATTGGTCTAGACTCCTGTCTAGCAACAACAGTTTAACTCTATGCTTTCGGTTTCTGCGGTGTCATTGAGCTTACCTCACATCCATATAATTAATCTTAAAGGCATATTATCTTTTCTGCTTCTGTGAACACAATATATATAAGTTTTATTACATCCAAACATGAAGTCACTGTAAATAATTCTGCTTTTGTCTTTAAACACACAAACATAGGAACTGTATTAAGGTTATTGGCAGGTCTAGCTGTATAAACATATAAGCTATATTAGCAACCTAGGAAAGGTCTTAGCTGGCCAGCTACAGCCAAGACCAAACCTGCTAGACTGCTGGAGCTTTAATGCGATCACATTACAGCGCTTGGATTAAAGACCATCCGCAAATGTATATGCACTTGCTAAATGCAGGTGGCATAGGCAGTTAGCACGCATCTATACATATGGCAGTTGTGAATTGGGTTAATAAGATGTCCTGATAGATCGTCAATGTCAGGAGCCTAGAAAAACTCTTAAGGCCTCTTGCACACAAACATGCTGTGTTTTGCGGGCAGCAAATTGCAGATCTGCAAAACACGGATGCCGCCTGTGTGCCTTCTGCAATTTGCAGAACGGAACAGACTGCCCATTATAGAAATGCCCATTCTTGTCCGCAAAATGGCCAAGAATAGGACGACATGATCTATAATTTTTACGGGGCCACGGAACTGAGAAACTGATGCGGACAGCACACAAAATGCTGTCCGCATCTTTTGCGGCCCCATTGAAGTGAATGGCGAATCGTGAACGAGTAAAGTTCGCCGCGAACAGACCACTGGGCGAACCGCAAGGCCATCACTATTCCTGACATTGTTCAGAAGAACAGTGTACCTTGATTAAAAAGTTGATTGGAGACGGGAAAACATATAAAGTGCAGAAAATGATAGGCTGCTCAGCTAAAATGAT